>NC_138297.1:11597500-12840000 GCF_965601325.2 Salmo salar | reverse complement strand
ATGTCGTCATAGAATGGATGTTTCGTTGGTCTTCGCGTTCGATGATATAATTTACTTAGCTGCAGACTAATAATTAATATCAAAGACTTGTTCTTATTCTGTCGGTCTCTATAGTCTAAAAGTTAACCACGTGGTGTAGTTCACTTTCAGTAGAGGAATTGGATGGTAAAACCTATTGGCCATGGAGTGGAGGCCTGGTCTAAAGAAATGTAAATCAGGGTGGGTTTTATAGTGACCCTTGAACAGGCTTGTCAAATGACGCCTGGTCCTGTCTGTGTCCCTTGGGGGCGTGCCGATGGCTGAGTGAAGCTTGGTACAGAAATCCAGTTCTATCACATTAACATCAGTACATAGCATCTCAATGTATTACAAATAGCTTTATCCTTATTAATACATTTTATACAACCATTATGATGCAAGTCTCAAGCTGAGGCTATTATATAAACAGTTTTATGGTAATATGGCTATATTGTCTCTTCTGAGTATCACAAAATTGTACCAAGCGGACCAGTTCGTAGCTGGATTCTTCACCAATCTTCCATACCTTCTCCAGAACACACATGTCGCTCGGTTCTCCAATTCTATGAGTTGGAAGAATTTCCTTTGTCTCTCTATGAAACATGTGGTAGGAGATTCTCCTCTTAGGGTTTTTACAACCCTTTCACACAGGGCCTGGGTTGGGGGGAAG
The DNA here is from genome assembly GCF_965601325.2 of Salmo salar. NCBI lineage: Eukaryota > Metazoa > Chordata > Actinopteri > Salmoniformes > Salmonidae > Salmo > Salmo salar. The sequence continues at coordinate 12,839,312 of NC_138297.1, read as the reverse complement.
GTAGGTTGGGGGATGGTACAAAGGGGAGGGGGTCAACTGTCCTTCCTGTACCCAAAGAGGCCAACGTCATGACACACCACAATACTAACCTAAATGACAGAGTGAAAAGAAGGAAGCCAGTACAAAATATTCCAAAACATACATTCTGTTTGTAAATAAATGTGGTAAAGCAATTAACTTTTTTTTCCTGAATACAAAGTGTTATGTTTGGGGCAAATCCAATAGACACATTACTGAGTACCACTCTCCATTTTTTCAAGCATAATGGCAGCTGCATCATGTTATGGGTATGCATGTAATCGTTATGGACTGGGTAGTTTTCAGGATAAAAAAGAAACGGAATGGAACTAAGCACAGGCAAAATCCTAGAGGAAAACCTGGTTCTGTCTGCTTTCCAGCAGACACGGTGTCACGCCCTAACCATAGAGAGCCCTCTGGGTTCTCTATGGTATATAAGTCAGAGCGTGACTAGGGGGGTTTCTAGCATTTGTATTTCTATGTTGGTGGTTTGTATGGTTCCCAATTAGAGACAGCTAGTAATCGTTACCTCTAATTGGGGATCATATTTAGGTTGCCCTTTTTCCCACCTGCGTTTATGGGATACTGTTTGTGTTAGTGTTTTGTTGCACTACGGCTTTCACGGTCGGGTTATGTTTATTGTTTTTATGTAGTTTCACTGTGAAATAAAGTATGTGGAACTCAACTCACGCTGCGCCTTGGTCCGCTCATTACGACGAACGTGACAGAATATCCCACCAACGCAGGACCAAGCAGCGTGTTATGGAGGTAAAGGAGTTTTGGACATGGGAGGAAATCCTAGGAGGATGCGAGACCCTTCCTTGGAGGGAATCGCCAAAGAAGATGGAAGGACAACGACAACGCCGGGGTCCGCGGCCACAGAAACCCCAAGATTGTTTTGGGGGGTGGGGAGGGGGGCACAAGGGGTGGTCGGCTGAGTAGAGAAGAGAGCCAGAGACCGCCTGGCAATCGATAGAGGAGTTTAATGAGGGATACCGGAGAGAGGTGTTGGGAAGGAGTATGCTGCAGCGCAGGCGTGCTGAAGAGCGTGTCTTCAGTCCGGTGCCACCTGTGTTGGCTCCACGCACCAGGCCTCCAGTACGCCTGCCCAGTCCGGTACGTTCTGTGCCGGCTCCCCGCACCTACCCTGAAGAACGTGTCTTCAGTCCGCTGCCACAGACACCCCAATAATTTTTGGAGGGGGGGCACAAGGGGCTGTCGGTCGAGCCGAGGAGAGAGTCAGAGACCGTTGGGGAGGCAATGGAGCTTTTGGAGGAGAGAGAAAGGAGGGAAATGTTAGTTAGGTGTGTTCTGCACCGCATTTGCCCTGAAGAGCGTGTCATCAGTCCGGTGCCACCTGTGCCGGCTCCACGCACCAGGCCTCCAGTGCGCCTCCCCAGCCTGGTACATCCTGTGCCTCCCCGCCCTCGTCCACCAATGCATGTGTACGGTCCGGAGACTCCAGAGACGGTCTACAGCCCGAAACCTCCAGCGACGGTTCACAGTCCAGAGCTTCCAGCGACGGTTCACAGTCCAAAGCTTCCAGCGAAGGTTCACCGTCTGGAGATTCCAGCGACAGTTCACAGTCCGGAGCTTCCAGCGACGGTTCACAGTCCGGAGCTTCCAGCGACGGTTCACAGTCCGGAGCTTCCAGCGACGGTCAACGGCCCGGAGCCTCCAGCGACGGTCAACGGCCCGGAGCCTCCAGCGACGGTCCACAGTCCAGGCATGGCGTCCAGTCCTGCTCCATGGCTGGATCCTTCCTCTGCGCCGGTGCCCAGTCCAGGCATGGCGTCCAGTCCCGCTCCATGGCTGGATCCTTCCTCTGCGCCGGTGCCCAGTCCAGGCATGGCGTCCAGTCCTGCTCCATGGCCGGAGCCTTCCTCTGCTCAGGTGCTCAGTCCAGGCCCGGCGTCCAGTCCTGCTCCATGGCCGGAGCCTTCCTCTGCTTCGGTGCTCAGTCCGGGCATGGCGTTCAGCCCGGCTTCAGGACCAGATCCACGGTCTGAGCGGGGGCTACGTCCCGCACCGGAGCCGCCACCGATGCTAGTTGCCCACCCTAACCCTCCCCATCTAGGTTCAGGCTTTTGCGGTCGGAGTCCGCACCGTTGGGGGGGGGGGGGGGGTACTGTCATGCCCTAACCATAGAGAGCACTCTGGGTTCTCTATAGTGTATAGGTCAGAGCGTGACTAGGGGGGTTTCTAGCGTTTGCATTTCTATGTTGGTGGTTTGTATGGTTCCCTATTAGAGGCAGCTGGTAATCGTTACCTCTAATTGGGGATCATATTTAGGTTGCCCTTTTTCCCACCTGTGTTTGTGGGATATTGTTTGTGTTAGTGTTTTGTTGCACTACGGCTTTCACGGTCGGGTTATGTTTATTGTTTTTTTGTAGTTTCACTGTGAAATAAAGTATGTGGAACTCAACTCACGCTGCGCCTTGGTCCGCTCATTACGACGAACGTGACACACTGGGAGATTAATTCACCGTTCAGCAGGACAATAAACTAAAACACAAGGCCAAATCTACACTGGAATTGCTTACCAAAAAGACACTGAATGTTCAAAGTGGCCGAATTACAGTTTTGACTTAAATCTACTTGAAAATGTATGGTAAGACCTGACAATGGTTGTCTAGCAATGACCAACAACCAATTTGACAAAACTTGAAGAATTTAGAAAAGAATAATGGGGAAATGTTGCACAATCCAGGTGTGGAAAACTCTTAGAGACTTACCCAGAAACACTCCCAGCTGTAATTGCTGCCAAAGGTGCTTCTACAAAGTATGGACTCAGGGGTGTGAATCCTTAATAAATGAGCAAACATTTAAAAAAATGTTTTTATGGGGTATGTGTAGATGGTTAATTTTATTCAGGCTGTAACACAACACAATGTGGAATAAGTCGAAGGGTGTGAATACTTTCTGAAGCCTCTCTATATAGTGTTTAGGCTACTATATTATGTCACATCGGGGCCATCTGGGAAAACGGCTTCATAAGTATTCACTCTTCAGAGTTTTCCTCACGTCAGCCTTGGAGAGCGGAATCACATGGTTGTCCAGAGCAACGAGAGTCTTCCAGGTTAGTTCAGTGTTGTCCACCTCGAAGCATAAAATGTATTATGCTTGTCTGGGAGCGAAGCCTCAATGGACATCACACGGCTGGATTTTCCTCTGTAGTCCGTAATAGCCGGTAATCCTTGCCACATGCGCCACACGTCTTAGTTGTCATACTCTGATTCCAGTTTGAGTCTATATTTTATTTGATCTTTTTGTGTCCCTAATGGATTTTCGGAGCTCGCTCCTGCTTGCCTTGTACACATCAATGTCACCGGTGATGAATGCTGCAGTACGGGCCGTCAGCACGGATCTCACTGTTAATCCAGGTGTAACGCCCTGGCCATAGAGAGGGGTTTTTTGTTCTTTATTTTGGTTAGGCCAGGGTGTTACATTGGGTGGGCGTTCTATGTTCTTTTTCTAGGTTTTGTATTTCTTTGTTTTGGACCGTGTGTGGCTCCCAATCAGGCACAGCTGTCGTTCGTTGTTGTTGATTGGGAGTCACACATAAGGAGCATGTGTTTCCTTTGGGTTTTGTGGGGGATTGTTTCTGTTTAGTGTTTTGCACCTGACAGGACTGTTTGGCTGTCGGTTTCCTTGTTTTGTTTGAATAGTGTTCTGGCTGTAATTAAATTGAAAGATGAACACTAACTCCGCTGCGTATTGGTCCACTTTCTTGGACGATGACTTCTCTGTTTCGTCTGACGAAGAAGACAGCCGTTACACCAGGATTTTTGGTTGGGGTATGTCCGGATTGTTATTGTAAGTTCAACATCAACATATTTCCTGATGAAACCTTTGACTGATGATGTCTAATCCATTGATGCTAAAGGATGAGTCCTGGGTGGATGAGTCTTTGAACATATTCCAATCAATACCATCAAAGCAATCCTGCAGCATTGAGTCCACCTCCTCCATTCAGTGCCTCACTATTCTCTCTGTTGGCTGGTCCTCTTGAGTAGCTGTTTGTAGGCGTGGAGTAGGAACAGAGATATGTGATCTGATTGGCCGAAGTGGGTGTTGGGGAGGATTGTTGCGGATGTTTATGTAAACATGGTCTAGTACACGTAGCTCTCGTGTGGGACAGGCTTATGATATTTTGGAAGGACTCGTTTTAGGTTTGCCTAGATTAAATATCCTGCGACGATAAATACTGCTTCTGGGTGAGAGGATTCTTGCTGGCTAATGGTCTCATACAGTCCGCTGAGTACCACCGTGGTGTTGGCTTGTGGCGGTATGTAAACATTGGTGTTGATAACAAACGTGAATTCCCTCGGCAGATAGTAGGCCCGGCATTTTAACATCCGAAACTCTAGATTGCGTGAGCAGGAACTTGAGATCACTTCCACATCATTACACCAAGAAGAGAAAGCTCCTCCCCTTACTCTTGCCATAGGCTGCTGTTCGATCCATGAGAAAAATGGAGAACCCATCTTTCAGTGTAGTTTCCGTCAGCCATGTTAACTTGAAGACAAAAACACAGCATTCCTTGATGTCTCGTTGTGATGTTAGCCGCACTCTGAGTTCATCCACTTTATTATCCCGTGATCGGACATTAGCCAGAATAATACCAGGAAGAGAAGGATGTTTTGCCTGACGTTTCAGCCTCGCTCGGAAGCCTGCTTTTCTTTCTCTTCTTAGCTGGCGCTTGCTTCGGTCATGTTGATCGTGTGATCACATAGCAGTTAAACCCGTTGTACAGGGGCGCTTGCTTCGGTCGCCTCGATCGTGTGATCACATAACAGTTAAACCCGTTGTACAGGGGCGCTTGCTTCGTTCATCTCGATCGTGTGATCCAGATGGCCAGAAGAGTTTGTCAGTTGTAGGAAATTTGAACAAAAGCGTCTTAACGAAGAAATACACATCAAATAGCCAAGTGGAGAGGGAGCCGGCATCATACGTTTAAATATGGAGGAATACAATTGGTTGTCTTTCATTCAGATATAAAAGGTACATGTGCAAATATACAGCACATTTGGACCCAGAAGATGGTACATGAAAGCACGATGCAACAGTGTCTAACTGTTGTGTGGTTGTAAACGTACCCTCAGGTTGCGTATTGGTTTCAAGTGGATGGTGAGGGCGTTTTCTGGGTACCTCTCTGCTGACCGGCTTCTACTGCAGTGGGACTGAATCCTGGGTTACGATTCACTGGAGATAGCTGCAGGTATGGCAGCCCTCATAGAGATATGTAATCACATATTAATAACACAATACACTTTGTGACAGTGCATTCTAGTGTTAAAAGTTAGTTCACTAGTTGCTACATAATTATTTAGATGTGTGTTATATGGTATTATCAAAGGGCTGCATTTGGCCTCAGCTGAGGTGAATGTGCCTTTCACTGATGATGAGAGGGGGGGAGAGGGGGTGGGTGACTCTCTGGTTCCAGCTCGGTCCCCTCACCACCCACCCACTGGGACGCAAGCAGGCACCCCCTCCCTCTCTCTCTCACACACGCGTGCGCACAGGGACACACACACACACACACACACACACACACACACACACACACACACACACACACTGGCCTCCACTCTGGCCTGGGGTGACTCAAATAGCCCGACTCCCAACCAGCACCAGTAACCCAGTCTTTTGCATGCACATGCCCTAAAAACGCTGAGTGGTCATTTCAAACCTCCTGCCCCTCAACACCCTGCTGCCCGCCCTATCCCCCAATAGCCCTGAAATGCTCACGGGTCTGTATAGAGGTTGTGTGTGTGTCTATGTGTGTGCATGAAAGAGTGAGTGTCAGATAGTCCATTAAGTGTTGTTAAATGACTTTTAATTGTATTTTTACAGACGACACGAAAACATACAAAGAACACATGTATTGAGCATTACTAAGATCCCGATCTGTACGAGCCATGAATCCACTTAAGACAGACCTTACACTGTTTCCCCATTTGACTGACAGCCATAGTAAACCTTAAACCAGGTGAACCTCCCACTGTCCCTTCTTGCCTCCCCCCTCCAGAATGTGACACACAGGCATCAGGTTGACCTAATGCTAAGATGCTGGCCCACAATATTTCCTAATTTACCACCTGATCCACTGGAGAAGGTATCATAACATGGCTTCTTATTTTTAGAGTCAGAGCCGAGGGCCTGAAATATTAGACCCTTTCTGTAAATCCCAAAAGGCCAGTGCAGGGGGAACAGCCTATTCCCTGCATGAAGCATGCGAAAAGGCAATCTGCAGCACAACAGTGTTTTTAAAAATGTGCCCCTAAAAAGAGTTTCTGAAGAGACTTTATTACATGGAACTTTTTCACTGGTTGGTTTGTGTGAGTTTGCTGTTGGTCAGAGAGTGTGTGTCTGTGTTTTGACAAAATGGCTGCTGACTAACGTGTGTTCTCTTTGACGACCACCCTCACCACAGGCTGTCCTCGCTGACCTTTCAACTATGAAGGTCATGCCCCTCATTCAGATCTTTCTGTTCGCCAATGTCATCTGAAGACGTGTGTGTGTGTGTGTGTGTGTGTGTGTGTGTGTGTGTGTGTGTGTGTGTGTGTGTGTGTGTGTGTGTGTGTGTGTGTGTGTGTGTGTGTGTGTGTGTGTGTGTGTGTGTGTGTGTGTGTGTGTGTGTGTGTGTGTGTGTGTGTGTGGGGGGAGGGGGCATGTTTCCATGCCAGCGATCATCCGTCAGTCAGAGATGCCAACCACACCTTGTATGAAACAGCAAAAAAAGACCTCTGAAACCGTGTATATTCATCCTGCCATATTCCTTCGACTGGGTCAAAGTTGCATTTCTGCATGCTACAGAAATAGTTATTGACATGTACCATATTATTAGATATATTATACAGTATGTAAGTCTAGCCCTCAGATAAGCTAAGCTAACCTAACCTCCTTAAGCTATGCCCTCTAAGTAAGATGATACATACAGTATGCCAAATTCTTGGAACCAGCTTGAGGAGTCCAATGAAAGATGGACTGCATGGAACAGTATTGTATTGGGTTGTAATTGGCATTGTGAGAGAGGACAGTGGTAGCTATCTACAGTGTGACCATTGATAAGTGTTAATGAAACACTGATAAGTGTTTAAATGGGGTCTTAAAAGTCCTATTTTAGTGAAGCGCACCCTACAATAATAATCCTGTGTTTGGAGCAGATGGGAAGCTGCCGTGTGCCGGTTAACTCAAACGAATTATATCAGTTAATTATCTAGGCCTTAATTACATTTCTTAATAATTAATAGGTCTTAATTAATAATTCTTAAACTAATATTATGTTTGTTTTTAATATGCAAGATATTATAATAAGACATGACTTGTGTTTATAAGTATTCCAATACTACGAGTTTTTGTCTCAGTATTGTTTGATACATAAAACAATTATGTTGTAAAAAATGTTTTATGGATTTCTTGAATTATTGCATTCACATTCTATATTTAAGCTATAAGGCATGAGGGGGTGTGGTATATGGCCAATATACCACAGCTAAGGGCTGTTCTTAGGCACGAAGCATCGTGGACTGCCTGGACACAGCCCTTAGCCGTGGTATATTGGCCATATACCAAAACCCCCCGAGGTGCCTTACTGCTATTATTTAAAAAAATATATATATCTTTAACCAGGCAAATTCTTATTTTCAATGACGGCCTAGGAACAGTGGGTTAGCTGCCTTGTTCAGGGGCAGAACAACAGATTTGTACCTTGTCAGCTCGGGGATTCAATCCACCAACCTTTCAGTTACAAGTCCAACGCTCTAACCACTAGGCTACCTGCCACCCCAACATAATTAGAGCAGTAAAAATAAAGATATAACATATGGCTCCAGGATCTCTGTTTGGCAGCCTCCTTCCATTCTGCCACAGCAGTAGCATACTCCATCGTCCAACATAATTTAATGTCAGTCTTCTTATTGGATAGGGTAAATATTTGGACGTGGCGTACTGTACTTTGGCCGCTCACTAGAGCATTGAGCCTGAGGAGTCAGTAGGCAGAATCAGTAATTGACAGCAGCACTGAGCGACTACACATGATCCTCCCCCAGTACACCCGAGCATCTGCGCTGCCTTCCCCCATCCATTCTGTACGCTCCTATCCAATTATGCTGCTCTTCTTTTTACTGCCCTCCTTCTCTCCCTCATTCCTTCTTCCATCTTTCCCTCTCTCATGCTGGCTGATGTGGTCTGGTCATGCCTGCTACATCTGCTACCTATCTAACCCAGACTCCCACGGCCTTTCCTGCTTATCGCCGCCCTCCCCGGGGGCCGCTGGCTTCCCCTTTGGTTTCCCTTCGTCCCACCCTTCGATCTCCCTGCACTGGACAAGACACCACCTTTGGCTCCTCGCAACAGCGCCCCTTTTGGTTGAAACGATGCACTGCAGGAGCGATGTGCCATGATGACTGTCATTCCATCCGTCATCACTCTGGCTCTTCCCGTTGTTGAAAGAGTACATGTAGATGGCTCTATCAGGTTGCCTGTCTCACTCACTGAGGCACTCTCAATATAAAATGTGCAAGTACGGTCCAGTTGACAGTAATGATACAGATTTGGGAATCGTGGGCCAAATATATTCATTTCAATGTCAAACAAGCAGAGGGGCGGACAGGGACTAGAAATCGGCCATGGAATTTCTATCACGCGGTCCATTTTTTTCCTTGAGGCCCCCATAATTAGCTAGATTATTTTGCCTGCCTAGACAAAACAAGTTAGACTGGCCCATTGGGCTAACAATGAATCTGCCCATCTGGCATTTGCCCGAAATGTCAGATGGCCAGTAAGCCCCTGAAGAAGCGTCTAAGAAAGCATATTGGCATACATTTTAATTTGTTTTAGGCTATAACATAAAAATGTAGCCTATAATTTGCCACTGTTTGAATTTACAGAAGCCTATATGCATGAGTTCGAATTTACAGAAACCTATATGCATATGAGTCATTACTATTAGTCTAATGAAATGTATAGCCTAAATGGGGATATATTAGTCTACTGTAGCCTGGCTAACAATTTTCTTAAGACCATGAATGCATACTTCCCACTGGGCACACACTGGTTTAATCAACGTTGTGTCCATGTCATTTCAACGTGGAATAGACATTGAATTGACTTCTGTGCCCAAATGGGTTTATGGGCTACTGCATTAAAATCGGTCTCCTAATTTCATTTTTTAAATGTTTTAATTAAATCCGCTGTCATCTGACAGCTAATACTATGATTTGATTTTGTTGCCAATAGGCTACATTACCTCTTGTGGGTTTTTTCTCCAAACCCAGTTGTTACAGACCTGATTGTTTATTAACTAAGTATCTATTAGCATCGTGTGTGCAAGATTTTGGTTGGAGTGAAAATGTACAGGATGACTCGCCGAAAACAGGGTTAGAGAGCTCGGGGCTACAGAAATGCTGGCCAATTCATGTTTGATCTATACAGGCTGATCTGTACATGTATGAGACCCTTTCCCCCCGCGTGTTAAAAAGTGGCAAAGGGTGTCTCGATGAACCAATCACACTCTGCCATGTTGGACAGTCTGACCAATGACAGCGCTCAGCAAGGAGGAAACCGTAGATGATTCGATAGGTGTCGCACGATGGGAAGCAAAACAAAAAAGGAAGTGGCGGATGAACCTCGTCAAGGTGGCGAGAAAGCACAAGTTTATGAGAGTTCCTCTGCTTTGAAGGCAATTGAACATAGGGACAAGCCCCGGCGGGGAAGTGAGTCTTTGGCGTGGGCTTCCGCAGTGTTCAGAACACGACACTATGTAGCCGCCAAACCCACACGGCCAATTGTTACTATGTAGCCTAGCATATTATCCCCGCGTAAAAAAAACTCCTCCACACGTCAGGGAGAGAATAGGCGAGTTCGTTTTGAATCTGCCGGTGCCCCGGGTGAACGGAGTTTACTTATTTTAGACGATTCCATTCGTCCTAAAGAGAGAGATACCATGCCGGGGCAGCTTGCAATGCAAAACGAACTCGCTCAATACATTTGCTGTGGCTGATGTCAAGTGACCGACTTCCGCCCCATGTCTTCAGTTCTGCATCAACCGGCAAGCAGTTGAGATACGACGCCAGCGGAGGTAGACGGACAGATGTTGTCAAACGAAGGAATGGAAACCTGACATTAACTTTGAATAGGAAAAGAGAGTAAACGTCGTCGTGGACGCGGTGGTGAAACTGGAGGGAATAGGACGACAGGGAGAAACTGATGAATACGTTTCATTTGAGGAGGCGGACCCCTGACTGCGTCTTCGATATGCTGAAAGCAGGCCCGGTGTGTTCATACTGTATGTGGAAGTACAGATAGGCTACTGTTTTAACTGTATTCAATCATGAGGATCGGATACATTGTACTTTAAACCGCGTTGGATACACCGCATACTATTTCCTGGCAGCGAGCTAGAGCCAATTTATTTGGTCGTGTGTTTTTTTCAGATAGAAGATACCATATTCTACCCATTTGCACTTTTTTTCTGTGGAAGTTGACTTTAAAGTAGAGTATGCTACCGGTTTGTCTCATAGAGCTGGCTTTAAATCGTTCTATAAGATCTGAGTAACGCAGGAGGGGAATCGCCTGAGGTCTAGCCTACTTCATGCCACGCACTGGAGTAGGCCTATCATTTTTGGATGGAGTTTTGAAGTATTATGGCCTAATTTTTGACGTTGCGAACACTTGAATTAGATAATTTTTGTAGATAGGCCAAGCCTATTCATTGTCATTATCTATAGCCTATATATATATATATATATATATATATATATATATATATATATATATATATATACAACTAGTGGAGCATTTCTAAACACCAACAGCTCCTAGTCTATTTCGCTGTTATCTATTCATATGTGGTATTTATCTAAACACAGCGGGTTTTTTTAAAGGTGATGCATTTTATCTAACTGTCGTCTGACGTTTCATTCTTGTGGCTCGACATATTCGAATATTTATATCCCAAACGCAATTCTCCAGGTACTCTTGGCACCTGGCTGAATCCTTGGAGAAAGCTTTCCATTTCGGAATAGACATTATTTTTGTATTTATTCTCTCTTCACACGGAAAATAATTAGTGGCTTCCCCCACGATGAGTTACTTCTACCAAGCAGTGCTTCTATTGCTACGTGGACTCGTCATCTCTGCGGTACTGGGATTGGAAAGCAGTTACTCAGCCGATCTGTCGACCCGTGCTTCTAATGCCGCAATTGTAGCCACTACAGGTAAGTGTGCCAATTCAAGATACACTGTTAACCGATTATTCACGCGTGTTTATCGCTTCGCATTCTCACATAATGCCACCCTGACGCACAGTCCTTCTGAGAGACTGATGGTAAGCGGGAGTTGTGTCTACGTAGGCAGTCCCCCCCCCCCCCCCCCCACCCCAGCTAGCAGGTTGTAACGGGCTAATGTGATGCTTCTAGTGGTGTAGTTGTGCATGGAGAAGTCGGTATACTCTAATTTTGCCAAAACATTTCTAAAAGCCCGCCCGGCAAGGAAAGGCTTGGAACCAAAAGTGTTCTACCTGGAACAAAAAGGTTCTTCAAAGGGTTCTCTTATTGGGACAGCCAGAGAAACCTTTTAGGTTCTAGATAGCACCTTTTTTCTAAGAGTGCAACCCAATCTGTACTGTATAGGCTAATAGTATAGGCCTAATATTGAAATGGATAAATGAGGCTGTCTGCTCATTCACAGGATTTCCCATTGTTTTCAGGTTTTTGCTCTGTCACACTGTTTTAATAGGAAGAACATCCAACTTTGTTGTTTTAAGTCCACAACAATGCTTAAACCACCTCAGACAACTCTAAAGGCATTTTCACATGGTATTGTTCTTAGTCCCAGGCTATCTTGTGCTCCCGAGTAGCGCAGCGGTCTATGGCACTGCATCTCAGTGCTTGAGGCGTCACTACACCCTGGTTCGAATCCAGGCTGTATGACAACCGGACGTGATTAGGAGTCCCATAGGGCGGCGCACAATTGGCCCTGCGTCGTCCGGGTTTGGCCGATGTAGGCCGTCATTGTAAATAAGAATTTGTTCTTAACTGACATGAAGGTTAAATTATTTATTTTTTGCCCCAGGTTAGACTGGCCCTGGGCCAGCTTAGCCTGTGTTCACACAAACATTTATTTACCCTGGACTAATCTTTAGCCCTGGGCTAAGGATTCACACGTATATTCCAAAGCCCTGGGCTAACTGACAAGCACAACATGCAGCCAACATTCTATCTCTGTCACGCACCAACGTTATAAGCAATAAGACAGTTATTAACACTTTTTTTCCCCCTCTTGCTTCTGGATTAGCATTTGATTTCCAACAGTGATGGTTTGTATAAACGTTACTGTCTAACCTCGGAAACAATGTTTCACTTTTGAAGTTCGAGCTCGCCCCTGTACAGAGAATGCTGTGCAGTGCACAAACGATACATCAACTTTTCGGATTCAGGCGAAATCATGCAATAAGTATTATTTTGGATATATCCAATTAAATGTCAATATAAAAGCTATGGAAACAGAGGAAAATGTTGCTTTTGCTGTCCTTCGAGCTGCAGAGTTTGGGGGAGGTTCTACTCATGTTCAGTTTGAGAGGGAGAGTGTGAATATGAGGAGGACCAGAGGTAAGCTTGTTACTGCTTGAATTGATTTGAATAAAAACAATATGTTTCGTTGCCCATGATGAAGCTATTTATGAGAGTTACTGACCTCACAATAAGCCATATTCAAGTAATTTATATCTTCCATCACTATGATGCGGCAGCTGCGGAGATGGACAGTTCATGGGTGCTGAAAGTAGGCTAATTCGAGAAGATTTATTCATTTAACCTGTTAGTGATCCCTTCGCGCGCCAATCCCTTTAGCGGGATCGATTTGACAACATGCAGTGAAATTGCAGAGCGCCAAATTTCTACAGAAATATCAATATTCAAGATAACCGAAAATATAACTGTAATACATCAAAATAAAGCTTATCCTCCTGTTAATCCAGCCGCAGTGTCAGATTTCAAAAAGGCTTTACGGCGAAAGCAGACCATGCTATTATCTGAGGACAGCGCCCCGCATACAAACACATGGAAATCATTTTCAACCAGGTAGGTGGCGACACGATAAAAACAACGTGAAGTGCGTTCCAGTTCACGTGCACCAAACAGTAGAATCCATCTGGAGTGACACTCACTAGAACAGCCGTACTTCTTCATTTCTCAAAAGAAAAAAACATCAACCAATTTCTAAAGACAGTTGACATCTTGTGGAAGCCATAGGAACTGCAACCAGGTTCCTATTAAATGGGACTTACTATGACCTCAATTTCTTTTCCCCTGGATGGTTTGTCCTCGGGGTTTCGCCTTCCAAATCAGTTCTGTTATACTCACAGACATTATTCTAACAGTTTTAGAAACTGCAGAGTGTTTTCTATCCAAATCTACCAATTATATGCATATCCTAGCTTCTGGGCCTGAGTAACAGGCAGTTTACTTTGGGAATGCTTTTCATCCGGATGTGAAAATACTGCCTCCTATCCCTAAGAAGTTTTAATTTGACTTTAGGCTACTAACAACAAGAGGGCTTTGCGTTGGAGCCTATTTTTTCTTATTCAAGAAATAAGAGGTAAGCCTACCTGTTTGATATACAACATTATAGTCGACTATCCATAGACTTTGTCAGCCAATTCATTCAATCACGTGCACCTCTTCAATAGCTCAGTGTCAGTGAAGAGCTTTGTGTGTTAAGTTAAAACCAGGGCTTGCATTGAGGGGTGTATGTGAGGGTATTGTGGGTTTTGTTCAAGAAAATGTCTAAAAGCATAGGCATACCCTTTGTTAGATTAAAATAAAACAAAAAATATTGGACCTGATTTATATAAAGCAATCTATAACGACGCTTTAGTCCCCAATGCTTTGAACTAGAAAAAAGCTGTAAAATGTCGGTGCGGGGCGGCAGGTAGCCTAGTGGTTAGAGCGTAGTGCCAGTAACCTTAAGGTTGCTGGATCAAATCCCCAAGCTGACATGGTAAAAATCCGTCGTTCTGCCCCTGAACAAGGCACTGTTCCCCGGTAGGCCATCATTGTAAATAAGAATTTGTTCTTAACTGACGTCCCTAGTTAAATAAAAGTTAAATGTAAAGAAAAAAAAAGTGTGACTCCAGTTATGGGATATCTTTGGTTTGTCTCTGACATTTGGACCTTCAATAGCCGAGGAGGCATTTTTTTATTTTTTTTTAGAACTTTGCTTGGGAAGTAGTGTGATTCTGTCACTATCAATTGACGTTCGACATTTCAATAGGCTATTAAACAACATACTAACTCTAAATGTGACCTGTTTAAAGAAGCTAGGTGTATGTCGCAAGTCACTACTTCACAGGAGAGGCATTTTATATATATATATATATTTTTTTTAAATGTCTTTTTAATCAAAATGCATTTTTTTGGGCTGAAATACCTTCTGGAACATGTGAACTTTCAAGTGCCTTAATAACAAATATGCCATTTGTAAATATGAATAAAATTGTTCAATCACGAGCCTTGTTGGTTTAGCCACAGAAAAAGTCAGGAACCTTCCCGCTAGCTGTGATTGGATGAGAGAGTGCATGGGCTGGACCTACACCTTTTCTGGATTGGTCTGCCATGTAGCGTGCTTCTGTCTATTACATTAGCTGCTCAGTATGTGTAGATAATCTTTGCTACCGCAGCTTTTTTAAAAGATATAATGTTAGCTATGGAGAACTGCAAAAGTGTTTCTACTGCTCTCAACATCATTGCTGCCCTAAATTCAGCAGGTGCTATCGACAAAGATCAGTGGGAATAAGTTGTGATGGACAACTTTCTGCACACGGTCAGTGTAAACCAGAGTGACTTGACACAACAGTCCAAACAAGCTGTAGCTAGCTACAAACAACGCAAAAGACAGGCTGCTATGAATCGTTCATCCATGTATATGGGTAAGAGTCTAGCTACATTTTCAGATATTATACGTTAAAAATGTTCTGTCGTGTTTATTGCAAGTTAAAGCGTACTGTTACCTAGCTAGCGAACGTTAGTTTGCTGGCTCGCTTGCTAACGTTACGTGTATGATCTGTGTACTAATATTATTAGTATCTCAGAAATACATTTGCATTGCTAGTTATAGCCTATTGTTAGCTAGCTAGTTAACATTGAACCAAGTTGGTTAGCTTTAGCTACATGCTGATTCATACTACAGCATTTTATGCATGTGGCTAGCTATGACAATCCGTTTGTACTGTAGCTATGGGTTGGGATTATGGTTTATTGTTTAGCTAGCTAGCTATCTACATGTCTAAACAAAAGTCTCCACTTTGCCAGATAATTACATGACCCATTAAGTTAGCCAGATATGTCTGGGGGTGATTACAACCATCTATTGTATTTCATGAACATGTGTACATGTCTAGATAATAGTAACCCATGCACTTAGCTAGATGTGGCTGGGGGGTGGTTAGCTATAGCATTTATTTCACATGACCCATCAATTTAGACCAGTGTGTCGGGGTAAGCATAATCTAATAATTATAAAATGTCTGGACACTTTCTGGTTTTGATATTGCTATTATGCAAATGTGCACTTAACCATTTCACTGTACCGTTTACACCTGTAACCTTTGCATGTGACAAATAAACATATTTTATTTGATATAGTGTGTGTTTACCAGAGACGGTAATGTGAAGAAAAACATGACCTGCACCAAAGTCAGATTAGGATATAGGCCAAGGACTAGATAAAGTGTATTTTTACCTGGAGTTTTTCCTTATTGTAGGCTACTACTTTCAAAACCTTTTAATCTTGAAATGTTTGGTTGTTTACTACACTACCTTACTCACTCTGTTTAGCACATGGCCTCAGAGGAATTCTTAAAGAGATGGGTGGGGCTAAGGCTTAAGAGGGTGTGAACAATGCCAAATAGGTGTAGACAAAGAAAGGCTCTTCAGTAGGTGTAACAACATTTTCAAGGGCCATTTTCTCAAAGTGGCGTTACAAGTTTATCTACTTTCAAAGCAGAATTACTTTCCCATTGTTCCTCATTTGTAGTGTATGATATACTATTTTGTAGCTCTGAGTCTCTACTCTTATCCAATTTAAAAAAAATAAAACATTTTCAGGCCGAATCGAGGCGGTCGGTCCCAAATCAGTCAGGATCAAGCCAGGTAGCCTGAAAAGGAACGAAAATGAATTGTTCATGGCTATTGCCTGTCATTTAAGAAATAAATTGACGGATTTGTGACATGCTGACAGGAGCACTCAGGATTTCAACAACTCATCAACAACAGCACTTCAACATGCCTATATATTTCACATTCAGGATGTAAAAAATGTATAATGAAACAAAAAATCCCTTATTAGGCTATACATTAATTCTACAGTGCATTTAAATTCACGTTCAGAAACAAGCCTTTGGCCAGTCTTTGGTTTGAGGATCATGTGGTGAGCTATGCATGCCTAGTTTGTTAATTTAGGCTAGCAGCTGCTCTTATATCCCCATAACCTAATCACAGTCAACACATCTATTTTGTAACAACAATATCATGGAATAAAATAGAATAATTTAGAAAATGATAGTTTCCCAAATGAAAAAAGGTCACTGCATATAGACCTACCTGCTGTGTTAAACAACTAATGGCTTTTTATCCAATTCATTGTTGATCAGATGCTTCGGTTGTAACTGTTTTTGTTGTGCTCCATTTGTTCAGTTGATAGACACTTTTATCACCGTTCTAAACCTAGACTATCCTGTTTTTTAAAACAACATCCTGTATAGAAATCAAAAGGTCTCCGGTGCTGCAGCATGCGCTCATTCGTTGTCATGCTCTGTTGTGGTATTAAGAAATATTCTGCTTATCTCCAGTCATGTAAAACGACGTAGAATTGAGTAAAATGAGTCTATAAAAGGCTTTTTTTTTTTTCTCAGACCGCAAATAAGATGTTAGGTTCATGCAGTTCTTTTATTATAATATTTATATTTTCGTCCACAACCTCCTGGCTACTTTTCCATGTAATGCTTACAAAATAAAGACCAGTTTCTAAAACTGCATCTCTAAGGCTCTGGTCTGTCCTGGGAGTGAGGGTAAACGGTAGGCATGTTCTCTGCTATCAACTAATAATGAAAACAAAGTGTTCTTTCTAGTGTTCAGGTAGAGTCGTGTACAATATATATTTTACTGAAGGTAAGGCCATCCATTTTCATTTCAGAGGTTTGATTTTTCTCCAGGTATCCCTCATTATAAATAACATTTATAACACTTGGCAAAGTGAGAAGATTTTAGCCAGCCTGCGTAGTCACAATTTTTGTTAGGCATAGCGACCAATGTTTCTGCATGAATGAAAGTGTTTTGTTTTTTATCCTCAGATGGAAGGATGAAATGGTATGTTACGCTATTTATCAAAATAAGGTGCAGAACGTCTTGCAGCATATGGAAATGAAGTGACAGGGCAGATTTTGTGATTGGACAGTGAGCATTCTAGGTGTTGTTCTTGACCCTGTTTCACACTGGCAATGTGTTTCTGGGGCTAACCCTGAAAAGTCGTTGCTAACCCTGCTCCGGAACAGGGCCAGCTAGCCCACTTTAGAATGTGCAAGTGTGAACACTCGCTTAGCCCCGGGCTAAAATCTCCCTTATCCTAGGGCTAAGGAGGCCCCTAGCCCCGGGCTAAAATCTCCCTTATCCTAGGGCTAAGGAGGCCCCTAGCCCCGGGCTAAAATCTCCCTTATCCTAGGGCTAAGGAGGCTCCTAGCCCCGGGCTAAAATCTCCCTTATCCTAGGGCTAAGGAGGCTCTTAGCCCTGTGCTAAGGTTCAGTGTGAACGCATAAAGACATTTTGATTTTTGAGTGTAGTTACCCTTTAATTCAAGTGTTCAGGCACCTAGCACTGTTTGGTTCACAGTGTTTCTGTAGCACACATGGAGATGGAGTTTGCAAAAAAATAAAAATAAATGGCCACTGGATTCTGCCAGGTATTCATAGGCTACTTTGTAGCTAGTTATCATTTCATTGAGAAGTTTTTTGGGAAAGGCTTTCCATCTACCAGAAGACAGTTAGCTCTGTCATTACCATCTCAATATTTTTCCTGTTTCTAATTTGTTTGAAACCCTGACGTTTTACTTCATATTGAGGCATGTCTTACCTTGCTTCAAAGTAGCTGAGCCAAAATCACACCATTTAGAAATGTTGAGGGAAATGTTTTATGAACACTTCCTCATATGCGCTCTCCAGTATTGTTTTTCTTATTAGCTTTCTTTCATTGTCTAGCAGCCAAAGGCATTATCCTTGTCATATTAGCTCACCGTTATCGGTGTTGGAACTGTAGATCTTTCAACATTTCTAATGAATGTTGCCATCTCTGTCCATGAAATCGCTCGCATGTGCGTTTTTAGAACTGTGTTTTTTTCCCCCGCAAATTGCATTTTGGAACATTTGCGTGTAGGCAAACCGCCATGTGCACGTCGCTGCGTTTAAAATGTGAAGAAATAATGGTTTATCAACATTTAAGCTAAATATTGTGATCTGTTCCATCAGCCTTATTCATGTATATGGTCTATACCTCCACGGCACTATTTTGATACGCATGAGTGGGGATTAAGAAGTGAATATACACGCTGTCTACTGGGAAAAAGGTTGGGTGTAGTGCAGAGAATTTTCATCCAACGTTAAAGTGGCACTCGGGTCTCCTTTTTCTTTCACCTCATATAACACCTGATTTACTTAACTTTGTTTACTTCTCTATTGGTCGATGACATCACAACTTCCCATCAGGCCAAGTCCTTAACCATGACATGCAGGACTTTGGAGTCATGAGTAACTGCATACGTGGAGTGTGTCTGAAAGTGGGCATTGTGAAATAAGTGGGAGGATCAACACAAGTGGGTGTATGGAAACCTAACAGGTAACTGGGCAGATTGGTATGCATTATCTATTGTTTTTGATGGTAGACCTACATTATGATCAAATAGCCACAGTAGCATACTTGGCCACTGTTAAAACTAACTTAAAGCAGCTACAGCCTCAGTGTTCACAGTAAATGAGCGCTGGAAGTTGCACAGAATTTTCACAACGTTGAAGTTTGTGCTCAGCAGACCTGAAATTTGCTCAGTGCCCGGAGGGAATATGGCTGGTAACCCAGTATCAGGTCTAGATTGGGTTTTACAGCGGTGATGATGACGGGGGTTTGGTTTACGCCCACACAGGACAGGAGCCTGTAGGATCAGTGAGGGACAAGCAGGCAGCTCAACAAAAGGCTGTGCGACTGGGATGGGCATGGCCGTGTAGACCCCATAACCCCCAACCCCATGCCATAAATGGCTCAAACACTTTCAACCCTGTCACTTTCACACACGTCTTTATGTAAATGGGAAGGCAGATTAGGTAGTAACTGCTTATAGATGAAACATGCTCACTGGGCATGTCTTATAGATGAAACATGCTCACTGGGCATGTCTTATAGATGAAACATGCTCACTGGGTATGTCTTATAGATGAAACATGCTCACTGGGCATGTCTTATAGATGAAACATGCTCACTGGGTATGTCTTATAGATGAAACATGCTCACTGGGCATGTCTTATAGATGAAACATGCTCACTGGGCATGTCTTATAGATGAAACATGCTCACTGGGCATGTCTTATAGATGAAACATGCTCACTGGGTATGTCTTATAGATGAAACATGCTCACTGGGTATGTCTTATAGATGAAACATGCTCACTGGGCATGTCTTATAGATGAAACATGCTCACTGGGTATGTCTTATAGATGAAACATGCTCACTGGGTATGTCTTATAGATGAAACATGCTCACTGGGTATGTCTTATAGATGAAACATGCTCACTGGGCATGTCTTATAGATGAAACATGCTCACTGGGCATGTCTTATAGATGAAACATGCTCACTGGGCATGTCTTATAGATGAAACATGCTCACTGGGCATGTCTTATAGATGAAACATGCTCACTGGGCATGTCTTATAGATGAAACATGCTCACTGGGTATGTCTTATAGATGAAACATGCTCACTGGGTATGTCTTATAGATGAAACATGCTCACTGGGCATGTCTTATAGATGAAACATGCTCACTGGGTATGTCTTATAGATGAAACATGCTCACTGGGTATGTCTTATAGATGAAACATGCTCACTGGGTATGTCTTATAGATGAAACATGCTCACTGGGTTTCACTTTTGGCACATGATTTTGAATCGTGATAGAAGTGGTCTGTGGAAGCCTCTACCATTCATGAAGTATACCCTGAACAGCATCAGAAGTGAAATGGAGCCGTATTTGGAGGCATGTCAAAATAAAGACCTGCAAGCATCAAGTGCTCTTCTCCACTGAATGGCATGAAGGTTGTCAGGTCTATTGAAAGTGCACTGGCTTGCCACACAGCTTTTAAAAATCTAAATAAATATTTGGTTGAAAGTGTTCAGGCTCCTGTGAAATATTGTGTGTTGTTATAAGCAGAATGGTTGTAGACCTACGACACAGACAGACCCAGTGTGGTTGAATATGGGTTCGACAGTAGGCATTAGAAGCCTGCTTCTCCTGTCATCCTTATCCAGAGCAAATAGATAAGGCCTCCATAAACAAGGCTCACTTTAGGTGACTTGTGTACTCAGCTGGGTATTAGCTAATGTATACGAGGTTACCTGCCCAGATATAAAGGCTCTTCTAGACATTTCCCCATTGGCTCTTAGTTGACAATAATCTGTGATGAAATAAGAGATGAAAAACACTAATTTCTGCAGAACTTCCACTTCCCGCAGTTGAAATATTTATAGACAATAATTATTCAAATGTAAAACTAGGCCATGAAATGTGTAAAAAAAGATATAAAAAATGTTTAGCCCACACTTGAAAGATAAGCCTATAAACCCAGTCTCAAAGTTTAAAACATCTCTCCTCTGTAATATCTGTTTAAGCTATTTGTGAAATAAATAAATGTACGTTTTAAAACGACAAAACCATGCCTTTAAAAAAAAGTGATAT
The DNA here is from genome assembly GCF_965601325.2 of Salmo salar. Taxonomy (NCBI): domain Eukaryota; kingdom Metazoa; phylum Chordata; class Actinopteri; order Salmoniformes; family Salmonidae; genus Salmo; species Salmo salar. The sequence goes on along the minus strand of NC_138297.1, from coordinate 12,818,303 downwards.
CTTAATTAAGGTGAAAGCATGCTTGTCTTTTCCACGACATCAACTGTGGAAAGGGATTTCTAACAGCATGGGAGTCAGGAGGACTGTCCGCTTTTCCTCCCAGTGGGCCTTGTACTGACCACAGGAGGTTGGTGACACTTTGATTAGGGAGGACAGACTCATGGTAATGGCTGAAGTGGAATGCTATCAAATACATCAAACTCGTGGTTTCCATGTGTTTGATCCTATTCCATTTGTTCTGTTCCAGCCATTATTATGAGCTGTCCTCCCCTCAGAAGCCTCCTGTGATGCTGATGGTGGCCTGCTGTGTGTGTGTGTGTGTGTGTCAAATTAAATGTATTGGTCGCTTACACACATTTAGCAGATGTTATCGCTCGTGTAGTGAAATGTTGTGTTCCTTCCTGTCTCCAACAATACAAAACAATACACGCAAATCCCAACAATAAAAATAAAGGAATTAAGAAGTATATGTAATAGTCCGCAATATATTTACAGTATATGATGTGTATAGACGTTATCTACAGTATGAATAGAAATGGTGTGTACAGCAGTAGTTATATAGGATGATGTGTATAGACAGTAGTTATATAGGATGGTGTGTATAGACAGTAGTTATATAGGATGGTGTGTATAGACAGTAGTTATATAGGATGGTGTGTATAGACAGTAGTTATATAGGATGGTGTGTATAGACAGTAGTTATATAGGATGGTGTGTATAGACAGTAGTTATATAGGATGGTGTGTATAGACAGTAGTTATATAGGATGGTGTGTATAGACAGTAGTTATATAGGATGATGTGTATAGACAGTAGTTATATAGGATGATGTGTATAGACAGTAGTTATATAGGATGATGTGTATAGACAGTAGTTATATAGGATGGTGTGTATAGACAGTAGTTATATTGGATGGTGTGTCTAGACAGTATGGACAGTAGTTATATAGGATGGTGTGTATAGACAGTAGTTATATAGGATGGTGTGTCTAGACAGTATGGACAGTAGTTATATAGGATGGTGTGTATAGACAGTAGTTATATAGGATGGTGTGTATAGACAGTATGGACAGTAGTTATATAGGATGATGTGTATAGACAGTAGTTATATAGGATGATGTGTATAGACAGTAGTTATACAGGATGGTGTGTATAGACAGTAGTTATATTAGGATGGTGTGTATGGACAGTAGTTATATTAGGATGGTGTGTATGGACAGTAGTTATATAGGATGGTGTGTATAGACAGTAGTTATATAGGATGGTGTGTATAGAAAGTAGTTATACAGGATGGTGTGTATAGACAGTGTGGACAGTAGTTATATAGGATGGTGTGTAAAGACAGTAGTTATATAGGATGGTGTGTGTAGACAGTAGTTATATAGGATGGTGTGTATAGACACTATGGACAGTATATGAATAGAAAAGGTATGCAGTAGTTATAGTACCTTCAGAAAGTATTCACATCCTTTCACTTTTTGTTGTGTTAAAGCCTGTATCAAAATGTATTAAATGCTGATTTTCTTTTTTGGTCAGTGGCCTACGCACAATACTCGATTAATGTCAAAGTGGGATTATGTTTTTTGAAATTTTAACAAATGAATTCAATATTTTAAAGCTGAAATGTCTTGAGTGAATAAGTATTCAACTCTTTTTGTTATGGCAAGTCTAAATAATTTCAGGGGTAAAAATGTGCTTAACAAGTCACATAATAAGTTGCATGGACTCACTCTGTTTGCAATAATGGTGTTTATGCTGATTTCTTTTCAATGACTACCTCACAGCTGTACCCCACACATACAAACATCTATAAGGTCCCTCAGTCAAGCAGTGAATTTCATACACTGGTTAAACCAACAAATCAAATGTTATTGGTCACATACACATGGTTAGCAGATGTTATTGCGTGTGTAGCGAAATGCTTGTGCTTCTAGTTCCGACAGTGCCGCAGTATCTAACAATTCCTCAACAAGTACCTAATACACACTGATCTAGTAAAGGAATGGAAAAACCACGGAGACCAGAGGTTTTCTATTGCCTCGCAAAGAAGGGCATCTATTGGAACATAGATTTTTTTTTAAAAGCAGACATTGAATATCCGTTTGAGTATTGTGAAGTTATTAATTAAACTTTGGATGGTGTATCAATACACCCAGTCACTACAAAGATACAGGCGTCCTTCCTAACTCAGTTGACGGAGAGGAAGGAAACCACTCAGGGATTTCACCATGAGGTCAATGGTGACTTTAAAACAGTTACAGAGTATGGACAGTAGTTATATAGGATGGTGTGTAGCCTAGTGGTTAGAGCGTTGGGCTAGTAACCGAAAAGTTGCAAGTTCGAATCCCCGAGCTGACAAGGTACAAATCTGTCGTTCTGCCCCTCATCAAGGCAGTTAACCTGTTAGGGCTAGGGGGCAGTATTGACACGGCTGGATAAAAAACATACCCGATTTAATCTGGTTACCACTCCTACCCAGTAACTAGAATATGCATATACTTATTACATATGGATAGAAAACACCCTACATTTTCTAAAACTGTTTGAATGGTGTCTGTGAGTATAACAGAACTCAAATGGCAGGTCAAAACCTGAGAGATTCCTTTACAGGAAGTGGCCTGTCTGACCATTTGTTGAACTTCTTTTCCATCTCTATCATTTACTAAGGATCTCTGCTCTAACGTGACACTTCCCACGTCGTCCATAGGCGCTCAGAGCCCGGGAAAAAACAGAATGTCGTCATTCCAGCCCCAGGCTGAAACACATTATCGCCTTTCTCAAGTGGCCGATCAAGGGACACTGGGCTTAGGCGCGTGACCCGACCGCCCCCGCCTTTGGGATTTTTTCCTCTGTTTGCCGAAAAGGAGATTCCCTGTCGGAATATTATCGCTTTTCTACGAGAAAAATGTCGTAAAAATTGATTTTAAACAGCGGTTGACATGCTTCGAAGTACGGTAATGGAATATTTAGAATTTTATTGTCACGAATTGCGCCATGCGCGCGACACTTCTTTACTATTTCGGATAGTGTCTGGAACGCACGAACAAAACGCCGCTATTCGGATATAACGATGGATTATTTTGGACCAAACCAACATTTGTCATTGAAGTAGCAGTCCTGGGTGTGCATTCTGACGAAGACAACAAAAGGTAATCAAACTTTTATAATAGTAAATATGATTATGGTGAGTGCTAAACTTGCCGGGTGTCTAAATAGCGAGCCCGTGATGCCTGGGCTATGTACTTAGAATATTGCAAAATGTGCTTTCACCAAAAAGCTATTTTAAAATCGGACATATCGAGTGCATAGAGGAGGTCTGTATCTATAATTCTTAAAATAATTGTTATGCTTTTTGTGAACGTTTATCGTGAGTAATTTAGTAAAATGTTAGCGAATTCCCCGGAAGTTTGCGGGGGGTATGCTAGTTCTGAACGTCACATGCTAATGTAAAAAGCTGGTTTTTGATATAAATATGAACTTGATTGAACAAAACATGCATGTATTGTATAACATAATGTCCTAGGGTTGTCATCTGATGAAGATCATCAAAGGTGAGTGCTGCATTTAGCTGTCTTCTGGGTTTTGGTGACATTATATGCTGGCTTGAAAAATGGGTGTCTGATTATTTCTGGCTTGGTACTCTGCTGACATAATCTAATGTTTTGCTTTCGTTGTAAAGCCTTTTTGAAATCGGACAGTGTGGTTAGATTAACGAGAGTCTTGTCTTTAAATAGCTGTAAAGTAGTCATATGTTTGAGAAATTGAAGTAATAGGATTTTTAACGTTTTGAAAATCGCGCCACAGGCTGCCAGTGGCTGTTACGCAAGCGTCCCACCTAGCCCATAGAGGTTAACCCACTGTTCCTAGGCTGTTATTGAAAATAAGAATTTGTTCTTAATTAACTGACTAGTCCAACGCTCTAACCACCTGCTTTACATTGCACTCCACGAGGAGCCTGCCTGTTACGCGAATGCAGTAAGAAGCCAAGGTAAGTTGCTAGCTAGCATTAAACTTATCTTATAAAAAACAATCAATCAATCATAATCACTAGTTAACTACACATGGTTGATGATAATACTAGTTTATCTAGCCTGTCCTGCGTTGCATATAATCACTTAGGTACACGTTGCTCCAACCATAAACATCAATGCCTTTCTTAAAATCAATACACAAGTATATATTTTTAAACCAGCATATTTAGTTAATATTGCCTGCTAACATGAATTTCTTTTAACTAGGGAGAATGTGTCACTTCTCTTGCAAACAGAGTCAGGGTATATGCAGCAGTTTGGGCCGCCTGGCTCGTTGCGAACAGTGAAGACTATTTCTTCCTAACAAAGACAGCCGACTTCGCCGAACGGGGGATGATTTAACAAAAGCGCATTTGCGAAAAAAGCACAATCGTTGCACGACTGTACCTAACCATAAATATCAATGCCTTTCTTAAAATCAAAACACAGAAGTATATATTTTTAAACCTGCATATTTATCTAAAAGAAATCCAGGTTAGCAGGCAATATTAACCAGGTGAAATTGTCATTTTATGGACAGTCCAAATCAACAAAGCTTGAAGAATTTCTGAAAGAATCTTATGCAAATATTGTTCAATCCAGGTGTGCAAAGCTCTTAGACTTACCCAGAAAGACTCACACCGTTAGTCACTGATTCTAACATGTATTGCCTTAGGGGTGTGAATACTTATGTAAGTGAGATATTTCTGTATGTCATTTTCAATACATTTGCAAACATTTCTAAAAACACGTTTTCATTTTGTCACGATGGGGTATTGTGTTTAGATGAGTGAGATAAAAAGTCAATGTAATCCATTTTGAATTCAGGCTGTAAAACAACAAAATGTGGAATAAGTCAAGGGGTATGAATACTTTCTGAAGGCATATAGGATGATCATTGACTAGAAAACCCAAACTAAAAATAGACATGAATAAATATCAGAACCAGCAAGGAGTCTGTAATGTATGTAAGGGGGTGTGTGGACAGTATATGAATAGAAAAGGTGCGTACAGCAGTAGTTATATAGGATGAGCCTTGACTAGAATACCCACGGACCCCCCCACACCCCACGCCAATCCCACCCCAACAACCAGAACAGTATCAGTTATCTACGTTTGACAAGTAGTATGAAGCTGCGGATTGGATTATTGCTTCTTCAACCTTTTTTGTAATGTATTCCCTGTGAATCTGGTGATGTTTTTTCCCCTGTGATGTTTCGCAGTTCAAGGAAACTAAGATGGTTGAGAATTGAAGTTTGATGTGGTTATTATTAGGGTTACTAGTGTGCTAGAACTAATGATCACATGGACCGTCAGACCAAGCGAGGTTAGAGGATATGTCACGGAGCTAGCTCATGTGCTTTTATACATGGTGGGCCTACTGACATGTCTTACCACTTGGTCATTTTTATGGTTGACCATAGTGGTTTTCTGTGGTTAGTCAGTGTAAAGAGGCCTTTCTGGGATGTTCATATAGGATAGTGGTGGGTAGCTCATGCTGCACCTGCTGAATGAATGTGGTTGTTATATGGAAGTTCCACAACAGTCTAACTCTAAGAACTTGTTACAGTGGTGGAAAAAAGTATTTGATCCCCTGCTGATTTTGTACGTTTGCACACTGATAAAGAAAGGATCAGTCTATAATTTTAATGGTAGGTTTATTTGAACAGTGAGAGACAGAATAACAACAAAAATATCCAGAATAACGCATGTCAAAAATGTTATAAATTGATTTGCATTTTAATGAGGGAAATAAGTATTTGACCCCCTCTCAATCAGAAAGATTTCTGGCTCCCAGGTGTCTTTTATACAGGTAACGAGCTGAGATTAGGAGAACACTCTTAAAGGGAGTGCGCCTAATCTCAGCTTGTTACCTGTAAAAAAGACACCTGTCCACAGAAACAATCAATCAGATTCCAAACTCTCCACCATGGTCAAGACCAAAGAGCTCTCCAAGGATGTCAGGGACAAGATTGTAGACCTACACAAGGCTGGAATGGGCTACAAGACCATCGCCAAGCAGCTTGGTGAGAAGGTGACAACATTTGGTGCGATTATTCACAAATGGAAGAAACACAAAAGAACTGTCAATATCCCTCGGCCTGGGGCTCCATGCAAGATCTCACCTCGTGGATTTGCAATGATCATGAGAACGGTGAGGAATCAGCCCAGAACTACACGGGAGGATCTTGTCAATGATCTCAAGGCAGCTGGGACTATAGTCACCAAGAAAACAACTGGTAACACACTACGCCGTGAAGGACTGAAATCCTGCAGCGCCCGCAAGGTCCCCCTGCTCAAGAAAGCACATATACATGCCCGTCTGAAGTTTGCCAATGAACATCTGAATGATTCAGAGGACAACTGGGTGAAAGTGTTGTGGTCAGATGAGACCAAAATGGAGCTCTTTGGCATCAACTCAACTCGCCGTGTTTGGAGGAGGAGGAATGCTGCCTATGACCCCAAGAACACCATCTCCACCGTCAAACATGGAGGTGGAAACATTATGCTTTGGGGGTGTTTTTCTGCTAAGGGGACAGGACAACTTCACCGCATCAAAGGGACGATGGACGGGGCCATGTACCGTCAAATCTTGGGTGAGAACCTCCTTCCCTCAGCCAGGGCATTGAAAATGGGTCGTGGATGGGTATTCCAGCATGACAATGATCCAAAACACACGTTGCCAAACGTCAGCCTCGAAACCTTAATGACTTGGAGAAAATCTGCAAAGAGGAGTGGGACAAAATCCCTCCTGAGATGTGTGCAAACCTGGTGGCCAACTACAAGAAACGTCTGACCTCTGTGATTGCCAACAAGGGTTTTGCCACCAAGTACTAAGTCATGTTTTGCAGAGGGGTCAAATACTTATTTCCCTCATTAAAATACAAATTATTTTATAACATTTTTGAAATGCGTTTTTCTGGATTTTTTTGTTGTTATTCTGCCTCTCACTGTTCAAATAAACCTACCATTAAAATTATAGACTGATCATTTCTTTGTCAGTGGGCAAATGTACAAAATCAGCAGGGGATCAAATACTTTTTTCCCCCACTGTATATGAGAAACCTCGCAATTAAGCACAACTCAGCAAATGTTTGAAGTTTATGGTGAAACTGGTGGACAAATGAGCATATACTGTACAGTACCTTCAGATAAGAGGAGAGAGGGGGTATAAGGGGGTGAGTGAATCTCTAAAGGTGGTTGGTGGCTGGGGCTTGCTTGAGTGACAATGGGTGTTTCTCAATTTGCAATGGGTGTTTCTCAAAAGTGGTCAACCGCGTTATCTTGAGTACGTTCTTGTGAGGACGAGTGTGTGGAGAATGCATAAAACAATACATTCGAGAAGCACTCACACTTCCCCTACTGTATTAGCTCACTCTTGATGCATTCACTGAACCGTCTTCCTGCCAGGACAGCAATGGCAATAGAAACAAAACAAGATGTAAACAAAGCAACTATTTTACTTCATAACTATCAGCTAGCTATATGTGAATCGTTATGTAGCTAACCAGCTAGTGAAACAGGCAAAAATGACCTAAAACAAATATTATGCAAGATGCATGTCAATTTTTCGTGGGTAGCTAGCTACCAATTCTTTGTGGCTAAAGGAAAGTGCTAGTAGCTAGCCAGTTATCCCTATTGACTTATTATGGACTTGCTATCTACGGTACGTAGGCAGGTAAACATGCCAAAATTAACACGGAATGTATTTATTAACGTATCAAGATAAAATATTCTAGTCAGGCAACATATGAGATGTGAATAGGCTACATTTCATTTCGAGGTCGGAGTGTATTTTCTCTCGCTTTAGCTCAAATAATAACTGCCGTTTTTACGTGGTTGAGTCCTATTTCTTTGCATACTTCACGTTGAAGCTTGCGTCGACGCATGATTTCAAATGTGTACAAACGGAGTACACATTCGACAAGTGCCCTCCGTGCTCCGTTTCAAATACTTTGATTTGGACTCATCCTCCGACCCTCCGATGCTGCAATTTGCGTGCTCAGAGCACGGTAGTGTGCATTTTGAGAAACACCCAATGTCTATGTGGACTTCCTCACATTTTAATGAAATGCCGCTGTTTATTTAACTTGTTTAGTCTTTCAACAAAGGCCTTGCCTCTTTCTCCCAGAGTGGAACACAGTGTTCTGAAATGATGTCTGGAAGATGACAGTCCTTACGAGAGAAGTAACTTTTTACATAAGCTTTCATTGGACTCCGAGAAATTCCTGTATTTACTGTAACAGGTTTTATGAGTGGGTTACTCAAAGATGGATGTTTAGAACATTTTGAAGAGGCTGAAATATTTTTTTGGCTATTTTTACAGTGTTCGTCCCTCAACGTTGTTAGTAACAGCCCACTAAAAGCCTGTGAGTTTGGAGAAAACCCACTCTCTCTATTGCTCTGTTATGAAGCTAAGTGCACAGCGTCCATCTCAGCATTGATATGGTTATCTCTCTGAACAGAGCGGGAATTAATGAGGTGATTTGTTTGAAAGGAAGGTGAGCATTTGCCTCTCCCCTAGGGCTTGTTGACTCGGACTCTGAAGTTCGGTGGAAGGAATTGGAATTCAGGATTTGCATTTTTAGGGACTCTCATTTTCTTCTTAGTTTCTTTGGCTGTCCTTTTTTCTTTTTCGACCAAAACCAGGTATTATCTGCTGCTGCAGGGTCAGGGGTGAATTTCAGGGTTCCACGTGACAGCGCGACCGTCAAGTGGACCGCCTCACAATTCTGTGGCTCTATGTATTTTATCTCCTTTACTGTTTCAGCAAACAAACCCATTCTGACTCTACAGAGAGGAACACACAGTTCTCAAGTCATCCATCCAGAGGAAACTAACACTTCAAACGGAATGAACATTCAGTTCAACCGAACAATGATATCAAATACATAAAAAAACGGACCTTGCCAAAGAACTCAACAGTCAAGCCACCAACCCAAACACTTTTAAACTTTAAACAGAGATTCCTTCTCCAAACTAATGTCTTGAACAACCCCTTGTCTCAATTTCCATACTGAATGCACTTATTGTTAGTCACTCTGGATAAGGGTATCTGCTAAATGACAAGATTACATACTGTAACCCTGCCCTGACCACAGAGTCCATCCACTGAGAGTTTCTTCTCTTAGGTCTTAGGTAAGGTTGGTGGGACTGTGACGTAGGCCCAGAGTTTCACGTCACTCCGTCAGACTGTGTTCTGCTGACCCTAGGCAGCTGATTCTGACCTCCATCAGGGGCTTCGGGGGTAGAGAGCCACCCTATTAGGGACAGACTCCAAGCCCAATGGAACCAGGGTGTATTTATAACCAATGTTCCCTCTAAGCTGCACGCTTGCGTGTGTGTGCAGCTCCCCGGGACTGCTGTGCAGAAGCAATATCAGCGTGTGCTGAGAACCACGAGATTGGACTCCTCTCAACGTTCTAGAGATTTCCCCGCTAACACTATCAACGTTTCTCTTCACTGTGGAAATTGCGATCGAATCAACGCAATATTAGCCACTTTCAATGCAACGTACCGAAACTAAACGAACTATGCAAGACTCAGTATGCAAAACTAACTATACAAGATATTTTTGTTGTAGGCAGAAGGCTTCGGAGTAGGATTGCATTGACTGGCACCACTCAGGCATGTGCTCTACACAGACCGAGAAAGCGAGAGCTACATGAAGTGTCATGTGCACTTGTGTTCATATCCTTTGCGAGTGAGTGAATTATTAGCCCAGTTATAGGTCATTTGTAGTCAGCAATGGGGGAGGGATTTTGCTTCCAAAAGAGCACAAAACGTGTGCATTTCTTATGGAGCCAGATTGCTGCCAAAAGGTTAAACATATGTATCGTTAGGATCGTAAAAAAATCCATATGTAAATTGTTAGGATCGTAAGAAAAACCATGCGTGAAACTTGAAACGTAACAGTTAAATTACATCTGTAGACGTACAAACCCTATAAATGAACACTTAACATTCAATTCTTACTGCATGCCTCCAGAAGGGCATCTTCTGAGGCTGAGGGGGGCTTTTCTGAAGGAGCATGGGGCTGCATGGAGATCACAAGCTATTCAACTGGGCAGCAGTACCGCGACGGCGGGAATAGCCTATCCGGAGACTACCAAAGACCACTGCAACAGAGTTATTGTAAAGTGTGGGAATAAGATTATGCCAGACTTAGCCTACGTTTAACCTCTCCCTTGTTCATTTCAATGTCTATATGTTCATGACCCGATTCATATCAAAATATTATATAAAACAAATATTTTGAGTGGCAAAGACTCCAGTGGGGTCATACATAATTCATAGATTCAACAAACATCTATTATTATGCTGATTCTTTATTCACGGTAGATACTACTGATTATGATTCATTATTCCTGGTAAATACTGCTGGTTATGATTCATTATTCCTGGTAGATACTGTTGGTTATGATCCATTATTCCTGGTAGATACTGCTGGTTATGATCCATTATTCCTGGTAGATACTGTTGGTTATGATCCATTATTCCTGGTAGATACTGCTGGTTATGATCCATTATTCCTGGTAGATACTGTTGGTTATAATCCATTATTCCTGGTAGATGCATCTAAAAAGGATGTTTACCGATTGTTAGGAAAACTTGAAATCGGCCCTAATAAATCGACCATGCCGATCGGTCGACCTCTAGTTTTGGGTGACAAGCCACATTTCTGTTGCGCCTTCTTCACCACACTGTCTGTGTGGGTGGACCATTTAAGATTGTCTGTGATGTATTCGCCCAGGAACTGACAACTTTCCACCTTCTCCACTGCTGTCCCTAGAGGTCAATGTTGTTCTCTGAGGCTGTCCGCGTGATCAAAACAATCTTGAAGCGTGGCTTCGGATTGGAAAGACCAGCGTTGAGTGGTTGTATGTTCACAGATTGAATTTTACATTTCATGTTTCATGCATGGCTTTTCTTATGATCCTAACAATTTCCGTATAGATTTTCTCAGGATCCTAACGGTTGAACCTTTTGGCAGCTATCTGGCTCCAAAATTTCTAGACATCTTTGAAAAGCTAGTCAGATGAAGTGCTTTTTTTGGTCTTAAAGGGGCAGTGTTGTATTTTGTAGGTAGGCTTGATTAAGTTAAGTAGCCAATGGGCAGAGGGTAGCATAATTTGTCTGATTCTCTGTAATAATGTAATGGGAAAAATGATGATTTTATTTTGTAAAGTGGTTTCTTACATTAAAAAACACATTTCCAGTCACCACCTTGTCTGAAGGACAAGTGGCTAAACAGGTTGATGTCCAGCCCTGCATTTCTCATGGAATGTAGTCCTACATTGAACACCACACATTGGCTGCGACTGTAGGCTGAATGATAGAACAGCTATTTCCATGTTAAAATGTTATGGGATGTATTTTCTCCACTGTTTTTGATGGTAGGCCTCTGGTAGACCTACATTATGATCAAATAGCCACAGTAGCCTACTTGGCCACTGTTAAAACTAACTTAAAGCAGCTACAGCCTCAGTGTTCACAGTAAATGAGCGCTGGAAGTTGCACAGAATTTTCACAACGTTGAAGTTTGCGCTCAGCTGACCTGAACATTTTTCAGTGATGAAAACAATTGTTTCTAACCCCGGTAATTTCTTTCCGATAAGAGAGCAGCTTTGCGTATTCCTTTCCACGGTCCGTCATTAAGTGTGCCAGCAGTATCCGGGTCGGGATGCATGGCTGACCCGACGATGATACGGACGCAGGCTCCGAGTGTTCCTCATAGCTGGGCTCTGGTATCACTACCGCGGGGCCTACTCGGCTTTCAACCTCGCTCGCCGGCCCCAGAACTAATTGGACTTTAATGGCTTACTTTGGGCCGATCTGTTTCTAATCACTCAACACTCTGCCATCAGGACAGCTTTAAATGAGACAGGACTATGTGCTTAAACATATCATTAACATGTACTGTAATGTATAATTAATATGAACTTTAATGTGTAACTAACATGTACTTTAATGTATAACTAACATGGTATTTGTTAAGCATTGATCACATTTGTAGGGCTTTAAGGGATATTGGCTATCTGAAATAGAATGTACTTGCTCTACAATATCATTGATATAGAATGCATTTGATAAAAGTGTAATCGATAATGGCATTGGCCATCCTCTCATAATAGAGGTCACATGTAAATACACTGAGTATCTCTCAGTCCCCACCTGTCGCCCAGTGTCTGGCCCCATGTGTCTGGGTCAGCCTGTCCTTTCCCATGGTGTCTCCATCAGACCATGAGGAATGACATCCTCACTCTGGTGCAACACTGCCCCGTTGAGACACCAGGTGATTTTGAGTCGTTAACCACCATTTGGTCATCGAACTGCCACCCGTTTCTTTGACGGTTGTATTCTGTATTCTGTCATGTCATGATATATTGTGGACTACATACGTGATGCATTCAGTGTTTAGTTTACTAACAACAGTCAAAATATGGATGCTAGATATGTAAAACTGTAAATGTTTTGAACTCTTTACGCGCTTATATTTACAGTATTTACACATAAACCAATGCACCATTATTATCTTCTAATAACTTTCTGGTACTCCTTCTTCCTGACAGTAAAGTAGAAACCACGACCAGCCTCCCACTGGTTGCTTAAGTGACCCCTGGATTTAGGTCACCAGCTGTACTGTACTCCACTTCCTGCTGTGAGTGGCCTGTTAGCAACAGTCAGAGCAGAGGAAACTGGCCTCTCAGCCGGCCGGCTGTCAGACAGGCCGACCCACAGGGCTTTTGTTGTTCCACGTCGCAAGGTGTTGATCCCCGAGCTGGTGTCTGCTCGGCTCCTGTCTGTCTCTCGTCTCTCTGTCTCTCTGTCTCTCTGTCTCTCTGTCTTCCTTTGTGATGCAGATCTGTTCTCTGAAGGACACACTCATTGACTGGCATGTAAACACACACTTGTACAAGCTGTCAGTATTTGTTTTGATGGTGTGGGACACATGTTATGTAAATACTGAGATATACACATGAATGTATTTCACATGGTGTGGCATGACTATGTACGTACACTCAAACACACACACATAGGGGTGGCACAATTATTGTAGAACTGCGTAAAAAATAAAAACGACCTCATGAAGCTGGTTGCCAAGAGTGCGCAAAGCTGTCATCAAGGCAAAGGGTGGCTACTTTGAAGAATCTGAAATATATTTTGATTTGTTTAACACTTTTTTGGTTACATGACTCCATATGTGTTATTTCATAGTTTTGATGTCTTCACTATTATTCTACAATGTAGAAAATAGTAAAAATAACGTGTGTGTGTGTGTGTGTGTGTGTGTGTGTGTGTGTGTGTGTGTGTGTGTGTGTGTGTGTGTGTGTGTGTGTGTGTGTGTGTGTGTGTGTGTGTGTGTGTGTGTGTGTGTGTGTGTGTGTGTGTGTGTGTGTGTGTTTTGGAACGGAACAGCTGACCGAAGACGGGACGGCCCGACATTCGTGCGGTTGAGTCTGCTTCCGCGATAATATAGACTCTTGACGACGTGATGAAACTTTGTTTCCCCTTGCTGAAACAAGAAAGCTGTTGTAGTAAACAGTGAATAGAACGGGCTTGGAACCTTGAACACTGGCAATATGACTGGTAAACTCATGGCTGCAATGGCTGCCTGGTACTGTGATGCAGTCATTTCCATGGTAATGTAGAATGTTCATTCAAATGATAACTGATGTGGCTCATGCAATGGAAGGTCTTTTTTTGTAATGTCAGTTGAATCAACAAATCACAGCACATATTGATGGGTACACTTCCTGATTTTACATCCTGCTTTGCTCCTACAGTATGGGTACAGTCCACCCATTACGCTCTCATTGACTTGAATACGGACACCGTTCTATTCATTCTATTTCTATGGCAGCAGATACAGTCAGGAGCGGAGGAAAGGAGAAAATAAATAAACACAAAATTCTCTTTTTTTTTTTTTTTTTGGCCATTCGGATGGTTGTTATGGAGACCGGAGTCATTTGGCTGGCCAATTACCATCATCCAAAATTCCATCACATCCCATCAGACACATGCACACGACACACACGTGTCTGAGAGATAGGGGTCATAGTGGTAGCTGAAGTAAAACAAGGAGGGGATTGTGGCATGTTAATACCGAGTACAGGAACAACCCACTGTGAAGGGGTGGCGTGTTGGATGATGGCTTCATGATGACATGTCCTTCACTGTGACATGTTACTCTTGGCAGCCAGTCTTCTCATTGTGACATTACAGGCATATTTATCAATCCTAGACCAGTGACCAGGCCTCTCTTGCAGAAGAGATTTCTATCTCAATGAGACTAACCTGGATAAACACTGCAGCTGTAGAGACATATTGTAGTCTCCATTTTTCTTTTTGAATGTGTGAAGAAGAAAGCTACAGGAAGCCATTGACATCTCGCTGCTGGTGTTGCCACGCTACATATAGAGCGGGTGTGAAAAGAAACACAACACCCTACACTAACTTCACTGCTGTCTGCTGTCAACAATATTGCACAAATGGAACTCTCTTCAACCCTACAAGGGCAGAGTGTTTTGACTTCCACCAGCTCGCCATGCAAATCCAGTCAAATGACAACGGCTGTGAACATCTGGATGGGAGAGAAGAGGAGAGGTTCTGGTATGCAGGTTAGGCCATGGATGTTAAGGAATGGGGGGGTTAGAGTGGCGTGATGAATCACACTTGGTCCTCCAATACCAACAAGACCAAAGAGATGTGCATAGACTTCACGAAGAACCTACCTCTGCAACCTCTATCAGAGGTCAGACGATAGAGATCGTAGAGGAATCTGTAAATGTACAGACCTGATCTACAGAAATAGTCAACAGAGATCTTTAATGTTGACTGTACTACATTGACTCTGTTTTTACAAATCTTTCATTTGAGAATATTAAAACTTTTTGTGTTTGTTTGTTTGTTTGTTGGTTTGGCAATCCCACCGTCAGCCAGAGAAATATGCTGAGAAGGATTGTCACCACAGCAAGCAAGGTACAAGGAGTCAAACAGACAGGCTTGAATGAGATCTTTAAGGTCAGGGCCTTCAGCAAGGCTCACAAAATCATTTTTGACCAAAGCCACCCCCTGTACCCGGACTTTGAACTCCTCCCCTCGGTTTGCAGGTATGTATAGGTCCCCCCTGGCAGGAAAAGCACAACTAGATAATAATTTGTGCCAGGTGTGATATCCCTCATAAACAGCCCGGGCTAATGTTCCTATTGACCCAGTGAGGCCAGCAGGCTAGTCTTTTTAATGTATTTTTATTGCTATGTAACTTGGGAATTTTGTATTGTCAATCTGTTTTCTGCTGTGTATAAACGGCACTTTAATGTGTACATGATACTGCAACAAAATGTCCACATGGGGACAAAGTCGGTTAAGTTAGGTAGAATGTTGGATGGGGATAGCAGTGCCCTCTGATTTCAGGGACTTTCCCTTGGCAGGAGGATGTGGTGGGGTCGGCGTGTAGGGGAACGAGGCGACCGGGTGCAGATTTCTTAGGCATGCTCTCTGCCCTGGCTTCTCTGTAGCTCATATAACTCAGCTATGCATAATCACTCACTCTCCAAGACTAAGCATAAACTCTCACTCCCACACGCGGGGAGACAGAGAGGTGGACTGATGTTTTGTTATGTGTCTCTGGCATACAGTTAGTTGCATGTTGAACGCGTTAGGGATTCTATACACGTTTTCTAAGGACTGCTCTCTCACTCAGTCAACGATGAGAGGTGTGTGAAAGAGATGATGTTCCCTCAAGTCAAGGCCCACAACTACATCCAGACTCTATAGCAGTGTGGGTTCCACCCTTTAGAACTGCTGTGGGCTCGGATTCCTGTGTCACCACATAAACAATCCACTCAACCATTCAACAATGCCGTTGTCTGACTGTGGGAAGTGCTAGCAATCTATCGAGTACATCAAATACATGTGTCCTGCTGACTAACAGTAGATACTTTTGGTCATGTAGTGTATGTGGACACCTGCTCGTCGAACATCTCATTCCAAAATCATGGGCATTAATATGGAGTTGTTCCCCCCCTTTGCTGCTATAACAGCCTCCACACTTCTGGGAAGGCTTTCCACTAGATGTTAGTACATTGCTGTGGGGACTTGCTTCCATTCAGCCACAAGCATTAGTGAGGTCGGGCACTGATGTTGGGCGAGTAGGCCTGGCTCGCAGTCCGCATTCCAATTCATCACAAAGGTATTTTGATGGGGTTGTGGTCAGGGCTCTGTCCAGGCCAGTCAAGTTCTTCCACACTGATCTTGACAAGCCATTTCTGTATGGACCTTGCTTTGTTTAGATGGCATTGTCATGCTGAAACAGGAAAGTGCCTTCCTCAAACTGTTGCCACAAAGTTGGAAGCACAGAATCGTCTAGAATGTCATTGTATACTGTAGCGTTAATATTTCCCTTCACTGGAACCTAGGTGGCCTAGCCCGAACCATGAAAAACAGCCCCAGACCATTATTGGCGCTATGCATTGGGGCAGGTTGCGTTCTCCTGGCATCTGCCAAATACAGATTTGTCTGTCGGACTGCCAGATGTCAAAGCGTGATTCATCACTCCACAGAATGCATTTCCACTGCTCTGGAGTCCAATGGTGGTGAGCTTTACACCACTCCAGCCGACACTTGGCATTGCGCATGGTGATCTGTGCGGCTGCTCGGCCATGGAAACCCATTTCATGAAGTTCCCGACAAACAGTTTTTGTGCTGATGTTGCTTCCAGAGGCAGTTTGGAGCTTGGTCGTGAGTGTTGTAACCGAGGACAGACAATTTATTATGCGCTTCAGCACTTCGTGGGACCGTCCTGTGAGCTTTTGTTGCCTACCACTTCGCGGCTGAGCCATTGTTGCGCCTAGACATTTCCACTTCACAATAACAGCACTTACAGTTGACTGGGGCAGTTCTAGCAGGACGGAAATTTGACGAACTTACTTGTTGGAAAGGTGGCATCCTATGACGGGGCCACGTTGAAATTCACTGAGCTCTTCAGTTAGGCCATTCTACTGACAACATTTGTCTATGGAGATTGCATGGTGGTGTGGTCAATTTTATACACTTGTCAGCAGTGAGTGTGGCTGAAATGGCAGAATCCACTAATTTGAAGGGGGGTCCACATACTTTTGTGTATGTATGGATGGATGTATGTATGTCTGTCTTTTGACCACTTCCTCTTAGCTACATTTTGTATTGTCTTCTAGAAAGGGGGAGGAGGAAGTAGACTGGTTCCAAGGCGATTGAAAGGTCACTCAAACCCATTTCGTAACGTGGCGTTGTGGATTAAGTTGGCGGCCGAGGGTGGTAATCCATTTCAGCGCTAGAAAACAGTGGTGTGTGTCCGGGCGAAACAGGTGTGTTCTCAAGAGCTGCTTAGCCACCCCCTTGATCACTGTCTAAAACTGACTGTGGCTATTATTACACATCGAAGGAGACCCAGTAGCACTGAAAAGAATTGCCTTTAATTTAGCTTTTTCTGCCTCCCTTGACTCTTTCAAAAGGCAATGGGGTCATGTAGGCCTATGTAGGTTATGGGTTCAGTTTTTCCATCAGCACCTCATTTGTAAGGGCTACGTTTCACTTACAGTACAGTAGCTACTGCTTTCCTCTCTGTGCCCTCACTGCTGTCTCTTCCACTTATTGAGCGATCGGTCTGGTAACCTTCACAAGTGTGGTGATGCTAATAGCCTGTTTCATGTCACTTGACGGCTTGACATTTTGTCTCTCAGATTCCGCCTGTGGCGTTGGAGGCGTCTGTTTCATGTTTGTCCTTGGCATCAAATGGATGAGAGAGATGTAGGTCTTCACATCACGTGCGTAAAGAGTCACCACATTTTGCCCATGAAGCTTTGTAAATGGTACAGATGCAATTCTGAGGTAAGGTACAGTAGAAAATGAATAAAAAAAGTTTCTAATTTTAGTGTACCGTGGAATGCTGGCACCAGCTGCAGCGTTGAAGAAGCATCAGATTCACAGGAAGAGTCAGTTCTTTATTAAACAGGAAGTTCATCCAAGGTGACAGACGTGAGACAAACCAGTAGTCGTCTTCTTACTGGCTGTCGATATGGCCGGGTGCTCTGCTGTTTCTCAGGACATCTAAGCCTGGAGGTTCCCATTAAAGTCCAGCGAAGAGGAGATTATATGCTGAAATAACATTGAAAGTAGTGCTGGGTACAAAGACACACAACTTAACTCTCGTCCACCCTGCTGCTGCTTACAGGAAAAGGACATCAATATGTCAATTTGTAATTTGGGTGTACTAACCCTTTAAGACTTAACCTCTCAAAGCCATGGAACATTTTAAAGTTGCATGCAATTAAAAAAAAATCTATATATTCATTCAGGCATCACAGTTATATCTTATTATAAACTGGGTGTTAAGAGCAGTGAATGCTGATTGGTTGACAGCCGTGGTATCACAAAACATGTATTTTTACTGCTCTAATTATGTTGGTAACCAGTTTATAATAGCAATAAGGCACCTCGGGGGTTTGTGGTATAAGGCCAATATACCACGACTAAGGGCTGTATCCAGGCACTCTGCGTTGTCGTGATTAAGAACAGCCCTTAGCCGTGGTATATTGGCCATATACCACACCCCTCAGGCCTTATTGCTTAAATATAGAGTTTAGTATTTATTTGCTTATTAGTGGGCAGTATCAACTGGTGTGTGTGTGTGTGTGTGTTGGCTGCCTTGCTCACTGGACTGTTTGTGTTATTATACTACCCAGGTTAATGGGTCCAATGTGGAGGGACTGTTTGTGTTGTTATACTACCCAGGTTAATGGGTCTAATGTGGAGGGACTGTTTGTGTTGGTCTACTACCCAGGTTAATGGGTCCAATGTGGAGGGACTGTTTGTGTTGGTCTACTACCCAGGTTAATGGGTCCAATGTGGAGGGACTGTTTGTGTTGGTCTACTACCCAGGTTAATGGGTCCAATGTGGAGGGACTGTTTGTGTTGGTCTACTACCCAGGTTAATGGGTCCAATGTGGAGGGACTGTTTGTGTTATTATACTACCCAGGTTAATGGGTCCAATGTGGAGGGACTGTTTGTGTTATTATACTACCCAGGTTAATGGGTCCAATGTGGAGGGACTGTTTGTGTTGGTCTACTACCCAGGTTAATGGGTCCAATAAGTACTGGTGGAGGGACTGTTTGAGCTGTCTCTCTCTCTCTCAGCTTCATCACACAGACGTGTGTCACAGTTATAGTCTTCCCCACATTAAACACAGACGTGTGTCACAGTTATAGTCTTCCCCACATTAAACACAGACGTGTGTCACAGTTATAGTCTTCCCCACATTAAACACAGACGTGTGTCACAGTTATAGTCTTCCCCACATTAAACACAGACGTGTGTCACAGTTATAGTCTTCCCTACATTAAACACAGACGTGTGTCACAGTTATAGTCTTCCCTACATTAAACACAGACGTGTGTCACAGTTATAGTCTTCCCTACATTAAACACAGACGTGTGTCATAGTCATAGGGTGCGTTCTCGCAGATAACTTTTGTCAAGTCCGTGACCATCGTCTTTCACCGCCTTTCAAACTGTGTTGTATTATGGGGATGAAAATTGTCCGACTTGCGCCTAAAAGGCGACTGTATGATCTTTAAAAAAATCCTGTGATCAAAGGTCGTGAAGTTTTGAGTTCAGTCGACTGCAAGTTTCTGCAGTTGGTCTTTACCAGCTTCATCCTGCAGCCAAAACCTGCATTGTGGTAGGCTCTATTGTCAATCAATCATCAGCAGCTACTCTTCCTGGGGTTTATTATGGATCCCCATTAGTTCCTGCCAAGGCAGCAGCTACTCTTCCTGGGGTTTATTATGGATCCCCATTAGTTCCTGCCAAGGCAGCAGCTAGTCTTCCTGGGGTTTATTATGGATCCCCATTAGTTCCTGCCAAGGCAGCAGCTACTCTTCCTGGGGTTTATTATGGATCCCCATTAGTTCCTGCCAAGGCAGCAGCTACTCTTCCTGGGGTTTATTATGGATCCCCATTAATTCCTGCCAAGGCAGCAGCTACTCTCCCTGGGGTTTATTATGGATCCCCATTAGTTCCTGCCAAGGCAGCAGCTACTCTTCCTGGGGTTTATTATGGATCCCCATTAGTTCCTGCCAAGGCAGCAGCTAGTCTTCCTGGGGTTTATTATGGATCCCCATTAGTTCCTGCCAAGGCAGCAGCTACTCTTCCTGGGGTTTATTATGGATCCCCATTAGTTCCTGCCAAGGCAGCAGCTACTCTTCCTGGGGTTTATTATGGATCCCCATTAATTCCTGCCAAGGCAGCAGCTACTCTCCCTGGGGTTTATTATGGATCCCCATTAGTTCCTGCCAAGGCAGCAGCTACTCTTCCTGGGGTTTATTATGGATCCCCATTAGTTCCTGCCAAGGCAGCAGCTACTCTTCCTGGGGTTTATTATGGATCCCCATTAGTTCCTGCCAAGGCAGCAGCTACTCTTCCTGGGGTTTATTATGGATCCCCATTAGTTCCTGCCAAGGCAGCAGCTACTCTTCCTGGGGTTTATTATGGATCCCCATTAGTTCCTGCCAAGGCAGCAGCTACTCTTCCTGGGGTTTATTATGGATCCCCATTAGTTCCTGCCAAGGCAGCAGCTACTCTTCCTGGGGTTTATTATGGATCCCCATTAGTTCCTGCCAAGGCAGCAGCTACTCTTCCTGGGGTTTATTATGGATCCCCGTTAGTTCCTGCCAAGGCAGCAGCTACTCTTCCTGGGGTTTATTATGGATCCCCATTAGTTCCTGCCAAGGCAGCAGCTACTCTTCCTGGGGTTTATTATGGATCCCCATTAGTTCCTGCCAAGGCAGCAGCTACTCTCCTGGGGTTTATTATGGATCCCCATTAGTTCCTGCCAAAGCAGCAGCTACTCTTCCTGGGGTTTATTATGGATCTCCATTAGTTCCTGCCAAGGCAGCAGCTACTCTTCCTGGGGTTTATTATGGATCCCCATTAGTTCCTGCCAAGGCAGCAGCTACTCTTCCTGGGGTTTATTATGGATCTCCATTAGTTCCTGCCAAGGCAGCAGCTACTCTTCCTGGGGTTTATTATGGATCCCCATTAGTTCCTGCCAAGGCAGCAGCTACTCTTCCTGGGGTTTATTATGGATCCCCATTAGTTCCTGCCAAGGCAGCAGCTACTCTTCCTGGGGTTTATTGTGGGTTTACAATATTTGTCTTTTTATAATTTGGTCAGATATACTTGGATGTGTAGTGTTAGTCATGACATGCCAGCCACAAACGCTAAGTTTGCTAAAGTAGTTGGCAATGTCAGTGGGTTTTGACACTGAATTGGAAACAATTGGCTTTGCATGTGTTGCTTTCTGTCACGTCACCGTTACAATGGTTATTACTATGTAGTTAAGTAATATTCTACATCATATTTTTCAGTTTGGTCTGGTGGTTGATAAAATATCAATAACAGAGCAGTGGGGACATCGTATGGACCAGTGGCTGGAAACACCATGCCATTGCTGTGGTCTCATTGGTACTGTAGTCTAAGACAGTGGTCACCAACCTTTTCTGAGTCAAGATCACTTTCGCAGTCAAAAAGCAAGCCGAGATCTACAGCTCAGATTTGTTTAAAAACATGATTTTTTTTTTACGTTAACCTAATAAAAACAGTTCTGTAGGAATGAGGTTTGTGCAGTAGGCCTAATACATTATCACAGCATGTTGGCTATATGCTTGGCCTGCCAATATTGTTCTTCTCAGACATTATATTTCAAAACTCGAGCTTTGATAACAAAATAAATCCGTTGGTATAGCACTTGCGAGGCCCAGCTGAGCATAAATTGAAATAATTTGCAAATAATTACCTATTTTATTTTACTGGATTGATGGTCATGGTGCTTTCAAGAAAACTGGGTACTTGGAAAGAACGAGGTCAAATTATGACATCAGTGACCTTCAGGTTGGAAAGTCGGAGCTCTAGAAAGATGCCAGAGTTTCTGAGTTGGATAACAGTTCAAAACTATTTTCCCCAGTCAGATCTCGTTTTTTCAGAGGGCCCAGTTGGCTTGAACACACTGAATTCGGAAGTGGGAGATTTCCAAGTTACCATTTGTTTTGAACACAGCATTAGCCTTAGCGGAGAGAGAGAGAGATCAGCAGAGGGTCCGCCTCTCACGGCCTCTGCTCTCTCCTTGCTTTCCACTGGTGAGACTGACCAGAGAGGGACGAGTCTTCCACCTGATGGTGAACCTCGAGTCACACAAGTACATGTTTTTCCTGTGACCAGAGAAAGTGAAATACTCCTCGATATTCAAATAGACATGACGAGCTGCTGATAATAATAAAAAGGCAGGGTTATTCATACACTTGGCTACTCATTCATTGCAGCTGCAGTGCGAATGGAAGTAGAGAGAAGAACATTTTGTGTGTTGAATCAAAACAGTGTTGACTCACTCAGTTATTTTCTTTTTTCTCGGACAGTTTTTCTCTGGTCATGGTTTTTAATGTTAGTCGTGGAAGGTGTAGGTAGGCATGGTGATTTGAGCTATCCGATTGGCAAGCGCAGTAGGCACACTCGATTGAGCCACCTATCTCCTGGTCCGCAGGGAAGGGAAGGTGGGGTTTGTGTTTTCAGATAAAAGGGTTCAGAATGGGAGCAGGGCTTCTGAGTCAAGTGCACCTACCGCCAGCAGCGCAACACGAACCAAAGAAGGAGCGCAAGCCTTTATTCTGATCTCAAAGTTGTCCTGTGTAGCTCTGTTGGTAGCGGATGGTGTTTGCAATGCCAGGGTTGTGGGTTGGATTCCCACGGGGGACCAGTATTAAAATGTATCCACTCACTACTGTAAGTTGCTCTGGGTAAGAGCAGCTGCTAAAGGACGTGAATGTAAATGCCATCGACCGGTTGGTGACCTCTGTTCTAAGGGGTCACTGAAGAGGAGTAGAATAGTAGCCTGGTTCCATATGTGTTTGTGCCATCTTGCCAACTCCTATATGAGAATGGTGTGACAATGATCGTAGGAGTTAGCAAGGTAACACAAACACATCTGGAACCGGGCTAGCATTATCACCCTCTGCATTAGCATTCATTATCATTCAAGGCTAGCATTATCACCCTCGGCATTAGCATTCAAGGCTAGCATTATCACCCTCGGCATTAGCATTCAAGGCTAGCATTATCACCCTCTGCCTTAGCATTCAAGGCTAGCATTATCACCCTCTGGCATTAGCATTCAAGGCTAGCATTAACACCCTCTGCATTAGTATTCAAGGCTAGGATTATCACCCTCTGCATAGCATTCAAGACTAGCATTATTACCTTCTGCATTAGCATTCAAGGCTAGCATTATCACCTCTGCATTAGTATTCAAGGCTAGCATTATCATCCTCTGCATTAGCATTCAAGGCTAGCATTATAACCCTCTGCATTAGCATTCAATGTTGTTTCTCATGAGTTCATAAGGAGAGGAGTCTGGCTCTTTGCTGCTTCACAAGGCTCTTCCTCCCCTAGGCCATGAGACACATGAGGAAACCGTTAGGCTCAGACCAGTGCTAAGTGTGTATACTCTGTTCTCTCTCTGTGTACTCTCTCTCTGTTTGTACTCGACTCTCTCTATCTTTGTGTGTATTCTCTCTGTGTGTACTCTCTCTCTGTTCTCTCTCTCTGTTCTCTCTGTTCTCTCTATTCTCTCTCTTCTCTCTCTCTCTCTCCTCTCTCTCTGTTCTCTCTCTCTCTCTCTGTGTACTCTCTTTCTCTGTGTACAGTCGTGGCCAAAGGTTTTGAGAATGACACAAATATGAATTTTCACAAAGTCTGCTGCCTCAGTTTGTATGATGGCAATTTGCATACTCCAGAATGTTATGAAGAGTGATCAGAGGTATTGCAATTAATTGTGAAGTCCCTCTTTTGCCATGCAAATAAACTGAATCCCAAAAAACATTTCCAATGCATTTCAGCCCTGCCACAAAAGGACCAGCTGACATCATGTCAGTGTTTCTCTCGTTAACACAGGTGTGAGGGTTGACGAGGACAAGGCTGGAGATCACTCTGTCATGCTGATTGAGTTCGAATAACAGACTGGAAGCTTCAAAAGGAGGGTGGTGCTTGGAATCATTGTTCTTCCTCTGTCAACCACGGTTACCTGCAAGGAAACACGTGCCGTCATCATTGGTTTGCACAAAAAGGGCATCACAGGTAAGTATATTGCTGCCAGTAAGATCGCACCTAAATCAACCATTTATCAGATCATCAAGAACTTCAAGGAGAGCGGTTCAATTGTTGTGAAGAAGGCTTCAGGGCACCCAAGAAATTCCAGCAAGCGCCAGGACCGTCTCCTAAAGTTGATTCAGCTGCGGGATCTGGGAACCACCAGTACAGAGCTCAGGAATGGCAGCAGGCAGATGTGAGTGCATCTGCATGCACAGTGAGGCAAAGACTTTTGGAGGGTGGCCTGGTGTCAAGAAGGGCAGCAAAGTAGCCACTTCTCTCCAGGAAAAACATCAGGGGCAGACTGATATTCTGCAAAAGGTACAGGGATTGGACTGCTGAGGACTGGGGTAAAGTCATTTTCTCTGATGAATCCCCTTTCCGATTGTTTGGGGCATCCGGAAAAAAGCTTGTCCAGAGAATACAAGGTGAGTGCTACCATCAGTCCTGTGTCATGCCAACAGTAAAGCATCCTGAGACCATTCATGTGTGGGCTGCTTCTCATCCAAGGGTGTGGGTTCCTTCACAATTTTGCCTAAGAACACAGCCATGAATAAAGAATGGTACCAACACATCCTCCGAGAGCAACTTCTCGCAACCATCCAGGAACAGTTTGGTGATGAACAATGCCTTTTCCAACATGATGGAACACCTTGCCATAAGGCAAAAGTGATAACTAAGTGGCTCGGGGAACAAAACATCAATATTTTGGGTCCATGGCCAGGAAACTCCCCAGACCTTAATCCCATTGAGAACTTGCGGTCAATCCTCAAGAGGCGGGTGGACAAACAAAAACCCACAAATTCTGACAAACTCCAAGCATTGATTAAGCAAGAATGGGCTGCCATCAGTCAGGATGTGGCCCAGAAGTTAATTGACAGCATGCCAGGGCGGATTGCAGATGTCTTGAAAAAGAAGGGTCAACACTGCAAATATTGACTCTTTGCATCAACTTCATATAATTGTCAATAAAAGCCTTTGACACTTATGAAATGCTTGTAATTATACTTCAGTATTCCATAGTAACATCTGACAAAAATCTCTAAAGACACTGAGGCAGCAGACTTTGTGAAAATGTATATTTGTGTCATTCTCAAAGCTTTTGGCCATGACTGTACTCTCTCGCTCTCTCTATGTGTACTCTCTCTCTCTTTGTACTCTCTGTGTGTACTCTCACTCTCTCTCTGTGTGTACTCTCTCTCTGTGTGTACTCTCTCTCTGTGTACTCTCTCTGTGTGCGCTCTCTCTCTCTCTCTCTGTGTGCGCTCTCTCTCTCTCTCTCTGTGTGCGCTCTCTCTCTCTCTCTCTCTGTGTGCGCTCTCTCTCTCTCTCTCTGTGTGCACTCTCTCTCTCTCTGTGTGCGCTCTCTCTCTCTCTGTGTGCTCTCTCTCTCTCTGTGTGCTCTCTCTCTCTCTCTGTGTGCGCTCTCTCTCTCTCTCTCTCTGTGTGTGCGCTCTCTCTTGATCTCTCTCTGTGTTCTCTCTCTAGCTCTCACTCTGTCTCTGTGTACTTTCTCTTTTTTTTTGCTGCCCGGCTGGCTGCACACAACACATCCCATGTTCCGTCGTTGATCCAAGCATTCCAGGGACGCCAGGCCATGAGGAGTGTCTCCTTTTCTGGAAGTTTTTGGATCGGGAGGCCTCGTGTGCTGCCTGGTTGCGTTTAGCTTAATTTCCCCCCTCTCTCTCCTTTGTTTTTGCCCATCTAGGCAGATGTTGATGAGATTTATAAGGCTCCCCATTAGCGACAGCTTGTCTTACTGCGGTCCAACAGATAACAAAAAATACATTTTTACATTTTATTCAACTGGGGTTGTGTTGGCTGATAGGCGGTGGGACTGGGGTTGTGTTGGCTGATAGGCGGTGGGACTGGGGTTGTGTTGGCTGATAGGCGGTGGGACTGGGGTTGTGTTGGCTGATAGGCGGTGGGACTGGGGTTGTGTTGGCTGATAGGCGGTAGGACTGGGGTCGTGTTGGCTGATAGTCGGTGGGACTGGGGTTGTGTTGGCTGATAGTCGGTGGGACTGGGGTCGTGTTGGCTGGTGGTGGGAGGTTGATACATTGTGGGACTGGGGTCGTGTTGGCTGGTGGTGGAAGGTTGATAGATGGTGGACTGGGGTTGTGTTGGCTGGTGGTGGAAGGTTGATAGATGGTGGACTGGGGTTGTGTTGGCTGATAGATGGTGGACTGGGGTTGTGTTGGCTGGTGGTGGAAGGTTGATAGATGGTGGACTGGGGTTGTGTTGGCTGGTGGTGGAAGGTTGATAGATGGTGGACTGGGGTTGTGTTGGCTGGTGGTGGGAGGTTGATAGATGGTGGACTGGGGTTGTGTTGGCTGGTGGTGGGAGGTTGATAGATGGTGGACTGGGGTTGTGTTGGCTGGTGGTGGAAGGTTGATAGATGGTGGACTGGGGTTGTGTTGGCTGGTGGTGGAAGGTTGATAGATGGTGGACTGGGGTTGTGTTGGCTGGTGGTGGAAGGTTGATAGATGGTGGACTGGGGTTGTGTTGGCTGGTGGTGGGAGGTTGATAGATGGTGGAGTGGGGTTGTGTTGGCTGGTGGTGGAAGGTTGATAGATGGTGGACTGGGGTTGTGTTGGCTGGTGGTGGAAGGTTGATAGATGGTGGACTGGGGTTGTGTTGGCTGGTGGTGGAAGGTTGATAGATGGTGGACTGGGGTTGTGTTGTCTGGTGGTGGGAGGTTGATAGATGGTGGACTGGGGTTGTGTTGGCTGGTGGTGGAAGGTTGATAGATGGTGGACTGGGGTTGTGTTGGCTGGTGGTGGGAGGTTGATAGATGGTGGACTGGGGTTGTGTTGGCTGGTGGTGGGAGGTTGATAGATGGTGGACTGGGGTTGTGTTGGCTGGTGGTGGAAGGTTGATAGATGGTGGACTGGGGTTGTGTTGGCTGATGGTGGAAGGTTGATAGATGGTGGACTGGGGTTGTGTTGGCTGGTGGTGGGAGGTTGATAGATGGTGGACTGGGGTTGTGTTGGCTGGTGGTGGGAGGTTGATAGATGGTGGACTGGGGTTGTGTTGGCTGGTGGTGGGAGGTTGATAGATGGTGGACTGGGGTTGTGTTGGCTGGTGGTGGGAGGTTGATAGATGGTGGACTGAGGTGAAGAGACTCCTATATCACATCATGTTCTTTGGTACAAAACTTAGACTCACATGTAGCTTGTTAGCAGCTTGTAGGTTAACTTCAGTACAGGATGTTCCAGTGTTTCAACAGAGCACATTCAGACCCAAACTTCTGTAACAGCCTGTGTCAGCCTCAGCCAATCCCCTTTCTATGCAGAGGTGTGTGTGTGTGTGTGTGTGTGTGCCAGTGATTGGCAGGGCTTGTGTTTTCCAGGAGAAACTTTATCCTTTTGACTCTGTATGGGCGGCACTTGCGAAATGTGGCTTCTGTTTGCACCCGTGTGAATTTCAAAGTGTTGACCCCTGTTTTGGGAAGCAGTGTGTGTGGCGCCCCAGTACTGCGCACAATTACCATATAACAGACCGCCATGAAAATAAAATATCCTCCATAATCATTAAATAAATACAGATTCTAGACGTGACGCTTGGCATTCAGGCCAGAGAGTTCAATCTTGGTTTCATCAGACCAGAGAATCTTGTTTCTCATGGTCTGAGAGTCTTTAGGTGCCTTTTGGCAAACTCCAAGATGGCTGTCATGTGCCTTTTACGGAGGAGTGGCTTCCGTCTGGCCACTCTACCATAAAGGCCTGATTGGTGGAGTGCTGCAGAGATGGTTGTCCTTCTGGAAGGTTCTCCCTTCTCCACAGAGGAACTCTGGAGCTCTGTCAGAGTGACCATCAGGTTCTTGGTCACCTCCCTGACCAAGGCCCTTCTCCCCCGATTGCTCAGTTTTGCCCGGCGGCCAGCTCTAGGAAGAGTCTTGGTGGTTCCAAAGTTCTTCCGTATAAGAATGATGGAGGCCACTGTGTTCTTGGGGACCTTCAACGCTGCAGAAATGTTTTGGTACCCTTCCCCAGATCTGTGCCTCGACACAATCTTGTCTCTGAGCTCTACAGACAATTCCTTCGACCTTATGGCTTGGTCTTTGCTCTGACATGCACTGTCAACTGTGGGACCTGATATAGACAGGTGTGTGCCTTTCCAAATCATGTCCAATCAAGTCAATTTACCACAGGTGGACTCCAATCAAGTTGTAGAAACATCTCAAGGATGATCAATGGAAACAGGATGCAACTGAGCTCAATCTCATTGCAAATTGTCTGAATACTTATGTAAATGTATTTCTGTTTTTTATTTATAATAAATTAGCAAAAATGTCTAAACCTATTTTCGCTTTGTCATTATGGGTATTGTGATGTCATTATGGGGTATTGTGTGTAGATTGCTGAGAATTTTAGAATAAGGCTGTACCGTAACAAAATGTGGAAAAAGTCGAGGGGTCATGGTTACTTTCCGAATGCTGTGTGTGTGTTTGTGTTTGTGTTTGTGTGTGTGTGTGTGTGTGTGTGTGTGTGTGTGTGTGTGTGTGTGTGTGTGTGTGTGTAATGAATAGAACGGACTCGGAATCTCTAATCCTGGCAATTTGACTGGTAAACTCACAGGTACGCTCACAATGGCTGCCTAGTATTGTGATGCAATAATTTTCATGCTAATGTAGAATGTTCATTCAAATGATGTTAACTGATGCAGTGGAATGTATTTTTTGTATTTTCAGTTGAGTTGAATCAACAAATCACAGCATTATTGATGGGTTCACTTCCTGATTTTACTTCCTGCTTTGATCCTATGGGTACAGTCCACCCATTATGCTATCATTGACTTTGATTGACTATTCATTCTATTTCTATGGCAGCACATGCAGTCAGGAGCGGATGAGAAAAGAAAATGTGGGTCTTTAAAAAAAAAAAAAGCTATTTGAACGGTTATTACGGTGACCACGGTCATTTGGCTGGCCAATAAACATCATCCAGAATTCCATAACCATCACAGCCATAACCACAATCCCAGCTGCTTTTGTATCAGTTCAGTGAAGATTCTGCTGTAATACCACACGTCTGACAATTACTTTCGCCATGCCTCAAGGCACCATGGGTAGGAGAGTGTCCAGTTGTCACCGTTGCCACGCCGCCTCACTAACTCAAATTTGGACTCCCGTCAAACAGAAACCAAAATGTTGGCGGCAGTTCAATCATAACAAAAACTGACAGCCGGGCGAATAAACATTAGCTGTGTATTTAGACGGGGAATCAAGATACATTTCCTCACTGGCATTTCATTATTAAGGAACTTAACACAGGGACATTGAAATCTTTAACACGTTTAACAATGTGCTTTTTTGTTCCACTTATCAAGTACTGTCAAGTCCAACTTCAGTTTTATGGCCTCTGGATTTGGCTGAGTTTCTTTGGAAAATATTTCAGTTTGAAGTAATTGGAACTCAAAGAGAAACAAAGTCTGTGTGTTCCTGTGGAAGACCAGTGTCAGGTGTTTGTTCCTGTGGAAGACCAGTGTCAGGTGTTTGTGTTCCTGTGGTGATAAGTGGAAGACCAGTGTCAGGTGTTTGTGTTCCTGTGGTGATAAGTGGAACACCAGTGTCAGGTGTTTGTTCCTGTGGAAGACCAGTGTCAGGTGTTTGTTCCTGTGGTGATAAGTGGAAGACCAGTGTCAGGTGTTTGTTCCTGTGGAAGACCAGTGTCAGGTGTTTGTTCCTGTGGTGCTAAGTGGAAGACCAGTGTCAGGTGTTTGTTCCTGTGGAAGACCAGTGTCTGGTGTTTGTTCCTGTGGAAGACCAGTGTCAGGTGTTTGTTCCTGTGGAAGACCAGTGTCAGGTGTTTGTTCCTGTGGAAGACCAGTGTCAGGTGTTTGTTCCTGTGGAACACCAGTGTCAGGTGTTTGTTCCTGTGGAAGACCAGTGTCAGGTGTTTGTTCCTGTGGTGCTAAGTGGAAGACCAGTGTCAGGTGTTTGTGTTCCTGTGGTGCTAAGTGGAAGACCAGTGTCAGGTGTTTGTTCCTGTGGAAGACCAGTGTCAGGTGTTTGTTCCTGTGGTGCTAAGTGGAAGACCAGTGTCAGGTGTTTGTGTTCCTGTGGTGCTAAGTGGAAGACCAGTGTCAGGTGTTTGTGTTCCTGTGGTGCTAAGTGGAAGACCAGTGTCAGGTGTTTGTTCCTGTGGTGCTAAGTGGAAGACCAGTGTCAGGTGTTTGTTCCTGTGGAAGACCAGTGTCAGGTGTTTGTGTTCCTGTGGTGCTAAGTGGAAGACCAGTGTCAGGTGTGTGTTCCTGTGGTGCTAAGTGGAAGACCAGTGTCAGGTGTTTGTGTTCCTGTGGTGCTAAGTGGAAGACCAGTGTCAGGTGTTTGTTCCTGTGGTGCTAAGTGGAAGACCAGTGTCAGGTGTTTGTTCCTGTGGTGATAAGTGGAAGACCAGTGTCAGGTGTTTGTTCCTGTGGAAGACCAGTGTCAGGTGTTTGTTCCTGCGGAAGACCAGTGTCAGGTGTTTGTTCCTGTGGAAGACCAGTGTCAGGTGTTTGTGTTCCTGTGGTGCTAAGTGGAAGACCAGTGTCAGGTGTTTGTGTTCCTGTGGTGCTAAGTGGAAGACCAGTGTCAGGTGTTTGTTCCTGTGGAAGACCAGTGTCTGGTGTTTGTTCCTGTGGAAGACCAGTGTCAGGTGTTTGTTCCTGTGGAAGACCAGTGTCAGGTGTTTGTTCCTGTGGAACACCAGTGTCAGGTGTTTGTTCCTGTGGAAGACCAGTGTCAGGTGTTTGTTCCTGTGGAAGACCAGTGTCAGGTGTTTGTTCCTGTGGTGCTAAGTGGAAGACCAGTGTCAGGTGTTTGTTCCTGTGGTCCTAAGTGGAAGACCAGTGTCAGGTGTTTGTTCCTGTGGAAGACCAGTGTCAGGTGTTTGTTCCTGTGGTGCTAAGTGGAAGACCAGTGTCAGGTGTTTGTGTTCCTGTGGTGCTAAGTGGAAGACCAGTGTCAGGTGTTTGTGTTCCTGTGGTGCTAAGTGGAAGACCAGTGTCAGGTGTTTGTGTTCCTGTGGTGCTAAGTGGAAGACCAGTGTCAGGTGTTTGTTCCTGTGGTGCCTAAGTGGAAGACCAGTGTCAGGTGTTTGTTCCTGTGGAAGACCAGTGTCAGGTGTGTGTTCCTGTGGAAGACCAGTGTCAGGTGTTTGTTCCTGTGGAAGACCAGTGTCAGGTGTTTGTTCCTGTGGTGCTAAGTGGAAGACCAGTGTCAGGTGTTTGTGTTCCTGTGGTGCTAAGTGGAACACCAGTGTCAGGTGTTTGTGTTCCTGTGGTGCTAAGTGGAAGACCAGTGTCAGGTGTTTGTTCCTGCGGAAGACCAGTGTCAGGTGTTTGTTCCTGTGGTGCTAAGTGGAAGACCAGTGTCAGGTGTTTGTTCCTGTGGTGCTAAGTGGAAGACCAGTGTCAGGTGTTTGTTCCTGTGGAACACCAGTGTCAGGTGTTTGTTCCTGTGGAAGACCAGTGTCAGGTGTTTGTTCCTGTGGTGCTAAGTGGAAGACCAGTGTCAGGTGTTTGTGTTCCTGTGGTGCTAAGTGGAAGACCAGTGTCAGGTGTTTGTTCCTGTGGTGATAAGTGGAAGACCAGTGTCAGGTGTTTGTGTTCCTGTGGTGCTAAGTGGAAGACCAGTGTCAGGTGTTTGTTCCTGTGGTGCTAAGTGGAAGACCAGTGTCAGGTGTTTGTTCCTGTGGAAGACCAGTGTCAGGTGTTTGTTCCTGTGGTGATAAGTGGAAGACCAGTGTCAGGTGTGTGTGTTCCTGTGGTGCTAAGTGGAAGACCAGTGTCAGGTGTTTGTTCCTGTGGTGATAAGTGGAAGACCAGTGTCAGGTGTTTGTTCCTGTGGTGATAAGTGGAAGACCAGTGTCAGGTGTTTGTTCCTGTGGTGATAAGTGGAAGACCAGTGTCAGGTGTTTGTTCCTGTGGAAGACCAGTGTCAGGTGTTTGTTCCTGTGGTGCTAAGTGGAAGACCAGTGTCAGGTGTTTGTTCCTGTGGTGCTAAGTGGAAGACCAGTGTCAGGTGTGTGTTCCTGTGGTGCTAAGTGGAAGACCAGTGTCAGGTGTTTGTTCCTGTGGAACACCAGTGTCAGGTGTTTGTTCCTGTGGAAGACCAGTGTCAGGTGTTTGTTCCTGTGATGCTAAGTGGAAGACCAGTGTCAGGTGTTTGTTCCTGTGGTGCTAAGTGGAAGACCAGTGTCAGGTGTTTGTTCCTGTGGAAGACCAGTGTCAGATGTTTGTTCCTGTGGTGCTAAGTGGAAGACCAGTGTCAGGTGTTTGTTCCTGTGGAAGACCAGTGTCAGGTGTTTGTGTTCCTGTGGTGCTAAGTGGAAGACCAGTGTCAGGTGTTTGTTCCTGTGGAAGACCAGTGTCAGGTGTTTGTTCCTGTGGAAGACCAGTGTCAGATGTTTGTTCCTGTGGTGCTAAGTGGAAGACCAGTGTCAGGTGTTTGTTCCTGTGGTGCTAAGTGGAAGACCAGTGTCAGGTGTTTGTTCCTGTGGAAGACCAGTGTCAGGTGTTTGTTCCTGTGGAAGACCAGTGTCAGATGTTTGTTCCTGTGGTGCTAAGTGGAAGACCAGTGTCAGGTGTTTGTTCCTGTGGTGCTAAGTGGAAGACCAGTGTCAGGTGTTTGTTCCTGTGGTGCTAAGTGGAAGACCAGTGTCAGGTGTTTGTTCCTGTGGAAGACCAGTGTCAGGTGTTTGTTCCTGTGGAAGACCAGTGTCAGGTGTTTGTTCCTGTGGAAGACCAGTGTCAGGTGTTTGTTCCTGTGGAACACCAGTGTCAGGTGTTTGTTCCTGTGGAAGACCAGTGTCAGGTGTTTGTTCCTGTGGTGCTAAGTGGAAGACCAGTGTCAGGTGTTTGTGTTCCTGTGGTGATAAGTGGAAGACCAGTGTCAGGTGTGTGTTCCTGTGGTGATAAGTGCTAAGTGGAAGGCCAGCGTTTAATTTGACACATGCCCCTCTGGATTTTAAGCGCTTGTGCAAGTTGAGTGACAGCCATACATTTGTGAAATTTTACTCTCTCGCGCTCCCCGCTCTCTCTCGTGCTCCCATTTTTCTCTCTCGCTCCCCGCTCTCTCTCCCCCCTCTCTCTCTCCCCTCTCTCTCTCCTGCTCTCCTCCCCCTTTCTCTCCCCACTCTCTCTCTCTCCTCTCTCTCAATCTCCTCTCTGTCTCTTGGTTCCAGCTAGCCTACAGTTAACGACTAGCTGGCTAATGAAATGTGTCTTAATAGCTGTGCTGAGGACCTGAAATAGTAGACCCTTGAGAATCGTTATTTACTGTTCTTTAAGAGTGGCTGGCCTGTCCAGTTGAGTTATGACACTGCCATATGGTTACTGTTGAGAAGGAGCTAGTTTGTTCCAAGTTGGCGTCACGCCTCTTGTATACATGCGCTCACATGCTATTGTTGCCTTGATACTGTAGGATGTGTTGACACTGTAGGGGGTGTTGATACTGTAAGATGTGTTGATACAGTAGGGGGATGTTGATACAGTAGGGGGGTGTTGATACTGTAGGATGTGTTGATACTGTAGGATGTGTTGATACTGTAGGATGTGTTGATACAGTAGGGGGTGTTGATACAGTAGGGGGTGTTGATACTGTAGGGGGTGTTGATACTGTAGGATAGGTTGATACAGTAGGATGTGTTGATACTGTAGGATGTGTTGATACTGTAGGATGTGTTGATACAGTAGGGGGGTGTTGATACTGTAGGATGTGTTGATACTGTAGGATGTGTTGATACTGTAGGGGGGTGTTGATACTGTAGGATGTGCTGATACTGTAGCATGTGCTGATACTGTAGCATGTGTTGATACTGTAGGATGTGTTGATACAGTAGGGGGTGTTGATACAGTAGGGGGTGTTGATACAGTAGGGGGTGTTGATACAGTAGGATAGGTTGATACAGTAGGATGTGTTGATACTGTAGGATGTGTTGATACTGTAGGGGGGTGTTGATACAGTAGGATGTGTTGATACAGTAGGATGTGTTGATACAGTAGGGGGTGTTGATACAGTAGGATGTGTTGATACAGTAGGATGTGTTGATACAGTAGGTGGGTGTTGATACAGTAGGTGGGTGTTGATACTGTAGGATGTGTTGATACTGTAGGGGGTTTGTTGATACTGTAGGGGGTTTGTTGATACAGTAGGGGGGTGTTGATACAGTAGGGGGGTGTTGATACAGTAGGGGGGTGTTGATACTGCAGGATGTGTTGATACTGTAGGGGGGTGTTGATACTGTAGGATGTGTTGATACTGTAGGGGGGTGTTGATACAGTAGGATGTGTTGATACAGTAGGATGTGTTGATACAGTAGGGGCTGTTGATACAGTAGGATGTGTTGATACAGTAGGTGGGTGTTGATACTGTAGGATGTGTTGATACTGTAGGGGGTTTGTTGATACTGTAGGGGGTTTGTTGATACAGTAGGGGGGTGTTGATACAGTAGGGGGGTGTTGATACAGTAGGGGAGTGTTGATACTGCAGGATGTGTTGATACTGTAGGGGGGTGTTGATACTGTAGGATGTGTTGATACAGTAGGGGGGTGTTGATACTGTAGGAGGTGTTGATACAGTAGGATGTGTTGATACTGTAGGATGTGTTGATACTGTAGAATGTGTTGATACTGTAGGATGTGTTGATACTGTAGGGGGGTGTTGATACTGTAGGGGGGTGTTGATACTGTAGGGGGTGGTGATACAGTAGGGGTGTAGATACTAGGATGTGTTGATACTGTAGGATGTGTTGATACTGTAGGATGTATTGATACTGTAGGGGGGTGTTGATACAGTAGGGGGGTGTTGATACTGTAGGATGTGTAGATACTGTAGGGGGGTGTTGATACTGTAGGGGGTGTTGATACTGTAGGGGGTGTTGATACTGTAGGATGTGTTGATACTGTAGGGGGGTGTTGATACAGTTCGGGGGGTGTTGATACAGTTCGGGGGGTGTTGATACAGTTCGGGGGGGTGTTGATACTGTAGGGGGGTGTTGATACTGTAGGGGGTGTTGATACTGTAGGGGGTGTTGATACTGTAGGGGGGTGTTGATACTGTAGGGGGGTGTTGATACTGTAGGGGGGTGTTGATACAGTTCAGGGGGTGTTGATACAGTTCGGGGGGTGTTGATACAGTTCGGGGGGTGTTGATACTGTAGGGGGGGTGTTGATACTGTAGGGGGGTGTTGATACTGTAGGGGGTGTTGATACTGTAGGGGGTGGTGATACAGTAGGGGTGTAGATACTAGGATGTGTTGATACTGTAGGAGGTGTTGATACTGTAGGATGTATTGATACTGTAGGAGGTGTTGATACAGTTCGGGGGGTGTTGATACTGTAGGGGGTGTTGATACTGTAGGATGTGTTGATACTGTAGGATGTGTTGATACTGTAGGATGTGT
Organism: Salmo salar; assembly: GCF_965601325.2. Taxonomy (NCBI): domain Eukaryota; kingdom Metazoa; phylum Chordata; class Actinopteri; order Salmoniformes; family Salmonidae; genus Salmo; species Salmo salar. Next base: position 12,782,726 of record NC_138297.1, on the reverse strand, counting down.
TGATACTGTAGGAGGTGTTGATACAGTTCAGGGGGTGTTGACACTGTAGGGGGTGTTGATACTGTAAGATGTGTTGATACAGTAGGGGGATGTTGATACAGTAGGGGGGTGTTGATACTGTAGGATGTGTTGATACTGTAGGATGTGTTGATACTGTAGGATGTGTTGATACTGTAGGATGTGTTGATACAGTAGGGGGTGTTGATACAGTAGGGGGTGTTGATACTGTAGGGGGTGTTGATACTGTAGGATAGGTTGATACAGTAGGATGTGTTGATACTGTAGGATGTGTTGATACTGTAGGATGTGTTGATACAGTAGGGGGGTGTTGATACTGTAGGATGTGTTGATACTGTAGGATGTGTTGATACTGTAGGATGTGCTGATACTGTAGCATGTGCTGATACTGTAGCATGTGTTGATACTGTAGGATGTGTTGATACAGTAGGGGGTGTTGATACAGTAGGGGGTGTTGATACAGTAGGGGGTGTTGATACAGTAGGATAGGTTGATACAGTAGGATGTGTTGATACTGTAGGATGTGTTGATACTGTAGGGGGGTGTTGATACAGTAGGATGTGTTGATACAGTAGGATGTGTTGATACAGTAGGGGGTGTTGATACAGTAGGATGTGTTGATACAGTAGGATGTGTTGATACAGTAGGTGGGTGTTGATACAGTAGGTGGGTGTTGATACTGTAGGATGTGTTGATACTGTAGGGGGTTTGTTGATACTGTAGGGGGTTTGTTGATACAGTAGGGGGGTGTTGATACAGTAGGGGGGTGTTGATACAGTAGGGGGGTGTTGATACTGCAGGATGTGTTGATACTGTAGGGGGGTGTTGATACTGTAGGATGTGTTGATACTGTAGGGGGGTGTTGATACAGTAGGATGTGTTGATACAGTAGGATGTGTTGATACAGTAGGGGGTGTTGATACAGTAGGATGTGTTGATACAGTAGGATGTGTTGATACAGTAGGTGGGTGTTGATACTGTAGGATGTGTTGATACTGTAGGGGGTTTGTTGATACTGTAGGGGGTTTGTTGATACAGTAGGGGGGTGTTGATACAGTAGGGGGGTGTTGATACAGTAGGGGGGTGTTGATACAGTAGGGGGGTGTTGATACTGCAGGATGTGTTGATACTGTAGGGGGGTGTTGATACTGTAGGATGTGTTGATACAGTAGGGGGGTGTTGATACTGTAGGAGGTGTTGATACAGTAGGATGTGTTGATACTGTAGGATGTGTTGATACTGTAGAATGTGTTGATACTGTAGGATGTGTTGATACTGTAGGGGGGTGTTGATACTGTAGGGGGGTGTTGATACTGTAGGGGGTGGTGATACAGTAGGGGTGTAGATACTAGGATGTGTTGATACTGTAGGATGTGTTGATACTGTAGGATGTATTGATACTGTAGGGGGGTGTTGATACAGTAGGGGGGTGTTGATACTGTAGGATGTGTAGATACTGTAGGGGGGTGTTGATACTGTAGGGGGTGTTGATACTGTAGGGGGTGTTGATACTGTAGGGGGTGTTGATACTGTAGGATGTGTTGATACTGTAGGGGGGTGTTGATACAGTTCGGGGGGTGTTGATACAGTTCGGGGGGGTGTTGATACTGTAGGGGGGTGTTGATACTGTAGGGGGTGTTGATACTGTAGGGGGTGTTGTTACTGTAGGGGGTGTTGATACGAGGGGGGTGTGCGGGGGGGTGTTGATACTGTAGGATGTGTTGATACTGTAGAATGTGTTGATACTGTAGGATGTGTTGATACTGTAGGGGGGTGTTGATACTGTAGGGGGGTGTTCATACTGTAGGGGGTGGTGATACAGTAGGGGTGTAGATACTAGGATGTGTTGATACTGTAGGATGTGTTGATACTGTAGGATGTATTGATACTGTAGGGGGGTGTTGATAGAGTAGGGGGGTGTTGATACTGTAGGATGTGTAGATACTGTAGGGGGGTGTTGATACTGTAGGGGGTGTTGATACTGTAGGGGGTGTTGATACTGTAGGGGGTGTTGATACTGTAGGATGTGTTGATACTGTAGGGGGGTGTTGATACTGTAGGGGGGTGTTGATACTGTAGGAGGTGTTGATACTGTAGGGGGTGTTGATACTGTAGGGGGGTGTTGATACTGTAGGGGGGTGTTGATACAGTTCGGGGGGTGTTGATACAGTTCGGGGGGGTGTTGATACTGTAGGGGGGTGTTGATACTGTAGGGGGTGTTGATACTGTAGGGGGTGTTGATACTGTAGGGGGTGTTGATACTGTAGGGGGGTGTTGATACAGTAGGAGGTGTTGATACTGTAGGGGGGTGTTGATACAGTTCGGGGGGTGTTGATACAGTTCGGGGGGTGTTGATACAGTTCGGGGGGTGTTGATACTGTAGGGGGGGTGTTGATACTGTAGGGGGGGTGTTGATACTGTAGGGGGGGTGTTGATACTGTAGGGGGTGTTGATACTGTAGGGGGTGGTGATACAGTAGGGGTGTAGATACTAGGATGTGTTGATACTGTAGGAGGTGTTGATACTGTAGGATGTATTGATACTGTAGGAGGTGTTGATACAGTTCGGGGGGTGTTGATACTGTAGGGGGTGTTGATACTGTAGGATGTGTTGATACTGTAGGATGTGTTGATACTGTAGGATGTGTTGATACTGTAGGAGGTGTTGATACAGTTCGGGGGGTGTTGATACTGTAGGGGGTGTTGTTTTCCCAGTCCTCAGTTTGGTTTAGACCCCCTGCTTCATCTCTGCAGAACCTCCTGATCCTTACATTACTGTAGATCCAATATTGAGTTAAGGGATCAGAATGTGTTAACATAATGCGGTGATGTGTTTGAAAGTGTTCACGTACAGGTGAGAGTAAAGTAACATGTCCTCATTGGATAATGCTAGCTTGTCAATGAATGAAGCCACAGGGATTTCTGGTGAATAGTGAAATCTTTGGCCAGGGAGGAGGTCCTGGTGTGAAAGCCAGACCCATGTGTCTGCTGTAGCTGGGTAGACTCATGGCATTTTAGGGTAGCACGGCGTGTCTTTTTCTAGGTTACATGAGACTGTGTGTGTGTGACCTGACGGGTAGGAGGTCCCTTGTATTGCATGTGAGGTAATATTTGTCTGTTTCAGCATATGGCCTTTGACCTCTTTTCTCTCCTCTGACTACCACGTAACCTACACCAACCACCGGAACCCACCAGAACCCACAACCACACGCAGATCCAGTTCCCCTGCCCATAGGGACTCAGCGTCCCCGGTGTCTGTGTGTGCATGCTTGTGTTGTTACTGTGTGTGTGTGTGTGTGTGTGTGTGTGTGTGTGTGTGTGTGTGTGTGTGTGTGTGTGTAAGCGAGTGATCTGTGCCTAAGGACAACTACAGAATGAGAAATAGAATGCTTTTTCAGTTAATTACTAGGTCCCAGTTAGTAACTCTGGTATTAGCTGTCTGAGTAGATGTGGTGGTTACTTACTACTGCTACTCTCTGCTTCAGCTCTTTGACGTTGATGTTTTTTTACCTTCTTATAAAGAGGTGTATTTTGATGTGCTGACTATAGCTGTTCTCTCTGTTTTGGTGGTTTATTTATATACATGGGGAGGGGAATTAGAGTGTCATGTTGATAACTTCAATAATTGATATTGTCGTTAAGGTAAGTAGAACCGATACATTGTATCAGTTAGAAGGCAACAAGATAACACCAGGGACAACAAACGCAACACCAATGACAACAAATGGCGCCAGCATCCAACACACATCTCACATGAATGGAAAACCTCTCTTGTTTATGTCATCTCGAAATAGACTTCCTCCTTTATTTCCATTCATCTTGCCACCCACTCACCCAGAATGCTTTGTGACCCTGCGAGCGCTGAGTTTATAGATTTTTCTTGTGAATCCAGCGACGGCACACCACCAGACGACCGCCACACACAGGAAGTTGTCTTCATAACCAACGTGTCCTCATAAACCCCCAAACAGATGTGTCGTCGTCAAACCCACATACACTTTCAAATTTGACTCAGTGTTTCACACCTTTTACAAACTGCACCAGAACCAGTTGTACCAGCTCCGTCAGCAATACTTAATACATTCAGATGTTTTCATATGCATCCAGGACATCTTTCTTCAGAAGTGCAGATGGGACATTTTACTGCAGATGTTTAGCATAGTTTCATATTAGCAGTAGATCTGCTGTAGTTGTGACAGGACTTCACAGGACTACAGTACACATTTGCTCTGAAACAAGCTGTTTCCTTCATGTTGTGAGTTTGTTCGCGTGAGAGAGAGAGGGAGAAGTTCCATTGTTGAGGTTTTGCAAGATAAGCCAACTGGTTTCCAGGGCCTATTTTTAGCTCAAATTTGACCCCTTTTGGGCCGTATTTTGACAGGTGTATTTATTAAGCATGAGTCCCCGGAACACAGCGTCACCACGGATCACTTCACTTCCTGTCACATGGGTCATTGTAGGGTCAAAACGTCACACACATACATACACTCGCGCACTGAGAATGTGACACCCACACACACACTGAAAATATGACATCTGAGAGGAAGGGAATGGGAAGGTGACTTTTGTTTTCCTGAATTGCAGCAGGTGGCCTACCCAAGTTCCATTGTTCTTTTCCAAGACTTTTGATAATAACTTAAAACACTCTTCTCCAATTGGGCTCAACTAAAACAAAATAGTAGTATTACTGTACAAGGTCCTCAGGCTTTATGTCTTCTGTACAGCGATAAAACATGAACCTTCATCACCATCTCTTTCCTCGGGTGGACAACATGACATGTCTTTGTAGAATGGATGTGCTGTAAAAAGTGGTGAGGGAGTTGGACTTGAGACCTGACCAATGGTTGTTGTCACACTGATGCAATACGGAATGCACTTAGCTAGAAGTTGTGCTTAAGATAGCATCTATTTGGCTACCTGGTGATATGTAAATATGTAGATTTCTGTGATGGAGGACGCCTGCTAAGCAAATGCATTATATGACCTTTGTAAACATCATTTAGATATGCTAATGCTCCTTCCAAAAAGTTTTGTCTTCATGACAAGTTGCATTTCATTATTTAGCTGCATTACTTTGATTATAATGTCAATGATTTACTGAACATATTTTATATTTTTTCTCCAATTAAGCGATATCGTCCAGTCACGCACCCTTGCAAATAGTTTTGCCAAGTAACATGGGTTTCTTACCCAGTGTCCTCTCACCTGAACTTAGCCGGGGCTGTGGTCCAATCAAAAGTCTCCGTTAGCTATTGCGTTGCTGCTTGGCAATGTGGCAGCTAACGTGTCAAGTCTTGTTTCAGTAAACAGATCCTACATTTAAAAAATAATCTTACCCTGCCTACGCAGTCTACACTTACTTTGAACTTCGACTTTCTAACCTAAGCAATATGTTACTAATGGTGTGCATTTTATTTTACCTTCATACATCTTGTCTCATCGCTGCAACCCCCCAACGGGCTCAGGAGAGGCGACGTTGGAATCATGCGTCCTCCGAAACATGACCCGCCTTACCGAGCTCTTCAACACCCGCCAGTTTAACCCGGAATCCAGCCGCACCAATGTGTCGGAGGAAACACTGTTCAACTGGCGACCGGGGGTCAGCCTGCAGGAGTCGCTAGGGCGTGATGGGCCAAGTAAACCCTCCCCTAACTCGAACAACGATGGGCCAATTGTGCGCCGTCTTATGGGACTCACAGCCGGGTGTGACACAGCCTGGGAATGAACCTGGGGTCTGTAGTAATGGCTCTAGCACTGTGATGCAGTGCCTTAGACCTCTGCTTCACTCAGGAGGCCCCATTTTACCTTTAATTTAACAGGGAGTCGCAAGGATTCCTGTGTCTTAAAATTACCAACAAATTACACATTGGAAATACACACACAAACAAAACAGACAATACAAAAAAAAACTATCACATTCATCAGCAAAGAGGTCCTCAATCAACACTCTGAACTGCCGAAAGGCACCAATACATCCATTTGTAGGGAACTCTGAAAATTGCACACCATGTATGGAACAAAGAAACTGAAGGTATACAGTGGAAATGCCCAGATATTTGTAAGCATGGACATGATCAATGTGGGTACCATCCAAGGTACATATGCTTAAATCATTAGAATAATTTTTGTGTGCGCAAGAAAACATTTACTTTGTTTTACCCGCATTCAATACTAATTTAAGGCCTAAGGTTTTCTGTAAAACAATGAAAGCAGACTGGAATACACAACAGTATCATCCACATACAGGTTCAGATTAATGTTATTGACAGACAAGCCAATATTGTTAATGTATAAAGTAAAAAGTACTGGACCCAGAACTGACCCCTGTGGGACACCTTTTGTTATATTCAGAAAACTTGATTTAACACCATCCGTAGACATGCATTGAGTTCGATCTGTCAAGTAGTTTCTAAACCAGTTGCATGCACCCTGGTCTAGGCCAGTTGAAGAAATCCTCTGAATTAGCAATGAGTGATCAACAGTATCGAAGTCCTTTGACAAGTCTATGAAGAGGGCAGCACAATGATGCCTTTTATCCATACAGTTAACTACATCATTTATAACATAGGGACGCAGCAGAGATAGTGCTATGACCTGGTCTAAAGCCAGACTGATGAACATTCAGAATACAATTCATAGATGAGAAGGATCTTAGCTGAGAATTAATCAAGAATTCTACACTGAACAAAAATATAAATGCAATTTTGCAACAGTTTCAAAGATTTTACTGCGTTACAGTTCATATAAGGAAATCAGTCAATTGAAATGAATTAAGCCCTGTCCTATGGATTTCACATGACTGGGAATGCAGATATGCATCTGGTCAAAGATACTTTTTTTTTTATTAAGTAGGGGAGTGGATCAGAACACCAGTCAGTATCTGGTGTGACCACCATTTGACTCATGCAGCACGACACATCTCCTTGGCATAGAGTTGATCACGCTGTTGATTGTGGCCTGGTGAATGTTGTCTCACTGCTCCTCTTCAATGTCTGTGCAAAGTTGATGGATTTTGGCAGGAACTGGAACACACTGTTGTAGACATTGATCCAGAGCATCCCAAACCTGCTCAATGGGTGACATGTCTGGTGAGTATAAAGGCCACGGAAGAACAGGGACATTTTCAGCTTCCAGGAATTGTGTACAGATCCTGGCGACATGGGGCTCAGCATTATCATCCTGACACATGAGGTGATGGAGGCGGATAAATTGCATAACAATGGGCCTCGCTCGTCACAGTATCTCTGTGCATTCAAATTGCCATCGAATAAAATGCAATTCATCCATGAAGAGCACACTTCTCCAGCGTGCCAGTGGCCATCGAAGGTCAACATTTGCCCACTGAAATTGATTACGATACCAAACTGTAGTCCAGTCAAGACCCTGGTGAGGACAACGAGCATGCAGATGAGCTTCTCTGAGACGGTTTCCAGTTTGTCCTGAAATTCTTTGGTTGTGCAAAACCCACAGTTTCATTAGCTGTCCGGGTGGCTTGTGAAGAAGCCAGGTGTGGAAGTCGGATTTAAACACATTTTAGAGAAAAAAGCTTTTTTGTGTGTATTCAATATTTCTGGGATCTTTTATTTCAGCTCATGAAACATGGGAGCAACACTTTACGTGTTGATGCAGTGTTTACGTTTCTGTGTTATTGTGTATTGTTCAACAGATAATGCCTTACTCATTGTATCCAGTGGAATATTGTTTAAAGAGAGAGTGTCTTATTCTATAGATCCCAGCTGGTTTGACACTGCACTCACTAGCCTGTCTGTCCTGACTAACAGTCTGGTTTAGAGTAATGACTGGTCCATGTGCAGTATACACTACATTATCAGCTGTGTGTAGGTTGTCAGCTGTGCATGTGTCTGCTCACAGTGTGTGTGTGCACTTTTGTGTGGTTATAGTGAATACGTAGGCATGCTTTTGTGAGTGTATGTGTTCCATTGGACTGTATAGATAATGTGTGTGGCACTCGCTCAGACAGTTTGGCGCAAGCCCAGCTCACACTGTCCTTTTGAAAGGGATACAGTGGCTTGCGAAAGTATTCACCCCCCTTGGCATATTTCCTATTTTGTTGCCTCACAACCTGCAATTAAAATAGTTATTTTTTTTTGGGGGGGGGGGGGGGGGTTGTTGTATCATTTGATTTACACAACATGCCTACCACTTTGAAGATGCAAAATATTTTGTATTGTGAAACAAACAAGAAAAGACAAAAAAACTGAACTTGGGCGTGCATAACTATTCACCCCCCCAAAGTCAATACTTTGTAGAGCCACCTTTAGCAGCAATTACAACTGTCTCTTGGGGTATGTCTCTATAAGCTTGGCACATCGAGCTACTGGGATTTTTGAACATTCTTCAGGGCAAAACTGCTCCAGCTCCTTCAAGTTGGATGGGTTCCTGCTGGTGTACAGCAATCTTTAAGTCATACCACAGATTCTCAATTGGATTGAGGTCTGGGGTTTGACTAGGCCATTCCAAGACATTTAAATGTTTCCCCTTAAACCACTCGCGTGTTGCTTTAGCAGTATGCTTAGGGTCATTGTCCTGCCCCATCCCAGTCTCAAATCTCTGGAAGACTGAAACATGTTTCCCTCAAGAATATCCCTGTATTTAGAGCCATCCATCATTCCTTCAATTCTGACCAGTTTCCCAGTCCCTGCAGATGAAAAACATCCCTACAGCATGATGCTTCCACCACCATGCTTCACTGTGGGGATGGGGTACTCTGGGTGATGAGAGGTGTTGGGTTTGTGCCAGACATAGCGTTTTCCTTGATGGCCAAAAATCTAAATTTTTGTCTCATCTGACCAGAGTACCTTCTTCCATATGTTTGGGGAGTCTCCCACATGCCTTTTGACAAACACCAAACGTGTTTGCTTTTTTTTCCTTTAACCTCTTACATCTAGACGTTCCGCTAGCGGAACACCTGCTCCAATATCCAATGATGGGTGTGGCGCGAAATACAAACTCCTATAAAATCCGAAAACTTCCATTTTTGAAACGTATGACTATTTTACAGCATTTTAAAGACAAGACTCTCGTTAATCTAACCACACTGTCCGAGTTCAAAAAGGCTTTACAGCGAAAGCAAAACATTAGATTATGTCAGCAGAGTACCCAGCCAGAAATAATCAGACACCCATTTTTCAAGCTAGCATATAATGTCACAAAAAACAAAACCACAGCTAAATGCAGCACTAACCTTTGATGATCTTCATCAGATGACAACCCTAGGACATTATGTTATACAGTGCATGCATGTTTTGTTCAATCAAGTTCATATTTATATAAAAAAACAGCTTTTTTACATTAGCATGTGACATTCAGAACTAGCATACCCCCCGCAAACATCCGGTGAATTTACTAAATTACTCACGATAAACGTTCACAAAAAACATAATTATTTTAAGAATTATAGATACAGAACTCCTCTATGTACTCGATATGTCCGATTTTAAAATAGCTTTTCGGTGAAAGCACATTTTGCAATATTCTCAGTAGATAGCCCAGCCATCACGGCTAGCCATTTAGACACCGACCAAGTTTAGCCCTGACCAAACTCCGATTTACTATTACAAAAGTTTGATTACCTTTGTTGTCTTCGTCAGAATGCACTCCCAGGACTGCTACTTCAATAACAAATGTTGGTTTGGTCCAAAATAATCCATCGTTATATCCAAATAGCGGCGTTTTGTTCGTGCGTTCAAGACACTATCCGAAGTGTAAATAAGGGTCACGAGCATGGCGCAATTCATGACAAAAGATTTCTAAATATTCCATTACCGTACTTCGAAGCATGTCAACCGCTGTTTAAAATCAATTTTTATGCAATTTTTCTCGTAAAAAAGCGATAATATTCCGACCGGGAATCTGCGTTTAGGTAAACAGACGAAAGAAAACAAAGCATTCTGTCGACGCGGCACGAGCCTGAGTCTCACAGTACTGTAACCAGCCACTACCCAAACGCGATACTTTTTTTCAGCCAGAGCCTGCAAAGCCACGATTCAGCTTTTTGCCGCCTTCTGAGAGCCCATGGGAGCCGTAGGAAGTGTCACGTAACAGCAGAGATCCTCTGTAATGGATAGAGATAATCAAGAAGGGCAAGAAATTGTCAGACAGGCCACTTCCTGCATGGAATCTTCTCAGGTTTTGGCCTGCCAAATGAGTTCTGTTATACTCACAGACACCATTCAAACAGTTTTAGAAACTTTGGAGTGTTTTCTATCCAAAGCTAATAATTATATGCATATTCTAGTTTCTGGGCAGGAGTAATAATCAGATTAAATCGGGTACGTTTTTTTATCCGGCTGTGAAAATACTGCCCCCTAGCAATAACAGGTTAAGCAATGGCTTTTTTTCTGGCCACTTTTCCATAAAGCCCAGCTCTGTGGAGTGTACGGCTTAAAGTGGTCCTATGGACAGATACTCCAATCTCCGCTGTGGAGCTTTGCAGCTCCTTCAGGGTTATCTTTGGTCTCTTTGTTGTCTCTCTGATTAATGTCCTCATTGCCTGGTCTGTGAGTTTTGGTGGGCGGCCCTCTCTTGACAGGTTTGTTGTGGTGCCATATTCTTTCAATTTTTTAATAATGGATTTAATGGTGCTCTGTGGGATGTTCAAAGTTTTGGATATTTTTTTAGAATCCAACCCTGATCTGTACTTCTTGACAACTTTGTCCCTGACCTGTTTGGAGAGCTCCTTTGTCTTCATGGTGCCGCTTGCTTAGTGGTGTTGCAGACTCTGGGGCCTTCCAGACCAGGTGTGTGTATATGATGAGATCATGTGGCAGATCATGTGACACTTAGATTGCACACAGGTGGACTTCATTTAACTAATTATGTGACTTCTGAAGGTAATTAGTTGCACCAGATCTTATTTAGGGGCTTCATAGCAAAGGGAGTGAAAACATATGCACACACCACTTTTCAGTTTTAATTTTTTTGAATATTTTTAAACAAGTTTTTATTTTTTTTCACTTCACCAATTTTGACTATTTTGTGTATGTCCATTACATGAAATCCAAATAAAAAATCGATTTAAATTACAGGTTGTAATGCAACAAAATAGGGAAAACGCTAAGGCAGATTGCAAGGCACTGTAGGCTGTACTGTTGGACTCATCTGCTGTAGGATTCTCTAGAGCACAAATGAAAACAATGTGGCCTCTTGGGATGTGAGTGGAATATCATACCAGACTGTAAAATGGAAACATTGCTGGAAGAGGGTATCTCAGAAGTGATGTTTTTGACAGGATACAATAGTGCCCATGCTGATTTTTTTCTTTATTTAACTAGGCAAGTCAGTTAAGAACAAATTCTTATTTTCAATGACAGCCTAGGAACAGTGGATTAACTGCCTTGTTCAGGGGCAGAACGACAGATTTGTACCTTGTCAGCTCAGGGATATGAACTTGCAACCTTTCGGTTACTCGTCCAATGCTCTAACCACTAGGCTATGCTGCCGCCCCAATGACACAGTTTTGCTCTCTGATGCTGTTAAATGTCTTCAATACAATCTCTAGAATGAAGTTTGAAAATTGCAGACACTCATTTTCTGAGACGTACTGTTTTTTGCGACTTGGAGTGACGTGGCCTTGTGGTACAGCCATATTCACCCATTCCATTTGCATAGCACAGTGTTTTTAAAAACAGATCATGTCAAATAAATATGTACATAATAAATTATGTAAATCTGTCTGGACGTGAATTGTGAACATCTGTCAACGTCTTGCCAAATGGATGTTTATAGATGTGATTATACCATGGCATTATGGAATTCTCATTTTTGATTGGCTTGAAGGGCATTCTAGAGCGTTCATTATTTCCTTACAGAGCACGGTTTATCTGCACGGTCAAATTCAATGGCTATAGTTCATTCTTATATGTTCTATATTTGAGCTGCTTTTGAAAGCAAAAGTGAAATGTGGCATTGTTGAATTAGATTGTCCTAATAGCAAGCTAGGACTGATGGTTTGGTTAGCTAAACGAGCAAGTCTGTGTTTGGTTATCAAGACAACTACTGTATCTATCTAGTCAACTCGCTAGCTACTTCAGTGGATGTTGAACACATTTCTAGTGCCAAATTAACACATTTCTGGCGGAAAATGTGTTAAAATATAACCATGGTATAACAGGGATAATCAAATAGGGGTTCTATGCGTTCTCTGGAAAATAATGCGGAAGGTAATTTCCACCATTTCCACGTCATTAATTATTTTGCATAAAACGCATAGGCCCTCGTTGATTATCCCTTACTTAATACACAAGACTTGACGCCTGCGACCTTTAACCTGAGTATGACATTTAACATTTGATCTTTGAACTCTCTCTCCAGACCCCTGTCTGACAGTGATGCCTCCATGCATGGGTGACGCAGACCGTTTCAGCCTGGAGGCCCTCCGGGTCATTCACAAACAGCTGGATGACGACAATGACGGGGGAATCGAGGTCAACGAGAGTGTAGAGGTGAGTAATACTAAAACTGGATTAGTCTATGTATGTGACATTCGAATGTGATCATTTGTGATACCAAGTCATTGGTGTTATCAAGTCATGTATGTGACCTGCTTATTTCTGTTACAAATCATGTGTGTAATTTGGTCATTGGTGTTATGAAGTCATCTCTGTTACGAAGTCACTGGTGTTATCAAGTCGTCATTGTTCCCTGGTCATTTCTGTTTTCCAAGTTATTTTTTTTTTTATGATATTGTTTTGAGTATGCATTGTTAAGGTGGGAATGCTTTGTGGCTTTAAAGGTTGACCTGAACTTGGCCTTAAAGCCTTACAGCCTCATAAACAACGCCATAAACTAATGGAATAATGTTTGCAAGCCATTATCAGCTTAGGAAGCTAGTGGAGAGATAGTGGAGATAAGAGAGGGAGAGATAATTATAATATGATGGGCCTTTCTCAGTGTGATTGACAGTAAGACCACCATGACCTGGTCTGACCTATAACCTTTCGTAATCAGCACCCTCTTAGTTGAATAAAAAAACGCATTTATTGTGTGTGTGCTTACACATTTGTGTTTGTGTGCCCATGCATGTGTAGGATGACGGAGCAAGGTATTTCCCTGCCACTTTATAAGGGTAAAGAGAAGCTGCGTAAAAGCCCATGTTTATGGCCCCAGTAGGATTTGATAGCTCTTCTGGAGTGCACGGAGGCAAAGAGTTGCCCATTCTGCCAAGACATGAGCTGTCCTCGGATCAGCCCTTAAGAGGACGGTTGTAGTGCCACTAGAGATCCCCAGTGGTGTACGACTAGGTGTAGGGGGAAGTTGCACCTAGATGCTGATCTTGGGTGATTTCCATTTTTTCCATTTTCTCCGCTAATGGTTAAGGTTAGGATTTGGGGAGGGGATTTTGATCTTACAGTGAGGGAAAAAAGTATTTGATCCCCTGCTGATTTTGTACGTTTGCCCACTGACAAAGAAATGATCAGTCTATAATTTTAATGGTAGGTTTATTTGAACAGTGAGAGACAGAATAACAACAAAAGAATCCAGAAAAACGCATGTCAAAAATGTTATAAAATGATTTGCATTTTAACGAAGGAAATAAATATTTGACCCCTCTGCAACACATGACTTAGTACTTGGTGGCAGAACCCTTGTTGGCAATCACAGAGGTCAGACGTTGCTTGTAGTTGGCCATCAGGTTTGCACACATCTCAGGAGGGATTTTGTCCCACTCCTCTTTGCAGATTTTCTCCAAGTCATTAAGGTTTCGAGGCTGACGTTTGGCAACTCGAACCTTCAGCTCCTTCCACATATTTTCTACGGGATTAAGATCTGGAGACTGGCTAGGCCACTCCAGGACCTTAATGTGCTTCTTCTTGAGCCACTCCTTTGTTGCCTTGGCTGTGTGTTTTGGGTCATTGTCATGCTGGAATACCCATCCACGACCCATTTTCAATGCCCTGGCTGAGGGAAGGAGGTTCTCACCCAAGATTTGACGGTACATGGCCCCGTCCATCGTCCCTTTGATGCGGTGAAGTTGTCCTGTCCCCTTAGCAGAAAAACACCCCCAAAGCATAATGTTTCCACCTCCATGTTTGACGGTGGAGATGGTGTTCTTGGGGTCATAGGCAGCATTCCTCCTCCTCCAAACACGGCGAGTTGAGTTGATGCCAAAGAGCTCCATTTTGGTCTCATCTGACCACAACACTTTCACCCAGTTGTCCTCTGAATCATTCAGATGTTCATTGGCAAACTTCAGACGGGCATGTATATGTGCTTTCTTGAGCAGGGGGACCTTGCGGGCGCTGCAGGATTTCAGTCCTTCACGGCGTAGTGTGTTACCAGTTGTTTTCTTGGTGACATCGTCCCAGTTGCCTTGAGATCATTGACCAGATCCTCCCATGTAGGTCTGGGCTGATTCCTCACCGTTCTCATGATCATTGCAACTCCACGAGGTGAGATCTTGCATGGAGCCCCAGGCCGAGGGAGATTGACAGTTCTTTTGTGTTTCTTCCATTTGCGAATAATCGCACCAACTGTTGTCACCTTCTCACCAAGCTGCTTGGCGATGGTCTTGTAGCCCATTCCAGCCTTGTGTAGGTCTACAATCTTGTCCCTGACATCCTTGGAGAGCTCTTTGGTCTTGGCCATGGTGGAGAGTTTGGAATCTGATTGATTGATTGCTTTTGTGGACAGGTGTCTTTTATACAGGTAACGAGCTGAGATTAGGAGCACACTCTTAAAGGGAGTGCTCCTAATCTCAGTTTGTTACCTGTATAAAAGACACCTGGGAGCCAGAAATCTTTCTGATTGAGAGGGGGTCAAATACTTATTTCGCTCATTAAAATACAATCAATTTATAAATGTTTTTACATGCGTTTTTCTGGAATTTTTTGTTGTTATTCTGTCTCTCACTGTTCAAATAAACCTACCATTAAAATTATAGACTGATCATTTCTTTGTCAGTGGGCAAACGTACAAAATCAGCAGGGGATCAAATACTTTTTTCCCTCACTGTACATCTGTACCCCAAGCGAAACTTGACCCTGGAATGTGTGACTATTCCCAGGGAGATTGGATTGACACTCTCAGGCCTACATGTGACATGGTCTGCTCTTTTCTGTTCATGCTGCGTTAGAAGCCTAACCGTCTTAGAAAATTCACCCAATTTATACACTGAGTGCACAAAACATTAAGAACACCTGCTCTTTCCATGACATAGACCGACCAGGTGAAAGCTATGATCCCTTATTGATGTCAGTTGTTAGATGAAGGGGAGGAGAACGGTTAAAGAAGGTTTTTTAATCCTTGAAACATGGATTGTGTATGTGTGCCATTCAGAGGGTGAATAGACACAAGATTGAAGTGCCTTTAAACAGGGTATGGTAGTAGGTGCCAGGCGCACCAGTTTGTGCCAAGAACTGCAATGCTGCTGGATTTGTCACTCTCAACAGTTTCCAGTGTGCATCAAGAATGGTCCACCACCCAAAGGACATCCAGACAACTTGACACTACTGTGGGAAGCATTGGAGTCAACATGGACCAGCATCCCCGTGGAACGCTTTCAACACCTTGTAGAGTCCATGCCCCAACGAATTGAGGCTGTTCTGAGGGAAGAAGGGGGGGTTTTCCTAATGTTTAGTATACTCAGTGTATATACATAATTCCCAATAACTTGTTTGACACGCTTTGTTTGATTATTTTATTATTGATGAAAAATTGTGTTAAGGGTTAAATGCCTTTTTGGGAGTTTGTTATAAAATTTGGTGAAGTAGGTGTTGACGGTGACAGGGTTGACGGGGTTGAGGATACAAGGGTTGGGGAAAGGGGGCCACTTTAGGGATGTCCTCACCCCCTGTCACACAAATCTTGGCCCACCTCCACCCATAATGTGGGAGTGACACCAGCGTTTCCCCTCTACTTCTCTTACACACACACACTCACGCACACAACCTCAATCTCTCTTCCTGGCAGTAGGGAGGTAACGGGTGATAGTGATGCGGTAACGGGGTTGACAGTAACCTTGTCACAGAGGGACAGGGGACATAATATGGGGATTTGGACACCAGTAGTGAGGTGGCTCTAGTCTAGGGCTACTGGATAGTGACACCAGTAGTGAGGTGGTCCTAGTGTAGTGTAGGGCTACTGGATAGTGACACCAGTAGTGAGGTGGTTCTAGTGTAGTGTAGGGCTACTAGATAGTGACACCAGTAGTGAGGTGGTTCTAGTGTAGTGTAGGGCTACTGGATAGTGACACCAGTAGTGAGGTGGTTCTAGTGTAGTGTAGGGCTACTGGATAGTGACACCAGTAGTGAGGTGGTGCTAGTGTAGTGTAGGCTACTAGATAGTGACACCAGTAGTGAGGTGGTTCTAGTGTAGTGTAGGGCTACTGGATAGTGACACCAGTAGTGAGGTGGTTCTAGTGTAGTGTAGGGCTACTGGATAGTGACACCAGTAGTGAGGTGGTTCTAGTGTAGTCTAGGGCTACTGGATAGTGACACCAGTAGTGAGGTGGTTCTAGTGTAGTGTAGGGCTACTGGATAGTGACACCAGTAGTGAGGTGGTTCTAGTGTAGTATAGGGCTACTGGATAGTGACACCAGTAGTGAGGTGGTTCTAGTGTAGTGTAGGGCTACTGGATAGTGACACCAGTAGTGAGGTGGTTCTAGTCTAGGGCTACTGGATAGTGACACCAGTAGTGAGGTGGTCCTAGTGTAGTGTAGGGCTACTGGATAGTGACACCAGTAGTGAGGTGGTTCTAGTGTAGTGTAGGGCTACTGGATAGTGACACCAGTAGTGAGGTGGTTCTAGTCTAGGGCTACTGGATAGTGACACCAGTAGTGAGGTGGTTCTAGTGTAGTGTAGGGCTACTGGATAGTGACACCAGTAGTGAGGTGGTTCTAGTGTAGTGTAGGGCTACTGGATAGTGACACCAGTAGTGAGGTGGTCCTAGTGTAGTGTAGGGCTACTGTATAGTGACACCAGTAGTGAGGTGGTTCTAGTGTAGTGTAGGGCTACTGGATAGTGACACCAGTAGTGAGGTGGTTCTAGTGTAGTGTAGGGCTACTGGATAGTGACACCAGTAGTGAGGTGGTTCTAGTCTAGGGCTACTGGATAGTGACACCAGTAGTGAGGTGGTTCTAGTGTAGTGTAGGGCTACTGGATAGTGACACCAGTAGTGAGGTGGTCCTAGTGTAGTGTAGGGCTACTGGATAGTGACACCAGTAGTGAGGTGGTTCTAGTGTAGTGTAGGGCTACTGTATAGTGACACCAGTAGTGAGGTGGTCCTAGTGTAGTGTAGGGCTACTGGATAGTGACACCAGTAGTGAGGTGGTTCTAGTGTAGTGTAGGGCTACTGGATAGTGACACCAGTAGTGAGGTGGTTCTAGTGTAGTGTAGGGCTACTGGATAGTGACACCAGTAGTGAGGTGGTTCTAGTGTAGTGTAGGGCTACTGGATAGTGACACCAGTAGTGAGGTGGTCCTAGTGTAGTGTAGGGCTACTGGATAGTGACACCAGTAGTGAGGTGGTTCTAGTGTAGTGTAGGGCTACTGGATAGTGACACCAGTAGTGAGGTGGTTCTAGTGTAGTCTAGGGCTACTGGATAGTGACACCAGTAGTGAGGTGGTTCTAGTGTAGTGTAGGGCTACTGGAGAGTGACACCAGTAGTGAGGTGGTTCTAGTGTAATGTAGGGCTACTGGATAGTGACACCAGTAGTGAGGTGGTTCTAGTGTAGTCTAGGGCTACTGGATAGTGACACCAGTAGTGAGGTGGTCCTAGTGTAGTGTAGGGCTACTGGAGAGTGACACCAGTAGTGAGGTGGTTCTAGTGTAGTGTAGGGCTACTGGATAGTGACACCAGTAGTGAGGTGGTTCTAGTGTAGTCTAGGGCTACTGGATAGTGACACCAGTAGTGAGGTGGTCCTAGTGTTGTGTAGGGCTACTGGATAGTGACACCAGTAGTGAGGTGGTTCTAGTGTAGTCTAGGGCTACTGGATAGTGACACCAGTAGTGAGGTGGTTCTAGTGTAGTCTAGGGCTACTGGATAGTGACACCAGTAGTGAGGTGGTTCTAGTGTAGGGCTACTGGATAGTGACACCAGTAGTGAGGTGGTTCTAGTGTAGTGTAGGGCTACTGGATAGTGACACCAGTAGTGAGGTGGTTCTAGTGTAGTCTAGGGCTACTGGATAGTGACACCAGTGGTGAGGTGGTTCTAGTGTAGTGTAGGGCTACTGGATAGTGACACCAGTAGTGAGGTGGTTCTAATGTAGTGTAGGGCTACTAGATAGTGACACCAGTAGTGAGGTGGTCCTAGTGTTGTGTAGGGCTACTGGATAGTGGACCATCACCTGTTTGACTGAGAGCGAGTTGGACCTCAGTCAGAAAAGTTATTCGAGTAGATTAGCTATTTTTATAGATGTGGATTATTCATATTATGACCAATTTTCTTAATATTAAGTTACTTTATACTTCCGTTGGGGGTTGTTCTGCTTGCAGGGTGTATTGGGGGTTGTTCTGCTTGCAGGGTGTATTGGGGGTTGTTCTGCTTGCAGGGTGTATTGGGGGTTGTTCTGCTTGCAGGGTGTATTGGGGGTTGTTCTGCTTGCAGGGTGTATTGGGGGTTGTTCTGCTTGCAGGGTGTATTGGGGGTTGTTCTGCTTGCAGGGTGTATTGGGGTTGTTCTGCTTGCAGAGTGTATTGGGGGTTGTTCTGCTTGCAGGGTGTATTGGGGGTTGTTCTGCTTGCAGAGTGTATTGGGGGTTGTTCTGCTTGCAGGGTGTATTGGGGGTTGTTCTGCTTGCAGAGTGTATTGGGGGTTGTTCTGCTTGCAGGGTGTATTGGGGGTTGTTCTGCTTGCAGGGTGTATTGGGGGTTGTTCTGCTTGCAGGGTGTATTGGGGGTTGTTCTGCTTGCAGGGTGTATTGGGGGTTGTTCTGCTTGCAGGGTGTATTGGGGGTTGTTCTGCTTGCAGGGTGTATTGGGGGTTGTTCTGCTTGCAGGGTGTATTGGGGGTTGTTCTGCTTGCAGGGTGTATTGGGGGTTGTTCTGCTTGCAGGGTGTATTGGGGGTTGTTCTGCTTGCAGGGTGTATTGGGGTTGTTCTGCTTGCAGGGTGTATTGGGGGTTGTTCTGCTTGCAGGGTGTATTGGGGGTTGTTCTGCTTGCAGGGTGTATTGGGGGTTGTTCTGCTTGCAGGGTGTATTGGGGGTTGTTCTGCTTGCAGGGTGTATTGGGGGTTGTTCTGCTTGCAGGGTGTATTGGGGGTTGTTCTGCTTGCAGGGTGTATTGGGGGTTGTTCTGCTTGCAGGGTGTATTGGGGGTTGTTCTGCTTGCAGGGTGTATTGGGGGTTGTTCTGCTTGCAGGGTGTATTGGGGGTTGTTCTGCTTGCAGATTGTATTGGGGGTTGTTGGCTGGTCTCCAGTGTAAATCATAAGGGCTCTGTGGTAGCCATAGACATGCCTGGAAGCGTGCACACACACACACACACACACACACACACACACACACACACACACACACACACACACACACACACACACACACACACACGGCATAATTTATTGAGGGAAGGATATTTCAGCGAGTTGTTGACATGTGCTACTGGTCACCATGGCTAGATATTCAGACCTCCTAAAAACACACACACTGCCCCCTGCCCCACCCAGCCCCTTCATCACACACACACTGCCCCCTGCCCCACCCAGCCCCTTCATCACACACACACTGCTCCCCTGCCCCACCCAGCCCCTTCATCACACACACACTGCCCCACCCAGCCCCTTCATCTCTCACACACACACTGCCCCCCTGCCCCACCCAGCCCCTTCATCTCACACACACACTGCCCCCTGCCTCACCCAGCCCCTTCATCTCTCTCACACACACTGCCCCCCTGCCCCACCCAGCCCCTTCATCTCTCACACACACTGCCCCCCTGCCCCACCCAGCCCCTTCATCTCTCTCACACACACTGCTCCCCTGCCCCACCCAGCCCCTTCATCTCTCACACACACTGCCCCCCTGCCTCACCCAGCCCCTTCATCTCTCACACACACTGCCCCCCTGCCCCACCCAGCCCTTTCATCACACACACACTGCTCCCCTGCCTCACCCAGCCCCTTCATCTCTCTCACACACACTGCTCCCCTCCCCTGCCCCACCCAGCCCCTTCATCACACACACAGACAGGGGAGCTTCAGTAGACCCCCTCATCCTCATCAAGGTGTTTTGGAAAGAGCTGAGGCCTGTTGCTGAGGAGTGGTGGGTCAGTCCCCGGGGACGACAGGTGTACTTCCTGTCTGCCCAGGAGACACTTTACAGGATCATGTTCCATCTATTTGATATGGCAGGAACAGAATCCACGTCACACCGGATGGGTCTCTGTGTGTCTCTGTGTGTCTGTGTCTGTCTGTCTGTCTGTCTGTCTGTCTGTCTGTCTGTCTGTCTGTCTGTCTGTCTGTCTGTCGCAGTAATCGATTTGCCCTTGATGAGTCATGGTTGACATCTTGAGAAAACACAGGTGTATGTCTATATATCAACACAGATGTCTTGAGGAGAGCAGTGAAAGCCTTGGAACGTTCCAGAAGGTTGACAGTGTTTAGGTGTCCCTGTCGATGGAGTGAGTGAATCGCTGCCCGTCCCAAAGACAGTCCAAACATTTCAACCCCATCACTTGGAATCAGAGCCGCAGGCCTGGGGAGAGTCTTCTTTCAGACTGCTGCACATTTGTCTGTCTGTCTCTGTCTCTGTCTCTTTCTCTGTCTCTGTGTCTGTCTGTCTACACATCCCTTTGAAGATAGTCTGTCATTATCTGGACATGGCTGGATAAGACACAGATTATAGTTATAATTCTGAATGTCTTGATCGAGAACAAGTTGCTGCTATACTCTGAACACGGGTCCAGGACAAGACAGGTTGGGGAAATCATGCTGCCAAAGAGATTAGATAGTGGTTTCCTCACTCGTTGGTTCTGCACTTTCCTCGTCAATGTCAAGTATTAAAGTGCAACGCTCGATGTTAGTAGTAGAAGTAGCAGCATCAGTAGTAGAAGGTGTAGCGGTAGTAGAAGTAGCAGCATCAGTAGTAGAAGTAGTAGTAGCGGTAGTAGCAGCATCAGTAGTAGAAGTAGTAGCGGTAGTAGCAGCATCAGTAGTAGTAGAAGTAGCGGTAGTAGTAGCAGTAGCAGCATCAGTAGTAGCAGTAGCAGCATCAGTAGTAGCAGTAGCAGTAGTAGCAGTAGTAGTAGCATCAGTAGTAGCAGTAGTAGTAGCATCAGTAGTAGCAGTAGCAGCATCAGTAGTAGCAGTAGCAGCATCAGTAGTAGCAGTAGTAGCAGTAGCAGTAGCAGCATCAGTAGTAGCAGTAGTAGCAGTAGCAGCATCAGTAGTAGTAGCAGTAGCAGCATCAGTAGTAGCAGTAGCAGCATCAGTAGTAGCAGTAGTAGCAGTAGCAGTAGCAGCATCAGTAGTAGCAGTAGTAGCAGTAGCAGCATCAGTAGTAGTAGCAGTAGCAGCATCAGTAGTAGCAGTAGTAGCGGTAGTAGCAGTAGCAGCATCAGTAGTAGCAGTAGTAGCGGTAGTAGCAGCATCAGTAGTAGCAGTAGTAGAAGTAGTAGCGGTAATAGCAGTAGTAGCAGCAGTAGTAGCAGTAGCAGCATCAGTAGTAGCAGTAGTAGCGGTAATAGCAGTAGCAGCATCAGTAGCAGCATCAGTAGTAGCAGCATCAGCATCAGTAGTAGCAGTAGTAGTAGTAGCAGTAGTAGCAGCAGTAGTAGCGGTAGCAGTAGCAGCATCAGTAGTAGCAGTAGTAGCGGTAGTAGCAGTAGTAGCGGTAGTAGCAGTAGCAGCATCAGTAGTAGCGGTAGTAGCAGTAGCAGCATCAGTAGTAGCGGTAGTAGCAGTAGCAGCATCAGTAGTAGAAGTAGTAGCAGTAGTAGCAGTAGCAGCATCAGTAGTAGAAGTAGTAGCAGTAGTAGAAGTAGTAGCAGTACTAGTAGTAGCAGCATCAGTAGTAGCAGTAGTAGCAGCATCAGTAGTAGCAGTAGTAGCAGCATCAGTAGTAGCAGTAGCAGTAGCAACAGCAACAACAACAACATAGGTGGCAGTGGAAGCAGTAGAGGTAGTAGAAGCAGTTGCAGTAGCAACAGTAGAAGCAGCAGTTGAAGCAGCAGCAGTTGAAGCAGCAGCAGTTGAAGCAGCAGCAGTTGAAGCAGCAGCAGTAGGAGCAGCAGGAGCAGCAGCAGTAGGAGCAGTAGTAGAAGATTCCAGAAGTTCCGAGTTTGTTGTTTGAAAGGACAGGAGAGGCTCATGGGAAGACTCCTTCGACCCAACTGGAATCCAACTCAGACAACTAGCCCCTTTGTATTGTGTGCGTGCGTCCTGCACATTTCAGATAATGTCCTAGTCGTATGTCAGGTGACTCAGCTATTTTCAAAAACTCCCGTTGGATAACAACATCAATAGCAAACAAACTGAAGTTGTGCAACTTGTCAATGTGTTTGTTAACAAATAAACGTCCACTGTTTTAACTTTGTCATTGTGTTTGCTAGGAAACCAACTCAAGTGGAAATGGCAATCATTTCTCCAGACAGTTGTATAAGAAGATTCCGTAGATAGCAGCAATAGTAGTAATAGTAGCAGAAGAAGCAGTAGTAGTAGTAGTATAGGTGGCAGTGGAAGCAGTAGAAGTGGTGGTAGTAGAAGCAGTAGTGGTAGTAGGAGCAGCAGTAGGAACAGTTGCAGGAGCAGTAGTAGGAGCAGCAGGAGCAGTAGTAGGAGCAGCAGGAGCAGTAGTAGGAGCAGCAGGAGCAGTAGTAGGAGCAGCAGGAGCAGCAGTAGGAGCAGCAGCAGTAGGAGCAGCAGCAGTAGCAGCAGCAGCAGCAGCAGCAGTAGGAGCAGCAGTTGGAGCAGTAATAGAAGCAGCAGTTGGAGCAGCAGTTGGAGCAGCAGTTGGAGCAGCAGTAGTAGAAGCAGCAGTAGAAGCAGCAGTAGGAGCAGCAGTTGGAACAGTAATAGAAGCAGCATTTGGAGCAGCAGTTGGAGCAGCAGTAGCAGTAGGAGCAGCAGTAGGAGCAGCAGTAGGAGCAGCAGTTGGAGCAGTAGTAGAAGCAGCAGTTGGAGCAGCAGTAGCAACAGTAGGAGCAGCAGTTGGAGCAGTAGTAGAAGCAACAGTTGGAGCAGCAGTAGCAACAGCAGGAGCAGCAGTTGGAGCAGCAGTAGCAGCAGCAGCAGTAGGAGCAGCAGTAGTAGGAGCAGTAGTAGAAGCAGCAGTAGCAACAGTAGTAGGAGCAGCAGCAGCAGGAGCAGCAGCAGTAGGAGCAGTAGTAGAAGATTCCAGAAGTTCCGAGTTTGTTGTTTGAAAGGACAGGAGAGGCTCATGGGAAGACTCCTTCGACCCAACTGGAATCCAACTCAGACAACTAGCCCCTTTGTATTGTGTGCGTGCGTCCTGCACATTTCAGATAATGTCCTAGTCGTATGTCAGGTGACTCAGCTATTTTCAAAAACTCCCGTTGGATAACAACATCAATAGCAAACAAACTGAAGTTGTGCAACTTGTCAATGTGTTTGTTAACAAATAAACGTCCACTGTTTTAACTTTGTCATTGTGTTTGCTAGGAAACCAACTCAAGTGGAAATGGCAATCATTTCTCTAGTTCAACCATTTAGGACAACTACAGCTGACGTACTGATAGATTTGACTAAAACACTGAATACTAACACTTCCACTTGTCTCACTAGCACTGACTTTACGGACAGTTCGTTTGAGTAAAGGTTTTACGTAATTCACATATCTAGCTACCTTGAGATAAAATCACAGGTAGTTGCTCTGGATAAGATCGTCTGCTAAATGACTAAACTATCTACAGTATCTATGACCCATATTCATTCCTGAAACATGAATAAGTAATTTATTCTCAGTATGGTAGATAGATATTGCCTTCCAGTCACTGATCTCAACCCACAGCAAGACAGCAAGACCACAAATTATCACAGCAATTAATACCGTAGACGGCCCAACCCACAAAACCCACACTGAGGACCACATTGTGCTAATCCTCAAAGGTAACCTCTGGTTTAGAACCACATGATTTAGCCTCTGTAGTCTTTATATCCTAACCTTTATGGTGTACAGCTCTGTTATTGGTCAATGCAAAAAACCTGAGTCAACATTTTCACTTCTAGCTCCACACACACACACACCACACGCTCCCTTCTCTCCTTCTAGCTCAACACAGAGCTTTGTAGCTATTGGTTAGTATGACAGTCACTGTTTAAAGCCCAGGTAAGGTGCAGAGTAGCAGTGCTTTATTATGGCGTAGCGACACTCGTGCCAAATCAACTCATGCTGTTCCCAAGGCGATTGGAGCTTTTTAAGGTTTTGTTGTGCTGCCCATACCTGTTTCCTTGGCAATGTCGGTTGGTGCTGTGGCTATTCAGGGGCTGCTGTGAGGGCTAGAGAAAGGCAGGTTGTTGATGGTAGGGTGTTATGGAGGAGATCTAGTGTACCAGAGAAAGACCTCCGGTGGTTAGGCTGCTATGTGGGAGGAGGACACAGTCTAGTCTGCTCAAACACCATATTCACAACACCTGTGGTCTGACCATAGAGACTGGAGGTTGACCGATTGGGATTTTTCAACGCCGATACAGATTATTGGAGGACCAAAAAAAGCTGATACCGATTAGTTGGCCGATTTTTATATATATTTGTAATAATGACAATTACAACAATACTGAATGAAAAATGAACCCTTTTATTTTAACTTAATATAATACATAAATAAAATCTATTTAGTCTCAAATAAATTATGAAACGTTCAATTTGGTTTAAATAATGCAAAAACACAGTGTTGGAGAAGAAAGTAAATGTGCAAATGTGCCATGTAAAAAAGATAACGTTTAAGTTCCTTGCTCAGAACATGAGAACATATGAAAGCTGGTGGTTCAATATTCCCAGTTAAGAAGTTTTAGGTTGTAGTTATTATAGGAATTATGACGCGTTAACTATTTCTCTCTATACCATTTGTATTTCATATACCTTAGACTATTGGATGTTCTTATAGGCACTTTATTATTTCCAGCCTAATCTCAGGAGTTGATAGGCTTGAAGTCATAAACAGCGCTGTGTAACAAGCATTGCTAAGAGCTGCTGGCAAACACAGTAAAGCGCTGTTTGAATGAATGCTTATGAGCCTGCTGCTGCCTACCATCGCTCAGTCAGACTGCTCTATCAAATATCAAATCATAGACTTAATTATAATAAACACACAGAAATACGAGCCTTTGGTCATTAATATGGTCAAATCCGGAAACTATCATTTAGAAAACAAAACGTTTATTCTTTCAGTGAAATACGGAACCGTTCCGTATTTTGTCGAACGTGTGGCAACCCTAAATCTAAATTTTACTGTTACATTGCACAACCTTCAATGTTATGTCATAATTATGTAAAATTCTGGCAAATTAATTCCGGTCTTTGTTAGGAATAAACACTTCGCAACGAGCCAGGCGGCCCAAACTGTTGCATATACCCTGACTCTGCTTGCACTGAACGCAAGAGAAGTGACACAATTTCCCTAGTTAATATTGCCTGCGAACATGCATTTATTTTAACTAAATATGCAGTTTTAAAAATATATACTTCTGTGTATTGATTTTAAGAAAGGCATTGATGTTTATGGTTAGGTACAGTCGTGCAACGAATGTGCTTTTTTCGCAAATGCGTTTTTGTTAAATCATCCCCCGTTTGGCGAAGGTGAAGTAGGCTGTGATTCGATGATAAATTAACAGGCACCGCATTGATTATATGCAACGCAGGACAAGCTAGTTAACCTAGTAATATCATCAACCATGTGTAGTTAACTAGTGATTATGTGAAGATTGATTGTTTTTTATAAGATAAGTTTAATGCTAGCTAGCAACGCACCTTGGTTCCTTGCAGCCACCAGGTCCTCTTGACGCTGCACTCGCGTAACAGGTGGTCAGCCTGCCATGCAGTTTCCTCATGGATTACAATGTAATTGGCCATAATTGGTGTACAAAAAGTCTGATTACCGATTGTTATGACAATTTGAAATCATCCCTAATTAATCGGCCAACTTCTAATAGAGACACAACTAATAGATCACACATCACACTGAGAGTCACGCCTGCTGGTATCCATGATTCTCTACAATGTCATAACTCTATACCTGTATTTAACTTCAGTTAGTTTATGTTCACACTGCGTCAGTTTTATTGCAGTCTGTAATGATAGAATAACCAGTAATATTAACCAAATGTCTTTTTGTTCTTGCAGTTTATTAGAGAAGATATGAAGCAACAACAAACCAACAAACACAGTAACCTTCACAGGGAGGACCAACACATCACTGTGGAGGAGCTGTGGAAGGGCTGGAAAACCTCAGAAGGTAGGAGAGAGATGGATGGAGGGAGGGAGGGATTGTTAAAAATAGGGAGGAAGGGAGAGAGGGTAAATCAAATCAAACGTTATTTGCCACATGCGCCGAATACAACAAGTGGAAACTTTAACGTGATACGCTTACTTACAAGCCCTTAACCAACAGTGCAGTTCAAGAAGAAGAAAATATTTACCAAGGTGTCTAAAATAAAAAGTAACACTAAGAATAACGAGGCTATATACAGGGGGCACCGGTACCGAGTCAGTGTGCAGGGGTACAGGCTAGTTCAGGTAATCTGTACATGTAGGTGGGTGGGGGCGAAGTGACTAACAGCGAGTAGCAGCAGTGTACAAGACGGGGGGGGTCAATGTAAATTGTCCAGTGGCGATTTTTATGAATTGTTCAGCAGTCTAATGGCTTGGATGGAAGGGAGAGGGGGTAAATGGAAGGGAGAGGGGGTAAATGGAAGGGAGAGGGGGTAAATGGAAGGGAGAGGGGGTAAATGGAAGGGAGAGGGGGTAAATGAAAGGGAGAGGGGGTAAATGGAAGGGAGAGGGGGTAAATGGAAGGGAGGAAGGGAGAGGGGGTAAATGGAAGGGAGAGGGGATAAATGGAAGGGAGGAAGGGAGAGGGGGTAAATGGAAGAAGCAAATGTCAATTTCAGTCTCTCTGTCTGTAGTTCATAACTGGACGACGGAGGACACAGTGCAGTGGCTGAAGGAGTCTGTGGAGCTGCCTCAGTACGAGATGAGCTTCAGAGAGTTCCGGATCAATGGAAACACTCTGCCTCGGTGACTACATTATCACACGACACAAGACTGATGGGACACAGAATATCACAGATAGCAACAACATCCAGAACACCACTGAACTGAATCGTGTCTTCCTTGATGCGTAAACAGTGGGGATTTTGTGTGATGGTGAAGATAGCCTAGTGGTTAGAGCGTTGGACTAGTAACCGAAAGGTTGCAAGTTCAAATCCCTGAGCTGACAAGGTACAAATCTGTCATTCTGCCCCTGAACAGGCAGTTAACCCACTGTTCCTAGGCTGTCATTGTAAATAAGAATTGGTTCTTAACTGACTTGCCTAGTTAAATAAAGGTAAATAATATAGCTTTATCAAGATGTAGATATATTATGCTAAACGGTTTCAGGTTTAGTTTGAAAAGTTGAACTGCACATCATAAACACAGCTCAATTTGTTTCTCAGACCAATGCTTCCTTCTGCTGGATATGTGAGGTAGTGCAGGTGTAATGGGAAAGAAATGATTAAACATTACATTTTAGTCATTTAGCAGATGCTCTTATCCAGAGCGACTTACAGTAGTGAATGTATACATTTTTTTTTGTACTGGCCCCCCGTGGGAATCGAACCCACAACCCTGGCGTTGCACACACCATGCTCACCATGCTCTACCAACTGAGCCACAGGGAACACACACATAAGAGCCACACACACACACACACACACACACACACACACATAACATATGCCCACTTCGACTAACAAAACATCTCCCCACCCATGTAGTCAGATAGTCATGTTAGTGCAGTTTAGACATCCCAGTCAGCAGGCGATTATGCTATATCAAACCTTTAAATGATGCTATATCAAACCTTTAAATGATGCTATATCAAACCTTTAAATGATGCTATATCAAACCTTTAAATGATGCTATATCAAACCTTTAAATGATGCTATATCAAACCTTTAAATGATGCTATATCAAACCTTTAAATGATGCTATATCAAACCTTTAAATGATGCTATATCAAACCTTTAAATGGACTTGAACCTGTTTAGTTGGGACCAATAACACTGTCTTAATGACACGACGGGGAGAGTCAGAGCAGTTAGAATCTCTTCAGGAATGAGACTCGCTGAGACTCCATGTACTCATGTATGGAATGACTACATGGGTTGAAGAGGAGGGTTGAAGGGGGTCATGGGTGTAGTTTTACCCCCCCCCCCCCCCCCCCCCGTACCTGTGGGGTGCTGACTCATTAAATGATGTCACAGCAGTGGATTGGGTGTCGCTGGCTGCCATGTTGTCTGATCTGGTTTAAGATGGTGGTGGTGGCACGAGTACACCAACATATTCAGACACACACAGGTGCTCATGGATACATACGCACACGCACACACTGACGCACAGAGGCGCTCACGCACACACACTGACACGCACACTGACACGCACACTGACACGCACACTGACACACACATGCACGCACACTGACACACACATGCACGCACACTGACACACACATGCACGCACACTGACACACACATGCACGCACACTGACACACACATGCACGCACACTGACACACACATGCACGCACACTGACACACACATGCACGAACACTGACACACACATGCACGCACACTGACACATGCACGCACACTGACACGCACACTGACACGCACACACACACACTGACACACACACTGACACACACACTAACACACACAGTAACACACACAGTAACACACACACTAACACACACACTAACACACAGTAACACACACACACTAACACACACACTAACACACACACTAACACACAGTAACACACACACTAACACACAGTAACACACACACTAACACACACACTAACACACACACGTAACACACACACACTAACACACACACGTAACACACACACTGTAACACACACACGTAACACACACACTGTAACACACACCGTAACACCCACAGTAACACACACAGTAACACACACAGTAACACACACACTAACACACAGTAACACACACACTAACACACAGTAACACACACACTAACACACAGTCACACCCTAACACACACACTAACACACAGTAACACACCACACTAACACACAGTAACACACACACTAACACACACACTAACACACAGTAACACACACACACTAACACACAGTAACACACACACACTAACACACAGTAACACACACACACTAACACACAGTAACACACACACTAACACACAGTAACACACACACTAACACACAGTAACACACACACTAACACACACAGTAACACACACAGTAACACACACACTAACACACACACTAACACACACACTAACACACACAGTAACACACAGTAACACACACTAACACACACTAACACACACACTAACACACACACTAACACACACACTAACACACACACTAACACACACTAACACACACTAACACACACTAACACACACACTAACACACACACTAACACACACAGCTAACACACAGTAACACACACTAACACACAGTACACACACACACGTAACACACACACTAACACACAGTAACACGCACACTAACCACACAGTAACACACACACTAACACACACTAACACACACACTAACACACAGTAACACACACACTAACACACAGTAACACACACACTAACACACAGTAACACACACACTAACACACAGTAACACACACACTAACACACAGTGACACACACACTAACACACACTAACACACACAGTAACACACACACTAACACACACTAACACACACACTAACACACACACTAACACACACACTAACACACACACTAACACACACACTAACACACACAGTAACACACACTAACACACACACTAACACACACACTAACACACACACTAACACACACACTAACACACACACTAACACACACACTAACACACACTAACACACACACTAACACACACACTAACACACACAGTAACACACACTAACACACACTAACACACACTAACACACACTAACACACACACTAACACACACAGTAACACACACACTAACACACACACTAACACACACAGTAACACACAGTAACACACACAGTAACACACACACTAACACACAGTAACACACACACTAACACACAGTAACACACACACTAACACACACAGTAACACACAGTAACACACACAGTAACACACACACTAACACACAGTAACACACACACTAACACACAGTAACACACACACACAGATACCAACGCCTGTTTAATACATGAATAAAGACAGACCTTGTCTTACTTGGTCATGTATCACCTGCTGTAGGTGGTTGATCAGAGTTCTATTCTAGTTCTCAGTGAAGGATATCGTTCTCAACACGTTTCATTTTCTCTCTGTTTCAGATTAGCGGCGAACGAACCGTCGTTTATGTCGGGTCAGCTAAAGATATTAGACCAGCGGCACAAACAGAAACTGAATCTAAAAGCACTTGACGCTGTGCTCTTCGGCCCTCCCTTACGTAAGTACAGTATACATACGTGTATATATATATGACAGTGTTTGGTGCCACTACGGGGGTGTCTGGGTAAAAACATAACCATGATTACTCATCATATGTCTCCTTCCATCAAGGAAATGATCAGCAATATTACTCTGATCTGCAGACCCATCTCTAGATTCACCAGGACCTTTTTACCAAACCATCAATCCAAAGATACCATACATACTATAGTATAGTTTTCCTGTAAGGTCAATAGGTCCGTAATGTTTTTTAACGTATGGGTGGTCATGGGAATTGAACCCACTATCATGGCATTGCAAGGCCCGTGCTCTACCAACTGAGCTGTGCTGGACCGCCAATAAACAATGTTACATTCCATCCCTCTCTCCCCCCAGGTCCGCAACACAACTGGTTGAAGGACTTTGTGTTGATGGTATCTATAGTGATCGGGGTGGGGGGCTGCTGGTTCGCTTACATCCAGAACAAGTCTTCCAGGGTCCACATGGGTCAGATGATGAAGGACTTGGAGAGCCTGCAGAGTGCTGAGCAGAGCCTCATGGACCTACAGGGACGGTACGTAACCTAGTAGTTTTTATTAAGGTTTTATAAAGGGTGTGTCTACTGTATATAGATGTTACAGGTATTGTACTGACCTCACTAGAACACCTAGCCACCTTGTTAAAAGATTCCTTGGTGTAACATCTTAGGCATTGGACTGGGCCCAGGGTTCGGGTATATTAAGTGAAGTTGGTTGTTTTTGGATAGTGAAGATGACCTTGTCAGGTTTTCATGGCTCTCCCCAGGTTGGAGAAGGCCCAGGAGGAGAACCGCACAGTGGCGGTGGAGAAGCAGAACCTGGAGCAGAAGATGAGAGACGAGATCAGCGGGGCCAAGAAGGAGTCGTACCGCCTCCGCGAGCTCCGCCAGGGGGCCGAGTGTGAGCTCAGCCGCCTCAAATACGCAGAGGAGGAGCTGGTGCAGGTAGGAACCATTGAGAGTGTGTTGCATGTCATTAAGGTTGCAAACCTACCAGTAATTTACCAAAGTTACCAGAATGTTAACAAATTTTGGTAACTAACAGGTAATTTATGGAAACCGGTCATTTATTTATTTTTATTTTTATTAGGATCCCCATTAGCTAACACCATAACGCTAGCTAATCTTCCTGTGGTCCAACACCAATTAACAAGACATTACAAACAACCACAATCAAGACTTCACAAACATTCAACAAGTAGATAATACAGACAATTAAAATACCTGACAGGAAACACATTTAACATTCAGTTGATGCTTTCTATTTCCTGTCCAGTCATATGGTCTATCACATTAGATGTTCTTTTATTTTTTTCTTGAAGGTGGATTTACTTTTTGCCTGAGTATGGATTGGTAAAAAGTTGCATTCAGCTATAGCTCTATATAAAACTGTAGATTTTTTTAGGCGATTTGTCCTTGGCTTGAGTTGTTTTACCTGCCTTGAATTTGCCTGTCTGGTTTGGTGGTTATGCGTGTTGCTAGTATGTACTAATTGGACTGAAAAATACTGTGTTTTTAATTTAAATATAACATTCTTAAAGAAAATCAGAAGACTAGATAGTTTTTTTTGTGAAGCCATGAGAGATTCTGATGCATTTTAGCAATATTCATTCTGTTAGAGCAATGAAGAGGTAATCTAACAGCCCTGTTTGGAGCCATTTGGAGCTTTTTTATATCTTTCTTTGCTGCAGATGACCATATAACCAGACAGTACTCTAAGTGTGATAGGACCAGGGATTGACCATATAACTGGACAGTACTCTAAGTGTGATAGGACCAGGGATTGACCATATAACCAGACAGTACTCTAAGTGTGATAGGACCAGGGATTGATCATATAACTGGACAGTACTCTAAGTGTGATAGGACCAGGGATTGACCATATAACCAGACAGTACTCTAAGTGTGATAGGACCAGGGATTGACCATATAACCAGACAGTACTCTAAGTGTGATAGGACCAGGGATTGACCATATAACTGGACAGTGCTCTAAGTGTGATTGGACCAGGGATTGAATCACATGATTCAGAATGCTAGATGTTACCTACTCTGAACATTTTCTTGTAACAGCAATTCCCTTACCCATCTTAATAACAATATTATCTATGTGTTCTGACCATGATAAAGCTGCATCCAACATGACACATAGAGGTTTGTTTTTTTTCACTTGCTCTACATGTATTCTATTCATCGACAAATTAATTTGGGTGTCATCAGCAGGCATATATCTTGAACCAAATACAATACATTTAGTTTTAGAAATGTTCAACACCAATTTGTTCATATCAACCCACTCAGACACCATTCTTAGTTCACTGCTCAGTACATCTGTTAGCTCATTACATTCTGATGCTGCACTATACATTGTAGAGTCATCAGCATACATGACCACTCTTGCTTTGTTCATTATTGAAGGTAAATCATTAGTAAAGATAGAGAAGTGGGCTTGGGCAGGTTCCTTGAGGAACACCACAATGTATATCTTTACTATTTGAAAGGCTACCGTTAAAGAACATGTTTTGCCTTCTCCTGGATAGATGGCTTTCCATCCAGGATAGAGCTGCATCCTTAAAACCATAACATTTGAGTTTTCCTAGTAACAGTTCATGATCAAATACATCAAATGCAGCACTGAAATCCAGCAACACTGAACCAACTAACTTCCTGTCATCCATACTCTTTAACCAATCATCTGTCATTTGGCCGTACTCGTAGAATGCCCTTCTTTGTATGCATGCTGGAAACCCGTTATCAGACCATTACATGAAAAATAATCCTTGATTTGTACAGATAACATTTTTTCCAACAGGCGGGGAAGCTTATAGGACGACTATTAGGACCAGTGAATGCAGATTTTTTTATCCTTAGGTAGTGGAATAACCTTTGTGTAACGGCCGTCGTTGAAGAGAGTAGACCAAGGCGCAACGTGGTTAGTGCTCATCATGAATTTATTAAAGATAGACCACTTTAAACAAAAAAAAGAAGAAACCGACAGCCAAACAGTTCTGTCAGGTGCAAAACACTAAACAGAAAATGAACTACCCACAAACCCCAAAGGAAAACAGGCTGCCTAAGTATGACTCCCAATCAGCGACAACGACGTACAGCTGTCCCTGATTGAGAGCCATACCAGGCCAAAACAAAGAAATACAAAGCATAGAAAAAAGGACATAGAATGCCCACCCAAATCACACCCTGACCAACCTAAATAGAGAAATAAAAAAGGCTCTCTCAGGTCAGGGCGTGACACTTTGACTCTTTCCAGACTTCTGGGCACACCCCATACATCAAGCACTTATTAAAAATATGAGAGATTGGTGTAGAAATTTGGTTAGCTGTAATAACTCTAAACAATTTGGCATCTAGATTATCTGTACCAGGTGACTTGTCATCCGAAAGAGACAACAGCATCCTTTCTACCTCTTCCCTTTCTACTTGAGGAAATTTGAACCTGCATTGCCTCTCCTTCATGATACAATCTTTTATAAGGGTATATGACATGGAGGCGTCAGTTGGAATCATAGCGTTCCTCAATTTGTCCACTTTGCCTGTAAAATATTAATTAAAGTAGTTTGCGATGTCATGTGGTTTTGTAATAAATATACCCTCTGATTCAACAAAAAGAGGCAGACATGTTTAAATTCCTACCCATAATTGTGTTTAACGTTCTCCACAGCTTTTTCCCATCACCCTTTACTTCATCAATTTGGTGCTGATAGAATCCCTTCTTCTTTCCTTTGTTTAGCTTGGTCACAAGAGTTCTTTATTTACAATAACTTTGCTTATCAAACAAAGTACCAGATTTATCTGCTACTTTTTTGGCATCATAACGTTGAATCATTACATTTCTCAGCTCATCATCAATCCATGGGGCACCATTTGACCTCAGTGCATTTTCTTAAAGGAGCGTGCTTATCAGCTATACTCATAAATAATTTCATAAACAAACTTAATGACATTTCAGGATCATCCTTACTACACACTTCTAACCATTGCACATTCTTAATCTCATCCACAAATGAGTCCTGATTGAACCATCTGTAGGACCTTGGGTAGATTACCGTAGGGCCAGCCTTTGGTATTTTAGTTTTCCTAGTGAGTGAGTCCTGATTGAACCCTCTGTAGGACCTTCAGTAGATTACCGTAGGGCCAGCCTTTGGTATTTTAGTTTTCCTAGTGAGTGAGTCCTGATTGAACCCTCTGTAGGACCTTCAGTAGATTACCGTAGGGCCAGCCTTTGGTATTTTAGTTTTCCTAGTGAGTGAGTCCTGATTGAACCCTCTGTAGGACCTTCAGTAGATTACCGTAGGGCCAGCCTTTGGTATTTTAGTTTTCCTAGTGAGTGAGTCCTGATTGAACCCTCTGTAGGACCTTCAGTAGATTACCGTAGGGCCAGCCTTTGGTATTTTAGTTTTCCTAGTGAGTGCAACCAAGTTATGATCACTGTAACCTAGTGCCACCGATACAGCTTTAGAACAATGTTCAGCCATGTTAGTAAAAATGTGATTGATATACAGTGGGGCAAAAAAGTATTTAGTCAGCCACCAATTGTGCAAGTTCTCCCACTTAAAAAGATGAGAGGCCTGTAATTTTCATCATAGGTACAACTCAACTATGACAGACAAAATGAGAAAAAAAATGCAGAATATCACATTGTAGGATTTTTAATGAATTTATTTGCAAATTATGGTGGAAAATAAGTATTTGGTCACCTACAAACAAGCAAGATTTCTGGCTCTCACAGACCTGTAACTTCTTCTTTAAGAGGCTCCTCTGTCCTTCACTCGTTACCTGTATTAATGGCACCTGTTTGAACTTGTTATCAGTATAAAAGACACCTGTCCACAACCTCAAACAGTCACACTCCAAACTCCACTATGGCCAAGACCAAAGAGCTGTCAAAGGACACCAGAAACAAAATTGTAGACCTGCACCAGGCTGGGAAGACTGAATCTGCAATAGGTAAGCAGCTTGGTTTGAAGAAATCAACTGTGGGAGCAATTATTAGGAAATGGAAGACATACAAGACCACTGATAATCTCCCTCGGTCTGGGGCTCCACGCAAGATCTCACCCCGTGGGGTAAAAATGATCACAAGAACGGTGAGCAAAAATCCCAGAACCACACGGGGGGACCTAGTGAATGACCTGCAGAGAGCTGGGACCAAAGTAACAAAGCCTACCATCAGTAACACACTACGCCGCCAGGGACTCAAATCCTGCAGTGCCAGACGTGTCCCCCTGCTTAAGCCAGTACATGTCCAAGCCCGTCTGAAGTTTGCTAGAGAGCATTTAGATGATCCAGAAGAGGATTGGGAGAATGTCATATGGTCAGATGAAACCAAAATATAACTTTTTGGTAAAAACTCAACTTGTCGTGTTTGGAGGACAAAGAATGCTGAGTTGCATCCAAAGAACACCATACCTACTGTGAAGCATGGGGGTGGAAACATCATGCTTTGGGGCTGTTTTTCTGCAAAGGGACCAGGACGACTGATCCGTGTAAAGGAAAGAATGTATGCGGCCATGTATCGTGAGATTTTGAGTGAAAACCTCCTTCCATCAGCAAGGGCATTGAAGATGAAACGTGGCTGGGTCTTTCAGCATGACAATGATCCCAAACACACCGCCCGGGCAACGAAGGAGTGGCTTCGTAAGAAGCATTTCAAGGTCCTGGAGTGGCCTAGCCAGTCTCCAGATCTCAACCCCATAGAAAATCTTTGGAGGGAGTTGAAAGTCTGTGTTGCCCAGCGACAGCCCCAAAACATCACTGCTCTAGAGGAGATCTACATGGAGGAATGGGCCAAAATACCAGCAACAGTGTGTGAAAACCATGTGAAGACTTACAGAAAACGTTTGACCTGTGTCATTGCCAACAAAGGGTATATAACAAAGTATTGAGATAAACTTTTGTTATTGACCAAATACTTATTTTC
Organism: Salmo salar; assembly: GCF_965601325.2. NCBI lineage: Eukaryota > Metazoa > Chordata > Actinopteri > Salmoniformes > Salmonidae > Salmo > Salmo salar. The sequence continues at coordinate 12,746,145 of NC_138297.1, read as the reverse complement.
CACCATAATTTGCAAATAAATTCATTAAAAATCCTACAAGGCCTCTCATCTTTTTAAGTGGGAGAACTTGCACAATTGGTGGCTGACTAAATACTTTTTTGCCCCACTGTAAGTTGATGATGTAATACCCAACCTATTAGTGAACGTTCTGGTTGGTAGTCATAACTTGGGTCAGGTTACATTCACTGGTAACAGAAATAACTTACTTTCTCTTTGGACAGTTTGTATTAAAAAAAATCCATATTCATATCTCCCAAAAAATATATTTCCCTATTTTCATCAGATACCTTATCCAACATTTCGCAAATGACATCAAGATATTTGACATCAGCACTAGGTGGCCTATAGCAGCAACCAACTACTATAGGTTTTAAATGTGTTAAATACACTTGTACCCATAGAGCCTCTATTCCATTCAACATTAAGTCCTTACGTTGTTTTACTGGAATATGAATCTGGATGTAAACTGCAACTCCACCTCCATATCTATTTCTGTCCCTCCTGAAAAAACTGTGTCCATGTATAGAGATCTCAGCATCCTCAAAAGAATAGTCCAAGTGAGTCTCTGATATTACCAATACATGAATATTGTTTGACTGCACTAGACAGCAAATTTCATAAATTCTGTTCCTTAAACTGCATATATTCAAGTGAGCAATTAACAGACCTTTCTTTGGTATATTTACAGTATTTACATGTCCAAACATGAATCAGTAGTTGGAATCTGAGAGAGAGAGATACTCAGTGTGTGTATGTGGGTAATGTATACTTCAATAACAGGTTTTTCTTATTTTTCATGTAAAATACTCATTTTGGTATAGTCTATGTGTCCATATTGTCCACGAGTTTTAGTGGATAGACCATTTGGTGAAAGAGAAAATAGCCTAATTTAATGAAAAAGCATATAATCAACATTTAGAAAGATTTTATAGAAATCAGATGCAACAATGTGGAGTGGCTTTATAGTTAGTTGCGTGATGACATCACGTCCCCCGAGTACCTTCAAAATTATTTGGCAAAAATAATTTATTCAAAGAATCCTCTTTTTCATCATCATTTGTCGCAAAAAAGAAAGTTAGACAAATAATAATCCATCCCTGCCAAACAGCTTTTTTTATCGTTCTTTAGAGCATTTCTCCGATCTGCTGTTTCCATTACACACGTCAAGATGTTTTTGTTTTGAGATATTGCCTTTGTCAATGGAAACCTGCCTAATTACATAATTAGCAATTAACTCTGCTACCCTTCCAACTATAGACTACTTCTGCCCCCAGTTTAGCCCCAAAACATTGACAACAAAAACATATAGACATAGTCAAATAGGTGTATAAAATATAAAGGATACTTCTTGCTGAAACCCTCATATTAAACACCAATGGTATTCACTAAGTTGATGTTTATATTTAAGATAATGTTTTAGAGCTTTGTCAATCTATTTTTCATATTTAAAACATCTTGTTTTATTATTTGATCTTTTACATGTTGTGAAAATGACCTAAAATCCTTGAAAGTTTCCGTACATCTGCTAGTTTACTGGTACATTTTCTCACCGGTAAAATTCCCTCCCTTTGAAACGCTATACAGAATACTGTCCCCCTGTGTAGCGTCAAATCCTGTCGCTCTGTGTCAAGTGAAATACTTCCCCCTAGTGGCGCATACAGTACAATGCAATCCCAATTACCATATGAATGCAGTGTGGAATTCAGATCATATGCTTACCACACATAGAATACTATTCCTCTGTGTATACTGGTATTCCACAGTAAAGCATTTGACATTGTTCCCCTGCGCATACCTTATGTGCAGTAACAGTACTGTCCCCACTTTTATGCCATGATACCGTTTTATTTCATACGCGTGCGACGCCTAAAGGTGTCCCCCCTCCTGTCTCCAGGTTCGTATGGCCCTGAAGCGGGCGGAGAAGGAGATGCAGACAGAGTGGTCGGTGCCAGACGCCCTACAGATGTGGCTACAACTCACCCACGAGGTGGAGGTCCAGTACTACAACATCAAGAAACACAGTGCGGAGCTACAGCTCACGGTCGCTAAGGAAGAGGTAACTTCCTGGAGAACAAATGACATCACTAAGACATCACTTCCTTTGAGAGAGTAGGAGCAGACTTTAGGGGGATTTTGGGGTGTAACAGGGTTTGGTCTCACATCTCACTGGGTTCTGAATTTGTAAACGAGTTAAGTGTTCAATTCTGAGGTGCAATTTGGAACAAGCGTTGCCCTTGTATAATTGAAAACTTACACGCACGCACGTAAGCACACACACAAGCATGCACACAGACACACGGACAGGCAGACGCACCCACACACACACACAAAGAAACAAAATTAAAGGTTTTTTTCCTAATGAGTTTTTTAATGACACAGCTAAATTACTTTTTAATTGCATTGTTTGTTTTTGCCTTTGTTTTTGCCTTTGCAGCGAGACTGACTCATCAGGGAATTTCAGAAGTCTATTAAACGCGGCGCTGTGACAGCACAAACCATGAGACACAGCAATATGTTGCTCTCATTAAAGTAGATGTGGCCCAATTTGAGGACTTATTGATAAACCTAGTCTCTGTAGTAAATTATATTGTATATCAGTCTGGATACCAGTCTGTTTCTTCTCTAGCCAACAGATATGTACAGTACCTTCAGAAAGTATTCATACCCCTTCACTTATTCCACATTTTGTTGTGTTACAGCCTGAATTCAAAAAATGTATTACTTTGACTTTGTATCTCACCCATCTACACACAATACCCCATAATGACAAAGTAAAAACATGTTTTTAGAAATGTTTGCAAATGTATTGAAATACAGAAATACAGTATCTCATTTACATAAGTATTCACACTTCTGAGTCAATACACGTTAGAATCACCTTTGGCAGCGATAACAGCTGTGAGTCTTTATGGGTAATTCTCGAAGAGCTTTGCGCACATGTATTAACAATTATTCAAGCTCTGTCGAGTTGGTTGTTGATCATTGCTAGCCAGTCATTTTCAAGTCAAGCCGATTTAAGACAAAAGTATAACTGGGCCACACAGGAACATTCAATGTTGTCTTGGTATGCAACTCCAGTGTATAATTGGCCTGGTGTTTCAGGTTTCCTTCCTCTCCGGAAACTGAGTTAGGAAGGACGCCTATATCGTTGTATTGATACCATCCATCCAAAGTGTAATTAATAACTTCACCATGCTCAAAGGGATATTCAGTGCCTGCTTTTTGAAATGTTTTACTCGTCTACCAATAGGTCCCCTTCTTTGCGAGGCATTGGAAAACCTTCTTAGTCTTGGTGGTTAAATCTGTTTGAAATTCACTGCTCGTCTGAGGGACCTTACAGATACTGTAATTGTATATGTAGGGAACAGAAATGAGGTAATCATAAAAAAATCATGTTAAACACTTTTATTGCACACAGAGTGAGTCCATGCAACTTATTTGACTTGTTAAGCACATTTTTACTCCTGAACATATTTAGGCTTGCCATAACGAAGGGGTTGAATACTTATTGACTCAAGATGTTTCAGCTTTTCATTTTTAATTAGTAAAAATGTCTAAAAAGATCATTCCACTTTGACATTATGGGCTTATTCTGTGTTGGCCAGTGACAAAACATCTCAGTTTAATCCATTGTAAATTCAGGCTGTAACATGACAAAATGTGGAAAAAGTCAAGGGGTGTGAATACTTTCTGAAGGCACTGTAGCAATGTTGAATTTATTCATGAACAGCTGCTACAATGGGCCGATTTTTGACAAGATAAGGCATGAACATGCATTGTAGCATAGAATGGAAATATTGAATGATAGTGGGGATAGTGGAGATCCGTCATATAGTGTTAGGTTCTAATTCTCAGAGTAAAAACTCAACCGACATTATGTAAGCTTCACCAAGTTTATTCTTCCCAGAGGGTCAATACAGCTGCATTAGACAAAAACATTTTCACACATGCACTGATATTTAACCCTTCCTCCTAGGCTGTCTCCTCCTACACATCTGTACAAACATTGTGTCTTTACTGCTCGGCAGGAAACTAAGTGATACGGGCCATAAACTTTTATTTCTCCGCTGACCTGACCTGATCTTGATGCCCCTTCATCACTAATCCATGTCTCTCTCCCCTTATCAATGCCTGCAATATGTGATCACTTCCCTGCACTCAATATTTCAATAAGACACCTGCCATAATGTAAATGTTATACATTACCCTCTCTCCCTCAGTGACATGAATAAGTATATTTCATATTCTCAGAACCCAACAGTGTCTATGTCTTTGTGTCAGGCAGAGAAAATCAAGAGAAAGAGGAGTAGTGTGTTTGGGACCCTTCACGTCGCTCACAGCTCATCACTGGACGAGGTGGACCACAAGATCCTAGAGGCCAAGTAAGAGAAGACGCATGTTCACCGTTCATTTACTCTGCTGTCAGGTCAGGGTGCTGTGCATTGTCACCCTGATCCGAATGTCTTTGTCCATTGAGCTGAATTGATGTGAGACGGTTGATGTGGAAAGGCTTGGGGATTTATGACAGATCTATTGCTTACTGACTGAGGCTAGCAGGATCCCCACATATGTCAAACTCTGCCTATCGGGTATACATATCTATTACAGTAACTTGTTGTCCATGCATTAGTGGTATCTGCTTCAAATATCAACACAGAAACCCAAGTGTCTGGATAAAGGCCAGTACTGCCAGAAGAGGTGGGTTCCTCTCTAGGTTTCTTCCTTCTAGGGAGATTCGCCACCGTGTCTCTACTTCTGCTTGCTCTTTGAGGTCTATGCCGGTTTGCTGTGAAAGCACATAGTGATAACTACTGGTATAAAAATGGCTTTCTAAATCCATTTGATTGTTTCCAGGAAGTCCCTGTCGGAGGTGACGGCCTGCCTGAGGGAGCGCCTCCACCGCTGGCAGCAGATGGAGAAGCTGTGCGGCTTCCCCCTGGTGCACAACGCTGGGCTGCCCAGCCTGACTGCCACCCTGTACTCAGACCACAGCTGGGTGGTCATGCCCCGCGTCTCCGTGCCCCCCTATCCCATCGCCGGCGGGGTGGACGACCTCGATGAGGACACGCCTCCAATCATTCCACAGTTAACCTGTAAGTGTGGAGGTTGTCATGGAAATGCAAAAATACTCCATTTAGAGTTGTAAAGTGACAGAGTGTATGGTCAGTATGACCTCAACAAGGCTCAAATAGATTTAAAATGTGTGTTTTTAATTTTTGTGTATTCAGTGTCCACTATGTATGATTATGATAGTAACCATACAAACCCCTCTCTCTGTTTTTTCCCAGCAGCCTCTATGATGCGGCCCCCTTTAACACGCAATAGCAGCATGTGCCGTTCCCGCCGGAGCCTCTACAGCACTTCAATGACGTCAGCCGACCCCGACCTGCTCTCCATGACCAGCTCACCCCTCTCCTATCATCCCGAGGGGGAAGAGGGATACATCTTCTTCATGGAGAGAAAGGGGTATGTTACCTTAAACCACTTCTGCCCTATTTTTGTGCAGGTCCGTTTATGATAATGCATTCAGAATAGAAACGGGAAAGGGAGATACCAAGTCAGTTGTATAACTTAACCTCTTGGGGCTATGTGGGACGCTAGCGTGCCACCCGTGGTGCACCCTATCAACAGCAGGTGCATTTCAAGAGCGGCAAATTTGAAACCAAATAAATGTCAAAATTCAAATTTTTCAAACATACAACTATCTTACACCCTTTGAAAGATAAACATCTCCTTAATCTAACCACGTTGTCCGATTTCAAAAAGGTTTTACGGCGAAAGCATAAAGTTAGATTATGTTAGGAGAGTACATTGACAATAGCTGTGTCTAATGTTTTGTCAATTCAAAGACAGGCGTCACCAAAACCATAAAAACGGCTAAAATGATGCACTAACCTTTTACAATCTCCATCAGATGACACTCCTAGGACATTATGTTAGACAATGCATGCATTTTTAGTTCTATCAAGTTCATATTTATATCCAAAAACAGCGTTTTACTATGGCGTTGATGTTCAGGAAATCGTTTCCCTTCAATAACCGGCAGTCAAGTCAGCACCACAAATTAAATAATTAAAATTAGAAAACATTGGTAAAATATTATATTGTCATTTAAAGAATTATAGATTTACATCTCTTGAATGCAATCGACTTGCCAGATTTAAAAATAACCTTACTGGGAAATCACACTTTGCAATAATCTGAGCACTGCGCCCAGAAAAATACGCTTTGCGATACAGACAAATGGCCATGTTGGAGAGATCTAAAATCGAAAATACTATGTAAATAATCCATTACCTTTGATTCTCTTCATCAGATGTCACTTCCAGGAATCCCAGGTCCATAACGAATGTAGTTTTGTTCAAAAAAGCTCATCATTTATGTCCAAAAAGCTCTGTGTTGTTAGCACATGATCTAAGCCCGCCGGACTTCACTTCATGAACGAGGGGAAAAAATATATTTACGTTCGTTCAAACATGTCAAACGTTGTATAGCATAAATCATTAGTGCCTTTTTTAACCAGAACATGAATAATATTCAAGGTGGACGAATGCATTCTCTTTTAAAACGTTTTGGAACGAGGGTACCCAACATGACCTCGCGCGCCAGAGTCTAATCGGCCATCACCGTTCCAAGGCTCTTGTTCGGTCAGATCTCATAGTAGAAGATTCAAAACACTTTGTAAAGGCTGGTGACATCTAGTGGAAGCAATAGGAAGTGCCAAAACATTAATCAACAACTGTGTGTTTCAATGGCATTGGCTTAAAGGTAATTCAACACATCAGGTATCCACTTCCTGTCAGAAAATGTCTCAGGGTTTTGCCTGCCAAATGAGTTCTGTTATACTCACAGACACCATTCAAACAGTTTTAGAAACTTTAGGGTGTTTTCTATCCATATATAATAAGTATATGCATATTCTAGTTACTGGGTAGGATTAGTAACCAGATTAAATCGGGTACGTTTTTTTATCCAGCCGTGAAAATACTGCCCCCTAGCCCCAAAAGGTTAATACATTCAACTGAAATGTGTCTTGTGCATCTAACCCAACCCCTCTGAATCAGAGGGGTCTGAATCGTTGAATATGTGCTGATATGACTTTCACTTTGCTTGCTCTCTGTTCTATCTCTTACTTTCTCTCTCTGCTGTCTCTCTCTACTGTCTCTCTCTGCTCTGTCTCTCTCTCTCTCTCTCTCTCTCTCTCTGCCGCTCTCTCTCTCTCTCTCTCTGCCGCTCTCTCTCTCTCTCTCTGCCGCTCTCTCTCTCTCTGCCACTCTCTGCCTCTCGCTCTGCCTCTCGCGCTCTGCTCTGTCTTTTTTTTTCTCTCTCTCGCTCTCTCTCTTGCTCTCGCTCTCTCTGTGTGTGTGTTCTGTCTCTTACTCTCTCTATCTCCCCCTCTCAGAGACAGGGATATTCAGGACACGTGTTCAGACACAGACTCTCTCAACTCCTCCATGGGGCGTAAACAGTCCTACACCAACCCCTGCACACCGGGCCCAGAGACCCCCTACCGCAAGATCTCCCGTGAGGAGCTGATGATGCTGAGCCAGCAGGAGCCTCAGTCTTATGTCCGAGACTCACCCCCTCCTCAAGGGGGATCTTCGGCCCCCTCCCCAGCCCTGGAGCACCACAGACACAAACACAAGGGTTCGCCCGACCTCACCCGTGGATCTATCCCAGAGTCCCACAGCATGTCCTTCGCCACTTCGTCGGCAGGCAATAAGGCCATGTACAACGGCATCCTGGAGAAGTCCTATAGCATGGGCCAGCTGCCCGCGAGCATGACAGGGGCAGGGGGGGTGGCGGTCGGGCGCTACCCGTCCCTCACCTCAATGGACAGTGAGGGCAGAGGGGTGGGGGCCAAGGAGCAGAAGCAACCGAGTACCTCCTCCCAGGACTCCAGTGGCAACGGAGACAAGGCCAAGAGGTCCTCGTCCAAAATCAAGAGCTTGTTCAAGAAGAAAAAATAGTCCTACACACATAGAGAGATTCTAGCCTTAATAAAAAATGGCTGTCATCAAAGGAAGCCACAACATTATTTTTGTTCCTTTTTTTTTCTTCCAAGATGGAATGTATCTCTGGCTGGACCCCTCAGACCTCTTCCAGATCGGTAGCCTTATTTTTCAATAATGCCTTTTTTTTTTCACTCATAGGGCGTTGCTGATGCATACCAGATCTTACAACACCTGGATAGGTATTTTACTTATCAGCTAACCACATCATATGTTGTAGCAATCTGTCAGTCGATGATGTGGCGCGCAAACATTGGTTGATGCATGCAACGTATGAGTAGGGGAACGCGACCATAGCCTCACATTTAAGCCTTCAAAGGTCACAGAAAAGTCAAAAGGTCAAGGGTCGTGCCAGCTGCCGTCGCCCAGGCAATCGTGAAGAGCATTAGCCTGGTCACTTCTCTTGTCTTCTCTTGTTCTTTTTGAGTTAAAGAACCAAAAAATAAATAACACTTGTTCTATCTGGAAACTGAGGGGGTTTACATGGTGGGCTTGTTAGCTTGACATCACTTCCTGTCTGACAGAGGCTCCTGAGCTCTGGACTCATTTCCTTTGAGAAATAAAAATCCTGCTGAGTTTGTTGCACTACTGCCTTCCTGGTTTCTGGGAAAGGACCGCCGCTGCGTGCGGAGTAAATATTGATGTGTAGAAGAGAATGATGTATGTATAGAGGCCTTGGGGAGATGCAACACGTGGTAGACTATTGCAGCCAGAACCAGTTGGTGCGTTTTCCAATGTCTCTCGTTATGGATTGTTCGATACACACACACACACACACACACACACACACACACACACAGAGTGAGGTTCGAAATTATTGACACCCTTGATGATGAGCAATAATGACTGTATAAAATAATTAATGAGCTATATTCTATTCTAAAAATAATTTTACTATACTAAACAAAATATAAACACAGCAATTTCTAAGATTTTACTGAGTTACAGTTAAGGAATTCTTATAAGGAATTGTCAATTTAAATAAATGCATTAGGCCCTAATTTCACATGATTGGGAAATACAGATATGAATCTGCTGGTCACAAATACCTTTAAAAAAATGTAGGGGTGTGGATCAGAAAACCTGTCAGTATCTGGTATGACCACCGTTTGACTCATGCATTGTGGCACATCTCCTTCGTATAGAGTTGATCAGGCTGTTGATTGTGGCCTGTGGAATGTTGTCCCACTCCTCTTCAATGGCTGTGCGAAGTTGCTGGATATTGGCGGGAACTGAAACACGTTATCGAACATGTCGATCCAGAGCATCCCAAACATGCTCAATGGAAGACATTTCTGGTGAGTATGCAAGCCATGGAAGAACTGGGACATTTTCACCTTCCAGAAATTGTGTACAGATCCTTGCGACATGGGGCCGGGCATTATCATGCTGAAACATGAGGTAATGGCTGCGGATGAATGACATGACAACGGGCCTTAGGATCTTGACACGGTATCTCTGTGCATTCAAATTGCCATCGATAAAATGCAATGTGTTCGTTGTCTGTAGCTTATGCCTGCCCATACCATAACCCCACCTCCATCATGGGGCACTCTGTTCACAACGTTGTTCTCAGAAAACCGCTCGCCCACACGACGCCATGCAACAGCTCTGGTGGACATTCCTGGACACCCCTAAAGTTTCTTATAAATAAATAGTCAAAAGTGTAGTATTTGGTCCCATATTCCTGCCACGTAACAACTACATCAAGCTTGTTACTCTACAAACTTGTTGGATGTATTTGCAGTTTATTTGGTTATTTCTCACTCTTTTTCTTTTTTTTCCCAGGAGAAATTAATGGTAATTAATGTATTCTGTCATTTTGGAGTCACTTCTCTTATAAATAAGAATATAATAATTTCTTAAAAACTTCTATTGAGTTTTGGTTCTGAACACTTAATGAGTCAAAGACGAACTCCACCCTACACATCCTCAATGTAACGTAACAATCAAAACGCTTTCATCCTATGATGTAATTCCTTTGAAGCATGCCTCTTTGAGTGACAAATACTGGAGAAAAAAGTCAAAGTAATTCACTGAAGACAGCATTGTTATAGAATATGTTTCTAAACATTTCTACATTAATGTGGATGCACAATTCTGAATTTTCCATAATCACGATACCAAGTGTTTAGAAACATATTCTATTTTAGCAATGAGGCCCGAGGGGGTGTGGTATATGGCCAATATACCACGGCTAAGGGCTGTTCTTATGCACGATGCAATGTGGAGTGCCTGGATACAGCCCTTAGCCGTGGTATATTGGCCATATACCACAAACCCCCGAAGTGCCTTATTACTATTATAAACTGGTTACCAACGTAATTAGAACAGTAAAAATACATGTTTTGTCATACCTGTGGTATACGGCTGTTAGCCAATCAGCATTCAGGGCTCGAACCACCTTGTTTATAATCTTATTTATAATAAAAGTGACTCCAAAATGACAATACATTATTTACCAATCATTTCTACTGGGCACAAAATAATCTGAAACGCAACCAAAACAAACAGCAAATGCATCCAACAAGCTTGACGTAGTCGTTACGTGGCAGGAATATGGAACCAAATACAAAAATGTTGACTCATTTCTTTTTTATGAAGAATCTTTAGGGGTGCCAATAATTCTGACCCTTTTTGCGGGGAAAAAATAATTACTTGTTAAACAAAATCTAATTCGTATAAAAAAGCATAATTTTCCTTTATTTATTTGTTTTTGCAATATTGCTCAGTGTTTGAATTATTTATTGCTCATCTTTATTGAGGTCAATAATGTCAGACCTCACTGTTTATACGCTTTGTTTTGACATTATTATGTTCTTGTAGATGTTTTGTAGACAATGTGATTTCTATTGGTGGGGGTTCACAAGGACTGACTGGTTTTTACTGAAGAGAGCTAAACAATATCCAGATTTGACCTGTACCCTTGTTACTTGTCGTTGTAAACTTTCGTAAGCTCTTCCCGAATATTTTACCATTACTTTCACCTGTTACCTCTCAACTTCCTTTTCCATCATTTACATACTCTATGATAGGGACTGGTCACTAGCAACATACATAGCAGGAGACAAGCCAAACCGAAGAGTAAAGTTAATTGTTGCTATTTTACGATATGCATTTGTAATATCAGAAGTCTGCAGATGTGACAAATTAGCTTTCATAGCACATCCCTACAGTCACCCATTTACCCCTACAGTCACCCATTTACCCCTACAGTCACCCATTTACCCCTACAGTCACCCATTTACCCCTACAGTCACCCATTTACCCATCTACAGCTACCTTTACCCATTTACCCCTACCGTTACCCATCTCCCCTACATTTACCCATCTACCCCTACCTTTACCCATCTACCCCTACCGTCACCCATCTACCCCTACCGTCACCCATCTACCCCTACCGTCAACCATCTACCCCTACCGTCACCCATCTACCCCTACCGTCACCCATCTACCCCTATCTTCCCATTTACCCTGTCTGTCCATCAAATCCCTGCCTCACCCCTGTCCCCTCTAAACCTCCCTGTCTGTCCATCAAATCCCTGCCTCACCCCTGTCCCCTCTAAACCTCCCTGTCTGTCCATCAAATCCCTGCCTCACCCCTGTCCCCTCTAAACCTCCCTGTCTGTCCATCAAATCCCTGCCTCACCCCTGTCCCCTCTAAACCTCCCTGTCTGTCCATCAAATCCCTGCCTCAAGCCCTGTCCCCTCTAAACCTCCCTGTCTGTCCATCAAATCCCTGCCTCACCCCTGTCCCCTCTAAACCTCCCAGTCTGTCCATCAAATCCCTGCCTCAAGCCCTGTCCCCTCTAAACCTCCCTGTCTGTCCATCAAATCCCTGCCTCACCCCTGTTCCCTCTAAACCTCCCTGTCTGTCCATCAAATCCCTGCCTCAAGCCCTGTCCTCTCTCATTGTTCTGTGTTTGCTCACCTCTGGGCCTATAGACTGAGTGCTCTGTTTCAAGGGTTCTCTGTTCTCACTGTGATTATACTGCCCTCACCCCTTCATCCCGGACAAGCCGTCATTACTGTCACATCATCCCTGTAACCCAAGACGGAGCTGATGTTGCTGCCTGGTACGGTGATGACGCGAATGGGATGACACAAAGGTTGTAGGTGGCGGCATTCCCGCCAGGAAGGAGAGTTCACGTGCTGTTACGGCACACGGACCCCAAAATAACGACTTATAGATGAGCAGAACATATGAATGTTTACGTGACTTTAGGGGATTTTTGAACATTTGGTGTGTGACTATTTGTATACCGTAGACAAATTAATAAAAAAACATTGCTGTCTTCAGTGAATTACTTTTTCCCAGTATTTGCCACCCAAAGACGCATTCTTTAAACAAATAACGTCACAGTATGAAAGCATATTTTATATTTACTTTACATTGAGGATGTGTAGGGTGGGGTTTGTCTTCGACGCGTTAGGTGTTCAGAACCAAAACTGACTCTGCATGGACGACTCACTCCCCACAGTGAAGAAACGTTTATGATTCCCAATTGTCTTCACAGGATAGTAGAAACAGAAGAAGAAGAAACAACATTTTGATGCTCCCGTTTGTCTTGAGAGTGGAGGAACAGTGACACGTCGAAGAAAGCAATGCATGATTGCTTTATCAATATGAATTGAATGTGATGAAAATTGAGCTGATGGTTCATCAATTCCACACACAGCAGGAAAGACCCGGGGCCGTCGGGCTCGGTGATGAATGTGTTGTTTGGCTGCCTCTGTACACAACATCCCAGCCTTCCACACATGTACACAAGCCCATTGGCTTGTCCCTCTCAGGGCGCAGTTCCAGAGACGACCACTGGGTTGCGGTAATATATTGGAGAAATCATAACTACTACCAAACACCTAAGGTGGTGCACCAGTGGAGGCTGGTGGGAGAATGGGCTCATTGTAATGGCTGGAATGGAATAAATGAAAAGGTATCAAACATATCCATTACATTGATTCTATTCCAGTCATTACAATGAGCCCATTCCCCCTAAAGCTCCTTCCACCAGCCGCCTCTGTGGCACATCATTTTACATTTTTACATTTTTAGTCATTTAGCAGACGCTCTTATCCAGAGCGACTTACAGTAGTGAATGCATACATTTCATTTCATTTTTTCTGTGCTGGCCCCCCGTGGGAATCGAACCCACAACCCTGGCGTTGCGAACACCATGTGTTGCAAACACCATGCTCTACCAACTGAGCTACAGGGAAGGCTATCATGTTTCTGCTGCAGGAGAGACATCTTCAGAAGGAACAAATGTAGGCTACAAACTGCACTTTGACATACAAGCTGATTCACCTGATTCTTAGTTGTGAGAATATGAGAGATGTCATTTCGTCTGCAGCCAAATGATTTGCTTGTTATCACTGAACCAAGATGACAGCACCTCGTCCTCCTGCGGTGTGTCCACTACTATCAGGGACCATTATATGCTTTAGGTTTAGTCTTATTTCAGAGGTTATTTACCTGGTATTCTCTGAGGAATGATGTGTTACCAATATATCAAATCTCAAGGAAACAAACATGTAAACATTAGCATGTACTTATGTGTGGTAATTATTTCATACTATCTCAAAGTAAACGCCAAAGTAAACAGCGGACTGTAAAACGCATCATTCCTCAAGTCAACACCAGCTGAAAGCTGAACCATTAAATCCCTACCGACGTGAAAGGGGGGGAAGGGTTAACACTAGCCCCCATAGTACTACTATCTACCCCCTCTCTCTCTCCTAGTGATAGTGATGATGGGTTAACTCTAGCCCCCATAGTACTACTATCTACCCCCTCTCTCTCTCCTAGTGGTGGTGATGATGGGTTAACACTAGCCCACATAGTACTACTATCTACCCCCTCTCTCTCTCCTAGTGGTGGTGATGGGTTAACACTAGCCCCCATAGTACTACTATCTACCCCCTCTCTCTCCTAGTGGTGGTGATGATGGGTTAACACTAGCCCACATAGTACTACTATCTACCCCCTCTCTCTCTCCTAGTGGTGGTGATGATGGGTTAACACTAGCCCCCATAGTACTACTATCTACCCCCTCTCTCTCTCCTAGTGGTGGTGATGGGTTAACACTAGCCCCCATAGTACTACTATCTACCCCCTCTCTCTCTCCTAGTGGTGGTGATGATGGGTTAACACTAGCCCACATAGTACTACTATCTACCCCCTCTCTCTCTCCTAGTGGTGATGATGGGTTAACACTAGCCCACATAGTACTACTATCTACCCCCTCTCTCTCTCCTATTGGTGATGATGGGTTAACACTAGCCCACATAGTACTACTATCTACCCCCTCTCTCTCTCCTAGTGGTGATGATGATGGGTTAACACTAGCCCACATAGTACTACTATCTACCCCCTCTCTCTCCTAGTGGTGGTGATGATGGGTTAACACTAGCCCACATAGTACTACTATCTACCCCCTCTCTCTCCTAGTGGTGATGATGGGTTAACACTAGCCCCCATAGTACTACTATCTACCCTCTCTCTCTCCTAGTGGTGATGATGGGTTAACACTAGCCCCCATAGTACTACTATCTACCCCCTCGCTCTCTCCTAGTGGTGGTGATGATGGGTTAACACTAGCCCACATAGTACTACTATCTACCCTCTCTCTCTCCTAGTGGTGATGATGGGTTAACACTAGCCCCCATAGTACTACTATCTACCCCCTCTCTCTCTCCTAGTGGTGGTGATGGGTTAACACTAGCCCACATAGTACTACTATCTACCCCCTCTCTCTCTCCTAGTGGTGGTGATGATGGGCTAACACTAGCCCCCATAGTACTACTATCTACCCCCTCTCTCTCTCCTAGTGGTGGTGATGATGGGTTAACACTAGCCCCCATAGTACTACTATCTACCCCCTCTCTCTGTCCTAGTGGTGATGATGGGTTAACACTAGCCCCCATAGTACTACTATCTACCCCCTCTCTCTCTCCTAGTGGTGGTGGTGATGGGTTAACACTAGCCCCCATAGTACTACTATCTACCCCCTCTCTCTCCTAGTGGTGATGATGGGTTAACACTAGCCCCCATAGTACTACTATCTACCCCCTCTCTCTCTCCTAGTGGTGGTGATGGGTTAACACTAGCCCACATAGTACTACTATCTACCCCCTCTCTCTCTCCTAGTGGTGGTGATGATGGGTTAACACTAGCCCACATAGTACTACTATCTACCCCCTCTCTCTCTCCTAGTGGTGGTGATGATGGGCTAACACTAGCCCCCATAGTACTACTATCTACCCACTCTCTCTCCTAGTGGTGGTGATGGGTTAACACTAGCCCACATAGTACTACTATCTACCCCCTCTCTCTCTCCTAGTGGTGATGATGGGTTAACACTAGCCCACATAGTACTACTATCTACCCCCTCTCTCTCTCCTAGTGGTGGTGATGGGTTAACACTAGCCCACATAGTACTACTATCTACCCCCTCTCTCTCTCCTAGTGGTGATGATGGGTTAACACTAGCCCACATAGTACTACTATCTACCCCCTCTCTCTTTCCTAGTGGTGGTGATGATGGGTTAACACTAGCCCCCATAGTACTACTATCTACCCCCTCTCTCTCTCCTAGTGGTGGTGATGGGTTAACACTAGCCCACATAGTACTACTATCTACCCACTCTCTCTCTCCTAGTGGTGATGATGGGTTAACACTAGCCCACATAGTACTACTATCTACCCCCTCTCTCTCTCTCCTAGTGGTAGTGATGATGGGTTAACACTAGCCCACATAGTACTACTATCTACCCCCTCTCTCTCTCCTAGTGGTAGTGATGGGTTAACACTAGCCCACATAGTACTACTATCTACCCCCTCTCTCTCTCCTAGTGGTGGTGATGGGTTAACACTAGCCCACATAGTACTACTATCTACCCCCTCTCTCTCTCCTAGTGGTGGTGATGATGGGTTAACACTAGCCCACATAGTACTACTATCTACCCCCTCTCTCTCTCCTAGTGGTGGTGATGATGGGTTAACACTAGCCCCCATAGTACTACTATCTACCCCCTCTCTCTCTCCTAGTGGTGATGATGGGTTAACACTAGCCCCCATAGTACTACTATCTACCCCCTCTCTCTCTCCTAGTGGTAGTGATGATGGGTTAACACTAGCCCACATAGTACTACTATCTACCCCCTCTCTCTCTCCTAGTGGTGGTGATGATGGGTTAACACTAGCCCACATAGTACTACTATCTACCCCCTCTCTCCTAGTGGTGGTGATGGGTTAACACTAGCCCCCATAGTACTACTATCTACCCTCTCTCTCCTAGTGGTGGTGATGATGGGTTAACACTAGCCCCCATAGTACTACTATCTACCCCCTCTCTCTCTCCTAGTGGTAGTGATGGGTTAACACTAGCCCCCATAGTACTACTATCTACCCTCTCTCTCCTAGTGGTGGTGATGATGGGTTAACACTAGCCCACATAGTACTACTATCTACCCCCTCTCTCTCTCCTAGTGGTGGTGATGATGGGTTAACACTAGCCCACATAGTACTACTATCTACCCCCTCTCTCTCCTAGTGGTGGTGATGATGGGTTAACACTAGCCCACATAGTACTACTATCTACCCCCTCTCTCTCTCCTAGTGGTGATGATGGGTTAACACTAGCCCCCATAGTACTACTATCTACCCCCTCTCTCTCTCCTAGTGGTGGTGATGATGGGTTAACACTAGCCCACATAGTACTACTATCTACCCCCTCTCTCTCTCCTAGTGGTGATGATGGGTTAACACTAGCCCCCATAGTACTACTATCTACCCCCTCTCTCTCTCCTAGTGGTGGTGATGGGTTAACACTAGCCCACATAGTACTACTATCTACCCCCTCTCTCTCTCCTAGTGGTGGTGATGATGGGTTAACACTAGCCCACATAGTACTACTATCTACCCCCTCTCTCTCTCCTAGTGGTGATGATGGGTTAACACTAGCCCACATAGTACTACTATCTACCCCCTCTCTCTCTCCTAGTGGTGATGATGGGTTAACACTAGCCCACATAGTACTACTATCTACCCCCTCTCTCTCTCCTAGTGGTGGTGATGATGGGTTAACACTAGCCCACATAGTACTACTATCTACCCCCTCTCTCTCTCCTAGTGGTGATGATGGGTTAACACTAGCCCACATAGTACTACTATCTACCCCCTCTCTCTCTCCTAGTGGTGATGATGGGTTAACACTAGCCCCCATAGTACTACTATCTACCCCCTCTCTCTCTCCTAGTGGTGGTGATGATGGGTTAACACTAGCCCACATAGTACTACTATCTACCCCCTCTCTCTCTCCTAGTGGTGATGATGGGTTAACACTAGCCCACATAGTACTACTATCTACCCCCTCTCTCTCTCCTAGTGGTAGTGATGATGGGTTAACACTAGCCCACATAGTACTACTATCTACCCCCTCTCTCTCTCCTAGTGGTGGTGATGGGTTAACACTAGCCCACATAGTACTACTATCTACCCCCTCTCTCTCTCCTAGTGGTGGTGATGATGGGTTAACACTAGCCCACATAGTACTACTATCTACCCCCTCTCTCTCTCCTAGTGGTGGTGATGATGGGTTAACACTAGCCCACATAGTACTACTATCTACCCCCTCTCTCTCTCCTAGTGGTGGTGATGGGTTAACACTAGCCCCCATAGTACTACTATCTACCCCCTCTCTCTCTCCTAGTGGTGGTGATGATGGGTTAACACTAGCCCACATAGTACTACTATCTACCCCCTCTCTCTCTCCTAGTGGTGGTGATGGGTTAACACTAGCCCCCATAGTACTACTATCTACCCCCTCTCTCTCTCCTAGTGGTGGTGATGGGTTAACACTAGCCCCCATAGTACTACTATCTACCCCCTCTCTCTCTCTCCTAGTGGTGGTGATGGGTTAACACTAGCCCCCATAGTACTACTATCTACCCCCTCTCTCTCTCCTAGTGGTGGTGATGGGTTAACACTAGCCCACATAGTACTACTATCTACCCACTCTCTCTCTCCTAGTGGTGATGATGGGTTAACACTAGCCCACATAGTACTACTATCTACCCCCTCTCTCTCTCCCTAGTGGTAGTGATGATGGGTTAACACTAGCCCACATAGTACTACTATCTACCCCCTCTCTCTCTCCTAGTGGTAGTGATGGGTTAACACTAGCCCACATAGTACTACTATCTACCCCCTCTCTCTCTCCTAGTGGTGGTGATGGGTTAACACTAGCCCACATAGTACTACTATCTACCCCCTCTCTCTCTCCTAGTGGTGGTGATGATGGGTTAACACTAGCCCACATAGTACTACTATCTACCCCCTCTCTCTCTCCTAGTGGTGGTGATGATGGGTTAACACTAGCCCCCATAGTACTACTATCTACCCCCTCTCTCTCTCCTAGTGGTGATGATGGGTTAACACTAGCCCCCATAGTACTACTATCTACCCCCTCTCTCTCTCCTAGTGGTAGTGATGATGGGTTAACACTAGCCCACATAGTACTACTATCTACCCCCTCTCTCTCTCCTAGTGGTGGTGATGATGGGTTAACACTAGCCCACATAGTACTACTATCTACCCCCTCTCTCTCCTAGTGGTGGTGATGGGTTAACACTAGCCCCCATAGTACTACTATCTACCCCCTCTCTCTCTCCTAGTGGTGGTGATGATGGGTTAACACTAGCCCCCATAGTACTACTATCTACCCCCTCTCTCTCTCCTAGTGGTGGTGATGGGTTAACACTAGCCCCCATAGTACTACTATCTACCCCCTCTCTCTCTCCTAGTGGTGGTGATGATGGGTTAACACTAGCCCACATAGTACTACTATCTACCCCCTCTCTCTCTCCTAGTGGTGGTGATGATGGGTTAACACTAGCCCACATAGTACTACTATCTACCCCCTCTCTCTCCTAGTGGTGGTGATGATGGGTTAACACTAGCCCACATAGTACTACTATCTACCCCCTCTCTCTCTCCTAGTGGTGATGATGGGTTAACACTAGCCCCCATAGTACTACTATCTACCCCCTCTCTCTCTCCTAGTGGTGGTGATGATGGGTTAACACTAGCCCACATAGTACTACTATCTACCCCCTCTCTCTCTCCTAGTGGTGATGATGGGTTAACACTAGCCCCCATAGTACTACTATCTACCCCCTCTCTCTCTCCTAGTGGTGGTGATGGGTTAACACTAGCCCACATAGTACTACTATCTACCCCCTCTCTCTCTCCTAGTGGTGGTGATGATGGGTTAACACTAGCCCACATAGTACTACTATCTACCCCCTCTCTCTCTCCTAGTGGTGATGATGGGTTAACACTAGCCCACATAGTACTACTATCTACCCCCTCTCTCTCTCCTAGTGGTGATGATGGGTTAACACTAGCCCACATAGTACTACTATCTACCCCCTCTCTCTCTCCTAGTGGTGGTGATGATGGGTTAACACTAGCCCACATAGTACTACTATCTACCCCCTCTCTCTCTCCTAGTGGTGATGATGGGTTAACACTAGCCCACATAGTACTACTATCTACCCCCTCTCTCTCTCCTAGTGGTGATGATGGGTTAACACTAGCCCCCATAGTACTACTATCTACCCCCTCTCTCTCTCCTAGTGGTGGTGATGATGGGTTAACACTAGCCCACATAGTACTACTATCTACCCCCTCTCTCTCTCCTAGTGGTGATGATGGGTTAACACTAGCCCACATAGTACTACTATCTACCCCCTCTCTCTCTCCTAGTGGTAGTGATGATGGGTTAACACTAGCCCACATAGTACTACTATCTACCCCCTCTCTCTCTCCTAGTGGTGGTGATGGGTTAACACTAGCCCACATAGTACTACTATCTACCCCCTCTCTCTCTCCTAGTGGTAGTGATGATGGGTTAACACTAGCCCACATAGTACTACTATCTACCCCCTCTCTCTCTCCTAGTGGTGGTGATGATGGGTTAACACTAGCCCACATAGTACTACTATCTACCCCCTCTCTCTCTCCTAGTGGTGGTGATGGGTTAACACTAGCCCCCATAGTACTACTATCTACCCCCTCTCTCTCTCCTAGTGGTGGTGATGATGGGTTAACACTAGCCCACATAGTACTACTATCTACCCCCTCTCTCTCTCCTAGTGGTGGTGATGGGTTAACACTAGCCCCCATAGTACTACTATCTACCCCCTCTCTCTCTCCTAGTGGTGGTGATGGGTTAACACTAGCCCCCATAGTACTACTATCTACCCCCTCTCTCTCTCCTAGTGGTGGTGATGGGTTAACACTAGCCCACATAGTACTACTATCTACCCCCTCTCTCTCTCCTAGTGGTGGTGATGGGTTAACACTAGCCCACATAGTACTACTATCTACCCCCTCTCTCTCTCCTAGTGGTGATGATGGGTTAACACTAGCCCACATAGTACTACTATCTACCCCCTCTCTCTCTCCTAGTGGTGATGGTGATGGGTTAACACTAGCCCACATAGTACTACTATCTACCCCTCTCTCTCTCCTAGTGGTGATGATGGGTTAACACTAGCCCCCATAGTACTACTATCTACCCCCTCTCTCTCTCCTAGTGGTGGTGATGGGTTAACACTAGCCCACATAGTACTACTATCTACCCCCTCTCTCTCTCCTAGTGGTGATGATGGGTTAACACTAGCCCACATAGTACTACTATCTACCCCCTCTCTCTCTCCTAGTGGTGATGATGATGGGTTAACACTAGCCCCCATAGTACTACTATCTACCCCCTCTCTCTCTCCTAGTGGTAGTGATGATGGGTTAACACTAGCCCACATAGTACTACTATCTACCCCCTCTCTCTCTCTCCTAGTGGTGGTGATGGGTTAACACTAGCCCACATAGTACTACTATCTACCCCCTCTCTCTCTCCTAGTGGTAGTGATGATGGGTTAACACTAGCCCACATAGTACTACTATCTACCCCCTCTCTCTCTCCTAGTGGTGGTGATGATGGGTTAACACTAGCCCACATAGTACTACTATCTACCCCCTCTCTCTCTCCTAGTGGTAGTGATGATGGGTTAACACTAGCCCCCATAGTACTACTATCTACCCCCTCTCTCTCCTAGTGGTGATGATGATGGGTTAACACTAGCCCACATAGTACTACTATCTACCCCCTCTCTCTCTCCTAGTGGTAGTGATGATGGGTTAACACTAGCCCCCATAGTACTACTATCTACCCCCTCTCTCTCTCTCCTAGTGGTGATGATGGGTTAACACTAGCCCACATAGTACTACTATCTACCCCTCTCTCTCTCCTAGTGGTGGTGATGATGGGTTAACACTAGCCCACATAGTACTACTATCTACCCCCTGTCTCTCTCTCCTAGTGGTGGTGATGGGTTAACACTAGCCCACATAGTACTACTATCTACCCCCTCTCTCTCTCTCCTAGTGGTGATGATGGGTTAACACTAGCCCACATAGTACTACTATCTACCCTCTCTCTCTCCTAGTGGTGGTGATGATGGGTTAACACTAGCCCACATAGTACTACTATCTACCCCCTCTCTCTCTCTCCTAGTGGTGATGATGGGTTAACACTAGCCCACATAGTACTTCTATCTACCCCTCTCTCTCTCCTAGTGGTGGTGGTGATGGGTTAACACTAGCCCACATAGTACTACTATCTACCCCCTCTCTCTCCTAGTGGTGATGATGGGTTAACACTAGCCCACATAGTACTACTATCTACCCCCTCTCTCTCTCCTAGTGGTGGTGATGATGGGTTAACACTAGCCCACATAGTACTACTATCTACCCCCTCTCTCTCTCCTAGTGGTGGTGATGATGGGTTAACTCTAGCCCCCATAGTACTACTATCTACCCCCTCTCTCTCTCCTAGTGGTAGTGATGATGGGTTAACACTAGCCCACATAGTACTACTATCTACCCCCTCTCTCTCTCCTAGTGGTGATGATGATGGGTTAACACTAGCCCCCATAGTACTACTATCTACCCCCTCTCTCTCTCCTAGTGGTGATGATGATGGGTTAACACTAGCCCACATAGTACTACTATCTACCCCCTCTCTCTCTCCTAGTGGTGATGATGATGGGTTAACACTAGCCCACATAGTACTACTATCTACCCCCTCTCTCTCTCCTAGTGGTAGTGATGATGGGTTAACACTAGCCCACATAGTACTACTATCTACCCCCTCTCTCTCTCCTAGTGGTAGTGATGATGGGTTAACACTAGCCCACATAGTACTACTATCTACCCCCTCTCTCTCTCCTAGTGGTGGTGATGATGGGCTAACACTAGCCCACCTAGTACTACTATCTACCCCCTCTCTCTCTCCTAGTGGTGGTGATGGGTTAACACTAGCCCACATAGTACTACTATCTACCCTCTCTCTCTCCTAGTGGTGATGATGGTTTAACACTAGCCCACATAGTACTACTATCTACCCCCTCTCTCTCTCCTAGTGGTGATGATGGGTTAACACTAGCCCCCATAGTACTACTATCTACCCCCTCTCTCTCTCCTAGTGGTGATGATGATGGGTTAACACTAGCCCCCATAGTACTACTATCTACCCCCTCTCTCTCTCCTAGTGGTGATGATGATGGGTTAACACTAGCCCACATAGTACTACTATCTACCCCCTCTCTCTCTCCTAGTGGTGATGATGATGGGTTAACACTAGCCCACATAGTACTACTATCTACCCCCTCTCTCTCTCCTATTGGTAGTGATGATGGGTTAACACTAGCCCACATAGTACTACTATCTACCCCCTCTCTCTCTCCTAGTGGTAGTGATGATGGGTTAACACTAGCCCACATAGTACTACTATCTACCCCCTCTCTCTCTCCTAGTGGTGGTGATGATGGGCTAACACTAGCCCACATAGTACTACTATCTACCCCCTCTCTCTCTCCTAGTGGTGGTGATGATGGGTTAACACTAGCCCCCATAGTACTACTATCTACCCCCTCTCTCTCTCCTAGTGGTGATGATGATGGGTTAACACTAGCCCCCATAGTACTACTATCTACCCTCTCTCTCCTAGTGGTGGTGATGGGTTAACACTAGCCCCCATAGTACTACTATCTACCCTCTCTCTCCTAGTGGTGGTGATGATGGGTTAACACTAGCCCACATAGTACTACTATCTACCCCCTCTCTCTCTCCTAGTGGAGGTGATGATGGGTTACCACTAGCCCCCATAGTACTACTATCTACCCCCTCTCTCCTAGTGGTGGTGATGGGTTAACACTAGCCCACATAGTACTACTATCTACCCCCTCTCTCTCTCCTAGTGGTAGTGATGATGGGTTAACACTAGCCCACATAGTACTACTATCTACCCACTCTCTCTCTCCTAGTGGTGATGGTGATGGGTTAACACTAGCCCACATAGTACTACTATCTACCCCCTCTCTCTCTCCTAGTGGTGATGATGGGTTAACACTAGCCCACATAGTACTACTATCTACCCCCTCTCTCTCTCCTAGTGGTGGTGATGATGGGTTAACACTAGCCCACATAGTACTACTATCTACCCCCTCTCTCTCCTAGTGGTGGTGATGGGTTAACACTAGCCCACATAGTACTACTATCTACCCCCTCTCTCTCTCCTAGTGGTGGTGATGATGGGTTAACACTAGCCCCCATAGTACTACTATCTACCCCCTCTCTCTCTCCTAGTGGTGGTGATGATGGGTTAACACTAGCCCACATAGTACTACTATCTACCCCCTCTCTCTCTCCTAGTGGTGATGATGGGTTAACACTAGCCCCCATAGTACTACTATCTACCCCCTCTCTCTCTCCTAGTGGTGGTGATGGGTTAACACTAGCCCACATAGTAGTACTATCTACCCCCTCTCTCTCTCCTAGTGGTGATGATGATGGGTTAACACTAGCCCACATAGTACTACTATCTACCCCCTCTCTCTCTCCTAGTGGTGATGATGATGGGTTAACACTAGCCCACATAGTACTACTATCTACCCCCTCTCTCTGTCCTAGTGGTGATGATGGGTTAACACTAGCCCACATAGTACTACTATCTACCCCCTCTCTCTCTCCTAGTGGTGGTGATGATGGGCTAACACTAGCCCACATAGTACTACTATCTACCCCCTCTCTCTCTCCTAGTGGTGGTGATGGGTTAACACCAGCCCACATAGTACTACTATCTACCCCCTCTCTCTCTCCTAGTGGTGGTGATGATGGGTTAACACTAGCCCCCATAGTACTACTATCTACCCCCTCTCTCTGTCCTAGTGGTGATGATGGGTTAACACTAGCCCCCATAGTACTACTATCTACCCCCTCTCTCTCTCCTAGTGGTGGTGATGATGGGTTAACACTAGCCCACATAGTACTACTATCTACCCCCTCTCTCTCCTAGTGGTGGTGATGGGTTAACACTAGCCCCCATAGTACTACTATCTACCCCCTCTCTCTCTCCTAGTGGTGGTGATGATGGGTTAACACTAGCCCCCATAGTACTACTATCTACCCCCTCTCTCTCTCCTAGTGGTGGTGATGATGGGTTAACACTAGCCCACATAGTACTACTATCTACCCCCTCTCTCTCTCCTAGTGGTGGTGATGATGGGTTAACACTAGCCCACATAGTACTACTATCTACCCCCTCTCTCTCTCCTAGTGGTGATGATGGGTTAACACTAGCCCCCATAGTACTACTATCTACCCCCTCTCTCTCTCCTAGTGGTGGTGATGGGTTAACACTAGCCCACATAGTACTACTATCTACCCCCTCTCTCTCTCCTAGTGGTGATGATGATGGGTTAACACTAGCCCACATAGTACTACTATCTACCCCCTCTCTCTCTCCTAGTGGTGATGATGGGTTAACACTAGCCCACATAGTACTACTATCTACCCCCTCTCTCTGTCCTAGTGGTGATGATGGGTTAACACTAGCCCACATAGTACTACTATCTACCCCCTCTCTCTCTCCTAGTGGTGGTGATGATGGGCTAACACTAGCCCACATAGTACTACTATCTACCCCCTCTCTCTCTCCTAGTGGTGGTGATGGGTTAACACCAGCCCACATAGTACTACTATCTACCCCCTCTCTCTCTCTCCTATTGGTGATGATGGGTTAACACTAGCCCACATAGTACTACTATCTACCCCCTCTCTCTCTCCTAGTGGTGGTGATGGGTTAACACTAGCCCACATAGTACTACTATCTACCCCCTCTCTCTCTCCTAGTGGTGATGATGGGTTAACACTAGCCCACATAGTACTACTATCTACCCCCTCTCTCTCTCCTAGTGGTGGTGATGATGGGTTAACACTAGCCCTCATAGTACTACTATCTACCCCCTCTCTCTCTCCTAGTGGTGATGATGATGGGTTAACACTAGCCCACATAGTACTACTATCTACCCCCTCTCTCTCTCTCCTAGTGGTAGTGATGATGGGTTAACACTAGCCCACATAGTACTACTATCTACCCCCTCTCTCTCTCCTAGTGGTGGTGATGGGTTAACACTAGCCCACATAGTACTACTATCTACCCTCTCTCTCCTAGTGGTGGTGATGATGGGTTAACACTAGCCCACATAGTACTACTATCTACCCCCTCTCTCTCTCCTAGTGGTAGTGATGAGTTAACAACCTGTTGAGGCTATTTAGTGAAGCACCCGGTACTCTAATTGGCTGCAATATGTTACCCTAAAGAGATGCGTATCTCAAGAGGACAGGAGATATAGGATTGCTACGGCAACAGTCTGACGATGGCACGTTCATTCTTTAATGAATAGGAGTGAAGGTAATGAATAGAGGCCCTAAATATATGTAGTAGTGCTGAGGCTTTAACGTGTGTGTGTGTGTGTGTGTGTGTGTGTGTGTGTGTGTGTGTGTGTGTGTGTGTGTGTGTGTGTGTGTGTGTGTGTGTGTGTGTGTGTGTGTGTGTGTGTGTGTGTGTGTGTGTGTACGTAGATAGAGAGAGTGGGTCTACTGGTCTAGTTATGTCCCAGTTGGATTCCATTCTACCTTGTCTGCTGCTCCCATCTCAGTGTTAATTAGTGGGGTTAATGAACTGGGACCCTGGTGGCCAGTCCCTGTACCTTTCTCCTCACATGGAGGGAAGGAAGGGGGTGTTTTTGAAAGGGTGAAAGGACTGGGGAGGGGCCGAACAGAGAGAGAGAAGAGAAACAGTGATTGCCTACATGAAAACCCACCGGTTTCCTCCGTTACTAAACACGAGGGCCTTTTCCAAGTGGCTTTCCCACCTTGGCAACAGACACACTCCTTAACGTTTGATTCAGTCCCAACCCCATTGTAAATAGACAGGAACAGCCAAGGTCGATTAGGAGCGATGTTTATCCACGCGAGGCAAGACAAAGTCAGCTTTGGCAAAGACAGACCGGGTGCAAACAGACTGATGCTACTGTAGCATCTTATGACTTGTCTGACTCTGAGGCACATTAGGAGACTAAATACTGTAGGGTTGGCTGGGATATTAGTAGGATACTGAATACTGTAGGGTTGGCTAGGATATTAGTAGGAGACTGAATACTGTAGGGTTGGGTGGGATATTAGTAGGATACTGAATACTGTAGGGTTGGCTAGGATATTAGTAGGAGACTGAATACTGTAGGGTTGGCTGGGATATTAGTAGGAGACTGAATACTGTAGGGTTGGCTGGGATATTAGTAGGATACTGAATACTGTAGGGTTGGCTGGGATATTAGTAGGATACTGCATACTGTAGGGTTGGCTGGGATATTAGTAGGAGACTGAATACTGTAGGGTTGGCTGGGATATTAGTAGGAGACTGAATACTGTAGGGTTGGCTGGGATATTAGTAGGATACTGAATACTGTAGGGTTGGCTGGGATATTAGTAGGAGACTGAATACTGGAGGGGTGGCTGGGATATTAGTAGGAGACTGAATACTGTAGGGTTGGCTAGGATATTAGTAGGATACTGAATACTGTAGGGTTGGCTGGGATATTAGTAGGATACTGAATACTGTAGGGTTGGCTGGGATATTAGTAGGAGACTGAATACTGGAGGGTTGGCTGGGATATTAGTAGGAGACTGAATACTGTAGGGTTGGCTGGGATATTAGCAGGAGACTGAATACTGTAGGGTTGGCTAGGATATTAGTAGGATACTGAATACTGTAGGGTTGGCTGGGATATTAGTAGGATACTGAATACTGTAGGGTTGGCTGGGATATTAGCAGGAGACTGAATACTGTAGGGTTGGCTGGGATATTAGTAGGATACTGAATACTGTAGGGTTGGCTGGGATATTAGCAGGAGACTGAATACTGTAGGGTTGGATAGGATATTAGTAGGAGACTGAATACTGTAGGGTTGGCTGGGATATTAGTAGGAGACTGAATACTGTAGGGTTGGCTGGGATATTTGTAGGAGACTGAATACTGTAGGGTTGGCTGGGATATTAGTAGGCGACTGAATACTGTAGGGTTGGCTGGGATATTCAAATTAAAAGTGTCTATATTTGTATTACAGGAACAAGACAATACACTTGGTTATGGTTGAGTCTGACATGACATCTAGGTCAGGAGGGTTGCTGCTTTACTTTGCTGCTAATTGATTGATTAACATCATTGAGTCCACTGCACTCACCTGGGGACCCAGGTCTGAATCAGTCCCTGGTTAGAAGGAGAGGGTGAACTGTCCACATGCTGTCGAAGGCCAGATTTGAATACTGCTGATTTAGACTCTGTCTTCCTGATTCGAATCCCACCGCACCCTCTCCGCTTTGCAATCTGGTTTCAGAGCTGGTCATGGGTGCACCTCAGCCACGCTCAAGGTCCTAAACGACATCGTAACCGCCATCGATAAGAAACAATACTGTGCTGCCGTATTCATTGACCTGGCCAAAGCTTTTGACTCTGTTAATCACCACATCCTCATCGGCAGACTCAGTAGCCTTGTTTTCTCAAACGATTGCGTTGCCTGGTTCACCAACTACTTCTCTGACAGAGTTCAGTGTGTCAAATCGGAGGGCCTACTGTCTGGACCTCTGGCAGTCTCTATGGGGGTACCACAGGGTTCAATTCTTGGGCCAACTCTTTTCTCTGTATACATAAATGATGTCGCTCTTGCTGCTGGTGAATCTCTGATCCACCTCTACGCAGACGACACCATTCTGTACACTTCTGGACCTTCTTTGGACACTGTGTTAACAACCCTCCAGACGAGCTTCAATGCCATTCAACTCTCCTTCCGTGGTCTCCAACTGCTCCTAAACACAAGTAAAACTAAATGCATGCTCTTCAACCGATCGCTGCCTGCACCTGCCCGCCTGTCCAGCATCACTTCTCTGGACGGTTCTAACTTAGAATTTGTGGACAACTACAAATACCTAGGTGTCTGGTTAGACTGTAAACTCTCCTTCCAGACTCACATCAATCATCTCCAATCCAAAGTGAAATCTCGAATTGGCTTCCTATTTCGCAACAAAGCATCCTTCACTCATGCTGCCAAACATACCCTCGTAAAACTGACCATCCTACCAATCCTCGACTTCGGCGATGTCATTTACAAAATAGCTTCCAATACCCTACTCAACAAGCTGGATGCAGTCTATCACAGTGCCATCCGTTTTGTCACCAAAGCCCCATATACTACCCACCACTGCGACCTGTACGCTCTCGTTGGCTGGCCTTCGCTTCATAATCGTCGCCAAACACATTGGCTCCAGGTCATCTACAAGACCCTGCTAGGTAAAGTCCCCCCTTATCTCCGCTCACTGGTCACCATAGCAGCACCCACCTGTAGCACGTGCTCCAGCAGGTATATCTCTCTGGTCACCCCTAAAGCCAACTCCTCCTTTGGTCGTCTCTCCTTCCAGTTCTCTGCTGCCAATGACTGGAACGAACTACAAAAATCTCTGAAACTGGAAACACTTATCTCCCTCACTAGCTTTAAGCACCAGCTGTCAGAGCAGCTCACAGATCACTGCACCTGTACATAGCCCATCTATAATTTAGCCCAAACTACTACCTCTTCCCCTACTGTATTTATTTATTTTATTTATTTTGCTCCTTTGCACCATATTATTTATATTTTATCTTTGAACTTTCTTCAAACTACAAATCTACCATTCCAGTGTTTTTCTTGCTATTCTTTATTTACTTTAAAAAAAAAAAATTTTATTCTACTGCATCATTTATTGTATGTTGTTTTACTCCATGTGTAACTCTGTGTTTTTGTATGTTGTCGAACTGCTTTGCTTTATCTTGGCCAGGTCGCAATTGTAAATGAGAACTTGTTCTCAACTTGCCTACCTGGTTAAATAAAGGTGAAATAAAAAAATATATATAAAAAATTCTTCAACAGCGTGGCAAGCTGTCTCCCGAATGGCAGTCAAATGACAGTGTTTTGAATGTAGGTGCTGTTGATGACTGTGTTTTGAAATGACACACCGTTGAATGATGGTCTTTGGAATGAGCTCAGTGACCGCCTTTCTGAATCACAGAGAAGGGTTGACAGTTGTCAGGCTTCAACAGACCAAGATGGCTGGTGTTTTAACAACACGATCCTGAACCCCGAGGGTCAACCTTTTCGCTTGAAATAATAATGTCTCATCATATCAGCTGTGTACTGTACAGACCTGCCTGAAGATGGAGAGAGAATGCTGTGTACAGACCTGCCTGAAGATGGAGAGAGAATGCTGTGTACTGTACAGACCTACCTAAAGATGGAGAGATGCACACTGTATGTGCACACTGTATATGCACACTGTATGTACATTTGCAGTAAAATCCTTTCTCGTTGAATTGGAGTGGTGTTTCACTTGCATTTGTAGGCCTATTGAGCAGGCAAATGAGCAGGCAACACACAGTCCCAGCACAAGCCTTTCGCCCGCAAAAACGAATACTATCAGCATATGCAAATACCATGATGTCATCATCATTAGCCATAAATTGGGGAGGGGCCAGTGCTGTCTAAGAGTACCAGCTGTGGTTAGGGTGCTTGCGCTCTCGCCTTGCCCGGCTAGGAGTAATGCGTGGTGGGGTTAAAACGAACGTGACACCCCCCTGACTGACTGGAGCTCCCATGAGTTAGAGTTGAGCTTCCGCTTCGAGTTTCCAACGAGAGAGAGAGACGTAATCAGAGCTGCTACCCAGAGACTACAGCCAAGGACATCTGGACCTGTGCTTATTGACTGGAAAAGATATGTGTTTGTGTCAGAGAATAGTCTCTCTCTCTGTCTCTCTGTTATGTGCGTTTGACAACAATGACACTTTTATTCAGATAAAGCCTGTTGTACATTCTGCCTCACCAGACAGAGGGAGAGAGACAACAGCCGTTAGAGCTCAGATGGAAAAACCTGCCCCAGGCCTCACTAGACGGCGAGAGAACAGCCTTTTAGAGGTCAGAGGGAAAGACCTGGTCCTCACACATACAGTAAGCTTCTGACTGTGCTTTTCACATGCCTCCATAGAATGGGAGGGAGAGGTTTTCAATCTGGATCATAAATTCTCCCTCAGTTCACTGGCTCCCCTGCTGACTGCACGTCTCCTCCTCCCTCAATGTATATATTCACACCACCCACAACTTTCCCCTTTCCTCACCTCTCTCGATCAAATAAATTCAATCAAACCACAGACTTGATCTCTCAAACAAAGGCGGACAAATTTGATTTGAGTGAATTCAGGAGATGTCTGCCAATGAATAATACATGGCTTTCTCCTTGAAGTTACTCTGACTTATTAAGTCCCAGGTTCCCCCTGAGCTCAGCTAGCTGGAGCGTGTATGTGCCGAGAGCTGTCGCTGAGCTGGATGGAGCGTGTATGTGCTGAGAGCTGTCTCTGAGCTGGCTGGAGCGTGTATGTGCTGAGAGCTGTCGCTGAGCTGGCTGGAGCGTGTATGTGCTGAGAGCTGTCGCTGAGCTGGATGGAGCGTGTATGTGCTGAGAGCTGTCGCTGAGCTGGCTGGAGCGTGTATGTGCCGAGAGCTGTCGCTGAGCTGGATGGAGCGTGTATGTGCTGAGAGCTGTCGCTGAGCTGGCTGGAGCGTGTATGTGCTGAGAGCTGTCTCTGAGCTGGCTGGAGCTTGTATGTGCTGAGAGCTGTCTCTGAGCTGGCTGGAGCGTGTATGTGCTGAGAGCTGTCGCTGAGCTGGCTGGAGCGTGTATGTGCCGAGAGCTGTCGCTGAGCTGGATGGAGCGTGTATGTGCTGAGAGCTGTCGCTGAGCTGGCTGGAGCGTGTATGTGCCGAGAGCTGTCGCTGAGCTGGATGGAGCGTGTATGTGCTGAGAGCTGTCGCTGAGCTGGCTGGAGCGTGTATGTGCCGAGAGCTGTCGCTGAGCTGGATGGAGCGTGTATGTGCCGAGAGCTGTCGCTGAGCTAGCTGGAGCGTGTATGTACTGAGAGCTGTCGCTGAGCTGGATGGAGCGTGTATGTGCTGAGAGCTGTCACTGAGCTGGCTGGAGCGTGTATGTACTGAGAGCTGTCTCTGAGCTAGCTGGAGCGTGTATGTGCCGAGAGCTGTCACTGAGCTAGCTGGAGCGTGTATGTGCTGAGAGCTGTCGCTGAGCTGGCTGGAGCGTGTATGTACTGAGAGCTGTCACTGAGCTAGCTGGAGCGTGTACGTGCTGAGAGCTGTCACTGAGCTAGCTGGAGCGTGTATGTGCTGAGAGCTGTTGCTGAGCTAGCTGGAGCGTGTATGTACTGAGAGCTGTCACTGAGCTAGCTGGAGCGTGTACCTGCTGAGAGCTGTCACTGAGCTAGCTGCAGCGTGTATGTACTGAGAGCTGTCTCTGAGCTGGCTGGAGCATGTATGTACTGAGAGCTGTCTCTGAGCTAGCTGGAGCGTGTACCTGCTGAGAGCTGTCACTGAGCTAGCTGGAGCGTGTATGTACTGAGAGCTGTCTTTGAGCTGGCTGGAGCGTGTATGTACTGAGAGCTGTCTCTGAGCTAGCTGGAGCGTGTATGTACTGAGAGCTGTCTCTGAGCTAGCTGGAGCGTGTATGTACTGAGTGCTGTTTCTGAGGTGTAGCATGGGGAGAGAAAGAGGAAGCTTTCTCTCCACTCCCTGCTGTCCCAGTGCGCAGTCGCTCGCACATACAGTACACGGATGTGTGTAGGCAGACATATCAATTCACTCACACAGATACACACAAACGCACGTGCAAGCACATACACACGTATGCAGACACACACACCTACACTCTTTCCCCCCTCCACACCAACTATACATGTATGCCTCCCTCCCCAGCAAGAAAGATAGAGGTATTCAAATAAGATCACATGAAAAGAAACCGTAATCCAGGTAGGACTGAAGAGCGGGTTAATTTTGATGTCTGGTGATTTTTCAGAGAATGGTCTTTGATGTGTAACCATGGTGATGAGAGGACTGCTGTTGCATGTGTTTGACTTCACTGTTCCTCCTATGCAGAGAGAGAAGAGACAGAGGGGGAGAGACAGACAGACAGAGAGAGAGAGCCGGAGAGCCGGGGCCAAGGACATTCAATGCCAGATGAAGTGATGACTGTCAGGAGTCTCCTTTGAAGACAATGAGGGTGATAGGGCCTTGAGAGATCAAGACGCTCCTCTCTCTTTTTCCCTTTACTGTATGTCTCAGCACTGACTGTACTGTCCAGAGATACATGCAAGCTTACCTGAGAGGGAATGAGGGGAGGAGAGAATGAGGGACAGGGGTGTGTGTGTGTGTGTGTGTGTGTGTGTGTGTGTGTTCCTCCACAATGCCCTAGCAAGCCACTAGCCTACTTGATAGTAATAGCACTCACCGTTGCCCCCAGTGGTGGCTTGAAGGCATGTCCTGATGTTCTGGGAACCTGGACGGACGTTGAATTTTTACATAGCAACATAGCAGAATTCAGACACAGCAATGGCGAGAGACTTTCTGGCTGAACACGATACACAGGGGAACCAAGCAGGGGAGGGGTTAACATTTGTCTACAGCATTGCTCTCCAACCCTGTTCCTGGAGAGCTACCATCCTGTAGGTTTTCACTCCAACCCTGTTCCTGGAGAGCTACCATCCTGTAGGTTCTCACTCCAACCCTAATCTAGCACAACTGATTAAAAAAATGAGCTGGTTGATAAACTGAGTCAGGTTAGTTACAACTGAGGTTGGAGCAAAAAACTACAGGAGGGTAGCTCTCCAGGAAGAGGGTTGGAGATACTGCACACCATGCTACTATAGTACTACACAACATGTCACTATACACCATGTGACTATACTACTACACACCATGTTACTATAGTACTATACACCATTTCACAATACTACACACCGTGCTACTACACACCATGCGACCACAGCACTACACCCCGTATTACTACAGTACTACACACCATGCTACTATACTGCACACCATGCGACTACTACTATACACCATGTGACTATGCTACTACACACCATGCTACTATACTATACACCGTGCTGCAATACTACTACACACCATGCTAAACTATTTCACACATTGCTACTATTCTACTACACACCTTGCTACTATACTACTACACACTGTGCTACTATACTTCTACACACCGTGCTACTTTACTTCTACACACCGTGCTACTATACTGCTACACACCGTATTACAACACTACTACACACCATAGTACAATCCAATACACACCATGCTACTATACTACTACACACCATGCTACTATACTACTACACACCATGCTACTATACTACTACACACCATGCTACACTACTGCACACCATGCTACACTGCTACACACCATGCTACAGTACTACACACCATGCTACAGTACTACACACCATGCTACAGTACTACACACCGTGCTACTCTACTACTACACAACATGCTACACTAATGCACTCCA
The DNA here is from genome assembly GCF_965601325.2 of Salmo salar. Classification (NCBI taxonomy): domain Eukaryota; kingdom Metazoa; phylum Chordata; class Actinopteri; order Salmoniformes; family Salmonidae; genus Salmo; species Salmo salar. The sequence continues at coordinate 12,712,278 of NC_138297.1, read as the reverse complement.
TGCTACAGTACTGCACACCATGCTAAAATACTACGTACCATGCTACAGTACTACATACCATGCTAAAATACCATACACTGTGCTACTCTACTACTACACACCATGCTACACTACTACACACCATGCTACTATACTATTACACACCATGCTACTACACTACTACACACCATGCTACACTACTCCACACATTGCTACTATACTACTACACACTGTGCTACTTTACTGCTACACACCGTGCTACTATACTGCTACACACCGTGCTACTATACTGCTACACACCGTATTACAACACTACTACACACCGTGCTACAATCCAATACACACCATGCTACACTACTACACACCGTGCTACTATACTTCTACACACCATGCTACTATACTACTACACACCATGCTACACTACTGCACACCAGGCTACAGTACTACACCCCATGCTAAAATACTACACACCATGCTACAGTACTGCACACCATGCTAAAATACTACACACTGTGCTACTACACCACTACACACCATGCTACTCTACTACTACACACCATGCTACTCTACTACTACACACCATGCTACTCTACTACTACACACCATGCTACTCTACTGCTACACACCATGTTACAATACTACTACACACCATACTACACACCATGCTACACTACTACACACCATGCTACAGTACTACACACCGTGCTACTACACTGCTACATATCAAGCTACACTACTACACACCATGCTACGACACTACACAACATGCTACAACACTACTACACACCGTGCTACACTACTACACACTATGATACTATACTACTACACACTGTGCTACTATACTTCTACACACTGTGCTACTACACTACTAAACACCATGCTACTATACAAATACACACCACACTACTATACTGCTACACACCGTCTGACTACCGTACTACACACCGTATTACAATACTACTACACACCATGCTACTCTACTACACACCATGCTACTATACTACACACCATTCTACACTACTGCACACTGTGCTACTATACTACCACACACCGTGCTACAGTACTACACACCGTGCTAATACACTACTACACACCATGCTACTACATTACTACACACCATACTACACTACTACACACCATGCTACAATACTACTACACACCCTGCTACTACACACCATGCTACAATACTACAAACCATGCTACTACACTACTACACACAATACTGCACTGCTACACACCGTGCATCAATACTACTAAACACCATGCTCTACTACTACACACCAAGCTACTCTACTACTACACACCATGCTACTCTACTACTACACACCATGTTACAATACTACTACACACCATACTACACACCATGCTACACTACTACACACCATGCTACAGTACTACTACACACCATGCTACTCTACTGCTACACACCATGCTACTCTACTGCTACACACCATGTTACAATACTACTACACACCATACTACACACCATGCTACACTACTACACACCATGCTACAGTACTACACACCGTGCTACTACACTGCTACATATCAAGCTACACTACTACACACCATGCTACGACACTACACAACATGCTACAACACTACTACACACCGTGCTACACTACTACACACTATGATACTATACTACTACACACTGTGCTACTATACTTCTACACACTGTGCTACTACACTACTAAACACCATGCTACTATACAAATACACACCATACTACTATACTGCTACACACCGTCTGACTACCGTACTACACACCGTATTACAATACTACTACACACCATGCTACTCTACTACACACCATGCTACTCTACTACACACCATGCTACTATACTACACACCATTCTACACTACTGCACACTGTGCTACTATACTACCACACCGTGCTACAGTACTACACACCGTGCTAATACACTACTACACACCATGCTACTACATTACTACACACCATACTACACTACTACACACTGTGCTACTACACTACTAAACACCATGCTACTATACAAATACACACCACACTACTATACTGCTACACACCGTCTGACTACCGTACTACACACCGTATTACAATACTACTACACACCATGCTACTCTACTACACACCATGCTACTCTACTACACACCATGCTACTATACTACACACCATTCTACACTACTGCACACTGTGCTACTATACTACCACACCGTGCTACAGTACTACACACCGTGCTAATACACTACTACACACCATGCTACTACATTACTACACACCATACTACACTACTACACACCATGCTACAATACTACTACACACCCTGCTACTACACACCATGCTACAATACTACACACCATGCTACTACACTACTACACACAATACTACACTGCTACACACAATGCATCAATACTACTAAACACCATGCAACACTACTATACACCATGCTACACTACTTCACACCATGCTACAGTACTGTACAACATGCTAAAATACTACGTACCATGCTACATACTATGCTAAAATACTACACACTGTGCTACTACACTACTACACACCATGCTACACTACTACACACCATGCTACTATACTGTTACACACCATGCTACTATACTATTACACACCATTATACTACACTACAACACACCATACTACACTACTACACACCATGCTACAATACTACTACACACACTGCTACTACACACCATGCTACAATACTACACACCATGCTACACTATTTCACACCATGCCATACTACTACACACCGTGCTAATATACTGCTACACACCATGCGACTACAGTACTACACACCGTATTACAACACAACTACACACCGTGCTACAATCCAATACACACCATGCTACACTACTACACACTGTGCTACTACACTTCTACACACCGTGCTGCTATACTACACACCATTCTACTATACTACTACACACCATGCTACACTACTACACACCATGCTGCTATACTACACACCATGCTACTCTACTACTACAGACCATGCTACACTACTACACACCATGCTACACTACTGCACACCATGCTACACTACTGCACACCATGCTACACTACTACACTACTACACACCATGCTACAATACTGCACTCCATGCTACAATACTGCACACCATGCTAAAATACTACGTACCATGCTACAGTACTACATACTATGCTAAAATACTACACACTGTGCTACTACACTACTACACACCATGCTACTATACTGTTACACACCATGCTACTACACTACTACACACCATGCTACTATACTATTACACACCATTATACTACACTACTACACACCATGCTACAATACTACTACACACACTGCTACTACACACCATGCTACAATACTACACACCATGCTACACTATTTCACACCATGCTATACTACTACACACCGTGCTACTATACTGCTACACACCATGCGACTACAGTACTACACACCGTATTACAACACAACTACACACCGTGCTACAATCCAATACACACCATGCTACACTACTACACACTGTGCTACTACACTTCTACACACCGTGCTGCTATACTACACACCATTCTACTACACTACTGCACACCATGCTACACTACTACACACCATGCTACAATACTGCACACCATGCTACAATACTGCACACCATGCTAAAATACTACACACCATGCAACAGTACTGCACACCATGCTAAAATACTACACACTGTGCTACTACACACCATGCTACAATACTACAGCACACCATGCTACAATACTACTACACACCATGCTACAATACTACAGCACACCATGCTACAATACTACTACACACCATGCTAAACCACTACACACTATGCTAAACTACTACATACCATGCTACTATACTACACATACCATGCTACTATACTACACATACCATGATACTATACTACACATACCGTGCTACAATACTACTACACACCAGGCTACTCTACTACTACACACCAGGCTAGTCTACTACTACACGCCATGCTACTCTACTGCTACACACCATGCTACACTACTACACACCATGCTAAAATGCTACACACCATGCTGCAAATCAACACACGTTCTACACTACTACACACCATGCTACACTACTACACACCAAGCTACTGTACTACTACACAGCATGCTGCTATACTACTACACACCATGCTAAACTACTACACACCATGCTAAACTACTACACACCATGCTAAACTACTACACACCATGCTACACTGCTACACACCATGCTAAACTACTACATACCATGCTACTATACTACTACACACCAGGCTACTCTACTGCTACACACCATGCTATAATACTACTACTCACCATACTACACACCATGCTAAACTCCTACATACCATGTTACAATGCTACACACCATGCTGCAAATCAACACGCGTTCTACACTACTACACACCATGCTAAACTACTACATACCATGCTACTATACTACTACACACCGTGCTGCTATACTACTACACACCATGCTAAACTACTACATACCATGCTGCTATACTACTACACACCGTGCTGCTATACTACTACACACCGTGCTGCTATACTACTACACAACGTGCTGCTATACTACTACACACTGTGCTGCTATACTACTTACTACACACCGTGCAACTATGCTACTTACTACACACCATGCTACTATGCTACTACACACCATGCTAAACTACTACACACCATGCTAAACTACTACACACCATGCTACACTACTACACACCATGCTACACACCGTGTTACAGTACTACACACCATGCTACACACCGTGTTACAGTGCTACTCTACTATTACACACCTTGCTACAGTACTACACATCATGCTAAAATGCTACACACCATGCTAAAATGCTACACACCATGCTAAAATACTACACACCATGCTACAATACTACACACCATGCTACAATACTACACACCATGCTACTATACTACTACACACCATGCTACACTACTACACACCATGTTACTATACTACTACTCACCATGCTACTATACTACTACACACCATGCTACAATACTACACATCGTGTTACACTACTACACACCATGCTAAAATACTACACACCGTGCTACTATACTACTACACACCGTGCTGCTATACTACCACACACCGTGCTACAACACTACTACACACCATGCCACTCTACTACACACCACTCTGCTATACTACTACACACCATGCTACAATATTACTACACACCGTGCCACTCTACTACAGACCATGCTACAATACTACTACACACCATGCTACTATACTACTCCACACATACTACACTACTACACACCATGCTAAACTACTACACACCATGCTAAACTACTACACACCATGCTAAACTACTACACACCATGCTACTATACTACTCCACATATGCTACACTACTACACACCATGCTAAACTACTACACACCATGCTACACTACTACACACCATGCTAAACTACTACACACTGTGCTACTACACTACTACACACCGTGCTACTACACTACTACACACCGTGCTACAACACTACTACACAACATCCCACTCTACTACACACCATGCTAAACTACTACACACCATGCTACACACCATGTTACAGTACTACACACTGTGCTACTCTACTACTACACACCATGCTACAGTACTACACACCATGCTACTATACTACACACACCGTGCTACAACACTACTACACACCATGCCACTCTACTACACACCGTGCTGCTATACTACTACACACCATGCTGCTATACACCATGCTACTATACTACTACACACCATGCCACTCTACTACACACCGTGCTGCTATACTACTACACACCGTGCTACAACACGACTACATACCATGCCACTCTACTACACACCGTGCTGCTATACTACTACACACCTTGCTGCTATACACCATGCTACTATACTACCACCCACCATGCTACAATATTACTACACACCGTGCCACTCTACTACAGGCCCTGCTACTATACACCATGCTACTATACTACTACACACCATGCTACAATACTACTACACACCATACTACACTACTACACACCATGCTAAACTCCTACATACCATGCTACAATGCTACACACCATGCTGCAAATCAACACATGTTCTACACTACTACACACCGTTCTGTACTACTACACACCATGCTATACTACTACACACCATGCTAAACTACTACACACCGTGCTACTATACTACTACACACTGTGCTACAATACTACTACACACTGTGCTGCTAAACTACTACAGACGTGCTACTATACTACTACACACTGTGCTACTATACTACTACACACCATGCTAAACTACTACACACCGTGCTGCTATACTACTACACACCATGCTAAACTACTACACACCATGCTAAACTACTACACACCATGTTACATTACTACACACCATGCTACACACCATGTTACAGTACTACACACTGTGCTACTCTACTACTACACACCATGCTACAGTATTACACATCATACTACAGTACTACGCACCATGCTACTATACTACTACACACCGTGCTACAATACTGCACACCGTGTTATAGTACTACACACCGTGCTACTCTACTACTACACACCATGCTACAGTACTACACACCGTGTTACAGTACTACACACCATGCTAAACTACTACACACCATGCTACAATACTACACACCGTGCTGCTATACTACTACACACCGTGCTGCTATACTACTACACACTGTGCTACAACACTACTACACATCATGCCACTCTACTACACACCGTGCTGCTATACTACTACACACCGTGCTGCTATACTACTACACACCGTGCTACAATATTACTACACACCGTGCTACAACACTACTACACACCGTGCTACAACACTACTACACACCATGCTACTATACACCATGCTACTATACTACCACCCACCATGCTACAATATTACTACACACCGTGCCACTCTACTACAGGCCATGCTACTATACACCATGCTACTATACTACTACACACCATGCTACAATACTACTACACACTGTGCTACTATACTACTACACACCATGCTACTATACTACCACACACCATGCTACAATATTACTATACACCATGCCACTCTACTACACACCATGCTACTATACACCATGTTGCTATACTACTACACACCATAAGTATAAGTATATTTCAAGGTAGAATCCAAAATCTATACAGCCAATACATCTCTGTTGCTAGGCATGTGGTGTCATCGTCCCAGTTCCAGCCCAGAAACATTGTACTCCTCCACACATCTTCCAGTCTTCTTATCAGTCAGGAGAAACCTTGAGATTAACAAATGCACATTCTTGCAGCCTGCCGCAGTCCACTAGTTTCAGAAACAGGCCCCCTTTGTACTTTGCCTCTGGCCACAAATACATTTGCACATAAATCATTCAATCTAACCCATAACACATTACTTACCACTGCTAGACCTCTTGACTTTTCCACATTTTGTTACATTACACCCTTATTCTGAAATGGATAAAAAAAAAAAATCTTAGCAATCTATGCACTTTATTTTTAATACCCAGAGAAAATATACAAAATAAAAACTTGAATGAGTAGGTATATCCAAACTTTTGACTGGTACTCTATGTAAATAAGCTATTTCTGTTTTTAGTTGTTATACATTTGCAAACATTTCTAAAAACCTGTTTTCACATTGTCATTATGGGGTATTGTGTGTAGATTGCTGATAATTTCAAAAATGGAATCCATTTTAGAATAAGGCTGTAACGTATTTTTTTGGTTGAAAAAGTCAAAGGGTCCGAATACTTTCCAAATGCACTGTATAGTTTTAAACATACTAAAACTTTCAAGTAATTTAGTCAGTTTCCAACAATACTCTTATTCACTTCCTGGTACTGTAACTTCCTATCTCTACCGGTATCTTAGTGACACTACCGGACAACAGTAAACCGTAGGTGCTAGTACACCACAAACCCAACAACTTATAGTAAAAAATAGCAACGGCAAAGCTCAATAAAGAACAACAGGCCAATGCTACGGTAGGCTATGTGCGTCATTAAAGCACATGTCAGTGAACAGTTGTTTAGCATAGGCAAACGAGAAACAAAGTAGCCTTCCATGGAAGCATTGCTACATCACAACCAAAAACTGTGGTGTGATGACCACAATTGCAATGGCACCTGTAAATTCATAGCGACTGTGTTTACATGCAAGGAATCACTAAGAGAGATTTTTTTACTGGGTCATCAAAAATGAACATTTTGATTAAAATAAAACCTTGTTGATGAATGAGAGATTATTTCTTTAAATCTAAATGCACTTCCAGTACAGAAATACAGAGCTGTTAGGATGGTAATCTGACATGAGATCTGTGGTTGCAACTGGGACTTTCACCTGAGTCATTCATGTCAATGCACATAAATTCCAGTGATCAGATCTCAAGTCTGAATAGTGTCTATAATGACTGAGGAAAAAGAGCATCTCTCACTACCACACATCATGTTATTTATTAACATTCCAAATGAACCATCAAGTCTACAGTTGAAGAAAAACTAGGTTCTAATATATAAACTAACAAAAGAGATTCAAACAATGATTGATGTTAAAGATTTGAAACTTAAAATCACATACTATTGTAAAACAATATTAATATATTATACAACTATGAATAGATGATACAACAGTATTAATATAGAGTAAAACAAAATTAATATATGATAAAACAATATTCTGTATCTCAGATAAAGACCTGTTTCAGTTAAACTGGGACAATCTCGACCAGTACAGATTATTAATGTAAATATAAAGAGAAATGTTAGGAGAACATTTAACATAATTAGAGTTCTCTCTTTGTCATCTTCTTCATCTTCTTCTCCTCCTCTTCTTTATTAGGAGACTCCTCTTCCTCCTTGTGGAAGACCTTCCCATCAGGCTGCTTTTTCCATGTCACTTTGGTGTCTGCAGGTAACCCCTGATCCTTCAGCTTGTTCCTTATCTGGAGAAACACAAAGACACACAGAGACCACACTTTTATAGCATCTATTGCATCTCGTCTATACTGGTCGGTCATGGCCCATCCATAAATGTATATGTACATATTCTTATTCCATCAATTTACTTAGATGTGTGTGTATTAGGTAGTTGTTGTGGAATTGTTAAATTACTTGTTAGATATTGTTGCGTGTTTTAATATGCATGTGTGAATTGGAAATGTGTTTTTTGCATATCCCACTCTCCCTGAGACACCCACAGAGAGCGAGGTCACGGTCAGGAGAAAAGGTGATCTACAGACTAGGCCCAGACCAGAGAGGAGGTCATCCACAACAGACTAGGTCTCAGACCAGAGAGGAGGTCATCCACAACAGACTAGGACCCAGACCAGAGAGGAGGTCATCCACAACAGACTAGGTCTCAGACCAGAGAGGAGGTCATCCACAACAGACTAGGGCCCAGACCAGAGAGGAGGTCATCCACAACAGACTAGGTCTCAGACCAGAGAGGAGGTCATCCACAACAGACTAGGTCTCAGACCAGAGAGGAGGTCATCCACAACAGACTAGGACCCAGACCAGAGAGGAGGTCATCCACAACAGACTAGGACGCAGACCAGAGAGGAGGTCATCCACAACAGACTTGGACCCAGATCAGAGAGGAGGGGATCTACAACAGACTGGGACTCAGACCAGAGAGGAGACCATCCACAACAGACTCGAACCCAGACCAGAGAAGAGGTCATCCACAACAGACTAGGACCCAGATCAGAGAGGAGACCATCCACAATAGACTGGGACCCAGACCAGAGAGGAGGCCATCCACAACAGACTAGGACCCAGACCAGAGAGGAGGTCATCCACAACAGACTAGGAAGTCATCCACAACAGACTAGGACCCAGATCAGAGAGGAGACCATCCACAACAGACTAGAACCCAGATCAGAGACGAGGGTCACCCATAACAGACTAGGACCCAGACCAGAAAAGAGGTCTGTACAGTTTGTATTATTAATGAGTTGGTTCTTCATGAACAGGGTGAAACTCACCTCTTGTAAGATGGCGTCCTGAACAGAAGGATCTCTGAGGTTCAGATGTTGATCTCTTTGTGTCATCTTCACTCTCACCACCTGTCTCTTCAGTTGAAGAGTCTCTTCAGAGTCTCTTCCACCTGTTTCTTCAGTCTTGGTCATTATTGTGATTGTGGGTGTGGTTGGTGAGAAAGTCGTGCTTGTGTTTGTTGATGTGGGCAGCGGGCCAGTCGTGGTCTCCACAGCTGGGCCTACAAGATAATAAAATCCCACAATGACAGTAGTGAATCATGGGGGCAACATTAGAGTTCTCCTGTCATCATAATATCAGGTAGATTAGGTGGAGAATATGGTAACTTACCATGGCAGATGAAAGGCTCGTAGTTGTCACAGGGACTACTTATCCATTTAGTATAATAAGTAGAGGGATCAGTAGACATCCAAGTACAGTTGTATCTCTGATCTGTTGAATGCCTTACTGGCCACCAGTTTCTGAATGAGGAGTCACTCTGGTCTGACCATATCCAGGAGTCTAGAAACAGACCGATCCACACAGGAAGTCCCCTCAGTGATATCTTCTGATCTATCTCTGTGTTCTCAGTCTGGTTCCTCACACTGACCAGGTCTGTGTGATGCTGTCTGCAGTAACTCTGAGCATCTCTCCAGGTCTTGTTCTCCTGAATTAAGACATATGTCAGGTTGGTGTCTTGTTTTCCTGCAAAAGTCAAATGTAATAATCAATACAAATATCCAGTGAAATATCATCTACTGATCATCTATAGTACATGTTGTCATTGATTTGATAACAGATCAATAACTGATTAACAACTTAAAGCTATCATGAGTCTGTTTCAGCTCAATGGCAGCCCCAGCACTTAGAACAGGCTTCATCATTAGTATGTAAACACTCACCATCATAACAGATGAAGTGATGCTGGTCATCACAGGAGGTGTTGTTCCACAGCCCAGCTGTACTCATGAAAGCACAGTTGCCATTTTGTGGCATCCCTGTGTCCCAGTTTCTGAACTCAGTCTCCCCCTCTCTGTAGAAACATCTGTCTGCCAGAGACCAGTGCCACTTCAAGGAGTCTCCCTTCTTCAGTCCGATCCAGAACCAATCATAAACACTGCCACTGGTAATCAGCCTGTTCAGGTCCTCCATGTCATCTACTGTAGCCAGATCAGTATATTTCTCTCTGCAGTAACTCTGGGCATCAGTCCAGTTCATATAGTTGGTAATGAGGTGATACTGATGAAGACATGAGGAAGGTGTGTAGAATCCTGTTAACAGAATAATGATTAATGAGGGACATTTTCTCCATCAACTTCTCACCCCCAACCACACCATCTATGGATCTGTTAACATACAGTACACCTTAGTGTGCAAACACACACACACACACACACACACACACACACACACCACACACACACACACACACACACACACACACACACACACACACACACACACACACACACACACACACACACACACACACACACACACACACACACACCGTGGCGCACACACACACAAACTCACATCTTGAACTGACCTGAGATTAGGAGGGTGAGGTACAAAGAAGTTTCCATCAGTGTGAAATTCAAAGGAAATATGATTAAAGTATTGAACAGAGACTCCTACACTCAGTTTAGAGTTGTGTTCCAAGAGGTTTGAAAATGTACCATTACATCTGAAATGTAACCAGAATGATTAGAAAAAACTGGGTTACATACATTTCTCTACATTAATGCTAAAATTACTATACATTTTAAAATGGCCTCACCTGTTGTTTGTAGGAAACTCTGTCTCGCTCCATCTATCTTGCTCTCTCCAGCTCTCTCTCCTTCTGTGTGTCTGTCCCTCCCTGCTTGGCCCTAAATACGTCTTAAACTGATACCATAATGATCATTTGCTATTCATGTTTCCAAATAGGGGTATGCAAAAAGGAGTAGACATTCTCATCAAGTTATTATCTTACTCAAACAAACAGGTGGCACGTAACATATATCACTATGGCAACAGGGTTGGACAAAGCCAGGGACACCAGCTGAGCATTTTGTCAAAGTTTAGAAACAGTTTTTTTGAAGGAAGAATTCATGAAAATAAATGTATTCTAATTAGTCACAGTACCAACTGAACCTAGGTCGTCAGCTCACCTCAAAACTGTATTAGCCCACTGAGCCATAGCACAAGCTCGGATCGTCACCAGTTACCATAGCCACAGTCAGAAACTCTGACAATTTCTCTATTAATATCTGATTTTAACCCTAACCTTAACCACACTGCCAACCTTATGTCTAAGCCTAACCTTAAACAAGTCAAAAGTCAACTTTTCATCCCACACGAATGATGCAGTGCCCCCCATTGGACCAAATGAGATATCACATGACTAACACATTTTAGTTAATTACTATAGCTCCCAGCTTGGGTCAATCAGTGTAATTCATTAAATGCCAGATCTCACTGGCAAGACCAATCATTCCCCCAAGTTAAGTCAATGCCGGGCCAGTGCTGTCTGATATATCGCGTGTGACTAACGTACGAATTAAATGACCGAAAGAGACTGATCCACATTTCTTCCCCGATTTAATTATGTTCTCAGGCACGGTCGGATATGGTCTGTGCTGTGTCGGAGGTGGAACTGGGTTAGAGCTGTCAAATCAAAACTTAGCTCCAGGCATTATACCAATAGCCGACATTGTCATTGGCTGCACGGAGTCGCATTAACAGAAATCCAATGCAGCCTTGTTTATACATTTGAACACTGCAATGTGAGATGTAATCTACACCTCCATTAGGAACACTGGAATGTGAGATGTAATCTACACCTCCATTAGGAACACTGGAATGTGAGATGTAATCTACACCTCCAATAGGAACACTGGAATGTGAGATGTAATCTACACCTCCATTAGGAACACTGGAATGTGAGATGTAATCTACACCTCCATTAGGAACACTGGAATGTGAGATGTAATCTACACCTCCATTAGGAACACTGGAATGTGAGATGTAATCTACACCTCCATTAGGAACACTGGAATGTGAGATGTAATCTACACCTCCATTAGGAACACTGGAATGTGAGATGTAATCTACACCTCCATTAGGAACACTGGAATGTGAGATGTAATCTACACCTCCATTAGGAACACTGGAATGTGAGATGTAATCTACACCTCCATTAGGAACACTGGAATGTGAGATGTAATCTACACCTCCATTAGGAACACTGGAATGTGAGATGTAATCTACACCTTCATTATGATGATAGAACCCCTCATTATTTTGTTGAATGATTTTCAAATTGAGGTCATTATGTTTACATAGAACGTGTAGGCTATCTCTGATTTTCTGACCCCAGTGGTGTGGGTGGGGCTTCCTGACAATGATCACGGATTTGCTCACGGATTTGATGGCTCTAATGCAGTTCCACCTCCAACACTGCCAAAACATCTGCTATTCACTCTCATGGGATGGGTGGCCAAAAAGAACTAACTGAAAGCCACAAATATGTCTGCACTGAGGCATACAGTATGTCACTGTGCTTCTATCACTATATGCACCATTATATATGAACCATGTCATTGCTTCTATGGCTATATGAACCATTATATATGCACCATTATATATGCACCCTGTCACTGTGCTTCCATGGCTATATGAACCATTATATATGCACCCTGTCACTGTGCTTCCATGGCTATATGAACCATTATATATGCACCATTATATATGCACCATGTCACTGTGCTTCCATGGCTATATGAACCATTATATATGCACCATTATATATGCACCCTGTCACTGTGCTTCCATGGCTATATGAACCATTATATATGCACCCTGTCACTGTGCTTCCATGGCTATATGAACCATTATATATGCACCATTATATATGCACCATGTCACTGTGCTTCTATGGCTATATGCACAATTATATATGCACCATGTCACTGTGCTTGTATGGCTATATGCACCATTATATATGCACCATGTCACTGCCTACTTCATTAGTTCATATAGCACACTAGACAGCTCATGATCCAGTGCCTTTTTCATATTCAATGCACCTTTATCTTAGCTTTAATTCGATTTTAAAATGCAACAAAATGTGTGGATTGTATGAAATGAGCTACAAAACTGCAGATTTCCAAACGTGTAGAATTGTAGGAAACTGGCTTTAAAACAGAGGGAGAAAGAGAGAGTGGGGTATATGAGGTAAGTTGACCGAAAGTGGTGGCGGGGCATAGAGTTGGGAGAAGGGAAGGGGGGAAAGGGGGAGGGTGAGTGAATGTGGCCTAAATTGAGTTTGACACTCCCAGGTAAAGACACTTGACTGGAACAGGACTGGAGGTACACCACAGAGACAGGCAGGAACCCAGCGGCCCTGGTCTCAGCTCCCTGACCAGCACTGCTCCCCCTATATTAGCAGTAAATAACATTCACCCACTGCATCTGTACTGATGAAATATGCTCCGTTTCTCCATACTCTCTCTCTCGCTCCCACACTCTCACTTTCGTTCTCTCTCATCTGGTCCCTCTTTATTTATGTCCCTCTCCTTCCCTTTCACACACTCTTTATATGTCCCTCTGTGTTCTCCCTCTCTCTTTTTCTCCCTCTCCATCTCTCTCAGAAAGACGTGGCATCTTCATCTCACATTGCCCCTGTTTGTTTATGTCATTTAATAGTGCTACACTCATTCACTCTTCTATTTCAGTCCAGTTCTGTGTTTTTTTTGTTTAACTATCCTTGTGGGAACCAGAAGTCCTCACAAGGATAGTTAAACTTGGATAATGTAGGTAGGTGGGGACATTTTGCCAGTCCCCACGTGGAAAAAAGCTATTTTAGGCTTAGGGGTTAGGTCTAGGGTTAGGGTTACAATTAGGGTTATAATTAAGGTTTGGGGTTATGTTGCTGGACCCCAGGAAGAGTAGCAGCAGCTATTTGGGATCGTTAATAAATACACATAAATACAAATACGGTTAGGTATAGTTTCAGTGTTTGGGGTTAGGCATAGGGTTAGGTTAAGGGTTAAGGTTAGGGTTGGATTTAGGGTTAGGGCTTAGGGAAAATGGGATTTTGGATTTGGTTCCCACAAGGACAGCAATACAACATTTTCTGTAATAATAAATAGCTTGTAAATGGGTTTATGGAGGTCATGACCCCAATACTCTATCTATACTGCTACTGTTGGTGCTAGTCTCTTATCACATTTAGTGGTGAGCATCGCTGTCCGTAAAGTACAAAAGGCCCTTTCAGGTTTCTATTACCATGATCTCTTCCATTGAGGCCGAAATAGTTTGCATAAAGTTAGTGAAGGAACATACAGCATATGGATAGATGGAGAGATCCAGATTAAAGCTACAAACAATGCACGCAGGGCAGAATTAGGCCAATATCCACTAATAATAAAAACTCAAAGAGAAATTAAGTTTTAGAAACATCTCAAATACAGTGACCCCATCTCATATCATTACGAAGCCCTGCAATTCCAAGAGCAGAGCAAATGAGAGTCCCCTCATTCAGCTGGTTCACAAACCTGTTAAACGAACACACTGAAGCCTCAGGATCAGAACATCCAATCAACCAAATTACAACACAGTCAAAACAAAACTACATTACCTACTGGGAAACACAAGCACAAAACAATATTCAGTTCTATCTGGCCCTAAATCGACAGTACACTGTGGCTAACTATTTAACCATGGTTATTGATCAAAACCTAAGAAGAAAATTGACAAAGTACAGGCTCAGTGAGCACAGCCTTGCCATTGAGAAGGGTAGACACAGGAAAACCTGGGTCCCTGTAGAGGAAAGGCTGTGCAACCACTGTACCACAGCAGAACCTGACACAGAGCTGCAATTCGTGACAAAGGTCAAAAATATAAAACAATTAAGTGTCATTTCCCCAAATTTGAAACCCTTATTCAAGGTTTCAAAGACCTCTCTGATGACAATAGGCTACCCGTCCTGTTGGGGCAGGACGCAGAGCGCTGTGGGTTGGCAGCGCACTACATTGCTGCCTGCCATAAGATGAGGGACAGTGTCTGACAGACCAACCAACCTGCACATGTCCTCTATGCTTATTGTTATTGTTCAATGTGTGGTTATTTTGATCCTTGATTATTGTTGTCACTGTAGTCCCACTGACAATATTGATTATTATTATTAATTATGTTAATATTGTAAATATCCAAAGTAAGCTTTGGCAATGTGTACATCATACTGATAAAGCACATTGAACTGAATTGAGAGAGAGTTCTACTTTCTATGTTCAACTACTACTTTGTATTGAATGACTATAAAAGCTATATCAACAGCATCGTATCAAATTCTCCATCCCTTTGTTACTGGTTTTTACAGGTCTGTAGCTGAACATGGGGAGGTTGAGAGGCAGGTAGGAGTGAGATGAGCAGGTTCTCATGGGGTCAATGCTTAGGGCCCTAAATCACCTAAATGATGTCACTACTGGAAATGAATGGGATTCCTTAGTGCTTTGAGAGTTGCTTTGTGGTTTGACTGGAGAGCAGGATATGACATGCACCGAAGGAACATAAAAACAGGAACAGACTCAATACCAATCAGACAGCCACACACACTGGATGTGTAATGCACCAACACACAAGTAGCAGATGCAAACACACTCACTCACTTATTCAGACACACACACACACACCACACACACACACACACACACACACACACACACACACACACACACACACACACACACACACACACACACACACACACACACACACACACACACAGAGTAGTATGCAAGTAACATGCAGATACACCTATTCACAACAAACTCTCTTATGTTGGATGTTACCTGACAAAAACACTTATATGGTTTCTTATTTGGAGGTTATCATGTATCTGACAATACACCGTTTAATCAGATTCAAATTCAATCAATTCCTGTGTTTTGTTTGTAGTTTTGATGTCCTCTAAATAATTGCTCAGTAATTGGTCACCCAAAAGTGTTACATTATCTTTTAATTCTGTCCTTTTCAGGTTTAGTCAGATTCAGCTGCTGTCTGAATTTCTTACTCGTTTATTTCATTAGTGACTTAAGAAAAGTGTTTTTCCCATCTCTTCCCTGTGAGGGCAGCCCGTATCTAGTGAGGGCAGCCCGTATCTAGTGAGGGCAGCCCGTATCTAGTGAGGGCAGCCCGTATCTAGTGAGGGCAGCCCGTATCAGACCTCACTTTGTCTGAAATAAGACCATCTTTTTCCAGCACACATGCCCACGTTGGGGTGATTCACCTTTGCTCAGCATCTCCATATTGGCCCCAGGGCAGGTGGCCCCAAGGGCAGTCTTCACTTGGTCTGAAATCAGCCCACTCTTTTGGATTGACTTCCTGTTACATTGTATCACAAAAACAACCAAGTTGTTGCTATCATATATATATACAGTAAATACTGAAACTACACTGAGCAACATGCAGCAATTTCAAAGATTTTACTGACTTACAGTTCAAATAAGTTTTTGTACAGCACTTTGACATCAGCTGATGTAAGAAGGGCTTTATAAATAAATTTGATTCGAATTTGATTTGAAAGAAGAAAATCAGTCAATTTAAATAAATTCATTAGGCCCTAATCTTTGGATTTCACGACTCGGGAATACAGATATGTATCTATTTGTCACAGATGCCTTAAAAAAAAGGTAGGGGCATGGATCAGAAAACTAGTCAGTATCTGGTGTGACCACAATTTGGCTCAGGCAGCGAGACATATATCCTTCACATAGTTGATCAGGTTGTTGATTGTGGCCTGTGGAATGTTGTCCCACTGCTCTTAAATGGCTGTGCGAAGTTGGTGGATATTGGTGGGAACTAGAACACACTGTCGTACACGTCGATCCAGAGCATCCCAAACATGCTCAATAGGTGACATGTCTGGTGAGTATGCAAGCCATAAAAGAACTGGGACATTTTCAGCTTCCAGGAATTGTGTACAGATCCTTGCTACTCGTGCCTGTGCATTATCATGCTGAAACATGAGGTGTTGGCGGTAGATGAATGGCATGACAATGGGCCTCCAGGATCTCATCACAGTATTGCCATAGATAAAATGCAATTGTGTTCATTGTCCTAGCTTATGCCTGCTCATGTCATAACCCCACCGCCACCATGGAGCACTCTGTTCACAATGTTGACATCAGGGAACCGCTTGCCTCAGCTACACCAACACGCTGTCTGCCATCTGCCCGGTACAGTTTAAACCGGGATTCATCCGTGAAAAGCATCCCTCTCCAGCGTACCAGTGGCCATCGAAGGTGAGCATTTGCCAACTGAGATTGGTTACGACGCCGAACTGCAGTGAAGTTGATACCCTGGTGAGGACGAAGAGCATGAAGATGAGCTTACCTGAGATTGTTTCTGACAGTTTGTGTAGAAATTCTTCAGTTCTGCCAACTACAGTTTCATCAGCTGTCCAGGTGACTGGTGTCAGTGTAACCGATGTGAAATGGCTAGTTAGTTAGCGGTGGTGCGCGCTAATAGCGTTTCAATCAGTGACGTCACTCGCTCTGCGACCTGAAGTGGTTGTTCCCCTTGCGTTGCAAGGGCCGCGGCTTTTGTGGCGCGATGGGTAACGATGCTTCGTGGGTGTCAGTTGTTGATGTGTGCAAGGGTCCCTGGTTCGAGCCCAGGTTGGGGTGAAGAGAGGGACGGAACCTACACTGTTACATTGATGCTGTTGACCCGGATCATTGGTTGCTGCGGAAAAGGAGGAGGTCAAAAGGGGGGTGAGTGTAACCGATGTGAAATGGCTAGTTAGTGGTGGTGCGCGCTAATAGCGTTTCAATCAGTGACGTCACTCGCTCTGAGACCTGAAGTGATTGTTCCCTTTGTGTTGCAAGGGCCGTGGCTTTTGTGGGTAACGATGCTTCGTGGGTGTCAGTTGTTGATGTGTGCAAGGGTCCCTGGTTCAAGCCCAGGTTGGGGCGAAGAGAGGGACGGAGCCTACACTGTTACATCAGACAATCCCGCAGGTGAAGAAGCCGGATGTGGAAGTTCTGGGTTGGCATGGTTACACATGGTCAACGGTTGTGAGGCCGGTTGGACGTACTGCCAAATTCTCTTAAACTATGTTGGAGGCGGCTTATGGTAGAGAAAATAACATTCAATTCTCTGGCAACAGGGCTGGTGGACATTCCTGCAGTCAGCATGCCAATTGCACGCTCCCTTAAACTTCAGACATCTGTGGCATTGTGTTGTGTGATAAAACTGCACATTTTAGAGTGGCTTTTTATTGTCCCGAGCATAAGATGCGCCTGTGTAATGATCATGCTGTTTGATCAGTTTCTTGATATGCCACACCTGTCAGTTGGATGGATTTCTGTATGGTACCGGAGCGCCAAGTCTAGGTCCAAAAGTTTACTTAACAGCTTCTACCCCCAAGCCATAATACTGCTGAACAATTCATCAAATGGCCACCCGGACTATGTCCCCCCACCCCCCCCCCCCCACCCCCCTTTGTTTTTACACTGCTGCTACTCGCTGTTTATTATCTATGCATAGTCACTTTACCCCTACCTACATGTACAAACTACCCCGACTAACCTGTACCCCCACACATTGATTCGGTACCGGTACCCCCTGTATGTGACCTCGGTATTGTTATTTTATTTAGTTACTTTTGTTTTATTTAATAAATATTTTCTTAACTCTTTCTTGAACTACATTGTAGGTTAAGGGCTTGTAAGTAAGCATTTCACATGTAGGCTTGGTGTGGGGTAGCCTGTGCTGGGCTTGGTGTGGGATAACCTGTGTTTGGCTGGTTAGGGCTTGTGGGCAAATACCCACATGGGGCTAATGGTGTCATGTTTGCTGGTAGTCTCTCTGGTGAGAGAGAGGTTTCTGTTCTTCCTTAAATTATTCAGTTTCTGTAAATGGAATGGGATCAGGAATAGAGTTTTCATTTTCATCCCAAACCAGACGGGCTCAGGCCGGGCAGGGCCTGAATTTCTGAGTATTGAATGGGGCCAGGCAGGTTTTGAGCTTGAACAAAGAACAGGGCAATGCTACAGTATGCGTGTCACTAAAGCCACGTTAGCATACAGTTGCTTAGCATACGCAAATGACAAAGTAGCCTTCCACCACCTTCCATGTTACGTCACAACCACAGTACAATGCCACCTTCTGTAGACAACATCTGGGTAGGTGCAAGGAGTCACTAGGCTCTCTGGTGAGAGAGAGGTGTCCGTTCTTACCTTAAATTATTCATTTTCTGTAAATGGCTTGGAATCATGAATAAATGCCACCTCACTGGTTGCCCATGGTAAAATAAAGCACATTGGACTGAAAAAGAAAGTTGACATGAATAAGACTTTTCAGGAGGATTTAGGGGATGTCTTGGAAGTTTTTAATGTACAAGCACCTAAATGATTGTCTTGTTAGTTTTGGTTGATTTCCAACATGGTGGCTCACTGTCTGGCTCGGAACTGTGTGGAAAGAGCCTTTTCCATCTCCTTAGAAAAACCTCATAGACACTCACATGCAAACGCACACATGAAGGCTGGCAGACTGGCAGGCCAGCAGGCAAACACACGTGCATACACGCACGCACACACAAACACACAATCTGAAAAGCTTCATTGTGGCCTGCACAATAGGGAGGTGTCTTCATCATTTAGTAATATAGCAGAATCAAAGGAAGAGATGGGAAATACACTTTTCTTAACTTTTCAGGGGTATGTGGGACGCTACGTGGGACACAGCCAGTGAAATATCAGGGCGGCAAATTCAAAAACAACAATGTCATAATTCAACTTTCTCAAACATACAACTATTTTACACCATTTTAAAGATACACTTCTCCTTGATGTAACCACATAGTCCTATTTCAAAAAGGCTTTACAGTGAAAGCAAAACATTAGATTATGTTAGGAGAGTACATAGACAACAATAATCACACAGCCATTTTCCAAGCAAGGACATGTGTCAATAAAACCCAAAACACAGCTAAATGAAGCACTAACCTTTGATGATCTTCATCAGATGACACTCCTAGGACATTATGTTACACAATACATGTATGTTTTGTTCGATAAAGTTCATGTTTTTCTCCAAAAACAGCATTTTACATTGGCGCGTGATGTTCAGAAAATGTATTCCCACCAAAACCTCCGGTTAATGTGCACATCAATTTACAAAAATACTCATCATAAACGTTGACAAAATATATAAGAATTATTTAAAGAATTATAGATAGACTACTCCTGGATTTAAAATAGCTTTACGGAGAAAGCACATTTTTCAATATTCTGAGTACATAGCTAAGCCATCACAGCGAGCTATACAGACACCCACGTCTTTCTGAGAGAGATGGAGAAAAAAAGAGAGGGAGAACACAGAGAGAGGAACAGATGAAGAGAGCGTGAAAGGGATGGAGAGGGTCCTAATTAAAGAGGGACCAGACGAGAGAGAAAAAAAGAGAGAGAGGGAGAGGGAGAGAGATGGGGGGATGGAGAGAGAGCATATTTCATCATTACAGTTGCAGTGGGTGAATGTTATTTACTGCTAATTTAAAGGAAGTAGTGCTGGTCAGGGGAGCTGATTATGATATTTACTGTTGGGTTATGATATTTACTGTTGGTTATGATATTTACTGTTGGATTATGATATTTACTGTTGGTTATTATATTTACTGTTGGTTATGATATTTACTGTTGGGTTATGATATTTACTGTTGGTTATGATATTTACTGTTGGTTATGATATTTACTGTTGGATTATGATATTTACTGTTGGGTTATGATATTTACTGTTGGGTTATGATATTTACTGTTGGTTATGATATTTACTGCTGGGTTATGATATTTACTGTTGGTTATGATATTTACTGTTGGTTATAATATTTACTACTTGGTTATAATATTTACTGTTGGGTTATGATATTTACTGCTGGGTTATGATATTTACTGTTGGGTTATGATATTTACTGTTGGTTATGATATTTACTGTTGGGTTATGATATTTACTACTTGGTTATAATATTTACTGTTGGGTTATGATATTTACTGCTGGGTTATGATATTTACTGTTGGTTATGATATTTACTGTTGGGTTATGATATTTACTGTTGGGTTATGATATTTACTGTTGGTTATGATATTTACTGCTGGGTTATGATATTTACTGTTGGTTATGATATTTACTGTTGGTTATGATATTTACTGTTGGTTATGATATTTACTGTTGGTTATGATATTTACTGTTGGGTTATGATATTTACTGTTGGTTATGATATTTACTGTTGGGTTATGATATTTACTGCTGGGTTATGATATTTACTGTTGGTTATGATATTTACTGCTGGGTTATGATATTTACTGTTGGGTTATGATATTTACTGTTGGTTATGAGATTTACTGTTGGTTATAATATTTACTGTTGGTTATGATATTTACTGTTGGTTATGATATTTACTGTTGGTTATGATATTTACTGTTGGGTTATGATATTTACTGTTGGTTATGATATTTACTGCTGGGTTATGATATTTACTGTTGGTTATTATATTTACTGTTGGGTTATGATATTTACTGTTGGTTATGATATTTACTGTTGGGTTATGATATTTACTGTTGGGTTATGATATTTACTGTTGGGTTATGATATTTACTGTTGGATTATGATATTTACTGTTGGGTTATGATATTTACTGTTGGTTATGATATTTACTGTTGGGTTATGATATTTACTGTTGGGTTATGATATTTACTGTTGGTTATGATATTTACTGTTGGGTTATGATATTTACTGTTGGGTTATGATATTTACTGTTGGTTATGATATTTACTGTTGGGTTATGATATTTACTGTTGGGTTATGATATTTACTGTTGGGTTATGATATTTACTGTTGGTTATGATATTTACTGTTGGTTATGATATTTACTGCTGGGTTATGATATTTACTGTTGGTTATGATATTTACTGTTGGGTTATGATATTTACTGTTGGGTTATGATATTTACTGTTGGGTTATGATATTTACTGTTGGGTTATGATATTTACTGTTGGTTATGATATTTACTGCTGGGTTATGATATTTACTGCTGGGTTATGATATTTACTGCTGGGTTATGATATTTACTGCTGGGTTATGATATTTACTGTTGGTTATGATATTTACTGTTGGTTATGATATTTACTGTTGGTTATTATATTTACTGTTGGGTTATGATATTTACTGTTGGGTTATGATATTTACTGCTGGGTTATGATATTTACTGTTGGTTATGATATTTACTGCTGGGTTATGATATTTACTGTTGGGTTATGATATTTACTGTTGGGTTATGATATTTACTGTTGGGTTATGATATTTACTGTTGGTTATGATATTTACTGTTGGTTATAATATTTACTGTTGGTTATGATATTTACTGTTGGGTTATGATATTTACTGTTGGTTATGATATTTACTGTTGGGTTGTTATATTTACTGTTGGTTATGATATTTACTGTTGGGTTATGATATTTACTGTTGGTTATGATATTTACTGTTGGGTTATGATATTTACTGTTGGGTTATGATATTTACTGTTGGGTTATGATATTTACTGTTGGTTATGATATTTACTGTTGGGTTATGATATTTACTGTTGGGTTATGATATTTACTGTTGGGTTATGATATTTACTGTTGGGTTATGATATTTACTACTTGGTTATGAGATTTACTGTTGGTTATGATATTTACTGTTGGTTATGATATTTACTGTTGGGTTATGATATTTACTGCTGGGTTATGATATTTACTGTTGGTTATGATATTTACTGTTGGGTTATGATATTTACTGCTGGGTTATTATATTTACTGTTGGGTTATGATATTTACTGTTGGGTTATGATATTTACTGTTGGTTATGATATTTACTGTTGGTTATGATATTTACTGTTGGGTTATGATATTTACTGTTGGGTTATAATATTTACTGTTGGTTATGATATTTACTGTTGGTTATGATATTTACTGTTGGGTTATGATATTTACTGTTGGTTATTATATTTACTGTTGGGTTATGATATTTACTGCTGGGTTATTATATTTACTGTGGGTTATGATATTTACTGTTGGGTTATGATATTTACTGTTGGGTTATGATATTTACTGTTGGTTATGATATTTACTGTTGGTTATAATATTTACTGTTGGTTATGATATTTACTGTTGGTTATGATATTTACTGTTGGTTATGATATTTACTGTTGGTTATGATATTTACTGTTGGTTATGATATTTACTGTTGGTTATGATATTTACTGTTGGTTATGATATTTACTGTTGGGTTATGATATTTACTGTTGGTTATGATATTTACTGTTGGTTATTATATTTACTGTGGGTTATGATATTTACTGTTGGGTTATGATATTTACTGTTGGGTTATGATATTTACTGTTGGTTATGATATTTACTGTTGGGTTATGATATTTACTGTTGGGTTATTATATTTACTGTTGGGTTATGATATTTACTGTTGGTTATGATATTTACTGTTGGTTATGATATTTACTGTTGGGTTATGATATTTACTGTTGGTTATGATATTTACTGTTGGGTTATGATATTTACTGTTGGGTTATGATATTTACTGTTGGTTATGATATTTACTGTTGGTTATAATATTTACTGTTGGGTTATGATATTTACTGTTGGGTTATGATATTTACTGTTGGTTATGATATTTACTGTTGGGTTATGATATTTACTGTTGGGTTATGATATTTACTGTTGGGTTATGATATTTACTGTTGGTTATGATATTTACTGTTGGGTTATGATATTTACTGTTGGGTTATGATATTTACTGTTGGTTATGATATTTACTGTTGGGTTATGATATTTACTGCTGGGTTATGATATTTACTGTTGGTTATGATATTTACTGCTGGGTTATGATATTTACTGTTGGTTATGATATTTACTGTTGGGTTATGATATTTACTGTTGGTTATGATATTTACTGTTGGGTTATGATATTTACTGCTGGGTTATGATATTTACTGTTGGTTATGATATTTACTGTTGGGTTATGATATTTACTGTTGGTTATGATATTTACTGTTGGGTTATGATATTTACTGCTGGGTTATGATATTTACTGTTGGTTATGATATTTACTGTTGGGTTATGATATTTACTGTTGGTTATGATATTTACTGTTGGGTTATGATATTTACTGTTGGGTTATAATATTTACTGTTGGTTATAATATTTACTGTTGGTTATTATATTTACTGCTGGTTATGATATTTACTGTTGGGTTATGATATTTACTGTTGGTTATAATATTTACTGTTGGTTATGATATTTACTGTTGGGTTATGATATTTACTGTTGGTTATAATATTTACTACTTGGTTATGATATTTACTGTTGGGTTATGATATTTAATGTTGGGTTATGATATTTACTGTTGGGTTAGGATATTTACTGCTGGGTTATGATATTTACTGTTGGTGTAGGGCCAGTAACCAAAAGGTTGCTGGATTGTATCCCTGAGCTGACATGGTAAAAATATGTAGTTCTGCCCCTGAACAAGGCAGTTAACCCACTGTACCCCGGGTAGGCCGTCATTGTAAATAAGAATTTCTTCTTAATTGACTTGCCTAGTTAAATAAAGGTTAAACAAAAAAATACCAGACAAGTGATAACTGCAGTTCCGTTTACTTGTTTCTCTACCAAGCTAGCCTCCGTTCTCCTCTATTTCCCCACAGCTGGGCCCTTGGAAGATAGTAAAAGAACAGGATGAGCTGAAGAACTGTACTCACTTCTCAGAGGCTCTTTGTCTTTTGCCGTGTGACTAGGTTACTCATTGGAAACAATACAGGTGTATCTGTTCCTCAAGTTTATCTCTATCCCATGTCCTTGACAACACGCCTAGACCAGCGCCTAGACCAGCTACGGGGAGTGAACATGGAAGAGATGAACCATCCTTTTTCAGAAGAAGAAATGACTCTACTATTGTTAAGGATATGAATTGTTATCTATTAATATTAAACAAATCAGGGAAATACGTGATTTTTCTCTCACAACAGACCATATCCAGAGGTGGTTCGGGGAACCATGCCTGAAACCTGGAGACTTGAGTCAGCTTCCCAAGCTTATGGTTGACACTAGTTACCACAGCTACATTCCAAATTGTCTATATAATCGAAATTCAAAAAACTAAAATTTGCTTTTTGGTCTTAATTGTCCCACTCCCACATGATGAAATCGAGGAGGGAACGTGGATATGTCTCCGTCGGTCCGTCCGTTTGTACGTTAGTCACACGTGATATCTCAGACAGTAATGGCTTTGACAAAACTTGGGTGAATGGCGCATCTTGCCAAAGAGATCTGGCATTTAAAAAAGTACACTGATTGTCACGAGGCCAGAGCTGTAGTAATTAAATGAAATGTGTTAGTCAAGTGATATCTCAATGGGCCCAAAGGGGGGATGACATGTTTACTGTTGCCTTGTTTAAGGTTAAGGTTAGGCATAAGGTTGGCAGTGTGGTTAAGGTTAGGGTTAAAATCTGATTTTAATAAGAGAAATGATAGAAATTGGCAGGGTTTATGACTGTGGCTATGGTAACTGGTGACGATCCGAGCTTGTGCCATGGCTCAGTGGGATAAGACAGTTTTGAGGTGAGCTGACGACCCAGGTTCAGTTGGTACTGTGACTAATTAGAATACATTTATTTTCATGAATTCTTCCTTCAAAAAAACTGTTTCTAAACTTTCACAAAATGCTCAGCTGGTGTCCCTGGCTTTGTCCAACCCTGTTGCCATAGTGATATATGTTAAATGTTTGTTTGAGTAAGATAATAACTTGATGAGAATGTCTACTCCTTTTTGCATACTCCTTTTTGGAAACAAAGAATATGAAAAACAAATTCAAATCAATGGGTATCAGTTTAAGACGTATTTAGGGCCAAGCAGGGGGGGACAGACACACAGAAGGAGAGAGAGCTGGAGAGAGCAAGATAGATGGAGTGAGACAGAGTTTCCTACAAACAACAGGTGAGGCCATTTATAAAATGTATAATAATTTTAGCATTAATGTAGAGAAATGTATGTAACCCAGTTTCTTTTCCAATCATTCTGGTTACATTTCAGATGTAATGGTACATTTTCAAACCTCTTGGAACACAACTCTAAACTGAGTGTAGGAGTCTCTGTTCAATACTTTAATCATATTTCCTTTGAATTTCACACTGATGGAAACTTCTTTGTACCTCACCCTCCTAATCTCAGGTCAGTTCAAGATGTGTGTGTGTGTGTGTGTGTGTGTGTGTGTGTCTGTGTGTGTCTGTGTGTGTGTGTCTGTGTGTGTGTGTGTGTGTGTGTGTGTGTGTGTGTGTGTGTGTGTGTGTGTGTGTGTGTGTGTGTGTGTCTGTGTTTACATGTGTGTTTGGTTGCACAATTTGGTGTACAAAGTGCAAAGGTGCATAGATGAGTGTGGTTGGGGGTGAACGGTTGCTGGATAAAATGTCTGTCATGAATCATTATTCTCTTCACAGGTTTCTACACACCTTCCTCATGTCTTCATCAGTATCACTCCATTACCAACTCTATGACCTGGACTGATGCCCAGAGTTACAGCAGAGCACACTACACTGATCTGTCTACAGTAGATGACATGGAGGACCTGAACAGGCTGATTACCAGTGTCAATGATTATAAATTATGGTACTGGATCGGACTGAAGAAGGGAGACTCAATGAAATGGCACTGGTCTCTGGCAGACAGACGTTTCTACAGAGAGGGAGAGACTGAGTTCAGAAACTGGGACACTGGGACACCCCAAAATGGTAACTGTGCTTTTATGAGTACAGCTGGGCTGTGGAACAACACCTCCTGTGATGACCAGCATCACTTCATCTGTTATGATGGTGAGTGTTTACATACTAATGATGAAGCCTGTTCTAAGTGCTGGGGCTGCCATTGAGTTGAAACAGACTAATGTTAGAGGTTGACATTCAGTTATTGATCTGTTATCAAATCAATGACAACATGTACTATAGATGATCAGTAGATGATATTTCACTGGATATTTGTATTGATTATTAAATTTGACTTTTGCAGGAAAACAAGACACCAACCTAACATACGTCTTAATTCAGGAAAACAAGACCTGGATAGATGCTCAGAGTTACTGCAGACAGCATCACACAGACCTGGTCAGTGTGAGGAACCAGACTGAGAACACAGAGATAGATCAGAAGATATCACTGAGGGGACTTCCTGTGTGGATCGGTCTGTTTCAAGACTCCTGGATATGGTCAGACCAGAGTGACTCCTCATTCAGAAACTGGTGGCCAGGATGGCTTTCAACTGAACAGAGATACAACTGCACTATGGTGCATTCTAATCCTTCTTCTCCAAATCATGCTAAATTGAGAAATTATCCCTGTGATAACACCTTTCCTTTCATCTGCTATGGTAAGTTACCGTATTCTCCACCTAATCAACCTGATATAATGATGACAGGAGAACTCTAATGTTGCCCCAATGATTCACTACTGTCATTGTGGGATTTTATTCTCTTCTTGGCATAGCTGTGGAGACCACAACTGCCCCCCTGCCCACACCCACAACAACGACTACCCCCCTGCCCACAACTACCCCCCTGCCCACGACCACGACTACCCCCCTGCCCACAACCACGACTACCCCCCTGCCCACAACCACGACTATCCCCCTGCCCACAACCACGACTACCCCCCTGCCCACAACCACGACTACCCCCCACGACCACGACTACCCCCCTGCCCACGACCACGACTACCCCCCTGCCCACCACCACGACTACCCCCCTGCCCACCACCACGACTACCCCCCTGCCCAAAACCACGACTACCCCCCTGCCCACAACCACGGCTACCCCCCTGCCCACAACCACGACTACCCCCCTGCCCACAACCACGACTACCCCCCCTGCCCACAACTACCCCCTGCCCACAACCACGGCTACCCCCCTGCCCACAACCACGACTACCCCCCTGCCCACAACCACGGCTACCCCTCTGCCCACAACAACGACTACCCCCCTGCCCACAACTACCCCCTGCCCACAACCACGACTACCCCCCTGCCCACAACCACGACTACCCCCCTGCCCACAACCACGACTACCCCCCTGCCCACAACCACGACTACGACTACCCCCCTGCCCACAACTACCCCCCTGCCCACAACCACGACTACCCCCTGCCCACAACCACGACTACCCCCCTGCCCACAACCACGACTACCCCCCTGCCCACAACCACGACTACCCCCCTGCCCACAACCACGACTACGACTACCCCCCTGCCCACAACTACCCCCCTGCACCCTGCCCACAACCACGACTACCCCCTGCCCACAACCACGACTACCCCCCTGCCCACAACCACGACTACCCCCCCTGCCCACAACCACGACTACCCCCCTGCCCACAACCACGACTACCCCCCCGATTATACACCAGAATGCCTCCCCGACCCCTGAGAAACCTCAACTGAAGAGACAGGTGGTGAGAGTGAAGATGACGCCAAAGGATCAATATCTGAACATCAGAGATCTTGCTGTTCAGGACGCCATCTTAAAAGAGGTCAGTTTCCCCCTGTTCATGAAGAACCAACTCATTAATGATACAAACTGTACAGACCTCTTTTCTGGTCTGGATAAATGTATTTTGTGGATGACCTCCTCTCTGGTCTGGGTTCTAGTCTGTTGTGGCTGACCTCCTCTCTGATCTGGGTTCTAGTCTGTTGTGGCTGACCTCCTCTCTGATCTGGGTTCTAGTCCGTTGTGGATTACTTTTTCTCCTGGCTGTGACCCCACTCTCAGAAGGTGTCTCAGGGAGAGTGGGATATTGAAAAACACATTTCCAATTCACACACTTGTCCATGTGTTAAATTGTTACAACTGCTCCTGCTCTTTCCCCCTGGTGCTCGAGGGCGCTAGTATCCCCAACATTACGCACTCCTGCCACCATCATTCCGCACACCTGCCTTCCCCCATCACGAGCAATCAGTGATTTTTGGACTCACCTGGACTCAATCACATCTGTCATCTCCCCTATATCTGTCTGTTCCCCTGCTCTCAGCATTGATTGTCGTCTGTCTTTGTATACCAGTGTGCTGACGCTGTTCCTGTCTTGTTCCATGTTTGTTCCTAATTAAATGTTGACTCCCGGTACCTGCTTCTCGACTCCAGCGTCGGTCCATACAGAAACAGGACAAATATAAGCCTCATCTCCTCATAGAGTCAAAGGGTTGAAGTGAAGAATGTCTCAGTATAGCAGGAAGAAATGGTAGTTGTAGATCTTCAGAATGACTATTACAGAGTGAAATATTGTGGGTTTCTGTATATGTGTGTTTCTCCAGATAAGGAACAAGCTAAAGGATCAGGGGTTACCTGCAGACACCAAAGTGATGTGGAAAAAGCAGCATGATGGGAAGGTCTTCCACAAGGAGAAAGAGGGTTCTCCCAAGACAGAAGAGGAGGAGAAGAAGATGAAGAAGATGAAGAAGAGGATGATGACAAAGAGAGAACTCTAATTATGTTAAATGTTCTCCTTACATGTATCTTTTTATTTACATTAATAATCTGTACTGGTCTAGATTTATATTGTTTTTTCATATATACTATTGTTTTATCATTTATTAATATTGTTTTATCATTTATTAATATTGTTTTATCATTCATGAATATTGTTTAATCATTTATTATTATTGTTTTATCATTTATGAATTTAGTTTAATTTTATATTAGTATTGTTTTATCATAGGATGTGATCTTAAGTTACAAATCTTTAACATTGTTCATTGTTTGAATCTCTTTTGTTAGTTTATATATTAGAACCTAGTATTTCTTCAACTGTAGACTTGATGGTTCATTTGGAATGTTAATAAATAACATGATGTGTGGTAGTGAGAGATGCTCTTTTTCCTCAGTCATTATAGACACTATTCAGACTTGAGATCTGATCACTGGAATTTATGTGCATTGACATGAATGACTCAGGTGAAAGTCCCAGTTGCAAGCACAGATCTCATGTCAGATTACCATCCTAACAGCTCTGTATTTCTGTACTGGACATTAATTTAGATTTCAAGAAATCAACTCTCATTTATCAACAAGGTTTTATATTAATTAAACTACAAATTTATTATGACCAAATAAACGTTTAAAATGTTGTAGGGTGTGTGTTATATGTGGTTCATATTTCATTTACATGATAGTCATTAAGACCCATCACAACCACCAAACAGGTGTCAACTGTAACCATGACCTGCTGACCAATGGTTTGCATTTGAGAAAGACAGAAGTTTTGCATTAATTCACAGTAAACAAAAGAGGAGAGAGAGAGTGCAGAACACCCAATGACAGAGGAGAGTGAGGTCAGAGCACCCAATGACAGAGGGGAGGGAGGGAAGATTACCCAATGACAGAGGAGAAGGAGGGCAGAGCCCCCAATGACAGAGGAAAAGGGGTGAAGAGCACCCAATGACAGAGAAGAGTGATGGCTGATCATCCAATAACAGAGGAGAGTGAGCATAGAGCACCAAAAGACAGAGGAGAGGGAGCATAGAGCACCCAATGACAGAGGAGAGAGAGGTGTGAGCACCCAATGACAGAGGAGAGGGAGGGCAGAGCACCCAATGACAGAGGAGAGGGTTATCTCCTTTGAATCAAGAGCACCATCACATGAACATGTTCTGTATAGCCTCTCTAACT
Source organism: Salmo salar (assembly GCF_965601325.2). NCBI lineage: Eukaryota > Metazoa > Chordata > Actinopteri > Salmoniformes > Salmonidae > Salmo > Salmo salar. Next base: position 12,680,584 of record NC_138297.1, on the reverse strand, counting down.
GTTGCATCTCTAGTTCTGTGAAACCCCTTATCCAGTGGGATGAACGTCACGTCACAGTTTTGTTTTGTTTTGAGATGAATAACAAATTCAAGCAAATGAGGAGCAGTGTAAGGTTTAAATAGGGATAAACATGGGATGACAGACACACATTAGGAGAGACAGAGATATAGAAAGGGGAGAGAGTAATATAGCGGGAGAGAGATAGAGAGACATAGAGAGACAGAGAGAGACAGAAAGAGACAGAGAGAGAGAGACAGAGAGAGACAGAGAGAGAATAAGAGAGTTTTCTTCAAACAACAGGTAAGGCCATTTTGCGTTGTAGAATCATGTTGTAATTCTAACATATTTTATTGCAGAGAAATGTTTATGATATTTATTAGATGCTTTATTTATTCCCAGTTTTGAAGGTTCCAGTGTAGAATAATCAACCATGTGTTCTAACTCTCTGGAAACGTTATGTTGAGGTTTTTCACCACTACCCACTTCCAATACTTTAGCAACCTAACCTAACAATCACCGATTGTTCCTGTCTCTGAACAGGTGATAACCCTCTATGTGGGGAGCATTATCTTCACCTGTCCTGTCACGTCATATCAGTAAAGAAGGAGAAAGACAGTTTGCATTGGTAAAGTGTTGCAGCCTTGAAGTGCATTCATTTTAATCATATATCCTTTAAATTTCACAGTGATGGAAACGTTGTGGTATCTCACCCTGCTAATCTCAGGTCAGTTTACTGTGTGTGTGTCTCAGCAATACGTCCTTGCTAATCGGCTCCATATTATCCCCAAGACATTGTCCCAGTTCTGGCAGCTCATATCTGATGAGGACAGCCTTCACTGTTCCTGTAATAAACTGACTTCTTGGATCGGCTGTCCGTATTGGGCCCATTTGGTCCCCAAAATGATCTTGATGACAAACTTATGGCAATTTATCAGTTATATCTCTTATGTATAGGTATTTTTTTATATATCATTTATTTAGTACAAGTTAAATCAAATATTCCTAAAGTAATGAATAAATTGTAACATTTATGAGCCCTAATTTCTGTTAGGTGTTTTCACACATTTTGGGGTGGCAGGTAGCCTAGTGGGAATACCCACGCAGTGTAAGTGCGGTCATGTATGCTGGGTGTGTGTGTGATCATGGCTGAAGGTGTGTGTGTGTGTTTATGGATGTCGTTGGTGTGTGTATGTCTGCACACCAAGGAGTACTGTACTGTATGTAACAGATCCATAGATAGTGTGGTTGGGGTTGAGCATTTTCTGGAGATAATGTACCTCATGAATCATTATTCTGTTAACAGGATTCTACACACCTTCCTCATGTCTTCATCAGTATCACCTCATTACCAACAATATGAACTGGACTGATGCCCAGAGTTACTGTAGAGCACATTACACTGATCTGGCTACAGTAGATGACATGGAGGACCAGAACAGGCTGATTACCAGTGTCAGTAGTTATAACTACTGGTTCTGGATTGGACTGAATATGGGAGACTCCATGAAGTGGCACTGGTCTCTGGCAGACAAACGTTTCTACAGAGAGGGGGAGACTGAGTTCAGAAACTGGGACACTGCGACACCCCAAAATGGTAACTGTGCTTTAATGAGTACATCTGGGCTGTGGAACAACACCTCCTGTGATGACCAGCATCACTTCATCTGTTATGATGGTGAGTGTTTACATACTAATGATGAAGCCTGTTCTAAGTGCTGGGGCTGCCATTGAGTTGAAACATAGACTCATGATATCTTTAAGTTGTTAATCAGTTATTGATTTGTTACCAAATCAACGAGAACATGTACTATAGATGATCAGTAGACGATATTTCACTGGATATTTGTATTGATTATTAAATTTGACTTTTGCAGGAAAACAAGTCACCAACCTAACACACATCTTAATTCAGGAGTACAAGACCTGGATAGATGCTCAGAGTTACTGCAGACAGCATCACACAGATCTGGTCAGTGTGAGGAACCAGACTGAGAACACAGAGATAGAGAAGAAGATATCACTGAGGGGACTTCCTGTGTGGATCGGCCTGTTTCAAGACTCCTGGATATGGTCAGACCAGAGTGACTCCTCATTCAGAAACTGGTGGTCAAAATGGATTTCAACAGATCAGTATTTCAACTGCACTCTGGTGTCTTCCAATCGTTCTTATTATTACACCGAATGGGTATATGATCCCTGTGACTTATTCTTTCCTTTCATCTGCTACAGTAAGTTTACATTTTTTTCAAGCTGATCTACAGTACCTGATATTATGATGACAGGGGAACACTATTGTTTCCCTCATGATTCACTACTGTCATCGTGTGATTGTATTATCTTGTAGGCCCAGCTGTGGAGACTTCTGAGAAACCCCAACTGAAGAGACAGGTGGTGAGAGTGAAGATGACACCAAAGGATCGAAATCTGAACCTCAGTGATCCTACTGTTCAGGATGCCATCTTACAAGAGGTGAGTTTCACCTTGATCATGAAGAACCAACTCAGTAATGATACAAACTGTAGAGACCTCTTCTCTGGTCTGGGTCCAAGTCTGTTGTGGATGACCTCTTCTCTGGTCTGGGTCCTAGTCTGTTGTGAATGACCTCCTCTCTGGTCTGGGTCCTAGTCTGTTGTGGATGACCTCCTCTCTGGTCTGGGTCCTAGTCTGTTGTGGATGACCTCCTCTCTGGTCTGGGTTCGAGTCTGTTGTGGATGACCTCATCTCTGGTCTGGGTCCTAGTCTGTTGTGGATGGCCACCTTTCTGGTCTGGGTCCTAGTCTGTTGTGGATGGTCTCCTCTCTGGTCTTGGTCCTAGTCTGTTGTGGATGACCTCCTCTCTGGTCTTGGTCCTAGTCTGCTGTGGATGACCTCCTCTCTGGTCTGGGTCTCTAGTCTGTTGTGGATGACCTCCTCTCTGGTCTGGGCCTAGTCTGTTGTGGATGACCTCCTCTATGGTCTGGGTCCTAGTTGTTGTGGATGACCTCCTCTCTGGTCTGGGTCCTAGTCGGTTGTGGATGACCTCCTCTTTGGTCTGGGTCCTAGTCTGTTGTGGATGACCTCCTAGTCTGTTGTGGATGACCTCCTCTCTGGTCTGGGTCCTAGTCTGTTGTGGATGACCTCCTCTCTGGTCTGGGTCCTAGTCTGTTGTGGATGGCATCCTCTCTGGTCTGGGTCCTAGTCTGTTGTGGATGGTCTCCTCTCTGGTCTTGGTCCTAGTCTGCTGTGGATGACCTCCTCTCTGGTCTGGGTCCTAGTCTGTTGTGGATTTCCTCCTCTCTGGTCTGGGTCCTAGTCTGGTTGTGGATGGTCATCCTCTCTGGTCTTGGTCCTAGTCTGCTGTGGATGACCTCCTCTCTGGTCTGGGTCCTAGTCTGTTGTGGATGACCTCCTCTCTGGTCTGGGTCCTAGTCTGTTGTGGATTACCTCCTAGTCTGTTGTGGATGACCTCCTCTCTGGTCTGGGCCTAGTCTGTTGGGGATGTCTTCCTAGTCTGTTGTGGATGACCTCCTCTCTGGTCTGGGTCCTAGTCTGGCGTGGATGTCCTCCTCTCTGGTCTGCGTCCTAGTCTGTTGTGGATGACCTCCTCTCTGGTCTGGTTCCTAGTCTATTGTGGATGTCCTCCTCTCTGGTCTGGGTTCTAGTCAGTTGTGGATGACCTCCTAGTCTGTTGTGGATGACCTCCTCTCTGGTCTGGGTCCTAGTCTGTTGTGGATGACCTCCTCTTTGGTCTGGGTCCTTATCTGTTGTGGATGACCTGATCTCAGGTCTGGGTCCTAGTCTGTTGTGGATGACCTCCTCTCTGGTCTGGGTCCTAGTCTGTTGTGGATGACATTCTCTCCTGGCAGTGATCAAACTCTCTGAGGGTGTTTCAAGGGGAGTGGGTATGCCAAATCACATTTCCAATTTACACATGTATATTAAAACACACTTGTACATGTGTGAAATAGGACAAATATAAGCTTCATCTCCTCATAGAGTCAAAGGTTTGAAGTGAAGAACGTCTCAGTACAGCAGGAAGGAAAGGTAGTTGTAGATCTTTGGATTGACTAATACAAAATTAAATATTGTGGGTTCTGTATGTGTGTGTTTCTCCAGATAAGGAACAAGCTGAAGGAGCAGGGGTTACCTGCAGACACCAAAGTGACATGGAAAAAGCAGCCTGATGGGAAGGTCTTCCACAAGGAGGAAGAGGGGTCTCCCAATAAAGAAGAGGATTAGAAGAAGATGAAGAGGATAATGACAAAGAGAGAACTCTAATTATGTCAAATTTTCTCCTTACATTTCTCATTTTATTTTGATTAATTATTTGTACTTGTATGTATTTTCTCATCCTAATTAAATGTGTTTTATTAAGAAAATTGTTTAATTATAAACATTAATAGTGCTTTATCTTCAGATGTTTTTCTTGATAATTTTCTTGACTTGGTTGTTTTATTTCCGGGTTTGTTCTCAAGATAGACCTTTAATACATCATGTCTATAAATGAGTTATCTGTAGTTATATTAATATATATGGAGCTCTGCTTGGCGGCCTCTTCCAGCTCCTCCATCTTCAACTCATCGTCCTCTTGGTAGGGGGCTCGTTTATCACCCTGACTGCTCTCACCTGTATACACCATACAGTGCTGTGAACAAAATATTTTCCCCCATTCTAATTTTCTCTACCTACTTTTGCATATTTTTCATACTGAATGTTATCAGATCTTCAAAGAAAACATAATATTAGATAAAGGGAACCTGAGTGAACAAATAACATAATTACATACTTATTTAATTTATTTCATGAACAAAGTTATGCAATGTTCATGTGTGAAAAATGAATTGCCCCATTATACTCAATAACTGGTTGTCCCACCTTTAGCTGCAATGGCTCCAACCAAACGCTTCCTGAAGTTGTTGATCAGTATTTCACGTCGCTATGGAGGAATTTTGGCCCACTCTTCCACTTAGAACTGCTTAAACTCAGCGACATTTGTGAGTTTTCAAGGATGAACTTTCAAGTCCTGCCACAATTGGGATTAGGTCTGGACTTTGTCTAGGTAATTCCAAAACTTCAAATGTGTTGCTTTTTAACCATTTTCATGTAGACTTGATTGTGTGTTTTGGATCAATGTCTTGCTGCATGACCCAGCTGTGCTTCAGCTTCAGATCACAGACAGATGGCCTGACATTCTCCTGTAGAATTCTCTGATACAGAGCAGAATTCATGGTTCCTTCTATTAAGGCAAGGCGTCCAGGTCCTGAGGCAGCAAAGCATCCCCATTACTGATGAATGCAGTGTTTGGTTTTTGCCAGGCGTAATGGGACCCCTGTAATCTAAATAGTTATAGTTTTGACTCACCTGTCGATAAAACCTTCTTCCAAGAGTCTTGATGATCATCCAGTAGCTTCCAGGTGATTTTTCGGAAACTTTAGTCAACTTTTTTGGGCTAGATCAAATCAAATCAAATGTATTTATATAGCCCTTCTTACATCAGCTGATATCTCAATGTGCTGTACAGAAACCCAGCCTAAAACCCCAAACAGCAAGTAATGCAGGTGTAGATGGGTCCCATTATATCTGATAACATTCAAACACTGCATTCCACAGTGAAACACTTCATATCAATTGTCAAGCATGGTGGTGGTAGTGTGATGATTTGAGGATGCTTTGCTGAGTTAAAGTAGTTCTGCATGCAAGAGTGGGCCAAAATTCCTCCACAGCAATGTGAGAGACTGATCAACAACTACAGGAAGCCTTTGGTTGCAGTCATTAGAGCTAAAGGTGGAACAACCAGTTATTGAGTGTAAGGGGACAATTACTTTTTCACACAGAGGAATTGGGTGTTGCATAACTTTGTTAATTAAATAGATAAAATAAGTATAAATATGTTTTGTTATTTTGTAAACTCAGGTTCACTTCATCTAATTTCAGGTTTTGGTTGAAGATCTAATAACATTCAGTATCAAAAATTTGCAAAGATAGAGAAAATCAGAAAGGGGGCAAATACTTTTTCACAGCACTGTAAGTATCAATGTGTTTTTCTAATTGGAATGTAACTTTCTTTAATTGAAAATGTATTTAGACCATAGTTTACATACTGCATAGCCAATGTAGTCTCAGCATGTTTTTTATTGGTTAATGAAGATGTCTTTTCTGATGATCAAATAAATACTTGTTGCAGATTGACAGTATAGGTCTAGAGTTGTGATTCTTCAAGTTTCAACTTAATATTATTTTAATGTTTATTTTACACATTTTACCTTAGTGATAAAGACATCTAGACATAATGTGTAATCAACTCCTCTCTTCAGGACTCTGATACACTGGTACCAGTTAGAACCATGTCCTGCTGACCAGAGATTTAGTTACGTTTTACATCACTTCCTCAAATTAGACAGAGGAGAACTTTACCACATCAAGCCAGATACAGGATATTTCCTAGAACAAACAATGATGTGACATCAGTAATGAACCTGGTCTCAGATCAGTACTTTGTTGAAGCACCTTTAGCAGTGATTACAGCCTCGAGTCTTCTTGGAATTGATGCTACAAGCTTGGCACACCTGTATTTGGGGAGTTTCTCCCATTCTTCTCTGCAGATCCTCTAAAATCTCTGTCAGGTTGGACGGAAGCGTCGCTGCACAAGTATTTCAAGTTTCTCCAGAGATGTTTGATTGGTTTGAGTTCCGGCATCGTGACGGTTGGCATTCAGGCCAAAGAGCTCAATCTTGGTTTCATCAGACCAGAGAATCTTGTTTCTCATGGTCTGAGAGTCTTTATGTGCCTTTTGGCAAACTTCAAGCATGCTGTCATGTGCATTTTGCAGAGGAGTGGCTTCCGTCTGGCCACTCTACCATAAAGGCCTGATTGGTGGAGTGCTGCAGAGATGGTTGTCCTTCTCGAATGTTCTCCCATCTCCACAGAGGAACTCTAGAGCTCTGTCAGAGTGACCATCGGGTTCTTGGTCACCTCCCTGACCAAGGCCCTTCTTTCCCGATTGCTCAGTTTTGCCCGGTGGCCAGCTCTAGGAAGAGTCTTGGTGGTTCAAAACTTCTTCCATTTAAGAATAATTGAGGCCACTGTGTTCTTGAGGACCTTAAATGCTGCAGAAATATTTTGGTACCCTTCCCCAGATCTGTGCCTCAAGATAATCCTGGCTAAGAGTTCTACTGATAATTCCTTCGACCCCATGACCTGTTTTTTTGCTCTGACATGCACTGCCAATTGTGGGACCTTATATAGACAGGTGTGTGCTTTTCCAAATCATGTCCAATTTATTGAATTTACCACAGTTGAACTCCAATCATTACTGTAGTAGAAACATCAAGGATCATCAATTGAAACAGGATTAACCTCAGCTCAGTGTCGAGTCTTATAGCAAAGGGTCTGAATACTTATGTAAATATGGTATTTTTTAAATATTTATTTTTATACATTTGTAGAAATGTCTAAAAACCTTTTTATGCTTTGTCATTATGGGGTATTGTGTGTAGATTGATGAGGATAAAAAATACCCATTTTAGAATGAAGATGTAACATAACAAAATGAGGAAAAGTTGAAGATGTCTTAATACTTTCCCCGAATACACTGAACATAAATTAATTAGGTCCTAATCTATGGTTTTCACATGACCGGGAATACAGATATGCAACTGTTAAGTCACAGATAACTGTTAGTCACAGATAACTGTTAGTTACAGATAACTGTTAGTCACAGATAACTATTAGTCACAGATAACTGTTAGTCACAGATAACTGTTAGTCACAGATAACTGTTAGTCACAGATAACTGTTAGTCACTGATAACTGTTAGTTACAGATAACTGTTAGTCACAGATAACTGTTAGTCACAGATAACTATTAGTCACAGATAACTGTCAGTCACAGATAACTATTAGTCACAGAAACTGTCAGTCACAGATAACTGTTAGTCACAGATAGGACTTAGGACCTCGTCACAGTATTTTCATGGACTCAAATTAACATTAAAAAAAATACAATTGAATTCACTGTCCGTAGATTATGCCTGTCCATACCATAACCCTACCTCCACCATGGGGTCACTCTGTTCACAATGTTGCAAACCGCTCGTCCACACCACACCATACATGGTGTCTGTGGTTGTGAGGCTGGTTGGACGTAGTGCTAAAATCTCTAAAACAATGTTGGAGGCAGCTTATGGTAGATAAATTAACATTTAATTCTCTGGCAACAGCTCTGGTGGACAGTGTCAATGTCAATTGCACGCTCCTTCAAAACTTGAGACATCTGTGGAGTTGTTTTGTGTGACAAAACGGCACACTTTAGAGTGGCCTTTTATTGTCCCCAGCACAAGGTGGACCTGTGTAATGATCATGCTGTTTAGTCAGCTTCTTGATATGCCACACCTGTCAGGTGGATGGTTTATCTTGGCAAAGGAGAAATTCTCACTAACAGGTTTGTAAATAAATAAATATTTTTTAGAAATAAGCTTCTTTGTGCTTATGAAGAATTTCTGGGATCTTTTATTTCAGCTCATGAAACATGGGATCAAAAACTTTACGTGTTGCATTCATATATTTGTTCATATTTTTGTTCAGTGTAGTTTGGTTATTATCAAGCTAGAAATGACAATGACCATAGGAGTTGCCAGACAGCACAACAGATCTGGGACCTGCAAGCTACATACTGTAACTACCACACCATTCCACAAGCATCTTAGGTGTGCTGATCTAGGATCAGTTTTGCCTTTCAGAACATAATGAATGAAATGACATGGACACTGGGGAGTGGATCCTACATTCAGAAAAAAAGGTTCCAAAAGGGTTCTTCGACTGTATCCATATGACAACACTTTGAATAATAACCATTTCTGGTTCCATGCAGAACCCTTTTTAACACAGGTAGAACCCTTTTGGGTTCCATGTAGAACCCTGTGTGGAAAGGGTTTTACATGACAGTGCAATGACAGAGGAGAGGAAGAACAGAGCACCCAATGACAAAGGAGAGGGAGAACAGAGCACCCAATGACAGAGGAGAGGGATGGCAGAGCACCCAATGACAGAGGAGAGGGAGGTCAGAGAACCCAATGACAGAAGAGATGGAGGTCAGAGAACCCAATGACAGAGGAGAGGGAGGTCAGAGAACCCAATGACAGAGGAGAGGGAGGGTAGAGCACCCAATGACAGAAGAGAGGGAGGGTCAGAGCACCCAATGACAGAGGAGAGGGAGGGTCAGAGCACCCAATGACAGAGCAGAGGGGGGGTAGAGCACCCAATGACAGAAGAGAGGGAGGGTAGAGCACCCAATGACAGAGGAGAGGGAAGGTAGAACACCCAATGACAGAAGAGAGGGAGGGTAGAGCACCCAATGACAGAGGAGAGGGAAGGCACAGCAACCAATGAAAGGGGAGAGGGAGGTCAGAACACCCAATGAGAGAGGAGAGGGAGGACAGAGACACCCCATGACAGAAGAGAGGGAGGGCAGAACACCCAATGACAGAGAAGAGAGAGGGTAGAGCACCCAATGACAGAGGAGAGGGAGGGTAGAGCCCCCAATGACAGAGGAGAGGGAGATCAGAGCAACCAATGACAGAGGAGAGGGAGGGCAGAGCACCCAATGACAGAGGAGAGGGAGGGTAGAGCACCCAATGACAGAAGAGAGGGAGGCCGTGCTGCTGCTCCCTTTTCAACTGTTCAACTGTTCTGCCTGCGGCTATGGAACCCTGACCTGTTCACCGGACGTGCTACCTGTCCCGGACCTGCTGTTTTCAACTCTCTAGAGACAGCAGGAGCGGTAGAGATACTCTCAATGATCGGCTATGAAAAGCCAACTGACATTTACTCTTGAGGTGCTGACCTGTTACACCCTCGACAACTGTGAATATTATTATTTGACCATGCTGGTCATTTATGAACATTTGAACATCTTGGCCATGTGCTGTTATAATCTCCACCCGGCACAGCCAGAAGAGGACTGGCCACCCCTCATAGCCTGGTTCCTCTCTAGGTATCTTCCTAGGTTTTGGCCTTTCTAGGGAGTTTTTCCTAGCCACCGTGCTTCTACACCTGCATTGCTTGCTGTTTGGGATTTTAGGCTGGGTTTCTGTACAGCACTTTGAGATATCAGCTGATGTTAGAAGGGCTATATAAATACATTTGATTTGATTTGATACATGTATGAGCTGAGATCAGTGAGAGCTGAGACCAGGGCCACTGGGTTCCTGCCTGTCTCTGTGGTGTACCTCCATTCCTGTTCCAGTCAAGTGGCTTTACTTGGGAGTGTCACTCTCAGTTCAGGCCTCACTCACTCACCTGAACAATAGTTGAAACCACACAACCCTTCATTTTTGGACGTAAGGAGTTGGGTCCTTTTCTGTACAATTAGACCGTTTCTGTGCAATATGTCTGTCTAGAGGAGTGGGTTATCTCCTTTTGATCAAGAGCAACATCACATGCAAATATTCTGTGCCGACTCCCTAACTGTTTCCTTCTCTAGTTCTGTCCAACCCCTTATCCAGTGTGATGAATGTCACGTCACAGTTGATTTGTTTATAAATAACACATTCAAAGAAATTAGGAACAGTATAAGGTTTATAAGGCAAAACTGGAGAGACGTGGAGAGAGAGAGAGAGAGAGAGAGAGAGACAGTTACCTTCAAACAACAGCTGAGGCCATTTTGGAATTTATAATCATGTTGAAAATGTATCAAGTTTATTGTAGATAAATGTATGAATAATTTTTTTTCATTGTTTTTGTGCACATTTCAGATGAAATCAACCATGTGTTTTAACTCTCTGGAAACGTTGAGGTTTTTCACCACTACCCATTTCCAATTCTTTAGAAACCTAACCTAACAATCACTGATTGTTCCTGTCTCTGAACAGGTGATAACCCTCTATGTGGGGAGCATTACCTTCACCTGTCCTGTCACGTCATATCAGTAAAGAAGGAAAAAGACAGTTTGCATTGGTAAAGTGTTGCAGCCTTGAAGTGCATTCATTTTAATCATATATCCTTTAAATTTCACAGTGATGGAAACGTTGTGGTATCTCTCCATGCTAATCTCAGGTCAGTTTACTGTGTGTGTGTCCCAGCAAACATGCCCACATTGGGCCGATACGTCCTTGCTAATCGACTACATATTGGCCCCCAAGACACTGGCCCAGTGTGACCCAGCGTGGGCAGCTGATATCTGGTGAGGACAGCCTTCACTATTCCTGAAATAAGCCCACCCTTTGGGGCTAATTTTGGTCCCCAAGATGAGTCTATGTATTGGTCCTATATGTATTGTCCACCCTATGGCAATTCATCAGTTTATTATATATAGTTTCTAAGTATATAAACTCAGCAAAAAAGGAAACGTTCCTTTTTCAGTACCCTGTCTTTAAAAGATAATTCGTAAAAGAAACAAATAACTTCACAGATCTTCATTGTAAAGGGTTTAAACTGTTTCCCATGCTTGTTCAATGAACCATAAACAATTAATGAACATGCACCCGGTGGAACGGTCGTTAAGACACTAACAGCTTACAGACAGACGGCAGGCAATTAAGGTCACAGTTATGAGAACTTAGGACAATAAAGAGGCATTTCTACTGACTCTGAAAAACACCAAAAGAAAGATGCCCAGGGTCCCTGCTCATCTGCGTGAACGTGCCTTAGGCATGCTGCAAGGAGGCATGAGGACTGCAGATGTGACCAGGGCAATAAACTGCAATGTCCGTACTGTGAGACGCCTAAGACAGCGCTACAGGGAGACAGAACGGACAGATGATCGTCCTCGCAGTGGCAGACCACGTGTAACAACACCTGCACAGGATTGGTACATCCGAACATCACACCTGCGGGACAGGTACAGGATGGCAACAACAACTGCCCGAGTTACACCAGGAATGCACAATCCCTCCATCAGTGCTCAGACTGTCCGCAATAGGCTAAGAGAGGCTGGACTGAGGGCTTGTAGGCCTGTTGTAAGGCAGGTCCTCACCAGACATCACCGGCAACAACGTCGCCTATGGGCACAAACCCACCGTCGCTGGACCAGACAGGACTGGCAAAAAGTGCTCTTCACTGACGAGTCGCGGTTTTGTCTCATCAGGGGTGATCGTCGGATTCGCGTTCATGGTCGAAGGCATGAGCGTTACACCGAGGCCTGTACTCTGGAGCAGGATCGATTTGGAGGTGGAGGGTCCGTCATGGTCTGGGGCGGTGTGTCACAGCATCATCGGACTTAGCTTGTTGTCATTGCAGGCAATCTCAACACTGTGCGTCACAGGGAAGACATCCTCCTCCCTCATGTGGTTCCCTTCCTGCAGGCTCATCCTGACATGACCCTCCAGTATGACAATGCCACCAGCCATACTGCTCGTTCTTTGAGTGATTTCCTGCAAGACAGGAATGTCAGTGTTCTGCCATGGCCAGAGAAGTGCCCGGATCTCAATCCCATTGAGCACATCTGGGACCTGTTGGATCGGAGGGTGAGGGCTAGGGCCATTCCCCTCAGAACTATCCGGGAACTTGCAGGTGCCTTGGAGGAAGAGTGGGGTAACATCTCACAGCAAGAACTGGCAAATCTGGTGCAGTCCATGAGGAGGAGATGCACTGCAGTACTTAATGTAGCTGAGCTGGTGGCCACACCAGATACTGACTGTTACTTTTGATTATGACCCCCCCTTTGCTCATGGACACATTATTCAATTTCTGTTAGTCACATGTCTGTGGAACTTGTCCAGTTTATGTCTCAGTTGTTGAATCGTGTTATGTTCATACAAATATTTACACATCTTAAGTTTGCTGAAAATAAACACAGTTGACAGTGAGAGGACATTTCTTTTTTCCTGAGATTATAATTTATTTTATACAGGTTAAATCAAATATTGTCAATGTAATATATAACCTGTATTCATAAATTCTGTTATTTATGAAATGTGTCATTCATTGAGTTGTTTCTGCTGGACTTTGTGTTGATTAGCCTGTGTTGGTTTGGTGTGGGTGTCACGTCCTGACCAGTAAAGGGGTCATTTTGTTATTGTAGTTGGTCAGGACGTGGCAGGGGTGTGTTTGTTTTGTGTGTTTCGGGGTTTTGGTTTATGTTCTATGGTTTCTATTTCTATGTGGGTTTTCTAGTTGTTCTATTTCTATGTTCAGGGTTTTGGTTTGGCCTTCAATTGGAGGCAGCTGTTCTTCGTTGCGTATAATTGGAGGCCATATTTAAGTAGGGGTTTTCAGCTTGTGTTTTGTGGGTGGTTGTCTCCGTATATTGCAGTTTGGTCCGATCATTACGACGATTATGACAGTGGGCTTGCTCTGGGCTAGCCCTGGATGTGTTTGTGTCGGCTCGCCCTAGTTGAACGCTGTGGGCTTGCTGTGGGGTAGCCCTTGTTGAGCTGCTGTGGGCTTGCTGTGGGGTAGCCCTTGTTGAGCTGCTGTGGGCTTGCTGTGGGGTAACCCTTGTTGAGCTGCTGTGGGTTTGCTGTGGGGTAGCCCTTGTTGAGCTGCTGTGGGCTTGCTGTGGGGTAACCCTTGTTGAGCTGCTGTGGGGTAACCCTTGTTGAGCTGCTGTGGGTTTGCTGTGGGGTAGCCCTTGTTGATCTGGTATGGGCTTGCTGTCGGGTGGCTTTTGTTGAGCCGTTGAAGGCTTGCTGTGGGCTAAGCCTTGTTGAGATGATGTGGGCTTGCTGTGGGTTAGCCCTTTATGGGTTGGTGTGGACTAGCCGTGCCCGCCTTGCCCACTGAATACCCACACAGGGCCCATGTGGTCATGTTTGCTGGGTGTGTGTGTTGATGTATGTTGCTGGTGTGTCTACAAACCAGGGTGTACTGCATGTTAACAGATCCATAGATAGTGTGGTTGGGGTTGATGGAGTAAATGTACCTCATGAATCATTATTCTGTTAACTGGGTTTTACACAACTTCCTCATGTCTTCATCAGTATCACTTCATTACCAACTATATGACCTGGACTGATGCCCAGAGTTACTGCAGAGAGAAATACACTGATCTGGCTACAGTAGATGATATGGAGGACCTGAACCAGCTGATAACTTGTGTCAATGATTATAAATTATGGTACTGGATTGGACTGAAGAAGGGAGACTCAATGAAGTGGCACTGGTCTCTGGCAGACAGATGTTTCTACAGAAACGGGGAGACTGAGTTCAGAAACTGGGACACTGGGACACCCCAAAATGGTAACTGTGCTTTAATGAGTACAGCTGGGCTGTGGAACAACACCTCCTGTGATGACCAGCATCACTTCATCTGTTATGATGGTGAATGTTTACATACTAATGATGAAGCCCGTTCCAAGTGCTGGGGCTGCCATTGAGTTGAAACATAGACTCATGATAGCTTTAAGTTGTTAATCAGTTATTGATCTGTTATGAAATCAATGACAACATGTACTATAGATGATCAGTAGATGATATTTCACTGGATATTTGTATTGATTATTACATTTGACTTTTGCAGGAAAACAAGTCACCAACCTAACATATGTCTTAATTCAGGAGAACAAGACCTGAATAGATGCTCAGAGTTACTGCAGACAGCATCACACAGACCTGGTCAGTGTGAGGAACCAGACTGAGAACACAGAGATAGAGAAGAAGATATCACTGAGGGGACTTCCTGTGTGGAACGGTCTGTTTCTAGACTCCTGGATATGGTCAGACCAGAGTGACTCTCATTCAGAAAATGGCAGTCAGGATATCCTGTAAGAAATGAGGAAGACCTGTGGTGGCCATAATTTTTTTGTATATGAGAGAAGAGGAAACTGCTCTCTGGTGAATTCTTATCCTAATCGTTATGATCCTACTAAATGGATGAATCATCCCTGTGAGTTAACTCACCCTTTCATCTGCTATAGTAAATTACCGTATTCTCCACCTGATCTACCTGATATTATGATGACAGGAGAACTCTAATGTTGCCCTGCTCTACTGTCATTGTGGGATTGTATTCTCTTGTAGGACCAGCTGTGGAGACCCCTGAGAAACTCCAACTGAAGAGACAGTTGGTGAGAGTGAAGATGACCCCAAAGGATCAAAATCTGAACCTCAGTGATCCTGCTCTTCAGGACTCCATCTTACAACAGCTGAGTTTCACCCTGTTCATGAACAACCAACTCAGTAATAATACAAACTGTAGAGATCTCTTCTCTGGTCTGGGTCCTAGTCTGTTGTGGATGATCTCCTCTCTGATCTGGGTCCTAGTCTGTTGTGGATGACCTTCTCTCATGGCCATTACCCTGCTCTCCGAGGGTTCTCAGGGAGAGTGGGTTGTCCAATTCACACATGCTTATTAAAACACAGTTTTAAATATGTGAAATAGGACAAATGTAAGCATCATCTCCTCATAGAGTCAAATGATTGAAGTGAAGAATGTCTCAGTACAGCAGGAAGGAATGGTAGTTGTAGATCTTCAGAATAACTATTACAGTGTGAAATATTGTGGGTCTTTGTATGTGTGTGTTTCTATAGATAAGGAACAAGCTGAAGGAGCAGGGGTTACCTGCAGGCACCAAAGTGATGTGGAAAAAACAGAAAGATGGGGAGGTCTTCCTCAAGGAGAAAGTGGGGTCTCACAAGAAAGAAGAAGAGGAGGAGAAGATGATGAAGAAGAGGATGAGAGAACTCTTGTTATGTTAAATGTTCTTATTACATTTCTATTTTTATTTAGATTAAAAATCTTTACTGGTCTAGATTGTCTCTGTTTAACTGAAACAGGTCTTTATCTGAGATGCTTTAAATTGTTTTATCATGAATTAATATTGTTTTATCATATATTAATATTCATTTTTACAGTATATATTAATATAGTTTTATCATATATTAATATTCTTTATTACAGTAAATATGAATATTGTTTTATATATTCATATTCTTTATTACAGTAAATATTAATATAGTTTTATCATATCTTAATATTCTTTATTACAGTATATATTAATATTGTTTTATCATATATTTGTCACGTCCTGACCAGTAAAGGGGTTATTTGTTATCATAGTTTGGTCAGGACGTGGCAGGGGGTATTTGTTTAATATGGTTCTCTGTGTGTGTGTGTGTGTGTGTGTGTGTGTGTGTGTGTGTGTGTGTAGAGGGATGTTTGATTTATGTATTCCGGGGTTTTGGTCATTGTTTTATGTTTGTATATTTCTATGTCTGTTCTAGGGTGTTTAGATCTGTTTTTAGGTAATTGGGATTGGGGCCTTCAATTGGAGGCTGCTGTGTATCGTTTCCTCTGATTGAAGGTCCTATAATTAGGAATGTGTTTGTCAGGGGAATTGTGGGAGATTGTTCTTAGCACTGCTGTATTGAGCCTGCAAGACTGTTAGTTCGTTTCTTATTTTGTTTAAGTGTTCACAAATAAAAGTTAAGATGAGCACTCGACCCGCTTCGCCTTGGTCCATTTACTACGACGAATGTGACAATATTAATATTGTTTTATCATATATTAATGTTTGATTACAGTATACATTAATATTGTTTAATCATATATTGATTTATAATGTATTAATATTGTGTTATCGGCCTCTCGAGTTGCGCAGGGATCTAAGGCACTGCATCTCAGTGCTAGAGGCGTCACTACAGACACACTGGTTTGAATCCAGGCTGTCTCACAACCGGCTGTGATTGGGAGTCACATAGGGCGGCGCACAATTGGCCCAGCGTCGTCCCGGTTTGGCCGGTGTAGGTCGACATTGTAAATAAGAATTTGTTCTTAACTGACTTGCCTAGTTAAATAAAGGTTAGATAAAATTCAATGTTTATCATATATTAATATTGTTTTATCATACATAATATTATTTTATCATATATAATATTGGTTTATCATAGGATGTGATCATATATTACAAATCTTTAAAATGGTGCTTTTTTTTAAATCTCTTTTGTTTGTTTATAAATTAGAACACAGTTCTTATTCAACTGTAGACTTGATGGCACATTTGGAATGTTAACGACATGAATTCAGGTATTTGCAAAACACGCCTCCAAATATTAAAATGAGCCCTTCCTCTACATTATGAAGCAGCTGGGCTTGGTGTGGGGTAACCCGTGTTGAGCTTGGTGTGGGATAATATGTGTTGGGCTTGGTGTGGGCTAACCTGTGTTGAGCTTGGTGTGGGATAACATGTGTTGGGCTTGGTGTGGGCTAACCTGTATTGGGCTTGGTGTGGGGTAACCTGTGTTGGGATTGGTGTGGGGTAACATGTGTTGGGCTTGGTGTGGGCTAACCTGTATTGGGCTTGGTGTGGGGTAACCTGTGTTGGGATTGGTGTGGGGTAACATGTGTTGGGCTTGGTGTGGGCTAACCTGTGCTGGGCTGATGTGGGTTAGCCTGTATTGGGCTGTTGTGGGCTATTCATGGCTGGGCTTGGTGTGGCCTAGCCTTCATGGCTGGGCTTGGTGCATGGCTAGCCTGTGTTGGGCAGGTGTGGGCTAGCCTGTTTTGGGCTTAGTCTGTGCTAACCTGTGCTTGGCTTGGTGTGGGCTGGCCTCTGCTGGGTTTGGTTTGAGCTAGCCTGTGTTTTGCTGGTGTGGGCTAGCCTGTGTTGGGCTGGTGTGCGCTAGCCTGAGTTGGGCTGGTTAGGGCTTGGTGTGGGCTAGCCTGTGTTGGGCTGGTTAGGGCTTGGTGTGGGCTAGCCTGTGTTGGGCTTGGTGTGGGCTAACTCCTGACCACCTTGCCCACCAAATACCCAGATGAGGCCAATGGGGTCATGTTTTCTGCGTAGGCTCAAGTCAAATGTAATTGTATTGGTCACATACACGTGTTTCTCTCTGGTGAGAGAGAGGTTTCTGTTCTTCCTTAAATTATTCAGTTTCTGTAAATGGCATGGGATCAGGAATAGAGTTTTCATTTTCATCCCAAACCAGACGGGCTCAGGCCGGGCAGGGCCTGAATTTCTGAGTATTGAATGGGGCCAGGCAGGTTTTGAGCTTGAACAAAGAACAGGGCAATGCTACAGTATGCGTGTCACTAAAGCCACATGTTAGCAGACAGTTGCTTAGCATACGCAAATGACAAACAAAGTAGCCTTCCACCACCTTCCATGTTACGTCACAACCACAGTACAATGCCACCTTCTGTAGACAACATCTGTGTAGGTGAAAGGAGTCACTAGGCTCTCTGGTGAGAGAGGTGTTCCTTCTTACCTTAAATTATTCATTTTCTGTAAATGGCTTGGAATCATGAATAAATGCCATCTCACTGGTTGCCCATGGTAAAATAAAGCACATTGGACTGAAAAAGGAATTTGACATGAATAATACTTTTCAGGAGGATTTAGGGGATGTCTTGAAAGTTTTTAATGCATAAGCACCCAAATGATTGTCTTGTTAGTTTTGGTTGATTTCCAACATGGTGGCTCACTGTCTGGCTCGGAACTGTGTGGAAAGAGCCTTTTCCCTCTCCTTAGAAAAACCTCATATACACTCACACGCACATGCACACTCTCACACACACACACACACACACACACACACACACACACACACACACACACACACACACACACACACACACACACACACACACACACACACACACACACACACACACACACACACACACACACACACACACACACACACACACACACACACACACACACACACTTTTCTATTGCTATCCTTGTGGGGAAGAAATAATTGATTCCCATCCAAAATCCTATTCTCCCCAAACCCTAAATCTAACCCTACATTTTAACAGTAACCCTAAACCTAATTGTAAACTCTAAACTGAACCCCAAACCCCAAACCCTAAAACTATACCTAACCCTAACTCCTAATCTCAGGTCAGTTCAAGATGTGAGTGTGTGTATGTGTGTGTGTGTGTGTGTGTGTGTGTGTGTGTGTGTGTGTGTGTGTGTGTGTGTGTGTGTGTGTGTGTGTGTGTGTGTGTGTGTGTGTGTGTGTGTGTGTGTGTGTGTGTGTGTGTGTGTGTGTGTGTGTGTGTGTGTGGTGTGTGTGTGTGTCTGCTTACACAATTGGGTGTACCACGTGCAAAGGTGCATAGATGAGTGTGGTTGGGGGTGAACGGTTGCTGGATAAAATGTCGGTCATGAATCATTATTCTCTTCACAGGGTTCTACACACCTTCCTCATGTCTTCATCAGTATCACTCCATTACCAACTCTATGACCTGGACTGATGCCCAGAGTTACTGCAGAGAGAACTACACTGATCTGGCTACAGTAGATGACATGGAGGACCTGAACAGGCTGATTACCAGTCCCAATGATTATAAATTATGTTACTGGATTGGACTGAAGAAGAGAGACTCCATGAAGTGGCACTGGTCTCTGGCAGGCAGATGTATCTACAGAGAGGGGGAGACTGAGTTCAGAAACTGGTACACTGGGATGCCCCAAAATGGTAACTGTGCTTTAATGAGTACATCTGGGCTGTGGAACAACACCTCCTGTGATGACCAGCATCACTTCATCTGTTATGATGGTGAGTGTTTACATACTAATGATGAAGCCTGTTCTAAGTGCTGGAGCTGCCATTGAGTTGAAACATGGACTCATGATAGCTTTAAGTTGTTAATCAGTTATTGATCTGTTATTATTTTTTATTTTATTTATTTTATTTATTTCACCTTTATTTAACCAGGTAGGCAAGTTGAGAACAAGTTCTCATTTACAATTGCGACCTGGCCAAGATAAAGCAAAGCAGTTCGACAACATACAAAAACACAGAGTTACACATGGAGTAAAACAACATACAATCAATGATGCAGTAGAAGAAAAAAAAATAAGACTATATACAATGTGAGCAAATGATGTGAGATAAGGGAGGTAAAGGCAAAAAAATGCCATGGTGGCAAAGTAAATAAAGTATAGCAAGAAAAACACTGGAATGGTAGATTTGTAGTTTGAAGAAAGTTCAAAGATAAAATATAAATAATATGGTGCAAAGGAGCAAAATAAATAAAATAAATAAATACAGTAGGGGAAGAGGTAGTAGTTTGGGCTAAATTATAGATGGGCTATGTACAGGTGCAGTGATCTGTGAGCTGCTCTGACAGCTGGTGCTTAAAGCTAGTGAGGGAGATAAGTGTTTCCAGTTTCAGAGATTTTTGTAGTTCGTTCCAGTCATTGGCAGCAGAGAACTGGAAGGAGAGACGACCAAAGGAGGAGTTGGCTTTAGGGGTGACCAGAGAGATATGCCTGCTGGAGCGCGTGCTACAGGTGGGTGCTGCTATGGTGACCAGTGAGCGGAGATAAGGGGGGACTTTACCTAGCAGAGTCTTGTAGATGACCTGGAGCCAATGTGTTTGGCGACGATTATGAAGCGAAGGCCAGCCAACGAGAGCGTACAGGTCGCAGTGGTGGGTAGTATATGGGGCTTTGGTGACAAAACGGATGGCACTGTGATAGACTGCATCCAGCTTGTTGAGTAGGGTATTGGAAGCTATTTTGTAAATGACATCGCCGAAGTCGAGGATTGGTAGGATGGTCAGTTTTACGAGGGTATGTTTGGCAGCATGAGTGAAGGATGCTTTGTTGCGAAATAGGAAGCCAATTCGAGATTTCACTTTGGATTGGAGATGATTGATGTGAGTCTGGAAGGAGAGTTTACAGTCTAACCAGACACCTAGGTATTTGTAGTTGTCCACAAATTCTAAGTTAGAACCGTCCAGAGAAGTGATGCTGGACAGGCGGGCAGGTGCAGGCAGCGATCGGTTGAAGAGCATGCATTTAGTTTTACTTGTGTTTAGGAGCAGTTGGAGACCACGGAAGGAGAGTTGAATGGCATTGAAGCTCGTCTGGAGGGTTGTTAACACAGTGTCCAAAGAAGGGCCAGAAGTGTACAGAATGGTGTCGTCTGCGTAGAGGTGGATCAGAGATTCACCAGCAGCAAGAGCGACATCATTTATGTATACAGAGAAAAGAGTTGGCCCAAGAATTGAACCCTGTGGTACCCCCATAGAGACTGCCAGAGGTCCAGACAGTAGGCCCTCCGATTTGACACACTGAACTCTGTCAGAGAAGTAGTTGGTGAACCAGGCGACGCAATCGTTTGAGAAACCAAGGCTACTGAGTCTGCCGATGAGGATGTGGTGATTAACAGAGTCAAAAGCTTTGGCCAGGTCAATGAATACAGCAGCACAGTATTGTTTCTTATCGATGGCGGTTACGATGTCGTTAAGGACCTTGAGCGTGGCTGAGGTGCACCCATGACCAGCTCTGAAACCAGATTGCATAGCGGAGAGGGTGCGGTGGGATTCGAAATGGTCGGTAATCTGTTTGTTGACTTGGCTTTGGAAGACCTTAGAAAGGCAGGGTAGGATGGATATAGGTCTGTAGCAATTATGGTCAAGAGTGTCACCTCCTTTGAAGAGGGGGATGACAGCAGCTGCTTTCCAATCTATGGGAATCTCAGACGACACGAAAGAGAGGTTGAACAGGCTAGTAATAGGGGTTGCAATAATTTCGGCAGATAATTTTAGAAAGAAAGGGTCCAGATTGTCAAGCCCAGCTGATTTGTAGGGGTCCAGATTTTGCAGCTCTTTCAGAACATCAGCTGAATGGATTTGGGAGAAGGAGAAATGGGGGAGGCTTGGGCGAGTAGCTGTGGGGGGTGCAGTGCTGTTGAATGCAGTAGGGGTAGTTAGGTGGAAAGAATGGCCAGCCGTAGAAAAATGCTTATTGAAATTCTCAATTATAGTGGGCTTATCGGTGGTGACAGAGTTTCCTATCCTCAGTGCAGTGGGCAGTTGGGAGGAGGTGTTCTTATTCTCCATGGACTTTACAATGTCCCAGAACTTTTTAGAGTTGGAGTTGCACGAAGCGAATTTCTTTTTGAAAAAGCTAGCCTTGGCATTTCTAACTGCCTGTGTGTATTGGTTTCTAACTTCCCTAAAAAGTTGCATATCGCGGGGGCAGTTCGATGCTAATGCAGAACGCCACAGGATATTTTTGTGTTCGTTAAGGGCAGTCAGGTCTGGGGAGAACCAAGGGCTATATCTGTTCCTGGTTCTACATTTCTTGAAAGGGGCATGCTTATTTAAGATGGAGAGGAAGGCATTTAAAAAAAATAACCAGGCATCCTCTACTGACGGGATGAGGTCAATATCCTTCCAGGATACCCGGGCCAGGTCGATTAGAAAGGCTTGCTCGTTGAAATGTTTCAGTGAGCGTTTGACAGTGATGAGTGGAGGTCGTTTGACCGCTGACCCATTACGGGTGCAGGCAATGAGGCAGTGATCGCTGAGATCTTGGTTGAAAACAGCAGAGGTGTATTTAGAGGGCACGTTGGTTAGGATGATATCTATGAGGGTGCCAGTGTTTGCGGCTTTGGGGTTGTACCAGGTGGGTTCATTAATAATTTGTGTGAGATTGAGGGCATCAAGCTTGGATTGCAGGATGGCTGGGGTGTTAAGCATGTCCCAGTTTAGGTCACCTAGTAGCACGAGCTCTGAAGATAGATGGGGGGCAATCAGTTTACATATGGTGTCCAGAGCACAACTAGGGGCCGAGGGGGGTCTATAGCAGGCGGCAACGGTGAGAGACTTGTTTTTGGAGAGGTGGATTTTTAAAAGTAGAAGTTCAAATTGTTTGGGTACAGACCTGGATAGCAGGACAGAACTCTGCAGGCTATCTCTGCAGTATATTGCAACACCGCCCCCTTTGGTCGTTCTATCTTGTCTGAAAACGTTGTAGTTAGGGATGAAGATTTCAGAGTTTTTGGTGGACTTCCTAAGCCAAGATTCAGACACAGCTAGGACATCCGGGTTGGCGGAGTGTGCTAAAGCAGTGAATAAAACAAACTTAGGGAGGAGGCTTCTAATGTTAACATGCATGAAACCAAGGTTATTACGGTTACAGAAGTCATCAAAAGAGAGCGCCTGGGGAGTAGGAGTGGAGCCAGGCACTGCAGGGCCTGGATTCACCTCTACATCCCCAGAGGAGCAGAGAAGAATAAGTATGAGGGTACGGCTAAAAGCTATAAGAATTGGTCGTCTGTGACGTCCAGAATAGAGAGAAAAAGGAGCAGGTTTCTGGTGGCGATAAAATAGCTTCAAGGTATAATGTACAGACAAAGGTATGGTGGGATGTGAGTACAGAGGAGGTAAACCTAGGCATTTAGTGATAGTGAGAGAGATATTGTCTCTAGAAACATCATTGAAACCAGAAGATGTCATAGCATGTGTGGGTGGAGGAACTGATAGGTTGGATAAGGTATAATGAGCAGGGCTAGAGGCTCTACAGTGAAATAAGCCAATAAACACTAACCAGAACAGCAATGGAGAAGGCATATTGACATTAAGGAGAGGCATGCTTAGCCGAGTGATCAAAGGGTCCAGTGAGATTCAGACAGCTAGCCGGGCCATAGGTAGCAAGCTGGTGGAAGATGGGAGGGAGGTCTGTTTTTAGCCAGCTCGTGCGTTTCCGTCTGTGGGTTAGTGGGGTTCCGTGTGGAAGGGGGGACCTGTCCAAGTTGGCAAAATAGTTAGTTATAGTGGCCCAAGAAAAGTGTCCGATAGACCTATTCAGATCGCAGCCGAAAAGACAGCTAACGATTAGCGGGCCGCAGATGGGCGATCAGGTTACGTCACGACGGAGGGGCCAGTTGGATAACTCCCTCGGGCAGATAACGTCGGTGGTCCAGTCGTGAAGACCCGATGGGGCTTCGGATCGGCAGTAAAACGGGTCAGGATAGGTGAGTTGTAGCCCAGGAGACACTTCAGCTGGCTAGCTCAGGAATAGCCCAGGAGTGGCTGACGGAACTCTTCAGCTGGCTAGCTCCGTAATAATGTGTGTTAATTCCGTGACCGACGTTGCCAATAGTCACTCAGGTAGCAGCTAGTTAGCTGCAAGATCCAGGTGTAAATGTCCAGAGCCTGCGGTAGAAATCGGGGAAAGGAGAGAGAATAGGTCCGGTATGCTCTGGTCTGAGTCGCGCTGTACAAAAACTGCCGATAGCTTTTCGAGCTAATGGATAGCTGAGGACAGCTAACCGTGGCTAGCTGAACTTCAACGTTAGCCAGTGAAAATGGCTAACCTCTTGCTAGCTTCTGTTGTGGAATTCAGATGAGGTAAATAATACTTTCTTTTTTTAAATTGGTGAGGCGGGTTGCAGGAGAGTGCTTTGAGGTTGAGTTTTTAGAATTAAAAAAGAATATATATATATAAAAAGATAAGTGAAGAAAAAAAATATGTAAATATATATATACACGGGACACGACAAGAGGAGGGTAGAGGACGTCTGAACTGCTACGCCATCTTGGAAAAATGAAGATAAGATAATTATCAAACCAATGACAACATGTACTATAGATGATCACAAGATTATGTTTCATTGGACTTTTATATTGATTATTACATTTTACTTTTGCAGGAAAACAAGTCAGCAAGCTAACATACGTCTTAATTCAGGAGAACAAGACCTGGATAGATGCTCAGAGTTACTGCAGACAGCATCACACAGACCTGGTCAGTGTGAGGAACCAGACTGAGAACACAGAGATAGATCTGAAGATATCACTGAGGGGACTTCCTGTGTGGATCGGTCTGTTTCTAGACTCCTGGATATGGTCAGACCAGAGTGACTCCTCATTCAGAAACTGGTGGCCAGGATGGCTTTCAACAGATCAGAGATACAACTGCACTATGGTGCATTCTAATCCTTCTTCTCCTTACCATGCTAAATTGAGAAATTATCCCTGTGAGAACACCTTTCCTTTCATCTGCTATGGTAAATTGCCATATTCTCCACCTAATCTACCTGATATTGTGATGACAGAAGAACTCTAATGTTGCCCCCGTGATTAACTACTGCCATTGTGGGATTTTATTATCTTCTTGGCATTGCTGTGGAGACCACAACTGCCCCCCTGCCCACACCCACAACCACGACTACCCCCCCCTGCCCACAACTACCCCCCTGCCCACAACCACGACTACCCCCCTGCCCCCTGCCCACAACCACGACTACCCCCCTGCCCACCACCACGACTACCCCCCTGCTCACAACCACGACTACCCCCCTGCCCACAACCACGACTACCCCCCTGCCCACAACCACGACTACCCCCCTGCCCCTGCCCACAACCACGACTACCCCCCTGCCCACCACCACGACTACCCCCCTGCTCACAACCACGACTACCCCCCTGCCCACCACCACGACTACCCCCCTGCTCACAACCACGACTACCCCCCTGCCCACAACCACGACTACCCCCCTGGCCACAACCACGACTACCCCCCTGCCCACAACCACGACTACCTCAAATGAAGAGACTGGTGGTGAGAGTGAAGATGACCCCAAAGGATCAAAATCTGAACCTCAGTGATCCTGCTGTTCAGGACGCCATCTTACAAGAGGTGAGGTTCACCCTGTTCATGAAGAACCAACTCAGTAATAATACAAACAGTACAGACCTCCTCTCTGGTCTGGGTCCTAGTCTGTTATGGTGACCCTCCTCCTGATCTGGGTTCTAGTCTGTTGTGGATGACTTTTTCTCCTGGCTGTGACCCCACTCTCCGAAGGTGTCTCAGGGAGAGGGGGATATGCAAAAAAGACATTTCCAATTCACACACTTGTCCATGTGTTAAATTGTCACAACTGCTCCCACTCTTCTCCCCTGCCGCTTGAGGGCGCCTGTATCCCCAGCATTACGCACTCCTGCCACCATCATTACGCACTCCTGCCACCATCATTACGCACACCTGCCTTCCCCAGTCAGGCGCATCAGCAATTATTAGACTCACCTGGACTTATGTCACCTGTGTCATTACCTCCCCTATATCTGTCTGTTCCCCTGCTCTGTTCCCTGCTTCAGCATTGATTGTCGTCTGTCTTTGTATACCAGTGTGCTGACACTGTTCCTGTCTTGTTCCATGTTTGTTCCTAATTAAATGTTGACTCCCGGTACCTGCTTCTCGACTCCAGCGTCGGTCCATACAGAAACAGGACAAATATAAGCCTCATCTCCTCATAGAGTCAAAGGGTTGAAGTGAAGAACGTCTCAGTATAGCAGGAAGAAATGGTGGTTGTTGATCTTCAGAATAACTAATACAGAGTGAAATATTGTGGGTTCTGTATGTGTGTGTTTCTCCAGATAAGGAACAAGCTGAAGGATCAGGGGTTACCTGCAGACACCAAAGTGATGTGGAAAAAGCAGCCTGATGGGAAGGTCTTCCACAAGGAGAAAGAGGAGCCTCCCAAGACAGAAGAGGAGGAGAAGAAGATGAAGAAGAGGATGATGACGAAGAGAGAACTCTAATTATGTAAAATGGTCTCCTTACATTTCTCTTTTTATTTACATTAGTAATCTGTACTGGTCCAGATTTATATTGTTTTATCTTATATACTATTGTTTTATCATTTATTAATATTGTTTTATCATTTATTAATATTGTTTAATCATATTTAATATTGTTTAATCATATATGAAATTTGTTTTATTGTATATTAGTATTGTTTTATCATAGGATGTGTCAAGTTACAATTTAATTAATTTAATTTATATTTCAATAAATAATCTCTCATTTATCAACAAGGTTTTATATTAATTAAACTACACATTTATTATGACCAAATAAAGGTTTAAAATGTTGAAGGGTGTGTTTGTTATATTTGGTACATATTTAATTTACATGTTAGTCATTAAGACCCATCACAACCACCAAACAGGTGTCAACTGTAACCATGACCTGCTGACCAATGGTTTGCATTTGAAAAAGACTGAAGTTTTGCATTAATTCACTGTCAATTACAGAGGAGAGAGAGAGTGCAGAACACCCAATGACAGAGGAGAGGGAGGTCAGAGCACCAAATGACAGGGGGAGGGAGGGAAGATTACCCAATGACAGAGGAAGAGTGAGCATAGAGCACCAAATGACAGAGGAGAGGGAGGTCAGAGCACCCGATGACAGAGGAGAGGGAGAGCAGAGCACCCAATGACAGAGGAGAGGGAGGGCAGACAACCCGATGACAGAGGAGAGGGAAGGTCAGAGCACCCAATGACAGAGGAGAGGGAGGTCAGAGCACCCATTGACAGAGGAGAGGGAGGGCAGAGAACCCAATGACAGGAGGAGTTTAGGGAGACACTGCGAGGACAAACATCAGGACCACCTGCTCTCTCCATGACAGTTACCAGTCATTCACCAGTCAGCAGATATCAACCCAACTGATAATGAGGGATGAGATGGAACAAGCTATTTGGAGTGGAGATCCACTACCAGCCTACTTGACACAACTGAGTGAAGCATTGGTGTTGACTTTGGCCAGCATCCCTGTGGAACGCTTTTGACACCTTGTAGAGTTCATGCCTCGACGAATTGAGGCTGTGTTGAGGGCAACTGAAGGTGTTCCTAATGTTTTGTACACTCAGTGTATATTTTTACCATAACATCACCATTTCCCCTGAATAACATTCAAATATAAACAGGGTGAAAAATCCCAATTTGTCTTAAAAAAACACATTTTCAGAGAGTGAGAGCTGAGACCAGGTCCACTGGGTTCCTGCCTGTCTCTGTGGTGTACCTCCAGTACTGTTCCAGTCAAGTGGCTTTACCTGGGAGAGTCACTATCAAATCAGGCCTCACTCTCTCACCTGAACAATTCTTGAACCACTCAATCCTTTTCGGTACAATGAGGCAGTTTCTGGGTAATAGACTAGACTAGAGGAGTGGGTTATCTACTTTGAATCAAGAACACCATCACATGCAAATGTTCTGTATAGCCTCTCTAACTGTTTCCTTGTCTGGTTCTGTCCAACCCCTTATCCAGTGTGATGAATGTTATGTCACAGTTTTGTTTTAAATTGAGATGAATAACAAATTCAAGCAAATGAGGAACAGTATAAGGTTTAAATAGGGACAAACATGGGATGACATACACACAGTAGGAGAGACAGAGAGAGAGAAAGGGGAGAGAGTAGGATAGAGACAGATAAAGAGACAGAGAGAGAGAGAGAGAGAGAGAGAGACAGAGAGAGACAGAGACAGAGTAAGTGAGTTTTCTTCAATCACCAGGTAAGGCCATTTTGGAATGCAGAATCATGTTGTAATTCTAACATATTTTATTATAGAGAAATGTTTATAATATTTATTAGATACTTTATTTATTCCCAGTTTTGAAGGTTCCAGTGTAGAATAATCAACCATGTGTTGTAACCCTCTGGAAACGTTATGTTGAGGTTTTTCACCACTACCCACTTCCAATACTTTAGAAACCTAACCTAACAATCACTGATTGTTCCTGTCTCTGAACAGGTGATAACCCTCTATGTGGGGAGCATTACCTCCACCTGTCCTGTCACGTCATATCAGTAAAGAAGGAGAAAGACAGTTTGCATTGGTAAAGTGTTGCAGCCTTGAAGTGCATTCATTTTAATCATATATCCTTTAAATTTCACAGTGATGGAAACGTTGTGGTATCTCACCCTGCTAATCTCAGGTCAGTTTACTGTGTGTGTGTCTCAGCAATACGTCCTTGCTAATCGGCTCCATATTATCCCCAATACATTGGCCCAGTGCTGGCGGCTCATATCTGATGAGGACAGCCTTCACTGTTCCTGTAATAAACTGACTTCTTGGATCGGCTGTCCGTATTGGGCCCATTTGGTCCCCAAAATGATCTCGATGACCACCTTATGGCAATTTATAAATTTTATCTCTTATGTACAGGTATTTATTTATATATAATTTATTTAGTGCAAGTTAAATCAAATATTGCTAAAGTAATTAATAAATTGTAATATTTATGAGCCCTAATTTCTGTTAGGTGTTTTCACATCTGGTCCTGTTTACAATAACTGATCTCAGTCCTGTTTAAAGTGAACTGTGGTAAAAGAGAGCAACATAACTCTGTTCTCTTTGTATTCACTCTGCCCCTGGATTTGAATGAGGACTCAACTCTTTTGCTAGTTCACTTCACCTATTTTGTGGACTGAGTCCTCTTTCCATTCACACTTCTATGTTTAAAAAGGAACCAAGATCTTTTCCCAACATTAACTCAATGCACCCTGGGTTTTTACAAAATGCAGGACAAGGAATTCAATCAGAATGTGTTATTAGACAGCTAGATAAACAGACTTACATTTTGGAAGATAATAGATATAGACATAATCATTGTAATCAGAAGATACTATTAACATGTACTGTACATATGATTGCAAACAGAATAAATAGCAATAGAATAACTGGAGAATAAATAATTGTTTAATTGAAAATTGTACAGCCAAGGTAGTGTACTGTCCCTTTAAGAGCTGGAAGAGATGTTATACCCTGTATTGTGATGTCACCTAATAGGTCTTCTCACACTATTAAAACCCCACAATCAATAAACAGCTGATGAAGCTCAATTAGCCTATAGATCACTCATTGCAAACAAATATTCTGAACAAAAACTCCACACACTTTGGAATATCTGTGTGTCCTTGACAATCTCTAATCAATATTCAAAAACAGCAACTATGTCCTGTGAACCTGCACATCACCATAATATTTTGTTTGTGCCACCAATGTGAGGGGTTATGTAGTTGTCTATATTGAGGGGTTATGTAGTTGTCTAGTGTGAGGGGTTATGTAGTTGTCTATATTGAGGGGTTATGTAGTAGTCTAGTGTGAGGGTTTA
This sequence comes from Salmo salar, assembly GCF_965601325.2. Lineage (NCBI taxonomy): Eukaryota > Metazoa > Chordata > Actinopteri > Salmoniformes > Salmonidae > Salmo > Salmo salar. The sequence continues at coordinate 12,651,026 of NC_138297.1, read as the reverse complement.
TGTAGTAGTCTAGTGTGAGGGTTTATGTAGTAGTCTATATTGAGGGGTTATGTAGTTGTCTATATTGAGGGGTTATGTAGTTGTCTAGTGTGAGGGGTTATGTAGTAGTCTAGTGTGAGGGTTTATGTAGTAGTCTAGTGTGAGGGGTTATGTAGTTGTCTATATTGAGGGGTTATGTAGTTGTCTATATTGAGGGGTTATGTAGTTGTCTAGTGTGAGGTGTTATGTCAGTAAACTAGTGTGAGAGGTTATGTAGTAGTCTAGTGTGAGGGGTTATGTCAGGAATCTAGTGTGAGGGGTTATGTCAGTAGTCTAGTGTGAGGGGTTATGTCAGGAATCTAGTGTTAGGGGTTATGTCAGTAGTCTAGTGTGAGGGGTTATGTCAGTAGTCTAATGTGAGGGGTTATGTCAGTAGTCTAGTGTGAGGGGTTTTGTCAGTAGTGTAGTGTGAGGGGTTATGTCAGTAGCCTAGTGTGAGGTGTTATGTCAGGAGTCTAGTGTGAGGGGTTATGTAGTAGTCTAGTGTGAGGGGTTATGTTAGTAGTCTAATGTGAGGGGTTATGTCAGTAGTCTAGTGTGAGGGGTTATGTAGTAGTCTAGTGTGAGGGGTTATGTCAGGAGAAACATTTTGTTGTAGACTAGCGTGTGGTGCAGGAATAATGACAAGCAGACCTGGGGAGCTTTGTGTTCACATTCTCCTAAAAAAGGGTATCCGGACATCGGAATTCAAGCGAACTGAACTCAGTCGGGAGCGAATTGAACTTGAGTGTATGCGTTGCTTTGGAGTGTTCAATCTGCACAAAAATATAAGCGACCCACATCGAGTTCACAGAAATTGGCTGAAAATGAAGTGTGAAAACGACCATTTTTATCTTATGTGTTTCACCAGAAAGACAACACAGTTCCTGCTGTCATCCACTGAGATGTTGCTGTGGGCTTGCTGTTGAATAGCCTGTGTTGGGATTGCGGTTGGCTGGCCCGTAACCACCTTGGCCTCTGAAAACCCACACAGAGCAAATGCTGTGATGTTTGCTAGGTGTGTGTGTGTGTGTGTGTGTGTATTTATGGATGTAGGTGTGTGTGTGTGTGTGTGTGTGTGTGTGTGTGTGTGTGTGTGTGTGTGTGTGTGTGTGTGTGTGTGTGTGTGTGTGTGTGTGTGTGTGTGTGTGTGTGTGTGTGTGTGTGTGTGTGTGTGTGTGTGTGTGTGTGTGTGTGCACACCAAGGTGTACTGTACTGTGTGTTAACAGATCCATAGATAGTGTGGTTAGGGTTGAGAAGTTGATGGAAAAAATGTCCCTCATTAATCATTATTCTTTTCACAGGATTCTACACACCTTCCTCATGTCTTCATCAGTATCACTTCATTACCAACAATATGAACTGGACTGATGCCCAGAGTTACTGCAGAGAGAAATACACTGATCTGGCTACAGTGGATGACATGGAGGACCTGAACAAGCTGATAACTAGTGTCAATAGTAGTTACTTCGTCTGGATCGGACTGAAGAAGGGAGACTCAATGAAGTGGCACTGGTCTCTGGCAGACAGACGTTTCTACAGAGAGGGGGAGACTGAGTTCAGAAACTGGGACACAGGGACACCCCAAAATGGTAACTGTGCTTTAATGAGTACAGCTGGGCTGTGGAACAACGCCTCCTGTGATGACCAGCATCACTTCATCTGTTATGATGGTGAGTGTTTACATACTAATGATGAAGCCTGTTCTAAGTGCTGGGGCTGCCATTGGGTTGAAACATAGACTCATGATAGCTTTAAGTTGTTAATCAGTTATTGATCTGTTATCAAATCAATGACAACATGTACTATAGATGATCAGTAGATTATATTTCACTGGATATTTGTATTGATTATTACAATTTGACTTTTGCAGGAAAACAAGACAAAAACCTAACATATGTCTTAATTCAGGAGAACAAGACCTGGATAGATGCTCAGAGTTACTGCAGACAGCATCACACAGACCTGGTCAGTGTGAGGAACCAGACTGAGAACACAGAGATAGATCAGACGATATCACTGAGGGGACTTCCTGTGTGGATCGGTCTGTTTCTAGACTCCTGGATATGGTCAGACCAGAGTGACTCCTCATTCAGAAACTGGACATTAAGATATGCCTGCATGCTTCAGGCACAGTGCACTGTGTTGTACTGATTTTTGCAATCAGTCTAATTCTGCTGAATGGATAAATCATCCCTGTGACCACAGACATAACTTTCTTCTGCTATACTGGTAAATTACAATATTCTCCACTTGATCTACCTGATATTATGATGACAGGAGAACTCTGTGTTGCCCCAAGATTCACTACTGTCATTGTTGGATTTTATTCTCTTGTAGACCCAGATGTGAAGACCACGACTGTCCCTCTGCCCACAACCACAACCACAACCACGCCTTCCACCCCGACCACAACCACAACCACGCCTTCCAACCCGACCACAACCACAACCACGCCTTCCACCCCGACCACAACCACAACCACGCCGTCCACCCCGACCACAACCAAAACCATGACTGCCTCCCCGACCCCTGAGAACCCTCAACTGAAGAGACTGGTGGTGAGAGTGAAGATGACCCCAAAGGATCAAATATCTGAACCTCAGTGATCCTGCTGTTCAGGACGCCATCTTACAAGAGGTGAGTTTCACACTGTTCATGAAGAACCAACTCAGCAATGATACCAACTGCACAGACCTCCTCTTTGGTCTGCTTCCTAGTCTGTTGTGGATGATCTCCTCTCTGGTCTGGGTTCTAGTCTGTTGTGAATGACCTCCTCTCTGGTCTGGGTTCTAGTCCGATTGTGGATGACCTCCTCTCTGGTCTGGGTTCTAGTCTGATTGTGGATGACCTCCTCTCTGGTCTGGGTTCTAGTCTGTTGTGGATGACCTCCTCTCTGGTCTGGGTTCTAGTCTGTTGTGGATGACCTCCTCTCTGGTCTGGTTTCTAGTCTGTTTGTGGACGACCTTCTATCCTGGCCGTGACCCCGCTCTCCAAGAGTATCTCAGAGAGAGTGGGATATCCAAAAACACATTTCCAATTCAGACATGAATATTAAAACACACTTGTACATGTGTGAATTAGGACAAATATAAGCCTCATCTCCTCATAGAGTCAAAGGGTTGAAGTGAAGAACATCTCAGTATAGCAGGAAGGAATGGTAGTTGTAGATCTTCAGAATGACTAATACAGAGTGAAATATTCAAATCAAATCAAATCTTGTTTTTCACAAACACATGGTTAGCAGATGTTATTGGTCACATACACATGGTTAGCAGATGTTATTGGTCACATACACGTGGTTAGCAGATGTTATTGCGAGTGTTGCGAAATGCTTGTGCTTCTAGTTCCGACAGTGCAACAATATCTAACAACTAATCTAACAATTCCACAACAACTACCTAATACACACAAATCTAAGTAAAGGGATGGAATAAGAATATGTACATATAAATATATGGATGGGACATGGCCGACCGGTATAGACGAGATGCAGTAGATGGTATAAAAGTGTGGGTCTCTGCGTGTCTTTGTGTTTCTCCAGATAAGGAACAAGCTGAAGGAGCAGGGGTTACCTGCAGACATCAAAGTGACATGGACAAAGCAGCCTGATGGGAAGGTCTTCCACAAGGAGGAAGAGGGGTCTCCCAAGAAAGAAGAGGAGGAGAAGATGAAGAGGATGATGACAAAGAGAGAACTGTAATTATGTAACATGTTCTCCTAACATTTCTCTTTTTTATTTACATTAATTATCTGTACTGGGATGTATTTTCTCAACCTAATTAAATGTATTTTGTTAAGTAAATTGTTTATAATAAACATGAATAGTGTTATATCATGAGACGTTTTTAGATAATTTTCTTGACTTGGTTGTTTTATTACAGGGTTTGTTCTCAAGATAGACTTTTCACACATCATGTCTGTAAATGAGGTATCTGTAGCTATGTTGATATACAGTGCTGTGAAAAAGTATTTGCCTCCTTTCTAATTTTCTAAACTTTTACATATTTTCATACTGAACTTTATCTGATCTTCAAAGAAAACAGAATATTAGATGAAGGGACCATTTTCATGTAGACTGCTCGTTTCAAGTTCTGTCACAACATCGCAATTTGGATTAGTTCTGGAATTTGAAAACTTCAAATATGTTTCTTTTTAACCATTTTCATGAAGACTTGACTGTGTGTTTTGGATCATTGTCCTGCTTCGTGACCCAGCTGCTCTTCAGCTTCAGGTGACAGACTGATGGCCTGTCATTCTCCTGTAGAACTCTTTCATACTGAGCAGAACTCATGGTTCCTTCTACTAACATTTTGGACTAGATGGGTCCCATTATGTCTGATGAAAACCAAATACTGCATTCCACAGAAAAAACTTCATATCAATTGTCAAGCATGGTGGTGGTAGTGTGATGGTTTGAGGATGCTTTGCTGAGTTTAAGCAGTTCTGCATGCAAGGGTGGGTCAAAATTCCTCCACAGCAATGTGGGAGGCTGATCAACAACTATAGGAAGCCTTTGGTTGCAGTCATTAGAGCTAAAGGTGGAACAACCAGTTATTGAGTGTAAGGGGACAATTACTTTTTCACAAACGGGAATTGGGTGTTGCATAACTTTGTTAATTAAATAGATAAAATAAGTATAAATATGTTTTGTTATTTTGTAAACTCAGGTTCACTTCATCTAATTTTAGGTTTTGGTTGAAGATCTAATAACATTCAGTATTAAAAATATGCAAAAATAGAGAAAATCAGAAAGGGGGCAGATACTTTTCCACAGCACTGTAAGTATCAATGTGTTTTTCTAATTGGAATGCAACTTTCTTTAATTGAAAATATATTTAGACCATAGTTTACATACTGCATAGCCAATGTAGTCTCAGCATGTGTCACGTCCTGGCCAGTATATAAGGTTAATTGTTTTGTAGTTTGGTCAGGGCGTGGCAGGGGGTATTTGTTTTATGTGGTTCGGGGTGGTGTGTTTGTGTAAAGGGTGTTTGATTTAGTATTTCCGGGTTTTGGTTTATGTTTAGTTAATTCTATGGTTAGTCTAGTGTGTGTGTTTCTATGTTTGGTTGATTGGGGTTGGGACTCTCAGTTGAAGGCAGGTGTTGTCTATCTGCCTTTGATTGAGAGTCCCATATATTAGGGTGTGTTTGTATGTGTTATTTGTGGGTGATTGTTCTGTGTTGAGCCTATGCTAGCCAGACTGTTTGTAGTTGTTCGTTCGTGCTTTTGTTTTGTGATTTTTGTACGTTCATTTTTTGAAGTAAATAAATTCTCAAGATGAGCATACACGTACCTGCTGCGTATTGGTCCTCCTTCACCGACGACAACCGTGACAGAATCACCCACCACCAAAGGACCAAGCAGCAGAGGAAGGAGCAGACGGAGTTCGAGTTGGACTGGCGGGAGAAGTGGACTTGGGAGGAAGTTCTGGACAGGGCCGGACCCTGGCATCACGCTGGGGATTATCGCCGCCCGCAGTGGGAAATTGAGGCAGCCAAGGCAGAGAGGCGGTGGTATGAGGCCAGAGTGGACGCGCTGAAGGAGATGCACGAGAGGCACCCCCAAGAAAAATTTTTTTGGGGGCACACGGGTAGTTTGGCTAGGCGTAAGAAGAGCCGGAAGCCAGCTACCCGTGGTTATATGGAGGAGCGTATGGGTGAGATAGTGCGCTCCTCAGCGAAACATAGCGCTCTCCACCCCATACGCTCCTCCATATAACCACGGGTAGCTGGCTTCCGCACGCACAGTCCGGTGCGCGTTACTCCAGCCCCTCGCAGGTGCCGTGCTAGAGCGGGCATCCAGCCTGGCAGGAGGATGCCTGCGCAGCGCATCTGGTCGCCGGTACGCCTCCGAGGACCAGGCTACCCAACTCCCGCTCTACGCACGGCTACCATCAGGCCCCTGCACAGCCCAGTCTGCCCTGTACGAGCACCCCGCTCGTACAGGGCTACTAGTTCCATCCAGCCAAGGCGGGTTGTGCAGGAGGTAAGATCTAGACCGACTGTGCGCCTCCATAGCCCTGGGTTTCCAGCTCCTGTCTCTCGTGCGGACCCGGAAGTGCGTCAACCCAGTCCGACTCGTCCTGTTCCCGCTCCCCGCACTAGCCTGGAGGTGCGTGTTCATAAGCTGGTATATCCGGTACCAGCACCACGCACCAGGATTATAGTGCGTCAGCCCGCCAGTCAACAGTCATCATCAGAGCTGCCCGCCAGTCAACAGTCATCATCAGAGCTGCCCGCCAGTCAACAGTCATCATCAGAGCTGCCCGCCAGTCAACAGTCATCATCAGAGCTGCCCGCCAGTCAACAGTCATCATCAGAGCTGCCCGCCAGTCAACAGTCATCATCAGAGCTGCCCGCCAGTCAACAGTCATCATCAGAGCTGCCCGCCAGTCAACAGTCATCATCAGAGCTGCCCGCCAGTCAACAGTCATCATCAGAGCTGCCCGCCAGTCAACAGTCGTCAGAGCTGCCCGCCAGTCAACAGTCGTCAGAGCTGCCCGCCAGTCAACAGTCGTCAGAGCTGCCCGCCAGTCAACAGTCGCCAGAGCTGCCCGCCAGTCAACAGTCGCCAGAGCTGCCCGCCAGTCAACAGTCGCCAGAGAGGTCAGACTGCGCTGAACTGCCGGAGTGGCCAGACTGCGCTGAACTGCCGGAGTGGCCAGACTGCGCTGAACTGCCGGAGTGGCCAGACTGCGCTGAACTGCCGGAGTGGCCAGACTGCGCTGAACTGCCGGAGTGGCCAGACTGCGCTGAACTGCCGGAGTGGCCAGACTGGCCAGACTGTCCCAAGTGGCCAGACTGTCCCGAATTGCCAGACTGCCCAGACTGTCCCGAATTGCCAGACTGCCCAGACTGTCCCGAATTGCCAGACTGCCCAGACTGTCCCGGACTGCCAGACTGCCCAGACTGCCCCCCGGCGATGCCAGACTGGCCCGACTGCCCCTCGGCGATGCCAGAGTGGCCCGACAGCCTGGAACGGTCGGAACCAGAGCCACCTCCAGAAATAGGTGGGTTGGGGAGGGGGGGTGTCGCACAGTGCCGTCGTTGACGGCAGCCACCCTCCCTTCCCTCCCTTTAGAAAAGGGGACTTTTTGTTGGTGTTGCTTGGGGTTATTTTTTGTTAAGGTGCTTCTGGGGTAGCACCTTTAAGGGGGGGGTACTGTCACGTCCTGGCCAGTATATAAGGTTAATTGTTTTGTAGTTTGGTCAGGGCGTGGCAGGGGGTATTTGTTTTATGTGGTTCGGGGTGGTGTGTTTGTGTAAAGGGTGTTTGATTTAGTATTTCCGGGTTTTGGTTTATGTTTAGTTAATTCTATGGTTAGTCTAGTGTGTGTGTTTCTATGTTTGGTTGATTGGGGTTGGGACTCTCAGTTGAAGGCAGGTGTTGTCTATCTGCCTTTGATTGAGAGTCCCATATATTAGGGTGTGTTTGTATGTGTTATTTGTGGGTGATTGTTCTCTGTTGAGCCTATGCTAGCCAGACTGTTTGTAGTTGTTCGTTCGTTCTTTTGTTTTGTGATTTTTGTACGTTCATTTTTTGAAGTAAATAAATTCTCAAGATGAGCATACACGTACCTGCTGCGTATTGGTCCTCCTTCACCGACGACAACCGTGACAGCATGTTTTTTATTGGTTAATGAAGATGTATTTTCTGATGATCAAATAAATACTTTTTGCAGATTAACAGTAACGGTCTAGAGTTGTGATTCTTCAAGTTTCAACTTTATATTATTTTAATGTTTATTTTACATATTTTACCTTAATGATAAAGACATCTAGACATAATGTGTAATCAACTCCTCTCTTCAGGACTCTGATACACTGGTACCAGTTAGAACCATGTCCTGCTGACCAGAGATTTAGTTACGTTTTACATCACTTCCTCAAATTAGACAGAGGGGAACTTTACCACATCAAGCCAGACCCAGGATATTTCCTGGAACACACAATGATGTGACATCAGTAATGAACCTGGTCTCAGATCTGTTTGTGGCCTCTTGCCAAGTCTCATGTGTGTTGTGGTGCTGTGTGGCTCAGTTTGTAGAGCATGGTGCTTTCAACACCAGGATTGTTGGTTTGTTTTCCCTGAGGCCGCCAATATAGAAAATATATGCTTGATTACTTCTGGATGAAAGGTTATATTATATTTTATATTATGGTCTGCAGTGCATTTGGGAAAGTATTCAGACCCCTTGATTTTTTCCCCATTTTTTTTTTTTACGTTACAGCCTTATTCTAAAATTCGATTAAATAGTTTTTTGCCCTCATCAATCTACATACAATACCACATAATGTCAAAGCAAAAACAGCTTTTTAGAATGTTTTGCAAATGTATTACCAAAAAAATTGAAATATTAGATTTACATAAGTATTCAGACATGTTCAATCGGTTTAAAGTCCGCCATCTGGCTGGGTCACTCAAGTACATTCAGAGACTTGTCCCGTAGCCTCTCCTGCGTTGTCTTGGCTGTCTGCTTAGGGTTGTTGACCTGTTGGAAGATGAACTTTCGCCACACTCTGAGGTCTTGAGCGCTCTGGACCAGGTTTTCATTAAGGATCTCTCTGTAATTTGCTCCGTTCATCTTTCCCTCAGTCCTGACTAGTCTCTCACAGTCCCTGCCGCTGAAAAACATCCCCACAGCATGATGCTGCCACCACCATGCTTCACCATAGGTATGATGAAAGGTTTCCTCCAGACGTGACGGTTGGCATTCAAGCCAAAGAGCTCAATCTTGGTTTCATCAGACCAGAGAATCTTGTCTTTATGAGAGTCTTTATGTGCCTTTTGGCAAACTTCAAGCGTGCCCTCATGTGCCTTTTACTGAGTAGTGGCTTCTGTCTGTCCACTCTACCATAAAGGCCTGATTGGTGGAGTGCTGCAGAGATGGTTGTCCTTCTGGAAGTTTCTCCCATCTCCACAGAGGAACTCTAGAGCTCTGTCAGAGTGACCATCGGGTTTACATTTACATTTAACATTTAAGTCATTTAGCAGACGCTCTTATCCAGAGCGACTTACAAATTGGTGCATTCACCTTATGATATCCAGTGGAACAACCACTTAACAATAGTGCATCTGAATCTTTTAAGGGGGGGGGGGGGGGGTTAGAAGGATTACTTTATCCTATCCTAGGTATTCCTTAAAGAGGTGGGGTTTCAGGTGTCGGAATGTGGTGATTGACTCCGCTGTCCTGGCGTCGTGAGGGAGCTTGTTCCACCATTGGGGTGCCAGAGCAGCGCACAGTTTTGACTGGGCTGAGCGGGAACTGTGCTTCCTCAGAGGTAGGGAGGCGAGCAGGCCAGAGGTGGATGAACGCAGTGCCCTTGTTTGAGTGTAGGGCCTGATCAGAGCCTGAAGGTACGGAGGTGCCGTTCCCCTCACAGCTCCGTAGGCAAGCACCATGGTCTTGTAGCGGATGCGAGCTTCGACTGGAAGCCAGTGGAGAGAGCGGAGGAGCGGGGTGACGTGAGAGAACTTGGGAAGGTTGAACACCAGACGGGCTGCGGCGTTCTGGATGAGTTGGAGGGGTTTAATGGCACAGGCAGGGAGCCCAGCCAACAACGAGTTGCAGTAATCCAGACGGGAGATGACAAGTGCCTGGATTAGGACCTGCGCCGCTTCCTGTGTGAGGCAGGGTCGTACTCTGCGAATGTTGTAGAGCATGAACCTACAGGATCGGGTCACCGCCTTGATGTTAGTGGGTTCTTGGTCACCTCCCTGACCAAGGCCCTTCTCCCCCGATTGCTCAGTTTTGCCCGGCGGCCAGCTCTAGGAAGAGTCTTGGTAGTTCCAAACTTATTCCATTTAAGACTGATGAAGGCCACTGTGTTCTTGGGGACCTTCAATGCTGCAGAAATGTTTTGGTACCCTTCCCCAGATCTGTGCCTTGACATAATCCTGTCTCAGAGCTCTACGGAAAATTCCTTCGACCGCATGACCTGGTTTTTGCTCTGACATGCACTGTCAACTGTGGGACCTTATATAGACAGGTGTGTGCCTTTCCAAATCATGTCCAATCAATTTAATTCACCACAGTTGAACTCCAATCATTACTGTAGTAGAAACATCAAGGATGATCAATGGAAACAGGGTGAACCTGAACTCAGTTTAGAGTCTCATAGCAAAGGGCCTGAATACTTATTTAAATATGGTATTAAAAAAAACATTTTTTTGCTTTGTCATTATGGGGTATTGCGTGTAGATTGATGAGGATTTAAAACAAATCTATTTTCGAAATAATAATGTAACATAACAAAATGTAGAAAAAGTGAAGATGTCTTAATACTTCCCGAATGCACTGAACATAAATTAGTTAGGCCCTAATCTATGGATTTCACATGACTGGGAATACAGATATGCATTTGTTAGTCACAGATATCTTAAAATTAATGAGCCTCAGGACCTCGTCACCATATTTTTGTGCATTCAAATGAACATCAATAAAATGCAATTGTGTTAATTGTCTGTAGATGAATCCTGCCCATACCATATCTCTACCGCCACCATGGGGCACTGTTCACTACGTTGCAAACCGCTCCCCCACACAGCGCCATAAACTTGGTCTGCGGTTGTGAGGCCGGTTGGACATACTGCCAAATTCTCTAAAACAATGTTGGAGGCAGCTTATGGTAGATAAATGAACATTCGATTCTCTGGCAACAGCTCTGGTGGACATTCCTACAGTCAGCAAGCCAATTGCACGCTCCTTCAAAACTTGAGACATCTGTGGAATTGTGTTGTGTGAGAAAACCTTTTAGAGTGGGCTTTTATTGTCCCCAGCACAAGGTGGACCTGTGTAATGATCATGCTGTTTAGTCAGCTTCTTGATATTATAAACCTGTCAGGTGGATGGTTTATAAAAGAGAAATGCTCACTAACAGCTATGTAAATTAATTTGCGCACAACAGCTTGGAGAAATAAGCTATTCTGTGCATATTGTTTGGTTCTTTTTTTTCCCTTTATTTAACTTGGCAAGTCAGTTAAGAACAAATTCTTATTTTTACTTTGTCAGCTCGGGGAATCAATCCAGCAACATTCCGGTTACTAGTCCAACGCTCTAACCACTAGGTCACCTGCTGTATGAAGAATCCCTGGGATCTTTAATTTCAACTCATGAAACATGGGACCAAAAACTTTATATGTTGCATTCATATTTTTGTTCAGTGTAGTTTGGTTATTATCAAGCTAGAAATGACAATGACCATAGGAGTTGCCAGACAGCACAACAGATCTGGGACCTGCAAGCTACATACTGTAACTACCACACCATACCACAAGCATCTTAGGTGTGCTCATCTAGGATCAGTTTTGCCTTTCAGATTATAATGAATGAAATGACATGGACACTGGGGAGCGGATCCTACATTCAGAAAAAAAGGTTCCAAAAGGTTTCGTCGACTGTCCATATGAAAACCCTTTGAATAATATCCCTTTATGGCTCCATGTAGAACCCTTTATATCACAGGTTGAACCCTTTTGGGTTCCATGTAGAACCCTCCGTGGAAAGGGTTTTACATGACAGAGCAAAGACAGAGGAGAGAGAGGGCAGAAAACCAAATGAAATAGGAGAGGGAGAGAAGATCACCCAGTGACAGAGGAGAGGGGGGTCAGAACACCCAATGACAGAGGAGAGGGAGGTCAGAACACCCAATGACAGAGGAGAGGGAAGTCAGAGAACCCAATGACAGAGGAGAGGGAGGTCAGAGAACCCAATGACAGAGGAGAGGGAGGTCAGAGTACCCAATGACAGAGGAGAGGGAGAGCAGAGAACCCATGACAGAGAGGAGGGAGGTCAGAGTACCCAATGACAGAGGAGAGGGGGGTCAGAACACCCAATGACAGAGGAGAGTGAGGTCAGAACACCCAATGACAGAGGAGAGGGAAGTCAGAGAACCCAATGACAGAGGAGAGGGAGGGCAGAGCACCCAATGACAGAGGAGAGGGAGGTCAGAGAACCCAATGACAGAGGAGAGGGAGGGCAGAGCACCCAATGACAGAGGAGAGGGATTGCAGAGCACCCATTGACAGAGGAAAGGGAGGTCAGAACACCCAATGACAGAGGAGAGGGATTGCAGAGCACCCAATGACAGAGGGGAGTGAGGGCAGAGACTATAGATGATCAGTAGAGTATATTTCACTGGATATTTGTATTGATGATAACATTTGACTTTTGCAGGAAAACAAGTCACCAACCTAACATACGTCTTAATTCAGGAGAACAAGAACTGGATAGATGCTCAGAGTTACTGCAGACAGCATCACACAGACCTGGTCAGTGTGAGGAACCAGACTGAGAACACAGAGATAGATCAGAAGATATCACTGAGGGGACTTCCTGTGTGGATCGGTCTGTTTCTAGACTCCTGGAGATGGTCAGACCAGAGTGACTCCTCATTCAGAAACTGGCAGTCAGGGTATCCTGTAAGTAATGAGGAAGACCTGTGGTGTCCATATTTTTTATATATATGAGAGAAGAGGAATCTGCTCTCTGGTGAATTCTTATCCTAATCGCTATGATCCTAGTAAATGGATGAATCATCCCTGTGAGTTAACTCATCCTTTCATCTGCTATGGTAAGTTACCATATTCTCCACTTGATCTACCTGATATTATGATGACAGGAGAATTCTAATGTTGCCCCATGATTCACTAATGTCATTGTGGGAATGTATTATCTTGTAGGCCCAGCTGTGGAGACCCCTGAGAATCTCCAACTGAAGAGACAGGTGATGAGAGTGAAGATGATCAAAATCTGAACCTCAGTGATCCTGCTGTTCAGGACACCATCTTACAGGAGGTGAATTTTATGCTGTTCATGAAGAACCAATTCAATAATAATACAAACTGTACAGACCTCTTCTCTGGTCTGGTTCCTAGTCTGTTGTGGATGACCTCTCTGGTCTGGGTCCTAGTCTGTTGTGGATGATCTGCTCTCTGGTCTGGGTCCTAGTCTGTTGTGGATGACCTTCTCTCATGGCAATTACCCCGCTCTCCGAGGGTTGTCAGGGAGAGTGGGTTGTCCAATTCACACATGTATATTAAAACACACTTGAACATGTGTGAAATAGGACAAATGTAATCATCATCTCCTCATAGAGTCAAATGATTGAAGTGAAGAATGTCTCAGTACAGCAGGAAGGAATGGTAGTTGTAGATCTTTAGAATAACTATTACAGTGTGAAATATTGTGTGTCTTTGTATGTGTGTGTTTCTATAGATAAGGAACAAGCTGAAGGAGCAGGGGTTACCTGCAGGCACCAAAGTGATGTGGAAAAAGCAGGCTGATGGGAAGGTCTTCTTCAAGGTGAAAGTGGGGTCTCACAAGAAAGAAGAGGAGGAGGAGAAGATGATGAAGAAGAGGAAGAAGAGGATGACGACAAAGAGAGAACTCATGTTATGTTAAATGTTCTCCTTACATTTCTATTTTTATTTAGATAAAAAATCTGAACTGGTCTAGATTGTCTCTGTTTAACTGAAACTGGTCTTTATCTGTGATACTTTAAATTGTTTTATCATGTATTAATATTGTTTTATCATATATTAATATTCATTTTTACAGCATATATTAATATTGTTTTTTCATGTATTAATATTTTTCATTACAGTATATATTAATATTGTTTAATCATATATTAATATTTTTCATTACAGTATATATTAATATTGTTTAATCATATATTAATAATGTTTTATCATATAGTAATATTTTTCATTACAGTATATATTAATATTGTTTTATCATGAATTAATATTGTTTTATCATATATTAATATTATTTTATCATATATAGTATTGTTTTATCGTATATTAATATTGTTTTATCATTTATGAATAATATTTTATCGTATATAATATTGGTTTATCATATGTCACGATTCTCTAAAGCAGAACCCAGAAGCAGACCAGGACAAGGTGAGTGGAACAAAGGTGAGTATTTATTTACAGACTCAAATGTGAAAGCAGAATAATCCAGGAGACGGAGCTTGCAGCGGAGGTGAGTTGGTGAGAGTGAATAGGCAGATCCAATGATGTCACAGAAGCCACCGACGACCAGGCAGGGGTGGGGTGAATGTTCCGGGAGAATGATGTTCATTGCTAACGATCCGGCAGGGAATGGATGTCAGGTCAGAGCTTATGAAGTGAAGAGGTGATGATCAGGACCAGGTGTGCAGATAGCTGATGAGATGCAGGTGCGGGTAAGATGCAGGTGCGGGTAATCGAGAGATCTCCCGCCTAGCTTCGTCGCCCGGCAACCAGACAGGGTGCGTTCAGGAACCTCAGCAAACAGACTCCAAGACAGTAAACAGGCAACTCAGGCAGAAAACAGACTCAGGATGTGGGATTCATGACAGTACCCCCCCCTCCGACGAACACCACCGGGCGGACTACCCATGAGCGCCAGGATGGAGGCGGAAGAAGTCACGAAGGAGGTCAGCATCAAGGATCTGACGCCGAGGAATCCAACTCCTCTCCTCAGGACCATACCCCTCCCAGTCCACGAGATACAGGAAACCCCGACCCCGCCGTCTGGAATCCATGATGCGGCGCACCGTGTAGACAGGACCACCTCCGATCATCCGGAGGAAGAGGAGGAGGAGGCGGAGGGGGCAGCAGAGGACTGAGGAGCACAGGCTTGAGGCAGGAGACATGAAAGGTGGGATGGACTCTGAGCATTCTAGGCAACTTGAGTCGAACCACAACAGGATTAATCACTGTCTCCACTACAAACGGACCAATGAACTTAGACTCAGTCCGCAGAGGAAGATCCCGTGTAGCAAATCAGACCTTATCTCTGATGACATAAGCGGGGGCTGGAATTCGGCGACGATTCGCCTGGAGCTGATACCGGTCAGGAACTCTAAGGAGGGCCTTTCTGGCCTGATGCCAGGTCCGGTGGCAATGGCGAATGTGGGCCTGGACAGAGGTTACCGAGAGATCCTTCTCCTGAGAAGGAAACAAGGGAGGTTGGTAACCGTACAGGCACTGGAAGGGAGACATCCCAGTGGCAGATGTAGGGAGAGTATTGTGGGCATACGCAACCCATGGCAACTGAGAGACCCAAGAGGCGGGGTTGGAGGAGACAAGGCAGCGCAGCGTGGATTCTATCTTCTGGTTGGCTCTCTCCGCCTGACCATTAGATTGGGGGTGAAATCCAGATGTGAGACTGACAGTAGCTCCAATGGCCAAACAGAAGGATTTCCAGATAGCAGAGGTAAACAGAGGACCACGGTCGGAAATTATGTCAATGGGCAACCCGTGGACCCTGAAAACCTCCCTAACCAGGATCTCGGACATCTCAGAGGCAGATGGAAGCTTGGAGATGGGCACAAAGTGGGCGAACTTGCTGAATCTGTCCACAATAGTCAGAATGACCGTGTTCCCATCAGAAGAGGGCAACCCAGTGATAAAGTCCAGGGCCAGATGCGACCATGTTCGCCGGGTAATAGGTAGGGGGTGAAGAAGTCCAGAGCTGGGTCTATTGGCACTCTTATTCTGTGGACAAACTGGACAGGCAGCAACAAACCTCCGGGTATCTTCTCCCATGACAGGCCACCAAAATTGTCTGCGTAGTAACGCCATCGTCCGAGCCACGCCCGGGTGACAAGCCATCTTGCTGGCGTGGGACCATTGGAGGACAGCAGAACGGACAGACTCAGGCACAAACAACCGACCGGGTGGACCGTTACCGGGACCGGCCTGCGTCCGAAGGGCCGCCAGAACCTCCTCCTCAATCCTCCACGTAACTGCTCCCAGGACGAAGTTCTGGGGAAGAATCGTCTCGGTCGTGGCCCCACTCTCCTCCGTCTTGGAGAACATCCGGGACAAGGCGTCCGCCTTGCCGTTCTTAGACCCAGGTCGGAACGTCAGGGAAAAATTAAAGCGTTCAAAAACAAAGCCCAACTGGCCTGACTGGAGTTGAGACGTCTAGCCGATTGCACGTAAGCAAGATTCTTGTGGTCAGTCCAGACAATAAACAGTTGCTCCGCCCCCTCCAACAAGTGGCGCCAATCCTCCAAGGCCAGTTTCACCTTGAGAAGCTCCCGGTTACCCACATCGTAGTCCCTCTCCGCAGACGAAAGACGATGAGAGTAGAAGGCGCAGGGATGGAGTATACCGTCAGTGGAGCTTCACTGGGACAGGACGGCACCAACCTCCACATCAGACGCGTCCACTTCAACGACAAACTGACGGGCAGCGTCAGGTTGAGAAAGAATCGGGGGCATTGGTGAATTGACTCTTCAAATCCAGAAATGCTCGGTCTGCCTCAGGATTCCAACAGAAGTTCCTGGTGCTAGAAGTCAGGGCAGTTAATGGAGCGGCCACACGGCTGTAATCATGGATAAATCTACGATAGAAATTCGCAAACCCCAGAAACCACTGGAGCTGCAATCTCGTACCGGGCTGGGCCCAATCCAGAAATGCCCTAAGCTTCTCTTGGTCCATCTTAATCTCTCCTCTGGAGATGATGTACCCGAGGAAGGATGTAGTGTGGGCGTGAAATTCACACTTCTCGGCCTTCACAAACAGGCAGTTCTCCAACAATCGCTGCAGAACCTGCTTGACATGCTGGATGTGGCTGGAAAGCTCCTTAGAGAAGATAAGATTGGTCTTTTTGTGTTCATGTACCTGGATGACAATCTTATATCTCAGGACTTCATTAACCATACTTTGGAACACTGCTGGAGCATTGGTCAGTCCAAACGGCATCACCAGATACTTGAAATGACCCATCGGTGTATTGAAACCAGTCAACCACTCGTCCCCCTCTCTGATCCAGACCAGATGATACGCATTGCCTAGATCCAGCTTCGTGAACACAGTAGCACCCTGTAAGGAGTCGAAAGCAGAGCTCATCAAGGGCAGGGGATACTTGTTCTTGACCGTAATATCATTCAAACCCCGATAATCAATACAAGGTCGAAGAGAGCCATCCTTCTTACTCACAAAAAAGAATCCTGCCCTCAGGGGTGATGACGAGGGACGAATGAGACCAGCAGCTAGAGACTCCTTTATGTAGGTCTCCAAAGCTTCACGTTCAGGTCGAGAGATACTGTATAACCGTCCCTTGGGATAGGCAGCTCCAGGGAACAGGTTAATGGCACAATCATATGGTCGGTGGGGAGGAAGTGACAGAGCCTTCTGCTTACTGAACACTTCACCCAAATCGTGATATGTTTCAGGAACCAGGGACAAATCTGGGGGGGGGGTAGAATCAATGACCTGACTGGGAACAGAATGGGAACAGGCAGTCTTAAGGCAGTTAGCATGACATTCAGTGCTCCAACTAGTTACCTTGCCAGTCACCCAATCGAACGTGGGATTGTGTTCTCTCAGCCAGGGGTATCCAAGAACCAGAGGAACATGGGGAGAAGGCAGATTGAAGAAGGAGATAACCTCTGAATGATTCCCTGACAACAGCATCTTAACCTCTTGGGGCTAGGTGGGACGCTAGCGTGCCACCCGTGGTGCACTCCATCAACAGCAGGTGCATTTCAAGAGCGGCTAATTTGAATCCAAATAAATGTCAAAATTCAAATTTTTCAAAAATACAACTATGTTACACCATTTGAAAGATAAACATCTCCTTAATCTAACCACGTTTTACGATTTCAAAAAGGTTTTACGGCGAAAGCATAAATTTAGAGTATGTTAGGACAGTACATTTACAAGAGTTGTGTGTAATGTTTTGTCAAGTCAAAGACAGGGTCACCAAAACCATAAAACCAGCTAAAATGATGCACTAACCTTTTACAATCTCCATCAGATGACACTCCTAGGACATTATGTTAGACAATGCATGCATTTTTAGTTCTATCAAGTTCATATTTATATCCAAAAACAGCGTTTTACTATGGCATTGATGTTGAGGAAATCGTTTCCCTCCAATAACCGGCAGTCAAGTCAGCGTCAGAAATTAAATAATTAAAATTAGAAAACATTGGTAAAATATTATATTGTCATTTAAAGAATTATAGATTTACATCTCTTGAACGCAATCAACTTGCCAGATTTAAAAATAACCTTACTGGGAAATCACACTTTGCAATAATCTGAGCACTGCGCCCAGAAAAATACGCGTTGCGATACAGACTAGACGTCATGTTGGGGAGATCTAAAATCGAAAATACTATGTAAATAATCCATTACCTTTGATTCTCTTCATCAGATGTCACTTCCAGGTATCACAGGTCCATAACGAATGTAGTTTTGTTCAAAAAAGCTCATCATTTATGTCCAAAAATCTCCGTCTCGTTAGCACATGATGTAAGCCAGCCGGACTTCTCGTCATGAACGAGGGGAAAAAATATATTTCCGTTCGTTCAAACATGTCAAACGTTGTATAGCATTAATCATTAGGGCCTTTTTTAACCAGAACATGAATAATATTCAAGGTGGACGAATGCATACTCTTTTATAACGTATTGGAACGAGGGTACCCAACATGAACTAGCGCGCCAGGTGTCTAATGGGACATCACCGTTCCATGGCTCTTGTTCGGTCAGATCTCCCTCCAGAAGACTCAAAACACTTTGTAAAGGCTGGTGACATCTAGTGGAAGCAATAGGAAGTGCCAAAATATTCCTAAACCCCTGTGTTTTTCAATGGGATAGGTTTAAAGTCAATACAACACATCAGGTATCCACTTCCTGTCAGAAAATGTCTCAGGGTTTTGCCTGCCAAATGAGTTCTGTTATACTCACAGACACCATTCAAACAGTTTTGGAAACTTTAGAGTGTTTTCTATCCATATATAATAAGTATATGCATATTCTAGTTACTGGGTAGGATTAGTAACCAGATTAAATCGGGTACATTTTTTTTATCCAGACGTGCAAATGCTGCCCCCTAGACCCAACAGGTTAACCGGTTCAGTCCTCATAGTGATATGTGCCAGACTACTGCCATTCAGGGTGGTAGCTTCAATTGCTTCCGGTAATTGCTCCTTGGAAATCCCCAGCTGTTCCACCAAGTCGGCATCCATAAAGCTGCCATCGGCACCTGAATCGATAAAAGCGTTAATCGCTAAACTCTGATTCGTGTTCATGAGTGTTGCAGGAAAACGGGGTCTGACAGGACTATTGAGAGGTTGAAACTGGCTCGCTAAAAGTCCTCCCAAACTTAGCGAGCCGGGCAGTTTAACGGGCGCTGGGGACAAGCGGAGATGTAATGTCCCGAGCTACCACAGTAGAGGTAGCTGTTGGTCTCACGTCTACGTTGGCGCTCCTCCTTGGTTAACCAGTGCCGCCCCACTTGCATGATTTCAGGATCTGGAGGCAGGACCCCTCCACTAATCCCGTGTGGTGAATAATGATTGACTCGTTCTGGTCCACTTCCTGACCCGAATGGCAACCGAGTGGCTGAT
Source organism: Salmo salar (assembly GCF_965601325.2). NCBI lineage: Eukaryota > Metazoa > Chordata > Actinopteri > Salmoniformes > Salmonidae > Salmo > Salmo salar. The sequence continues at coordinate 12,631,638 of NC_138297.1, read as the reverse complement.
TGATTGACGTGCCCCATTGCTTCTCCTTCCTTCTCTCTCGGACTCTGTTATCCACCCGAATAGATAATGCTACCAGACTGTCCAGGTCACTAGGCTCAGGATAGGAGATCAGCTCATCTTTGAGTTGCTCCGACAACCCCTGATAAAAAAACGCTTGTAGTGACACCTCATTCCACCCACTCTCCACAGTCAATGTCCTGAATTCGATAACAAAGTCTGCCACACTGCGAACTCCTTGGCGAAGAGAAAACAAACGCTTAGCTGCGTCCTTACCTCGGACAGGATGGTCAAAAAGCTTCCTAATCTCTGCCGTGAACTCCTGGTATGACGCCATGCAGGTGTCCTGTCGTTCCCATACGGCTGAAGCCCACTCCAGAGCTCTTCCACGCAGCAGTTCAATAACAAAAGCTATCCTTGCCTTGTCTGTGGCGTAAGAGTGGGGCTGCAGATTAAACACTAATCCACACTGCATAAGAAACGAACGGCATCTTCCCAAATCCCCTTCGTACTTATCTGGCGTCGGAACCTTGGGCTCACGGAAGGAAACAGCTCCAGAAGCAACAGGTGAGAGGGGTGAAACAGGTGGTGGATGATCCGCCGGCAAACTGAGCTGAGCCTGGATACTCGTCAGACTAGCAGAAAAGTTCCAAACCGATCTCCTGTAGCAGCGTGCTGTGTTGTCCCAACATCTTCTCCTGATGGGTAATGGCATAGCGAACGGAGTCCAGGTCCGCTGGGTTCATTCTTGGCCGGATCGTTCTGTCACGATTCTCTAAAGCAGAACCCAGTAGCAGACCAGGACAAGGTGAGTGGAACGTAGGTGAGTATTTATTTACAGACTCAAATGTGAAAGCAGAATAATCCAGGAGACGGAGCGGGCAGCGGAGGTGAGTTGATGAGAGTGAATAGGCAGAGCCAATGATGTCACACAAGCCACTGACGACCAAGCAGTGCTAATGATCCGGCAGGGAATGGATGTCAGGTCAGAGCTTATGAAGTGAAGAGGTGATGATCAGGACCAGGTGTGCAGATAGCTGATGAGATGCAGGTGCGGGTAATCGAGAGATCTCTCGCCTAGCTTCGTCGCCCGGCAACCAGACAGGGTGCGTTCAGGAACCTCAGCAAACAGACTCCAAGACAGTAAACAGGCAACTCAGGCAGAAAACAGACATATATAATGACATATATAATACTGTTTTATCATATATAATATTATTCTATCATATATAATATTGTTTTATCATAGGATGGGATCATATGTTACAAATCTTTAACATTGCTCATTGTTTGAATCTCTTTTGTTAGTTTATGAATTAGAACCTAGTTTTTCTTCAACTGTAGACTTGATGGTTCATTTGGAATGTTAACCTCTATGGGCTAGGCGGGACGAATTCGTCCCACCTACGTAACAGCCACTTGAAGCCTGTGGCGCGATTTTCAAAACCTTAAAAATCCTATTACTTCAATTTCTCAAACATATGACTATTTGACGTTCAGAACTTGCATACCCGCAAACCTCCGGTGAATTTACTAAATTACTCACGATAAACGTTCACAAAAAGCATAACAATTATTTTAAGAATTATAGATACAGAACTCCTCTATGCACTCGATATGTCCGATTTTAAAATAGCTTTTCGGTGAAAGCACATTTTGCAATATTCTAAGTACATAGCCCAGGCATCACGGGCTAGCTATTTAGACACCCGGCAAGTTTAGCACTCACCAATATCAGGTTTACTATTATAAAAGTTTGATTACCTTTTGTTGTCTTCGTCAGAATGCACTCCCAGGACTGCTACTTCAATAACAAATGTTGGTTTGGTCCAAAATAATCCACCGTTATATCCGAATAGCGGCGTTTTGTTCGTGCGTCCCAGACACTATCTGAAATGGTAAATCAGGGTCACGCGCATGGCGCAATTCGTGACAAAAAAAATCTAAATATTCCATTACCGTACTTCGAAGCATGTCAACGCTGTTTAAAATCCATTTTTATGCCATTTTTCTCGTAAAAAAGCGATAATATTCCAACCGGGAATGTCCATTTAGCTAAACAGAGCAAAGTAAATAGAGCTTTCGGTCGACGCGGGCACGAGCCTGAGTCTCACAGTACTGTAACCAGCCACTACCCAAACGCGCTACTTTGTTTCAGCCAGAGCCTGCAAAGCCACGATTCAGCTTTTTGCCGCCTTCTGAGACCCTATGGCAGCCGTAGGAAGTGTCACGGGACAGCTAAGATCCTCACTCTTCAATAAACAGAGACAAGAAGAACGACACCTTGTCAGACAGGCCACTTCCTGAATGAAACCTTCTCAGATTTTTGCCTGCCAAATGAGTTCTGTTATACTCACAGACACCATTCAAACAGTTTTAGAAACTTTAGGGTGTTTTCTATCCATATGTAATAAGTATATGCATATTCCAGTTACTGGGTAGGAGTGGTAACCAGATTAAATCGGGTACGTTTTTTATCCAGCCGTGTCAATACTGCCCCCTATCCTAAACAGGTTAACGACATTAATTCAGGTATTTGCAAAACACGCCTCCAAATATTCAAATTAGCCCTTCCTCTACATTATGAAGCAGCTGGGCTTGGTGTGGGGCAACCTGTGTTGGGCTTGGTGTGGGGTATCCTGTGTTGGGCTTGGTGTGGGCTAACCTGTGTTGGGCTGGTGTGGGATAACCTGTATTGGGCTGCTGTGGGCTATCCTGTGCTGGGCTTTGTGTGGGCCAGCCTGTGTTGGGTTGGTGTGGGCTAGCCTGTCTTGAGCTGTTGTGTCTAGCCTGTGTTTGGCTGGTGCGGGCTTGCTTGTGTTTGGCTGGTGTGTCTAGACTGTGTTGGGCTGGTTAGGGCTTGGTGTGGGCTAGCCTGTGTTGGGCTTGGTGTGGGCTAACTCCTGACCACCTTGCCTATCAAATTCCCAGATCAGGCCAATGGGGTCATGTTTTCTGCGTAGGCTCAAGTCAAATGTAATTGTATTGGTCACATACACGTGTTTCTCTCTGGTGAGAGAGAGGTTTCTGTTCTTCCTTAAATTATTCCGTTTCTGTAAATGGCATGGGATCAGGAATAGAGTTTTCATTTTCATCCCAAACCAGACGGGCTCAGGCCGGGCAGGGCCTGAATTTCTGAGTATTGAATGGGGCCAGGCCGGTTTTGAGCTTGAACAAAGAACAACAGAGCAATGCTACAGTATGCGTGTCACTAAAGCCACATGTTAGCATACAGTTGCTTAGCATACGCAAATGACAAACAAAGTAGCCTTCCACCACCTTCCATGTTACGTCACAACCACAGTACAATGCCACCTTCTGTAGACAACATCTGTGTAGGTGAACGGAGTCACTAGGCTCTCTGGTGAGAGAGAGTGTTCCTTCTTACCTTAAGTTATTCATTTTCTGTAAATGGCTTGGAATCATGAATAAATGCCATCTCACTGGTTGCCCATGGTAAAATAAAGCACATTGGACTGAAAAAAAAGTTGACATGAATAAGACTTTTCAGGAGGATTTAGGGGATGTCTTGGAAGTTTTTAATGCATAAGCACCCAAATGATTGTCTTGTTAGTTTTGGTTGATTTCCAACATGGTGGCTCACTGTCTGGCTCGGAACTGTGTGGAAAGAGCCTTTTCCCTCTCCTTAGAAAAACCTCATAGACACTCACACGCACATGCACACTCACACACACACACACACACACACACACACACACACACACACACACACACACACACACACACACACACACACACACACACACACACACACACACACACACACACACACACACACACACACACACACACACACAGACACATGAAGGCTGACAGGCTTCTACTTGTGTAATGGTGGCTAACACATCTGATTGGCTGTCTGATTGGTATTGAGTCTGTTCCTGTTTTTATGTTCCTTCGGTGCATGTTATTTCCTGCTCTCCAGTCAAACCACAAAGCAACCCTCAAAGCACTAAGGAATCCCTTTCATTTCCAGTAGTGACATCATTTAGGTGATTTAGGGCCCTAAGCATTGACCCCATGAGAACCTGCTCATCTCACTCCTACCTGCCTCTCAACCTCCCCATGTTCAGCTACAGACCTGTAAAAACCAGTAACAAAGGGATGGAGAATTTGATACGATGCTATTGATATAGCTTTTATAGTCATTCAATACAAAGTAGTAGTTTTTTTCAAAAGGAAATGAACATAGAAAGTAGAACTCTCTCTCTCTTTCTCTCTCTCTCTCTTTCTCTCTCTCTCTTTCTATCCATATGCTGTATTGTCCTTCACTATCTTTATGCAAACTATTTTGACCTCAATGGAAGAGATCATGATAACAGAAACCTGACAGGACCTATTTAACATCACGGACAGCGATGCTCACCACTAAAGGGACTGTTAGCCTAACAACAACAACAACAACAACATAGACAGAGTTCAGGCTATTTATTATGAAAGCAAAAGAGACACACACACACACACACACACACACACACACACACACACACACACACACACACACACACACACACACACACACACACACACACACACACACACACACACACACACAGTTTTGTATTGCTATCCTTGTGGAGACCAAATAATTGTTTCCCATCCAAAATCCTATTCTCCCCTAACCCTAAATCTAACCCTACATTCTAACCATAACCCTAAACCTAATAGTAACCTCTATGCTGCACCCCAAACCCATAACCCTAAAACTATACCTAACCCTAACTCCTAGCTCTAAACCTAACCGTAACCCCTAACCCTAACCTTAATCCTAACCCTTACTCCTAACCCTAAACCTAACCCGAACCTTAATCCTAACCCTAACTCTAAACCTAACCCTAACCTTAATCCCAACCCTAACTCCTTACCCTAAACCGAACTGTAACCCTTAACCATTTACATTTACATTTAAGTCATTTAGCAGACGCTCTTATCCGGGGGGGGGGGGGGGGGGGGTTAGAAGGATTACTTTATCCTATCCTAGGTATTCCTTAAAGAGGTGGGGTTTCAGGTGTCTCCGGAAGGTGGTGATTGACTAACCCTAACCTTAATCCTAACCCTAACTCCTAACCCTAAACCTAACCGTAACCCCTAACCTTAATCCTAACCCTATCTCCTAACCCTAAAGCTAACCATAACCCCTAACCCTAACCTTAATCCTAATCCTAAACCCTAATTTCTAACCCTAACTGTAACCCCTAACCCTAACCTTAATCCTAACCCTAACTCCTAACCCTAAACCTAACTGTAAACCCTAACCTTAATCCTAACCATAATTGTAACCCTAACCCCAAATCTAACCCCGATACCTAAAATAGCATTTTTCCTTGTGGGGATGGGCAAAATGTCCCCAATTGTCTGAATGATCCTTGTTTAACTATCCTTGTGAGGGTTTCTGGTTCCCTACAAGGATAGTTTAGCAAAAACACACATACACAGAACTGGACTGAAACAAAATGAATGAGTGATAGAGTGTAGCACTAGTAAAGTGACAGAAACAAACACGGGCAAGGTGAGAGAAAGATGCCATGTCTTTCTGAGAGAGATGGAGAGGGAGAACAAAGAGAGGGAGAACACAGAGAGAGGAACAGATGAAGAGAGCGTGAAAGGGATGGAGAGGGTCCTAATTAAAGAGGGACCAGACGAGAGAGAAAAAAAGAGAGAGAGGGAGAGGGAGAGAGATGGGGGGATGGAGAGAGAGCATATTTCATCATTACAGTTGCAGTGGGTGAATGTTATTTACTGCTAATTTAAAGGAAGTAGTGCTGGTCAGGGGAGCTGATTATGATATTTACTGTTGGGTTATGATATTTACTGTTGGTTATGATATTTACTGTTGGTTATGATATTTACTGCTGGGTTATGATATTTACTGTTGGGTTATGATATTTACTGTTGGGTTATGATATTTACTGTTGGTTATGATATTTACTGCTGGGTTATGATATTTACTGTTGGGTTATGATATTTACTGTTGGGTTATGATATTTACTGTTGGTTATGATATGTACTGTTGGTTATGATATCTACTGTTGGGTTATGATATTTACTGTTGGGTTATGATATTTACTGTTGGTTATGATATTTACTGTTGGTTATGATATTTACTGTTGGGTTATGATATTTACTGTTGGGTTATGATATTTACTGTTGGTTATGATATTTACTGTTGGGTTATGATATTTACTGTTGGTTATGATATGTACTGTTGGTTATAATATTTACTGTTGGGTTATGATATTTACTACTTGGTTATGAGATTTACTGTTGGTTATGATATTTACTGTTGGTTATGATATTTACTGTTGGGTTATGATATTTACTGTTGGGTTATGATATTTACTGTTGGTTATGATATTTACTGTTGGTTATAATATTTACTGTTGGGTTATTATATTTACTGTTGGTTATGATATTTACTGTTGGGTTATGATATTTACTGTTGGTTATAATATTTACTGTTGGGTTATTATATTTACTGTTGGTTATGATATTTACTGTTGGGTTATGATATTTACTGTTGGTTATGATATTTACTGTTGGGTTATGATATTTACTGTTGGTTATGATATTTACTGTTGGTTATAATATTTACTGTTGGGTTATGATATTTACTGTTGGTTATGATATTTACTGTTGGTTATGATATTTACTGTTGGGTTATTATATTTACTGTTGGGTTATGATATTTACTGCTGGGTTATGATATTTACTGCTGGGTTATGATATTTACTGCTGGGTTATGATATTTACTGTTGGGTTATGATATTTACTGTTGGTTATGATATTTACTGTTGGTTATGATATTTACTGCTGGGTTATGATATTTACTGTTGGTTATGAGATTTACTGTTGGTTATAATATTTACTGTTGGTTATGATATTTACTGTTGGTTATGATATTTACTGTTGGTTATGATATTTACTGTTGGTTATGATATTTACTGTTGGTTATAATATTTACTGTTGGGTTATGATATTTACTGTTGGTTATGATATTTACTGTTGGTTATGATATTTACTGTTGGGTTATGATATTTACTGTTGGGTTCTGATATTTACTGTTGGGTTATGATATTTACTGTTGGGTTATAATATTTACTGTTGGTTATGATATTTACTGTTGGGTTATGATATTTACTGTTGGTTATGATATTTACTGTTGGTTATTATATTTACTGTTGGGTTATGATATTTACTGTTGGGTTATGATATTTACTGTTGGGTTATGATATTTACTGTTGGGTTATGATATTTACTGTTGGTTATGATATTTACTGTTGGTTATGATATGTACTGCTGGGTTATGATATTTACTGTTGGTTATGATATTTACTGTTGGTTATGATATTTACTGCTGGGTTATGATATTTACTGTTGGGTTATGATATTTACTGTTGGTTATGATATTTACTGTTGGGTTATGATATTTACTGTTGGTTATGATATTTACTGTTGGGTTATGATATTTACTGTTGGTTATGATATTTACTGTTGGGTTATGATATTTACTGTTGGTTATGATATTTACTGTTGGTTATGATATTTACTGTTGGTTATGATATTTACTGTTGGGTTATGATATTTACTGTTGGTTATGATATTTACTACTTGGTTATGATATTTACTGTTGGGTTATGATATTTACTGTTGGGTTATGATATTTACTGTTGGTTATGATATTTACTGTTGGTTATGATATTTACTGTTGGTTATGATATTTACTACTTGGTTATGATATTTACTGTTGGGTTATGATATTTACTGTTGGGTTATGATATTTACTGTTGGGTTATGATATTTACTGTTGGTTATGATATTTACTGTTGGTTATAATATTTACTGTTGGTTATGATATTTACTGTTGGGTTATAATATTTACTGTTGGTTATGATATTTACTGTTGGTTATGATATTTACTGTTGGGTTATGATATTTACTGTTGGGTTATGATATTTACTGTTGGTTATTATATTTACTGTTGGTTATGATATTTACTGTTGGGTTATGATATTTACTGTTGGTTATGATATTTACTGCTGGGTTATGATATTTACTGTTGGTTATGATATTTACTGTTGGTTATAATATTTACTGTTGGTTATGATATTTACTGTTGGTTATGATATTTACTGTTGGGTTATGATATTTACTGTTGGGTTATGATATTTACTGTTGGGTTATGATATTTACTGTTGGTTATGATATTTACTGTTGGGTTATGATATTTACTGTTGGTTATGATATTTACTGTTGGTTATGATATTTACTGTTGGGTTATGATATTTACTGTTGGTTATGATATTTACTGTTGGTTATGATATTTACTGTTGGGTTATGATATTTACTGTTGGGTTATGATATTTACTGCTGGGTTATGATATTTACTGTTGGTTATGATATTTACTGTTGGGTTATGATATTTACTGTTGGTTATGATATTTACTGTTGGTTATTATATTTACTGTTGGGTTATGATATTTACTGCTGGGTTATGATATTTACTGTTGGTTATGATATGTACTGCTGGGTTATGATATTTACTGTTGGTTATGATATTTACTGTTGGTTATGATATTTACTGCTGGGTTATGATATTTACTGTTGGTTATGATATTTACTGTTGGTTATGATATTTACTGTTGGTTATGATATTTACTGTTGGTTATGATATTTACTGCTGGGTTATGATATTTACTGTTGGTTATAATATTTACTACTTGGTTATGATATTTACTGTTGGGTTATGATATTTACTGTTGGGTTATGTTATTTACTGTTGGGTTATGATATTTACTGTTGGGTTATGATATTTACTGCTGGGTTATGATATTTACTGTTGGTGTAGGGCGGTTGCTGGATTGTATCCCCGAGCTGACATGGTAAAAATATGTAGTTCTGCCCCTGAACAAGGCAGGTAACCCACTGTACCCCGGGTAGGCCGTCATTGTAAATAACAATTTCTTCTTAATTGACTTGCCTAGTTAAATAAAGGTTAAACAAAAACATACCAGACAAGTGATAACTGCAGTTCCGTTTACTTGTTTCTCTACCAAGCTAGCCTCCGTTCTCCTCTATTTCCCCACAGCTGGGCCCTTGGAAGATAGTAAAAGAACAGGATGAGCTGAAGAACTGTGCTCACTTCTCAGAGGCTCTTTGTCTTTTGCCGTGTGACTAGGTTACTCATTGGAAACAATACAGGTGTATCTGTTCCTCAAGTTTATCTCTATCCCATGTCCTTGACAACACGCCTAGACCAGCGCCTAGACCAGCTACGGGGAGTGAACATGGAAGAGATGAACCATCCTTTTTCAGAAGAAGAAATGTCTCTACTATTGTTAAGGATATGAATTGTTAACTATTAATATTAAACAAATCAGGGAAATACGTGATTTTTCTCTCAAAACAGACCATATCCGGAGGTGGTTCGGGGAACCATGCCTGAAACCTGGAGACTTGAGTCAGCTTCCCAAGCTTATGGTTGACAGTATTGACACGGCTGGATAAAAAACATACCCGATTTAATCTGGTTACCACTCCTACCCAGTAACTAGAATATGCATATACTTATTACATATGGATAGAAAACACCCTAAATTTTCTAAAACTGTTTGAATGGTGTCTGTGAGTATAACAGAACTCAAATGGCAGGTCAAAACCTGAGAGATTCCTTTACAGGAAGTGGCCTGTCTGACCATTTCTTGAACTTCTTTTCCATCTCTATCATTTACTAAGGATCTCTGCTCTAACGTGACACTTCCCACGTCGTCCATAGGCGCTCAGAGCCCGGGAAAAAACAGAATGTCGTCATTCTAGCCCCAGGCTGAAACACATTATCGCCTTTCTCAAGTGGCCGATCAAGGGACACTGGGCTTATGCGCGTGACCCGACCGCCCCCGCCTTTGGGATTTTTTCCTCTGTTTGCCGAAAAGGAGATTCCCTGTCGGAATATTATCGCTTTTCTACGAGAAAAATGTCGTAAAAATTGATTTTAAACAGCGGTTGACATGCTTCGAAGTACGGTAATGGAATATTTTGAATTTTATTGTCACGAATTGCGCCATGCGCGCGTTACTTCTTTACTATTTCGGATAGTGTCTGGAACGCACGAACAAAACGCCGCTATTCGGATATAACGATGGATTATTTTGGACCAAACCAACATTTGTTATTGAAGTAGCAGTCCTGGGTGTGCATTCTGACGAAGACAACAAAAGGTAATCAAACTTTTATAATAGTAAATATGATTATGGTGAGTGCTAAACTTGCCGGGTGTCTAAATAGCGAGCCCGTGATGCCTGGGCTATGTACTTAGAATATTGCAAAATGTGCTTTCACCAAAAAGCTATTTTAAAATCGGACATATCGAGTGCATAGAGGATGTCTGTATCTATAATTCTTAAAATAATTGTTATTCTTTTTGTGAACGTTTATCGTGAGTAATTTAGTAAAATGTTAGCGAATTCCCCGGAAGTTTGCTAGTTCTGAACGTCACATGCTAATGTAAAAAGCTGGTTTTTGATATAAATATGAACTTGATTGAACAAAACATGCATGTATTGTATAACATAATGTCCTAGGGTTGTCATCTGATGAAGATCATCAAAGGTGAGTGCTGCATTTAGCTGTCTTCTGGGTTTTGGTGACATTGTATGCTGGCTTGAAAAATGGGTGTCTGGTTATTTCTGGCTTGGTACTCTGCTGACATAATCTAATGTTTTGCTTTAATTGTAAAGCCTTTTTGAAATCGGACAGTGTGGTTAGATTAACGAGAGTCTTGTCTTTAAATAGCTGTAAAATAGTCATATGTTTGAGAAATTGAAGTAATAGGATTTTTAAGGTATTTGAAAATCGCGCCACTGGATTACACTGGCTGTTACGTAGGTGGAACGAATTCGTCCCGCCTAGCCCAGAGAGGTTAATTGTCCCACTCCCACATGATGAAATCGAGGAGGGAACGTGGATCTGTCTCCGTCGGTCCGTCCGTTTGTACGTTAGTCACACGCGATATCTCAGACAGTAATGGCTTTGACAAAACTTGGGTGAATGATGCATCTTGCCAAAGAGATCTGGCATTTAAAAAAGTACACTGATTGTCACGAGGCCAGAGCTGTAGTAATTAAATGAAATGGGTTAGTCAAGTGATATCTCAATGGGCCCAAAGGGGGGACGACATGTTTACTGTTGCCTTGTTTAAGGTTAAGGTTAGGCATAAGGTTGGCAGTGTGGTTAAGGTTAGGGTTAAAATCAGATTTTAATAAGAGAAATGATAGAAATTGGTAGGGTTTATGACTGTGGCTATGGTAACTGGTGACGATCCGAGCTTGTGCCATGGCTCAGTGGGATAAGACAGTTTTGAGGTGAGCTGACGAACCAGGTTCAGTTGGTACTGTGAATAATTAGAATACATTTATTTTCATGAATTTTTCCTTCAAAAAAACTGTTTCTAAACTTTCACAAAATGCTCAGCTGGTGTCTCTGGCTTTGTCCAACCCTGTTGCCATAGTGATATATGTTACGTGCCACCTGTTTGTTTGAGTAAGATAATAACTTGATGAGAATGTCTACTCCTTTTTGCATACTCCTTTTTGGAAACAAAGAATATGAAAAACAAATTCAAATCAATGGGTATCAGTTTAAGATGTATTTAGGGCCAAGCAGGGGGGGACAGACACACAGAAGGAGAGAGAGCTGGAGAGAGCAAGATAGATGGAGCGAGACAGAGTTTCCTACAAACAACAGGTGAGGCCATTTATAAAATGTATAATAATTTTAGCATTAATGTAGAGAAATGTATGTAACCCAGTTTCTTTTCCAATCATTCTGGTTACATTTCAGATGTAATGGTACATTTTCAAACCTCTTGGAACACAACTCTAAACTGAGTGTAGGAGTCTCTGTTCAATACTTTAATCATATTTCCTTTGAATTTCACACTGATGGAAGCTTCTTTGTACCTCACCCTCCTAATCTCAGGTCAGTTCAAGATGTGTGTGTGTGTGTGTGTGTGTGTGTGTGTGTGTGTGTGTGTGTGTGTGTGTGTGTGTGTGTGTGTGTGTGTGTGTGTGTGTGTGTGTGTACGTATGTGTTTGGTTGCACAATTTGGTGAACAAAGTACAAAGGTGCATAGATGAGTGTGGTTGGGGGTGAACAGTTGCTGTATAAAATGTCTGTCATGAATCATTATTCTCTTCACAGGTTTCTACACACCTTCCTCATGTCTTCATCAGTATCACTCCATTACCAACTCTATGACCTGGACTGATGCCCAGAGTTACTGCAGAGAACACTACACTGATCTGGCTACAGTAGATGACATGGAGGACCTGAACAGGCTGATTACCAGTGTCAATGATTATAAATTATGGTACTGGATCGGACTGAAGAAGGGAGACTCAATGAAGTGGCACTGGTCCCTGTCAGACAGACGTTTCTACAGAGAGGGGGAGACTGAGTTCAGAAACTGGGACACTGGGACACCCCAAAATTGCAACTGTGCTTTTATGAGTACAGCTGGGCTGTGGAACAACACCTCCTGTGATGACCAGCATCACTTCATCTGTTATGATGGTGAGTGTTTACATACTAATGATGAAGCCTGTTCTAAGTGCTGGGGCTGCCATTGAGTTGAAACAGACTAATGTTAGAGGTAAGTTGACATTCAGTTATTGATCTGTTATCAAATCAATGACAACATGTACTATAGATGATCAGTAGATGATATTTCACTGGATATTTGTATTGATTATTAAATTTGACTTTTGCAGGAAAACAAGACACCAACCTAACATACGTCTTAATTCAGGAAAACAAGACCTGGATAGATGCTCAGAGTTACTGCAGACAGCATCACACAGACCTGGTCAGTGTGAGGAACCAGACTGAGAACACAGAGATAGATCAGAAGATATCACTGAGGGGACTTCCTGTGTGGATCGGTCTGTTTCTAGACTCCTGGATATGGTCAGACCAGAGTGACTCCACATTCAGAAACTGGTGGCCAGGATGGCTTTCAACAGAACAGAGATACAACTGCACTATGGTGCATTCTAATCCTTCTTCTCCTTACCATGCTAAATTGAGAAATTATCCCTGTGAGAACACCTTTCCTTTCATCTGCTATGGTAAGTTACCGAATTCTCCATCTAATCAACCTGATATAATGATGACAGGAGAACTCTAATGTTGCCTCCATGATTCACTACTGTCATTGTGGGATTTTATTATCTTCTTGGCATAGCTGTGGAGACCACAACTGCCCCCCTGCCCACACCCACAACAACGACTACCCCCCTGCCCACAACTACCCCCCTGCCCACAACCACGACTACCCCCCTGCCCATGACCACGACTACCCCCCTGCCCATGACCACGACTACCCCCCTGCCCACAACCACGACTACCCCCCTGCCCACCACCACGACTACCCCCCTGCCCACGACCACGACTACCCCCCTGCCCACAACTACCCCCCTGCCCACAACCACGACTACCCCCCTGCCCACAACCACAACTACCCCCCTGCCCACAACCACAACTACCCCCCTGCCCACAACCACGACTACCCCCCTGCCCACAACCACAACTACCCCCCTGCCCATGACCACGACTACCCCCCTGCCCAAAACCACGACTACCCCCTGCCCACAACCACGACTACCCCCCTGCCCACGACCACGACTACCCCCCCCGATTATACACCAGACTGCCTCCCCGACCCCTGAGAAACCTCAACTGAAGAGACAGGTGGTGAGAGTGAAGATGACACCAAAGGATCAATATCTGAACATCAGAGATCTTGCTGTTCAGGACGCCATCTTAAAAGAGGTCAGTTTCCCCCTGTTCATGAAGAACCAACTCATTAATGATACAAACTGTACAGACCTCTTTTCTGGTCTGGATAAATGTATTTTGTGGATGACCTCCTCTCTGGTCTTGGTTCTAGTCTGTTGTGGCTGACCTCCTCTCTGATCTGGGTTCTAGTCTGTTGTGGCTGACCTCCTCTCTGATCTGGGTTCTAGTCTGTTGTGGATGACCTCTCTGGTCTGGGTTCTAGTCCGTTGTGGATTACTTTTTCTCCTGGCTGTGACCCCACTCTCAGAAGGTGTCTCAGGGAGAGTGGGATATTGAAAAACACATTTGTCCATGTGTTAAATTGTTACAACTGCTCCTGCTCTTTCCCCCTGGTGCTCGAGGGCGCTAGTATCCCCAACATTACGCACTCCTGCCACCATCATTCCGCACACCTGCCTTCCCCCATCACGAGCAATCAGTGATTATTGGACTCACCTGGACTCAATCACATCTGTCATCTCCCCTATATCTGTCTGTTCCCCTGCTCTGTTCCCCTGCTCTCAGCATTGATTGTCGTCTGTCTTTGTATACCAGTGTGCTGACGCTGTTCCTGTCTTGTTCCATGTTTGTTCCTAATTAAATGTTGACTCCCGGTACCTGCTTCTCGACTCCAGCGTCTGTCCATACAGAAACAGGACAAATATAAGCCTCATCTCCTCATAGAGTCAAAGGGTTGAAGTGAAGAATGTCTCAGTATAGCAGGAAGAAATGGTAGTTGTAGATCTTCAGAATGACTATTACAGAGTGAAATATTGTGGGTTTCTGTATATGTGTGTTTCTCCAGATAAGGAACAAGCTAAAGGATCAGGGGTTACCTGCAGACACCAAAGTGATGTGGAAAAAGCAGCCTGATGGGAAGGTCTTCCACAAGGAGGAAGATGGGTCTCCCAATAAAGAAGAGGAGGAGAAGAAGATGAAGAGAATGATGACAAAGAGAGAACTCTAATTATGTTAAATGTTCTCCTTGCATGTATCTTTTTATTTACATTAATAATCTGTACTGGTCCAGATGTATATTGTTTTTTCATATATACTATTGTTTTATCATTTATTAATATTGTTAAATCATTCATTAATATTGTTTAATCATTTATTATTATTGTTTTATCATTTCTGAATTTAGTTTAATTGTGTATTAGTATTGTTTTATCATAGGATGTGATCTTAAGTTACAAATCTTTAAAATTGTTCAGTGTTTGAATTTCTTTTGTTAGTTTATATATTAGAACCTAGTTTTTCTTCAACTGTAGACTTGATGGTTCATTTGGAACGTTAATAAATAACATGATGTGTGATAGTGAGAGATGCTCTTTATCCTCAGTCATTATAGACACTATTCAGACTTGAGATCTGCTCACTGGAATTTATGTGCATTGACATGAATGCCATCAAGTGAAAGTCCCAGTTGCAAGCACAGATCTCATGTCAGATAACCATTTCAACAGCTCTGTATTTCTGTATTGGATGTTAATTTAGATTTCAAGAAATAATCTCTCATTTATCAACAAGTTTTTATATTAATTAAAACAGACATTTATTATGACCAAATAAAGGTTTAAAATGTTGTATGGTGTGTTTGTTATATATGGTTCATATTTCATTTATATGTTAGTCATTAAGACCCATCACAACCACCAAACAGGTGTCAACTGTAACCATGACCTGCTGACCAATGGTTTGCATTTGAAAAAGACTGAAGTTTTGAATTAATTTACTGTCAATGACAGAGGAGAGAGAGATGGCAGAACACCCAATGACAGAGGAGAGTGAGGTTAGAGAACCCAATGACAGAGGAGAAGGAGGGCAGAGAACCTAATGACAGAGGAGAGGGAGGTCAGAGAACCCAATGACAGAGGAGATGGAAGTCAGAGAACCCAATGACAGAGGAGATGGAAGTCAGAGAACCCAATGACAGAGGAGAGCGAGGTCAGAGAACCCAATGACAGAGGAGAGGGAGAGCAGAGAACCCAATGACAGAGGAGAGGGAGAGCAGAGAACCCAATGACAGAGGAGAGGGGAGTCAGGTAACCCAACGACAGAGGAGAGGGAGGTCAGAAAACCCAATGCTGGAGGTTTTTATCTAGACACTGAGAGGACAAAACATCAGGACCACCTGCTCTCTCCATGACAGTTACCAGTCATTCACCAGTCAGCAGATATCAATCCAACTGATAATGAGGGATGAGATGGAACGAGCTGTTTGGAGTAGAGATCCACTACCAGCCAACTTGACACAACTGTGGGAAGCATTGGCGTCAACTTGGGCCATCGTCCTTGTGGAACTCTATTGATACCTTGTATTACTCTCAATTCAGGCCTCACTCACTGACCTGAACAATTCTAGAAATTACACAACCCTTTGATTTTTAGGAGTTGGGTCCTTTTTGGTACAATGAGTCAATTTCTGGGCAATATGTCTGTCTAGGGGAGTGTGTTATCTCCTTTGGATCAACAGAACCATCATATGAACATGTTCTGTTTAGCCTCTCTAACTGTTTCCTTCTCTGGCTCTGTCCAATCCCTTATCCAGTGGGATGAATGTCAGGTCAAAGTTTTATTTGTTTTGAGATGAATAACAAATTCAAGCAAATGAGGAGCAGTATAAGGTTTAAATAGGGACAAACATGGGATGACAGACACACAGTAGGAGAGACAGAAAGACAGAAAGGGGAGAGAGTTAGATAGAGAGAGAGAGATAGAGAGACAGACAGAGAGAGACAGAGAGAGAGAGAGAGAGAGAGAGCGAGAGTAAGAGAGTTTTCTTCAAACAACAGGTGAGGCCATTTTGGATTGTAGATATTTCATATTTCATACATATTTCATACGTATTTTTATGTAGAGAAATGTTTATTATATTTATAAGAGTTTTTTTATTCCCAGTTTTGAAGATTCCAGTGTAGAATAATCAACCATGTGTTCTAACCCTCTGGAAACGTTATGTTGAGGTTTTTCACCACTACCCACTTCCAATACTTTAGAAACCTAACCTAACAATCACTGATTGTTCCTGTCTCTGAACAGGTGATAACCCTCTATGTGGGGAGCCTTATCTTCACCTGTCCTGTCACGTCATATCAGTAAAGAAGGAGAAAGACAGTTTGCATTGGTAAAGTGTTGCAACCTTGAAGTGCATTCATTTTAATCATATATCCTTTAAATTTCACAGTGATGGAAACGTTGTGGTATCTCACCCTGCTAATCACAGGTCAGTTTACTGTGTGTGTGTCTCAGCAATACGTCCTTGCTAATTGGCTCCATATTATCCCCAAGACATTGTCCCAGTGCTGGCAGCTCATATCTGATGAGGACAGCCTTCACTGTTCCTGTAATAAACTGACTTCTTGGATCGGCTGTCCGTATTGGGCCATTTGGTCACCAAAATTATCTCGAATACCACCTTATGGCAATTTATCAGTTATATCTCTTATGTACAGGTATTTATTTATATATCATTTATTTAGCACAAGTTAAATGAAGTATTGCTAAAGTAATGAGTAAATTGCAATATTTATGAGCCCTAATTTCTGTTCGGTGTTTTCACATATTTGTGGGTGGCAGGTAGCCTAGTGGTTAGAGCGTTGGGCCAGGAGCCAAAAGGTTGGCGGACTGAATCCCCGAGCTGACAAGGTAAAAATCTGTCGTTCTGCCCCTGGTAGTTAACCCACTGTTCCTAGGCCATCATTGTAAAAATGAAATTGTTCTTAACTGGCTTGCGTAGTTAAGTAAAGATAAAACAAATATGGTCCTGTTTAAAATGGCTGATCTCAGTCCTGTTTAAAGTGAACTGGTGTAAAAGAGAGCAACATAACTCAGTTCTCTTTGTATTCACTCTGCCCCTGGATTTGAATGAGGACTCAACTCATTTGCTAGTTCACTTCACCTATTTTGTGGACCGAGTCCTCTTTGCACTCACACTTCTATGTTTAGAAAGGAATCAAGATCTTTTTCTAACATTCACTCAATGCACCCTGCGTTTTTACAAAATGCAGGACAACCATTCAATCAGAATGTGTCATCAGACAGCTAGATAAACAGACTTACATTTTGGAAGATAGTAGATACAGACATAATAATTGTAATCAGAAGATAATATTAACATGTACTGTACATTTCATTGCTAACAGTATACATAGCAATAGAATAACTGGAAAATAACTGCAGAATAAATAAGGGTTTATTTGAAAATTGTACACCCAAGCTAGTGTACTGTCCTTTTAAGAGCTTGTCCCATTAAGAGCTGGAAGAGATGTTGTACCCTATGGTGTGATGTCACCAAATAGTGTGAGGGTCCTGTGTGTAGCTGGTGTAGAGTGTCAGGCGCAGGATAGCAGACAAATATACAAAGGAACAAACCGACCCCACAAAGACGGACCGAAATACAACAAACAATCACCAACAAACACAACATGGGGAACAGAGGGTTAAAATAATAAACAATTAATTGGTTGGGTGAAGCCAGGTGTGTAAGACAAAGACAAAGACAGAACGAATGGAAAATGAAAAGTGGATCGGCGGTGGCTGGAAAGCCGGTGACGTCGAACGCCGAACGCCACCCGAACAAGGAGAGGGACCGTCCTCGGCGGAAGTTGTGACAGTACCCCCCCTTGACGCGCGGCTCCAGCAGCGCGCCGACACCGACCTCGGGGACGACCCGGAGGACGAAGCGCAGGGTCATCCGGATGGAGACGATGGAAATCCCGTAGCAACGAAGGGTCCAGGACGCCCTCCACCGGCATCCAGCATCTCTCCTCCGGACCGTACCCATCCCGCTCCACGAGGTACTGAAGGCCCCTCTCCCGACACCTCGAGTCCAGGATGGCTTGAACAGCATACGCCGGGGCCTCCTCGATGTCCAGAGGGGGCGGAGGAACCTCCCGCACCTCAGCTTCATGGAGTGGACCAGCCACCACCGGCCTGATGAGAGACACATGGAACGGGGGATTAATACAATAATCTGGGGGAAGCTGTAACCTGTAGCATACTGTCGTGTCTTTGGGTTACCATTAAACTGAAGACATGTTTATCAATTAACTCCCTGTAATTATTATCACGCGATTAAACTGATTAATCGTTTAATTGTAATTAACTAGGAGATCGGGGCACCAAGGAGAATATTCAGGTTACAAAGTTATAATTTTCCTAACGTTACTTTCCTATACTATAATATAGGCCAATTATCTTCTGGTTTAAATGGTGTATTTTACCTCGAGTCCAGTCTCATTCCAAACGTTGTAAATTGTTGTATCTGCACGAACCCAGTCTTTACTAAAATCATCCATACATCAATTGTCTTAAAATCATTTATTTACTACACTAAGTAATTAACAGAAAACATACAATCAGTAATTATCGTCACAAAGGATTGGTATAGTAATGCGCGCTAATGGCTAACAGGCATGGCTGGTCTGTTAGACAATGGGTCATAAACGGTCAGCTGAGAAGGTACACAGAGTTCATTAATATTAACAATTGACAATTGAAGGCTCGCTCATTCGGGAACAATTGCAATCAATATATATTTACGCTCATGTGTCGTCGTTCTTTGTTGGAGCGTCGTTCGGTGGAGAGTTTTGTCTCTCTCTCTCTCTCTCTCTCGGTTAGAATGGACCTTTCAAAGCGAAATTCATTAATGTCGTCATAGAATGGATGTTTCGTTGGTCTTCGCGTTCGATGATATAATTTACTTAGCTGCAGACTAATAATTAATATCAAAGACTTGTTCTTATTCTGTCGGTATCAATAGTAAAAGTTAACCACGTGGTATAGTTCACTTTCAGTAGAGGAATTGGATGGTAAAACCTATTGGCCATGGAGTGGAGGCCTGGTCTAAAGAAATGTAAATCAGGGTGGGTTTTATAGTGACCCTTGAACAGGCTTGTCAAATGATGCCTGGTCCTGTATGTGTCCCTGGAGGCGTGCCTATGACTGAGTTAGACTTGGTTACAGAAATACAATTCTATCACATTACATCAGTACATAGCATCTCAATGTATTACAAAAGCTTTATCCTTATTAATACATTCTATACAACCATTATGATGCAAGTCTCAAGCTGAGGCCATTATATAAACAGTTTTATGGTTAATATGGCTATATTGTCTCTTCAGAGTATCACAAAATTGTACCAAGCGGACCAATTCGTAGCTGGATTCTTCACCAATCTTCCATACCTTCTCCAGAACACAAATGTCGCTCGGTTCTCCAATTCTATGAGTTGGAAGAATTTCCTTTGTCTCTCTATGAAACATGTGGTAGGAGATTCTCCTCTTAGGGTTTTTACAACCCTTTCACACAGGGCCTGGGTTGGGGGGAAGGTAGGTTGGGGAATGGTACAAAGGGGAGGGGGTCAACTGTCCTTCCTGTACCCAAAGAGGCCAACGTCATGACAATACCATGTTCAGTCTCCTCAGGTCTTTAAATGGCCCCACAAACCGCGGACCCAGCTTCCGGCAGGGTAGGCGGAGGGGCAGGTTTCGGGTCGAGAGCCAGACCACCGGAGCCTCGCTGCGGTGGCGGTCGGCGCTCGCTTTTTGCCGCCTCACGGCCCATTGTAGGTGCACATGGGCGGCGTCCCAGGTCTCCTCCGAGCGCTTAAACCATTCGTCCACCGCAGGTTCTTCGATCTGGCTCTAATGCCAAGGTGCCAGGATTGGCTGATACCCCATTACGCACTGGAAAGGAGAGAGGTTAGTGGAGGAGTGGCGGAGTGAGTTTTGGACCATCTCTGCCCAGGCCATGAACGCCGCCCACTCCGCCAGCCGGTCCTGGCAATATGACCGCAGAGACCTACCCACATCCTGGTTTACTCTCTCCACCTGTCCGTTACTCTCGGGGTGAAAACCTGAGGTGAGGCTGACCGAGACCCCCAGACGTTCCATGAACGCTCTCCAGACCCTGGACGTGAACTAGGGAACCCGATCAGAAACTATGTCCTCAGGCACCCCGTAGTGCCGGAAGACGTGTGTGAACTGGGCCTCCGCAGTCTGAAGGGCCGTAGGGAGACCGGGCAAAGGGAGGAGACGGCGGGACTTAGAAAACTGATACACAACGACCAGGATCGTGGTGTTGCCCTGTGAGGGAGAAAGATCCGTCAGGAAGTCCACCGACAGGTGCGACCATGGCCATTGTGGAACAGGTAGGGGTTGTAATTTCCCTCTGGGCAGGTGCCTGGGAGCCTTGCACTGGGCAAACACCGAGCAGGAGGAAACATAAACCCTCACGTCCTTGGCCAAGGTGGGCCACCAGTACTTCCCAATAAGGCAACGCACTGTCCGACCGATGCCAGGATGACCAGAGGAGGGTGACGTATGGGCCCAATAGATCAAACGGTCGCGGACAGCAGACGGAACGTACAGGCACCCAGCTGGACACTGGGGGGGAGTGGGCTCTGTGCGTAACGGCCGCTCAATGTTTGGTGTCGTGCCCGAGCGCTGAGAGAGCACGGCTCCTATCCCAGCCTTGGACGCATCCACCTCCACTATGAACGCCAAAGAGGGATCCGGATGAGCCAGCATGGGAGCCGAGGTAAACAGAGCCTTCAGGTTAGCAAAAGCCCTGTTCGCCTCAGCCAAACCACTGCAGCCGCACTGGTCCCCCCTTCAGCAGTGAGGTAATGGGAGCTGCTACCTGACCAAAACCACGGATAAACCTCCGGTAATAGTTGGCAAACCCTACAAACCACTGCACTTCCTTTACCGTGGAGGGAGTCGGCCAATTATGCACGGCTGAAATGCGGTCACTCTCCATCTCCACCCCTGACGTGGAAATGCGGTACCCTAGGAAGGAGACGGACTGTTGGAAGAACAGACATTTCTCAGCCTTGACGTACAGGTCATGCTCCAACAGTCGACAAAGCACCCTGCGCACCAGGACACGTGCTTGGTGCGTGTAGCGGAGTATATCAGAATGTCGTCGATATACACCACTACCCCCTGCCCGTGCAGGTCCTGGAAAATCTCGTCAACAAAGGCCTGGAAGACTGATGGAGCATTCATCAACCCGTACGGCATGTCGAGGTACTCATAGTCCCCCGAGGTGGTACTAAATGCCGTCTTCCACTCGTCCCCCTCCCGGATACGCACCAGGTTGTAAGCGCTCCTGAGATCCAATTTTGTGAAGAAGCACGCCCCGTGCATTGACTCGATCGAACTGGCAATGAGAGGCAGTGGGTAGCTATACCTCAGAGTGATCTGATTGATACCTTGATAGTCAATACATGGGCGCAGACCCGATCCTTCTTCTTCACAAAAAAGAAACTCGAGGAGGCAGGTGTAGTGGAGGGCCGAATGTATCCCTGCCCCAGGGTTTCGGAGACGCATGTTTCCATAGCCACCGTCTCCTCCTGTGACAGAGGATACACGTGACTCCTGGAAAGTGCTGCATCTACCTGGAGATTTATAACACAATCCCCCCGTCGATGAGGTGGTAATTTAGTCAGCCTCTTCTTACAGAAGGCGAGAGCCAAATCGCCATATTCTGAGGGGATGCGCACGGTGGAGACCTGGTCTGGACTTTCCACCGTAGTCGCACCGATGGAAATCCCCACATACCTCTCTGAGCACTCTCATGACCACCCATTGAGAGTCCTCTGTTGCCACGAAAGAGTGGGGTTATGACAGGCCAAACAGGGTAAGCCCAGCAATAAGGAAGAGACTGATTCTCTGCTTATGACCATCCTGTGTAACCATGTCTAGTGGAGCGGTGGCCTCCCTAATCAGCCCTGACCCTAATGGTCGACTATCTAGGGCATGCACAGGGAAGGTCATATCCACAGGAACAAGGGGAATGCCTAAACTTTGGGCAAATGATTGGTCAATTAAATTCCCAGCTGCGCCTGAATCTACTAGCTCTTTATGCTGGGAATACGGGGAAAACTCAGGAAATGAAATAAACACATACATGTGAGCAACAGGGGCTCTGGGTGAGCCTGGTGCCACCTCACCTGGGGTGCCACGACAGTGCCCTGCCTGTTTCCTCGATTCCCTGAGGAACCCCCCCAGCACCGACCAGCAGTGTGCCCTCTGCGGCCACAGATGGTGCAGGGAATGGCCCCTCCTCTGGTCGCCCTAAGTGCAGCACCTCCCAGCTCCATGGGCGTCGGAGCGGAGGTGCTGGGGGATGGAACTGACACGCCCTAGTCCGGACGTCCGCGGGAAATCAGCAGGTTGTCCAGCCGCATGGACAGGTCCACCAGCTGGTCCAATGTGAGGGTGGTGTCTTGGCAGGCCAACTCCCGATGGCCCACTCCAGGGCTTTGCCTAAGAGGCAGGAGACGAGGGCGGACACGCTCTCACACCCCGAAGGAGCCGGGTGCTTGGTCGCCAGGTACAGCTCCAGCTGGAGTAGAAACACCTGGCATCCGGCAGCCGTCCCGCTGGGACCAGGTGAAGGAGGGGTGGACAGTGAGACCGGCTGTAGTGGAGCTGGTGGAGGTGCTGGAAAGTCTCCTCCTCTCTCCCAACGATCCATCGTCTGCAGCATGCGATCCATGGCAGTGCCCAGACATTGTAACATGGTCGCGTGCTGCTGATCGTGCTCCTCCACTGCTCCGCTCCTGCTGACTTAATTCTTCGGTCGGTGATTCTGTAAGGGTCCTGTGTGTAGCTGGTGTAGGTAGCCAGGTGCAGGACAGCAGATATGAGTAATCAACGTTCTTTTACTCAAAAAGACAAATATACAAAGGAACATACCGAGCCCACAAAGATGGACCGAATTAACACAAACAGTCACCAACAAACACAACATGGGGAACAGAGGGTTAAATAATAAACAAGAAATTGGTTGATTGAAACCAGGTGTGTAAGACAAAGACAGAACAAATGGAAAATGAAAAGTGGATCGGCAGTGGCAAAATCGGCGGAAGTCATGACAAATAGGTTGTCATCTCACGCTATTCAAACCCAACAATCAATAAACAGCTGATGATCCTCTCTTAGCCCATAGATCACACATTGCAAACAAATAATCTGAACTAAAAACTCCACACATTTTGGAATATCTGTGCATCCTTGACAATCTCTAATCAATATTCAAAAACAGCAACTTTTTCCCTGTGAACCTGCACATCATAATCTTCTATTGTTTGTGGCACCAATGTGAGGGGATATGTAGTAGGATAGTGTGAGGAGTTATGTAGTAGGCTAGTGTGAGGGGTTACGTAGTAGTCTAGTGTGAGGGGTTATGTAGTAGTCTAGTGTGAGGGGTTATGTCAGTAGTCCAGTGTCAGGGGTTATGTCAGTAGTCTAGTGTGAGGGGTTATGTCAGTAGTCTTGTGTGAGGGGTTATGTCAGTAGTCTAGTGTCAGGGGTTATGTCAGTAGTCTAGTGTGAGGGGTTATGTCAGTAGTCTAGTGTGATGGGTTATGACAAGGGAAACAGTGTTGCAGTAGCCTAGTGTGAGGGGTTATGTCAGTTGTCTAGTGTGAGGTGTTATGTCTGTAGTCTAGTGTGAGGGGTTATGACAGTAGTCTAGTGTGAGGGGTTATGTCAGGAGTCTAGTGTGAGGGGTTATGTCAGGAGTCTAGTGTGAGGGGTTATGACAAGGGAAACAGTGTTGCAGTAGTCTAGTGTTAGGGGTTATGTCAGTAGTCTAGTGTGAGGGGTTATGTCAGTAGTCTAGTGTGAGATGTTATGTCAGGAGTCTAGTGTGAGTGGTTGTTTCAGTAGTCTAGTGTGAGGGGTTATGTCAGTAGTCTTGTGTGAGGGGTTATGTGGTAGTCTAGTGTGAGGGGTTATGTCAGTAGTCTAGTGTGAGTGGTTATGTAGTAGTCTAGTGTGAGGTTTCATGTCAGGAGGAACAGTGTTGCAATAGTCTAGTGTGAGGGGTTATGTAGTAGTCTTTTGTGAGGGGTTATGTCAGTAGTCTAGTGTGAGGGCTTATGTCAGGAGTCTAGTGTGAGGGGTTATGACAGTAGTCTAGTTTGAGGGTTATGTAGTAGTCTAGTATGAGGGGTTATGTCAGTAGTCTAGTGTGAGGGGTTATGTCAGTAGACTAGTGTGAGGGGTTTTGTCAGTAGTCTAGTGTGAGGGGTTATGTTGGTAGTCTAGTGTGAGGGGTTATGTAGTAGTCCAGTGTGAGGGCTTATGTCAGGAGTCTAGTGTGAGGGGTTATGACAGTAGTCTAGTGTGAGGGTTATGTAGTAGTCTAGTATGAGGGGTTATGTCAGTAGTCTAGTGTGAGGGGTTATGTAGTAGTCTAGTGTGAGGGGTTATGTCAGTAGTCTAGTGTGAGGGGTTATGTCAGTAGACTAGTGTGAGGGGTTTTGTCAGTAGTCTAGTGTGAGGGGTTATGTTGGTAGTCTAGTGTGAGGGGTTATGTAGTAGTCCAGTGTGAGGGGTTATGTCAGTAGTCAAGTGTGAGGGGTTATGTCAGTAGACTAGCGTGTGGTGCAGGAATAATGACAAGCCAACCTGGGGATCTTTGTGTTCACATTTCCCTAAAAAAGTGAAACCGGACGCGGAATTTCAGCAAACCAAACTCAGACCACATCAGTTTGGTTTGCGTCCGGGCTCTCTTGAGGGTTCTGAATTCCTTTGGAGTGTTCACACTGTACACAAAATTGTGCGAACCACACTGAGTTCACAAAAATGATCTGAAAGGGACCAAGTGCTTAAACACCCTTATTTATCTAATGTGTTACATTACACCTTAAAGACAACCATAGTTGCTGCTGTCATTCACATAGATGTTGCTGCTGAACTTTGACTGGGCTAGTCCTTGTTGGGAAGGTGTGAGCTTTGACCGGGCTGGCCCTTGTTGGGAAGGTGTGAGCTTTGACTGGGCTAGCCCTTGTTGGGAAGGTGTGAGCTTTGACTGGGCTAGCCCTTGTTGGGAAGGTGTGGACTTTCTTTGGTCTTGCTGTGGGCTAGCCCATGCCCACCTTGCCCACTGAATACCCACACAGGACAGGTGTGGTCTTGTACGCTGGGTGTGTGTGTCTTCATGGCTTTAGGTGTGTGTGTGTGTTTAGGGATGTAGTTTGTGTCTGTGTGTTTGCACACCTGGGTGTATAACATGTGCACAGATACATAGATCGTGTGGTTGGGGGTGAGAAGTTGATGGAGAGAATGTCCCTCATTAATCATTATTCTTTTAACAGGGTTCTACACACCTTCCTCATGTCTTCATCAGTATCACTTCATTACCAACAATATGAACTGGACTGATGCCCAGAGTTACTGCAGAGCACATTACACTGATCTGGCTACAGTAGATGACATGGAGGACCTGAACAGGCTGATTACCAGTGTCAGTATTTATGGATGGTACTGGATCGGACTGAAGAAGGGAGACTCCATGAAATGGCACTGGTCTCTGGCAGACAGACGTTTCTACAGAGAGGGGGAGACTGAGTTCAGAAACTGGGACACTGGGACACCCCAAAATGGTAACTGTGCTTTCATGAGTACAGCTGGGCTGTGGAACAACGCCTCCTGTGATGACCAGCATCACTTCATCTGTTATGATGGTGAGTTTTTACATACTAATGATGAAGCATGTTCTAATTGCTAGGGCTGCCATTGAGTTGAAACATAGACTCATGATAGCTTTAAGTTGTTAATCAGTTATTGATCTGTTATTAAATCAATGAGAACATGTACTATATAGATGATCACAAGATTATGTTTCATTGGATCGTTGTATTGATTATTACATTTGACTTTTGCAGGAAAACAAGGCACCAACCTAACATACGTCTTAATTCAGGAGAACAAGACCTGGATAGATGCTCAGAGTTACTGCAGACAGCATCACACAGACCTGCTCAGTGTGAGGAACCAGACTGAGAATACAGAGATAGAGAAGAAGATATCACTGAGGGGACTTCCTGTGTGGATCGGTCTGTTTCTAGACTCCTGGATATGGTCAGACCAGAGTGACTCCTCATTCAGAAACTGGTGGTCAAGATATCCTACAATATATCAGGGATACAACTGCACTCTGGTGTCTTCTAATCCTAATGAGTATTATTATTCTGAATGGATAAATTATCCCTGTGGCACCAACTTTCCTTTCATCTGCTATGGTATATTACAAAATTCTCCTCCTGATCTACCTGATATAATGATGACAGGAGAACTCTAATGTTGCCCCATGATTCACTACTGTCATTGGGGGATTTTATTATCTTGTAGAGCCAGCTGTGGAGACCCCTGAGATACCCCAACTGAACAGACAGGTGGTGAGAATGAAGATGACGCCAAAGGATCAACATCTGAACCTCAGTGATCCTGCTGTTCAGGACGCAATTTTAAAAAAGGTGAGTTTCACCTTTTTCATGAAGAACCAACTTAGCAATGATACCAACTGTACAGACCTCCTCTCTGGTCTGGGTCCTAGTCTGTTGTGGATGACCTCCTCTCTGGCCTGGGTCCTAGTCTGTTGTGGATGACATTCTCTCCTGCAGTGACCAAACTCTCTGAGGGTGTGTCAAGGAGAGTGGGTATGCCAAAATACATTTCCAATTTACACATGTATATTAAAACAAACTTGAACGTGTGTGAAATAGGACAAATAATAGCATCATCTCCTCATAGAGTCAAAGGTTTGAAGTGAATAATGTCTCAGTATAGCAGGAAGGAATGGTAGTTCTAGATCTTTAGAATGACTATTAGAGTGAAATATTGTGGGTTTCTGTATGTGTGTGTTTCTCCAGATAAGGAACACAGCTGAAGGAGCAGGGGTTACCTGCAGACACCAAAGTGACGTGGAAAAAGCAGCTTGATGGGAAGGTCTTCCACAAGGAGGAAGAGGGGTCTCCCAATAAAGAAGAGGAGAAGAAGACGAAGAATATGATGACAAAGAGAGAACTCTAATTATGTAAAATGTTCACCTAACATTTCTCTTTCTATATACATTAATAATCTGTACTGAGATGTATTTTCTGAACCTAATTAAATGTATTTTATTAAGTCAATTGTTTAATTATAAACATTAATAGTGTTTTATCATGATATGTTTTATTGATAATTTTCTTGACTTGGTTGTTTTATTACAGGGTGTGTTCTCAAGATAGACTTTTCACACATCATGTCTGTAAATGAGTTATCTGTAGTTATGTTGATATACAGTGCTGTGAAAAAGTATTTGCCTCCTTCCTAATTTTCTCAACTTTTACATATTTTTTATGCTGAATGTTTTCTGATCTTCAAAGAAAACAGAATATTAGATGAATGGAAACTGAGTGAACAAATAACAACAATTACATACTTATTTAATTGATTTCACAAACAAAGTTATCTAACACCCAATGTTCATTTGTTAAAAAGTAAACTCAGGGACATTTGTGGGTCTTTAAGCATGAACTGCTCGTTTCAAGTCCTGCCACAACTCAAATGGGATTATTAGGTCTGGATTTTAACTAGGTCATTACAAAACTTCAAATGTGTTGCTTTTTAATCATTTTCATGTAGACTTGATTGTGTGTTTTGGATCAATGTCTTGCTGCATGACCCACCTGCGATTCAGCATCAGCTCATAGACAGATGGCCTGACATTCCCCTGTAGAATTATCTGATACAGAGCAGAATTCATGGTTCTTTTTATAAAGGCAAGTCGTCCAGGTCCTGAGGCAGCAAAGCATCCTCAGACCATCACACTGCCACCACCATGCTTGACCGTTGGTATAGGGTTTTTACTGCGGAATGCAGTGTTTGGTTTTCGCCAGGCATAATGGGACCCATGTCATCCAAAAAGTTTTGACTCACTTTTGACTCATCTGTCCATAAAACATTCTTCCAAGAGTCTGGATGATCATCTATGTGCTTCCAGGTGCATTTTCGTTAACTTTAGACAACATTTTTGACTAGATGGGTCCCATTATGTCTGATGAAAACCAAACTGAATTATAAAAATTTGGCAAAAATAGAGAAAATCAGAAAGGGGGCAGATACTTTTTCACAGCACTGTAAGTATCAATGTGTTTTTCTAATTGTAATGTAACTTTCTTTAATTGAAAATATATTTAGACCATAGTTTACATACTGCATAGCCAACGTAGTCTCAGCATGTTTTTTATTGGTTAATGAAGATGTCTTTTCTGATGATCAAATAAATACTTGTTGCAGATTGACAGTATAGGTCTAGAGTTGGGATTCTTCAAGTTTCAACTTAATATTATTTTAATGTTTATTTGACACATTTTACCTTAGTGATAAAGACATCTAGACATAATGTGTAATCAACTCCTCTCTTCAGGACTCTGATACACTGGTACCAGTTAGAACCATGTCCTGCTGACCAGAGATTTAGTTACGTTTTACATCACTTCCTCAAATTAGACAGAGGGGAACTTTACCACATCAAGCCAGACCCAGGATATTTCCTGGAACACACAATGATGTGACATCAGTAATGAACCTGGTCTCAGATCTGTTTGTGGCCTCTTGCCAAGTCTCATGTGTGTTGTGGTGCTGTGTGGCTCAGTTTGTAGAGCATGGTGCTTTCAACACCAGGATTGTTGGTTTGTTTCCCCTGAGGCCGCCAATATGGAAAACGTATGCTTGAGCACTTTTGGATGAAAGGTTATATTATATTTTATATTATGGTCTGCAGTGCATTCGGAAAGTATTCAGACCCCTTAACTTTTTCAAAAAAAATTTAAGTTACAGCCTTATACTAAAATGGATTAAATCGTTTTTTCCCCCTCCTCAATCTACACACAATACCAAATAATGACAAAGCAAAAACAGTTTTTTTGCAAATGTATTACAAATTAAAATGGAAATATTAGATTTACATTCAGAACCTTTACTCAGAAATTTGTTGAAGCACCCTTAGCAGTGATTACAGCCTTGAGTCTTCTTGGTATGATGCTACAAGCTTGGCACACCTGTATTTGGGGAGTTTCTCCCATTCTTCTCTGCAGATCCTCTAAAAGCTCTGTCAGGTTGGACGGAAGCGTCGCTGCACAAATATTTCAAGTCTCTCCAGAGATGTTCGACCGGTTTGAAGTCTGCCATCTGGCTGGGCCACTCAAGGACATACAGAGACTTGTCCTAAAGCCACTCCTGTGTTGTCTTGGCTGTCTGCCTAAGGTTGTTGTCCTGTTGGAAGGTGAATTTTCACTATACATGGTGTCTGTGGTTGTGAGGCCAGTTGGACGTACTGCTTAATTCTCAAAAATGATGTTGAGGCAGCTAATGGTAGAGAAATTAACATTGAAATATCTGGCAATATCACTGGTGGACCTTCCTGTCGTGAGCATGTCAATTGCAAGCTCCTTCAAAACTTGTGTTGTGTGACAAAACTGCACATTTTAGAGTGGCCTTTTATTGTCCCCAGCACAAGGTGGACCTGTGTAATGATCATGCTGTTTAGTCAGCTTCTTGATATGCCACACCTGTCAGGTGGATGGTTTATCTTGGCAAAGGAGAAATGCTCACTATGAGGTTTGTAAATTAATTTAAAAAAATTCGAAATAAGCTTTTTTGTGCTTATGAAGAATTTCTGGGATCTTTTATTTCAGCTCATGAAACATGGGATCAAAAACTTTACGTGTTGCGTTCATATATTTGTTCATATTTATGTTCATATTTTTGTTCAGTGTAGTTTGGTTATTATCAAGCTACAAATGACAACGACCATAGGAGTTGCCAGACAGCACAACAGATCTGGGACCAGCAAGCTACATACTGTAACTACAACACAATACCACAAGCATTTTAGGTGTGCTGATCAAGGATCAGTTTTGCCTTTCAGAACATAATGAATGAAATTACATGGACACTGGGGAGCGGATCCTACATTCAGAAAAAAAGGTTCCAAATGGGTTCTTCGACTGTATCCATATGACAACCCTTTGAATAATTTCCCTTTATGGCTCCACGTAGAACCCTTTTAAACACAGGTAGAACCCTTTTGGGTTCCATGTAGAACCCTGTGTGGAAAGGGTTCTACATGGAGAGCAGAGAACACAATGACAGAGGAGAGGGAGAGCAGAGAACCCAATGACAGAGGAGGGGTAGGTCAGAACAACCAATGACAGATGAGAGGCGGATGGACAGGTCCACCAGCTGGTCCAATGTGAGGGTGGTGTCTTGGCAGGGCAACTCACGACGGACGTCGTCGTGCAGACTGCACCAGTAGTGATCGATCAGGGCCCTGTCGTTCCATCCCGCGCTGGCGGCCAGGGTCCGGAAGTACAAGGTGAAATCCTGCGCACTCCTCGTCCCCTGCCTCAGGTGGGACAGACATTCACCTACCGCTCAACCCTCAGGCGGGAGGTTGAACACTGCCCAAAAGCGGCGGGAGAACTCTGCGTAATGGTCCAATGCCGCGTCTCCCTCACTCCATACGATGTTGGCCCACTCCAGGGCTTTGTCTCAGAGGCAGGAGACGAGGGCGGACACGCTCTCACGCCCCGAAGGAGCCAGGTGGACGGTCGCCAGGTAGAGCTCCAGCTGGAGTAGAAACACCTGGCATCCGGCAGCCGTCCCATCATACTCCCTTGGGAGCGCGAGTCGAAACCCGCTGGGACCGGGTGAAGGACGGGTGGACAGTGGGACCGGCTGTAGTGGAGCTGTTGGAGGTGCTGGAAAGCCTCCTCCTCTCTCCCAACGATCCATTTTCTGCAGCACGCGATCCATGGCAGTGCCCAGATGTTATAACATGGTCGCGTGCTGCTGAAAGCGCTCTTCCACTGCAACAGGGAGGGCGTCTGCTCCTGCTGACTCCATTCTTCAGTTGGTGATTCTGTAAGGGTCCTGTGTGTAGCTGGTGTAGGTAGCCAGGTGCAGGACATCAGATTACAACAAACAATCACTGACAAACACAACATGGGGAACAGAGGGTTAAATAATAAAAAATAAATTGGTTGAGTGAAGCCAGGTGTGTAAGACAAAGACAGAATCACTGGAAAATGAAAAGTGGATCGGAGGTGGCTAGAAAGCCGGTGACGTCAATCGCCGAACGCCCCCCGAACAAGGAGAGGGACCAACCTCGGCGGAAGTCATGACAAATATGTTGTCTTCTCACGCTATTCAAACCACACAATCAATAAACAGCTGATGATCCTCTCTTAGCCCATAGATCACCCATTGCAAACAAATAATCTAAACTAAAAACTCCACACATTTTGGAATATCTGTGCATCCTTGACAATCTCTAATCAATATTCAAAAACAGCAACTTTTTTCCATTGAACCGGCACATCATCATCTTCTATCGTTTGTGGCACCAATGTGAGGGGTTATGTAGTAGGCTAGTGTGAGGGGTTATGCTGTAGTCTAGTGTGAGGGGTTATGTCAGTAATCAAGTGTGAGGGGTTATGTCAGCAGTTTAGTATGAGGGGTTATGTCAGTAGTCTAGTGTGAGGGGTTATGTCAGTAGTCTAGTGTGAGGGGTTATGTCAGTAGTCTAGTATGAGGGGTTATGTCAGTAGTCTAGTGTGAGGGATTATGTCAGTAGTCTAGTGAGAGGGGTTATGTCATTAGTCTAGTGTGAGGGGTTATGTCAGTGGTCTAGTGTGAGGGGTTATGTAGTAGTCTAGTGTGACGCATTATGTCAGTAGTCTAGTGTGAGGGGTTATGTAGTAGTCTAGTGTGAGGTGTTAGGTCAGTAGTCTAGTGTGAGGGGTTATGAAGTAGTCTAGTGTGAGGGTTTATGTCATTAGTGTAGTTTGAGGGGTTATGCAGTAGTCTAGTATGAGGGGTTATGTCAGTAGTCTAGTGTGAGGGGTTATGTCTGTAGTCTAGTGTGAGGGGTTATGTAGTAGTCTAGTGTGAGGGATTATGTCAGTAGTCTAGTGTGAGGGGTTATGTCATTAGTCTAGTGTGAGGGGTTATGACAGTAGTCTAGTGTGAGGGGTTATGTCATTGGTCTAGTGTGAGGAGTTATGTAGTAGTCTAGTGTGAAACATTATGTCAGTAGTCTAGTGTGAGGGGTTATGTGGAGGTCTAGTGTGAGGTGTTAGGTCAGTAGTCTAGTGTTAGGGGTTATGAAGTAGTCTCGTGTGAGGGTTTATGTCATTAGTGTAGTGTGAGGGGTTATGCAGTTGTCTAGTATGAGGGGTTATGTCAGTAGTCTAGTGTGAGGGGTAATGTTGTAGTCTAGTGTGAGGGGTTATGTCAGTAGTCTAGGTGAGGGGTTTGGTCAGTAGTCTAGTGTGAGGGGTTATGTCAGTAGTCTAGTGTCAGGGGTTATGTCAGTAGTCTAGTGTGAGGAGTTATGTCAGTAGTCTAGTGTGAGGGGTTATGTCAGTAGTCTAGTGTGAGGGGTTATGTCAGTAGTCTAGTGTGAGGGGTTATGTCAGTAGTCTAGTGTGAGGGGTTATGTCATTAGTCTAGTGTGAGGGGTTATGTAGTAGTCTAGTATGAGGGATTATGTCAGTAGTCTAGTGTGAGGGGTTTGTCATTAGTCTAGTGTGAGGGGTTATGTCATTGGTCTAGTGTGAGGGGTTATGTAGTAGTCTAGTGTGAAGCATTATGTCAGTAGTCTAGTGTGAGGGGTTATGTAGTAGTCTAGTGTGAGGTGTTAGATCAATAGTCTAGTGTGAGGGGTTATGAAGTAGTCTAGTGTGAGGGTTTATGTCCTTAGTGGAGTTTGAGGGGTTATGCAGTAGTCTAGTATGAGGGGTTATGTCAGTAGTCTAGTGTGAGGGGTTATGTCTGTAGTCTAGTGTGAGGGGTTATGTCAGTAGTCTAGTGTGAGGGGTTATGTCAGTAGTCTAGTGTGAGGGGTTATGTAGTAGTCTAGTGTGAGGGGTTATGTAGTAGTCTAGTGTGAGGAGTTATGCAATAGTCTAGTGTGAGGGGTTATGTCAGAAGTCTAGTGTGAGGGGTTATGTCAGTAGTCTAGGATGAGGGGTTATGTCAGTAGTCTAGTTTTTGGGGTTATGTCAGTAGTCTAGTGTGAGGGGTTATGTCAGTAGTCTAGTGTGAGGGGTTATGTCAGTAGTTTAGTTTGAGGGTTTATGTCAGTAGTCTAGTGTGAGGGATTATGTCAGTAGTCTAGTGTGAGGGGTTATGTCATTAGTCTAGTGTGAGGGGTTATGACACTAGTCTAGTGTGAGGGGTTATGTCATTGGACTAGTGTGAGGGGTTATGTAGTAGTCTAGTGTGAAGCATTATGTCAGTAGTCTAGTGTGAGGGGTTATGTAGTAGTCTAGTGTGAGGTGTTAGGTCAGTAGTCTAGTGTTAGGGGTTATGAAGTAGTCTAGTGTGAGGGTTTATGTCATTAGTGTAGTGTGAGGGGTTATGCAGTTGTCTAGTATGAGGGGTTATGTCAGTAGTCTAGTGTGAGGGGTTATGTTGTAGTCTAGTGTGAGGGGTTATGTCAGTAGTCTAGTGTGAGAGGTTATGTCAGTAGTCTAGTGTGAGGGGTTATGTCATTAGTCTAGTGTGAGGACTTATGTCAGTAGTCTAGTGTGAGGGGTTATGTCAGTAGTCTAGTGTGAGGGGTTATGTCATTAGTCTAGTATGAGGGATTATGTCAGTAGTCTAGTGTGAGGGGTTATGTCATTAGTCTAGTGTGAGGGGTTATGACAGTAGTCTAGTGTGAGGGGTTATGTCATTAGTGTAGTGTGAGGGGTTATGCAGTTGTCTAGTATGAGGGGTTATGTCAGTAGTCTAGTGTGAGGGGTTATGTAGTAGTCTAGTGTGAGGTGTTAGGTCAGTAGTCTAGTGTTAGGGGTTATGAAGTAGTCTAGTGTGAGGGGTTATGTCATTAGTCTAGTGTGAGGACTTATGTCAGTAGTCTAGTGTGAGGGGTTATGTCAGTAGTCTAGTATGGGGGGTTATGTCAGTAGTCTAGTGTGAGGGATTATGTCAGTAGTCTAGTGTGAGGGGTTATGTCATTAGTCTAGTGTGAGGACTTATGTCAGTAGTCTAGTGTGAGGGGTTATGTCAGTAGTCTAGTGTGGGGGGTTATGTCAGTAGCCTAGTGTGAGGGATTATGTCAGTAGTCTAGTGTGAGGGGTTATGTCAGTAGTCTAGTGTGAGGGGTTATGTCATTAGTCAAGTGTGAGGGGTTATGTAGTAGTCTAGTGTGAGGGATTATGTCAGTAGTCTAGTGTGAGTGGTTATGACAGTAGTCTAGTGTGAGGGGTTATGTCATTAGTCTAGTGTGAGGGGTTATGTCAGTAGTCTACTCTGAAGGATTATGTCAGTAGTCTAGTGTTTGGGGTTATGTCAGTAGTCTAGTTTGTTGGGTTATGTCAGTAGTCTAGTGTGAGGGGTTATGTCATTGGTATAGTGTGAGGGGTTATGTAGAAGTCTAGTGTGAGTGATTATGTCAGTAGTCTAGTGTGAGGGGTTATGCCATTAGTCTAGTGTGAGGGGTTATGTAGTAGTCTAGTGAGAGGGGTTATGTATTAGTCTAGTGTGAGGGGTTATGTCAGTAGTCTAGTGTGAGGGGTTATGTCAGTAGTCTAGTGTGAGGGGTTAAGTCATTAGTCTAGTGTGAGGACTTATGTCAGTAGTCTAGTGTGAGGGGTTATGTCAGTAGTCTAGTATGAGGGGTTATGTCATTAGTATAGTGTGAGGGGTTATGTAGTAGTCTAGTGTGAGTGATTATGTCAGTAGTCTAGTGTGAGGGGTTATGCCATTAGTCTAGTGTGAGGGGTTATGTCAGTAGTCTAGTGTGAGGGGTTATGTCATTAGTCTAGTATGAGGGATTATGTCAGTAGTCTAGTGTGAGGGGTTATGTCATTAGTCTAGTGTGAGGGGTTATGACAGTAGTCTAGTGTGAGGGGTTATGTCATTAGTCTAGTGTGAGGGGTTATGACAGTAGTCTAGTGTGAGGGGTTATGTCATTAGTGTAGTGTGAGGGGTTATGCAGTTGTCTAGTATGAGGGGTTATGTCAGTAGTCTAGTGTGAGGGGTTATGTTGTAGTCTAGTGTGAGGGGTTATGTCAGTAGTCTAGGTGAGGGGTTATGTCATTGGTCTAGTGTGATGGGTTATGTAGTAGTCTAGTGTGAAGCATTATGTCAGTAGTCTAGTGTGAGGGGTTATGTGGAAGTCTAGTGTGAGGTGTTAGGTCAGTAGTCTAGTGTGAGGGGTTATGAAGTAGTCTAGTGTGAGGGTTTATGTCATTAGTGTAGTGTGAGGGGTTATGCAGTAGTCAAGTATGAGGGGTTATGTCAGTAGTCTAGTGTGAGTGGTTATGTCTGTTTTCTAGTGTGAGGGGTTATGTAGTAGTGTAGTGTGAGGGGTTATGTCAGTAGTCTAGTGTGAGGCGTTATGTCAGTAGTCTAGTGTGAGGGGTTATGTAGTAGTCTAGTTTGAGGGGTTATGTAGTAGTCTAGTGTGAGGGGTTATGTAGTAGTCCAGTGTGAGGGGTTATGTAGTAGTCTAGTGTGAGGGGTTATGTAGTAGTCTAGTGTGAGGAGTTATGCAATAGTCTAGTGTGAGGGGTTATGTCAGTAGTCTAGTGTGTAGGGTTATGTCAGTAGTCTTGTGTGAGGGGTTATGTAATAGTCTATTGTGAGGGGATATGTTGTAGTCTAGTGTGAGGGGTTATGTCAGTAGTCTAGGTGAGGGGTTATGTCATTGGTCTAGTGTGATGGGTTATGTAGTAGTCTAGTGTGAAGCATTATGTCAGTAGTCTAGTGTGAGGGGTTATGTGGAAGTCTAGTGTGAGGTGTTAGGTCAGTAGTCTAGTGTGAGGGGTTATGAAGTAGTCTAGTGTGAGGGTTTATGTCATTAGTGTAGTGTGAGGGGTTATGCAGTAGTCAAGTATGAGGGGTTATGTCAGTAGTCTAGTGTGAGTGGTTATGTCTGTTTTCTAGTGTGAGGGGTTATGTAGTAGTGTAGTGTGAGGGGTTATGTCAGTAGTCTAGTGTGAGGCGTTATGTCAGTAGTCTAGTGTGAGGGGTTATGTAGTAGTCTAGTTTGAGGGGTTATGTAGTAGTCTAGTGTGAGGGGTTATGTAGTAGTCCAGTGTGAGGGGTTATGTAGTAGTCTAGTGTGAGGGGTTATGTAGTAGTCCAGTGTGAGGAGTTATGCAATAGTCTAGTGTGAGGGGTTATGTCAGTAGTCTAGTGTGTAGGGTTATGTCAGTAGTCTTGTGTGAGGGGTTATGTAATAGTCTATTGTGAGGGGATATGTAGTAGTCTAGTGTGAGAGGTTATGTCTGTTGTCTAGTGTGAGGGGTTATGTAGTAGTCTAGTGTGAGGGGTTATGTCAGTAGTCTATTGTGAGGGGATATGTAGTAGTCTAGTGTGAGGGGTTATGTCAGTAGTCTAGTGTGAGGGGTTATGTCAGTAGTCTAGTGTGAGGGGTTATGTCAGTAGTCTAGTGTGAGGGGTTATGTCATTAGTCTAGTGTGAGGACTTATGTCAGTAGTCTAGTGTGAGGGGTTATGTCAGTAGTCTAGTATGGGGGGTTATGTCAGTAGTCTAGTGTGAGGGATTATGTCAGTAGTCTAGTGTGAGGGGTTATGTCATTAGTCTAGTGTGAGGACTTATGTCAGTAGTCTAGTGTGAGGGGTTATGTCAGTAGTCTAGTGTGAGGGGTTATGTCAGTAGTCTAGTGTGAGGACTTATGTCAGTAGTCTAGTGTGAGGGGTTATGTCAGTAGTCTAGTGTGAGGGGTTATGTCATTAGTCAAGTGTGAGGGGTTATGTAGTAGTCTATGTGAGGGATATGTAGTAGTCTAGTGTGAGGGTTATGCGTGTCTAGTGTGAGGGGTTATGTATAGTCTAGTGTGAGGGGTTATGTCAGTAGTCTACTCTGAAGGATTATGTCAGTAGTCTAGTGTTTGGGGTTATGTCAGTAGTCTAGTTTGTTGGGTTATGTCAGTAGTCTAGTGTGAGGGGTTATGTCATTAGTATAGTGTGAGGGGTTATGTAGAAGTCTAGTGTGAGTGATTATGTCAGTAGTCTAGTGTGAGGGGTTATGCCATTAGTCTAGTGTGAGGGGTTATGTAGTAGTCTAGTGAGAGGGGTTATGTATTAGTCTAGTGTGAGGGGTTATGTCAGTAGTCTAGTGTGAGGGGTTATGTCAGTAGTCTAGTGTGAGGGGTTATGTCATTAGTCTAGTGTGAGGACTTATGTCAGTAGTCTAGTGTGAGGGGTTATGTCAGTAGTCTAGTATGAGGGGTTATGTCATTAGTATAGTGTGAGGGGTTATGTAGTAGTCTAGTGTGAGTGATTATGTCAGTAGTCTAGTGTGAGGGGTTATGCCATTAGTCTAGTGTGAGGGGTTATGTCAGTAGTCTAGTGTGAGGGGTTATGTCATTAGTCTAGTGTGAGGGATTATGTCAGTAGTCTAGTGTGAGGGGTTATGTCAGTAGTCCAGTATGAGGGGTTATGTCAGTAGTCTAGTTTTTGGGGTTATGTCAGTAGTCTAGTGTGAGGGGTTATGTGGAAGTCTAGTGTGAGGTGTTAGGTCAGTAGTCTAGTGTGAGGGGTTATGACAGTAGTCTAGTGTGAGGGGTTATGTCATTAGTGTAGTGTGAGGGGTTATGCAGTAGTCTAGTATGAGGGGTTATGTCAGTAGTCTAGTGTGAGTGGTTATGTCTGTTTTCTAGTGTGAGGGGTTATGTAGTAGTGTAGTGTGAGGGGTTATGTCAGTAGTCTAGTGTGAGGCGTTATGTCAGTAGTCTAGTGTGAGGGGTTATGTAGTAGTCTAGTTTGAGGGGTTATGTAGTAGTCTAGTGTGAGGGGTTATGTAGTAGTCCAGTGTGAGGGGTTATGTAGTAGTCTAGTGTGAGGGGTTATGTAGTAGTCTAGTGTGAGGAGTTATGCAATAGTCTAGTGTGAGGGGTTATGTCAGTAGTCTAGTGTGTAGGGTTATGTCAGTAGTCTTGTGTGAGGGGTTATGTAATAGTCTATTGTGAGGGGATATGTTGTAGTCTAGTGTGAGGGGTTATGTCAGTAGTCTAGGTGAGGGGTTATGTCATTGGTCTAGTGTGATGGGTTATGTAGTAGTCTAGTGTGAAGCATTATGTCAGTAGTCTAGTGTGAGGGGTTATGTGGAAGTCTAGTGTGAGGTGTTAGGTCAGTAGTCTAGTGTGAGGGGTTATGAAGTAGTCTAGTGTGAGGGTTTATGTCATTAGTGTAGTGTGAGGGGTTATGCAGTAGTCAAGTATGAGGGGTTATGTCAGTAGTCTAGTGTGAGTGGTTATGTCTGTTTTCTAGTGTGAGGGGTTATGTAGTAGTGTAGTGTGAGGGGTTATGTCAGTAGTCTAGTGTGAGGCGTTATGTCAGTAGTCTAGTGTGAGGGGTTATGTAGTAGTCTAGTTTGAGGGGTTATGTAGTAGTCTAGTGTGAGGGGTTATGTAGTAGTCCAGTGTGAGGGGTTATGTAGTAGTCTAGTGTGAGGGGTTATGTAGTAGTCTAGTGTGAGGAGTTATGCAATAGTCTAGTGTGAGGGGTTATGTCAGTAGTCTAGTGTGTAGGGTTATGTCAGTAGTCTTGTGTGAGGGGTTATGTAATAGTCTATTGTGAGGGGATATGTAGTAGTCTAGTGTGAGAGGTTATGTCTGTTGTCTAGTGTGAGGGGTTATGTAGTAGTCTAGTGTGAGGGGTTATGTCAGTAGTCTATTGTGAGGGGATATGAAGTAGTCTAGTGTGAGGGGTTATGTCAGTAGTCTAGTATGAGGGGTTATGTCAGTAGTCTAGTGTGAGGGGTTATGTCAGTAGTCTAGTGTGAGGGGTTATGTCATTAGTCTAGTGTGAGGACTTATGTCAGTAGTCTAGTGTGAGGGGTTATGTCAGTAGTCTAGTATGGGGGGTTATGTCAGTAGTCTAGTGTGAGGGATTATGTCAGTAGTCTAGTGTGAGGGGTTATGTCATTAGTCTAGTGTGAGGACTTATGTCAGTAGTCTAGTGTGAGGGGTTATGTCAGTAGTCTAGTGTGAGGGGTTATGTCATTAGTCAAGTGTGAGGGGTTATGTAGTAGTCTAGTGTGAGGGATTATGTCAGTAGTCTAGTGTGAGTGGTTATGACAGTAGTCTAGTGTGAGGGGTTATGTCATTAGTCTAGTGTGAGGGGTTATGTCAGTAGTCTACTCTGAAGGATTATGTCAGTAGTCTAGTGTTTGGGGTTATGTCAGTAGTCTAGTTTGTTGGGTTATGTCAGTAGTCTAGTGTGAGGGGTTATGTCATTAGTATAGTGTGAGGGGTTATGTAGAAGTCTAGTGTGAGTGATTATGTCAGTAGTCTAGTGTGAGGGGTTATGCCATTAGTCTAGTGTGAGGGGTTATGTAGTAGTCTAGTGAGAGGGGTTATGTTATGTAGAAGTCTAGTGTGAGTGATTATGTCAGTAGTCTAGTGTGAGGGGTTATGCCATTAGTCTAGTGTGAGGACTTATGTCAGTAGTCTAGTGTGAGGGGTTATGTCAGTAGTCTAGTGTGAGGGGTTATGTCATTAGTCAAGTGTGAGGGGTTATGTAGTAGTCTAGTGTGAGGGATTATGTCAGTAGTCTAGTGTGAGTGGTTATGACAGTAGTCTAGTGTGAGGGGTTATGTCATTAGTCTAGTGTGAGGGGTTATGTCAGTAGTCTACTCTGAAGGATTATGTCAGTAGTCTAGTGTTTGGGGTTATGTCAGTAGTCTAGTTTGTTGGGTTATGTCAGTAGTCTAGTGTGAGGGGTTATGTCATTAGTATAGTGTGAGGGGTTATGTAGAAGTCTAGTGTGAGTGATTATGTCAGTAGTCTAGTGTGAGGGGTTATGCCATTAGTCTAGTGTGAGGGGTTATGTAGTAGTCTAGTGAGAGGGGTTATGTATTAGTCTAGTGTGAGGGGTTATGTCAGTAGTCTAGTGTGAGGGGTTATGTCAGTAGTCTAGTGTGAGGGGTTATGTCATTAGTCTAGTGTGAGGACTTATGTCAGTAGTCTAGTGTGAGGGGTTATGTCAGTAGTCTAGTATGAGGGGTTATGTCATTAGTATAGTGTGAGGGGTTATGTAGTAGTCTAGTGTGAGTGATTATGTCAGTAGTCTAGTGTGAGGGGTTATGCCATTAGTCTAGTGTGAGGGGTTATGTAGTAGTCTAGTGAGAGGGGTTATGTATTAGTCTAGTGTGAGGGGTTATGTCAGTAGTCTACTGTGAGGGGTTATGTCAGTAGTCCAGTATGAGGGGTTATGTCAGTAGTCTAGTTTTTGGGGTTATGTCAGTAGTCTAGTGTGAGGGTTATGTCAGTAGTCTAGTGTGAGGGGTTATGTCAGTAGTCTAGTGTGAGGGGTTATGTCAGTAGTTTAGTTTGAGGGTTTATGTCAGTAGTTTAGTGTGAGGGGTTATGTCATTAGTCTAGTGTGAGGGATTATGTCAGTAGTCTAGTGTTAGGGGTTATGAAGTAGTCTAGTGAAAGGGTTTATGTCATTAGTGTAGTGTGAGGGGTTATGCAGTTGTCTAGTATGAGGGGTTATGTCAGTAGTCTAGTGTGAGGGGTTATGTCAGTAGTCTAGTGTGAGGGGTTATGTCATTAGTCTAGTGTGAGGACTTATGTCAGTAGACTAGTGTGAGGGGTTATGTCAGTAGTCTAGTGTGAGGGGTTATGTCAGTAGTCTAGTGTCAGGGGTTATGTCAGTAGTCTAGTGTCTGGGGTTATGTCAGTAGTCTAGTGTGAGGGGTTATGTCAGTAGTCTAGTGTGAGGGGTTATGTCAGTAGTCTAGTGTGAGGGTTTATGTCATTAGTCTAGTGTGAGGGGTTATGTAGTAGTCTAGTACGAG
This sequence comes from Salmo salar, assembly GCF_965601325.2. NCBI lineage: Eukaryota > Metazoa > Chordata > Actinopteri > Salmoniformes > Salmonidae > Salmo > Salmo salar. The sequence continues at coordinate 12,590,161 of NC_138297.1, read as the reverse complement.
GGATTATGTCAGTAGTCTAGTGAAAGGGGTTATGTCATTAGTCTAGTGTGAGGGGTTATGTCATTGGTCTAGTGTGAGGGGTTATGTAGTAGTCTAGTGTGACGCATTATGTCAGTAGTCTAGTGTGAGGGGTTATGTAGTAGTCTAGTGTGAGGTGTTAGGTCAGTAGTCTAGTGTGAGGGGTTATGAAGTAGTCTAGTGTGAGGGTTTATGTCATTAGTGTAGTTTGAGGGGTTATGCAGTAGTCTAGTATGAGGGGTTATGTCAGTAGTCTAGTGTGAGGGGTTATGTCTGTAGTCTAGTGTGAGGGGTTATGTAGTAGTCTAGTGTGAGGGATTATGTCAGTAGTCTAGTGTGAGGGGTTATGTCATTAGTCTAGTGTGAGGGGTTATGCAGTAGTCTAGTTGAGGGGTTATGTCAGGTCTAGTGTGAGGAGTTATGTAGTAGTCTAGTGTGAAGCATTATGTCAGTAGTCTAGTGTGAGGGGTTATGTGGAGGTCTAGTGTGAGGTGTTAGGTCAGTAGTCTAGTGTTAGGGGTTATGAAGTAGTCTCGTGTGAGGGTTTATGTCATTAGTGTAGTGTGAGGGGTTATGCAGTTGTCTAGTATGAGGGGTTATGTCAGTAGTCTAGTGTGAGGGGTAATGTTGTAGTCTAGTGTGAGGGGTTATGTCAGTAGTCTAGTGTGAGGAGTTATGTCAGTAGTCTAGTGTGAGGGGTTATGTCAGTAGTCTAGTGTGAGGGGTTATGTCAGTAGTCTAGTGTGAGGGGTTATGTCATTAGTCTAGTGTGAGGACTTATGTCAGCAGTCTAGTGTGAGGGGTTATGTCAGTAGTCTAGTATGAGGGGTTATGTCATTAGTATAGTGTGAGGGGTTATGTAGTAGTCTAGTGTGAGTGATTATGTCAGTAGTCTAGTGTGAGGGGTTATGCCATTAGTCTAGTGTGAGGGGTTATGTGGTAGTCTAGTGAGAGGGGTTATGTATTAGTCTAGTGTGAGGGGTTATGTCAGTAGTCTACTGTGAGGGGTTATGTCAGTAGTCCAGTATGAGGGGTTATGTCAGTAGTCTAGTTTTTGGGGTTATGTCAGTAGTGTAGTGTGAGGGTTATGTCAGTAGTCTAGTGTGAGGGGTTATGTCAGTAGTCTAGTGTGAGGGGTTATGTCAGTAGTTTAGTTTGAGGGTTTATGTCAGTAGTTTAGTGTGAGGGGTTATGTCATTAGTCTAGTGTGAGGGATTATGTCAGTAGTCTAGTGTTAGGGGTTATGAAGTAGTCTAGTGAAAGGGTTTATGTCATTAGTGTAGTGTGAGGGGTTATGCAGTTGTCTAGTATGAGGGGTTATGTCAGTAGTCTAGTGTGAGGGGTTATGTCAGTAGTCTAGTGTGAGGGGTTATGTCATTAGTCTAGTGTGAGGACTTATGTCAGTAGACTAGTGTGAGGGGTTATGTCAGTAGTCTAGTGTGAGGGGTTATGTCAGTAGTCTAGTGTCAGGGGTTATGTCAGTAGTCTAGTGTCTGGGGTTATGTCAGTAGTCTAGTGTGAGGGGTTATGTCAGTAGTCTAGTGTGAGGGGTTATGTCAGTAGTCTAGTGTGAGGGGTTATGTCATTAGTCTAGTGTGAGGGGTTATGTAGTAGTCTAGTACGAGGGATTATGTCAGTAGTCTAGTGAAAGGGGTTATGTCATTAGTCTAGTGTGAGGGGTTATGTCATTGGTCTAGTGTGAGGGGTTATGTAGTAGTCTAGTGTGACGCATTATGTCAGTAGTCTAGTGTGAGGGGTTATGTAGTAGTCTAGTGTGAGGTGTTAGGTCAGTAGTCTAGTGTGAGGGGTTATGAAGTAGTCTAGTGTGAGGGTTTATGTCATTAGTGTAGTTTGAGGGGTTATGCAGTAGTCTAGTATGAGGGGTTATGTCAGTAGTCTAGTGTGAGGGGTTATGTCTGTAGTCTAGTGTGAGGGGTTATGTAGTAGTCTAGTGTGAGGGATTATGTCAGTAGTCTAGTGTGAGGGGTTATGTCATTAGTCTAGTGTGAGGGGTTATGACAGTAGTCTAGTGTGAGGGGTTATGTCATTGGTCTAGTGTGAGGAGTTATGTAGTAGTCTAGTGTGAAGCATTATGTCAGTAGTCTAGTGTGAGGGGTTATGTGGAGGTCTAGTGTGAGGTGTTAGGTCAGTAGTCTAGTGTTAGGGGTTATGAAGTAGTCTCGTGTGAGGGTTTATGTCATTAGTGTAGTGTGAGGGGTTATGCAGTTGTCTAGTATGAGGGGTTATGTCAGTAGTCTAGTGTGAGGGGTAATGTTGTAGTCTAGTGTGAGGGGTTATGTCAGTAGTCTAGTGTGAGGAGTTATGTCAGTAGTCTAGTGTGAGGGGTTATGTCAGTAGTCTAGTGTGAGGGGTTATGTCAGTAGTCTAGTGTGAGGGGTTATGTCAGTAGTCTAGTGTGAGGGGTTATGTCATTAGTCTAGTGTGAGGGGTTATGTAGTAGTCTAGTATGAGGGATTATGTCAGTAGTCTAGTGTGAGGGGTTTGTCATTAGTCTAGTGTGAGGGGTTATGTCATTGGTCTAGTGTGAGGGGTTATGTAGTAGTCTAGTGTGAAGCATTATGTCAGTAGTCTAGTGTGAGGGGTTATGTAGTAGTCTAGTGTGAGGTGTTAGATCAATAGTCTAGTGTGAGGGGTTATGAAGTAGTCTAGTGTGAGGGTTTATGTCCTTAGTGGAGTTTGAGGGGTTATGCAGTAGTCTAGTATGAGGGGTTATGTCAGTAGTCTAGTGTGAGGGGTTATGTCTGTAGTCTAGTGTGAGGGGTTATGTCAGTAGTCTAGTGTGAGGGGTTATGTCAGTAGTCTAGTGTGAGGGGTTATGTAGTAGTCTAGTGTGAGGGGTTATGTAGTAGTCTAGTGTGAGGAGTTATGCAATAGTCTAGTGTGAGGGGTTATGTCAGAAGTCTAGTGTGAGGGGTTATGTCAGTAGTCTAGGATGAGGGGTTATGTCAGTAGTCTAGTTTTTGGGGTTATGTCAGTAGTCTAGTGTGAGGGGTTATGTCAGTAGTCTAGTGTGAGGGGTTATGTCAGTAGTTTAGTTTGAGGGTTTATGTCAGTAGTCTAGTGTGAGGGATTATGTCAGTAGTCTAGTGTGAGGGGTTATGTCATTAGTCTAGTGTGAGGGGTTATGACACTAGTCTAGTGTGAGGGGTTATGTCATTGGACTAGTGTGAGGGGTTATGTAGTAGTCTAGTGTGAAGCATTATGTCAGTAGTCTAGTGTGAGGGGTTATGTAGTAGTCTAGTGTGAGGTGTTAGGTCAGTAGTCTAGTGTTAGGGGTTATGAAGTAGTCTAGTGTGAGGGTTTATGTCATTAGTGTAGTGTGAGGGGTTATGCAGTTGTCTAGTATGAGGGGTTATGTCAGTAGTCTAGTGTGAGGGGTTATGTTGTAGTCTAGTGTGAGGGGTTATGTCAGTAGTCTAGTGTGAGAGGTTATGTCAGTAGTCTAGTGTGAGGGGTTATGTCATTAGTCTAGTGTGAGGACTTATGTCAGTAGTCTAGTGTGAGGGGTTATGTCAGTAGTCTAGTGTGAGGGGTTATGTCATTAGTCTAGTATGAGGGATTATGTCAGTAGTCTAGTGTGAGGGGTTATGTCATTAGTCTAGTGTGAGGGGTTATGACAGTAGTCTAGTGTGAGGGGTTATGTCATTAGTGTAGTGTGAGGGGTTATGCAGTTGTCTAGTATGAGGGGTTATGTCAGTAGTCTAGTGTGAGGGGTTATGTTGTAGTCTAGTGTGAGGGGTTATGTCAGTAGTCTAGGTGAGGGGTTATGTCATTGGTCTAGTGTGATGGGTTATGTAGTAGTCTAGTGTGAAGCATTATGTCAGTAGTCTAGTGTGAGGGGTTATGTGGAAGTCTAGTGTGAGGTGTTAGGTCAGTAGTCTAGTGTGAGGGGTTATGAAGTAGTCTAGTGTGAGGGTTTATGTCATTAGTGTAGTGTGAGGGGTTATGCAGTAGTCAAGTATGAGGGGTTATGTCAGTAGTCTAGTGTGAGTGGTTATGTCTGTTTTCTAGTGTGAGGGGTTATGTAGTAGTGTAGTGTGAGGGGTTATGTCAGTAGTCTAGTGTGAGGCGTTATGTCAGTAGTCTAGTGTGAGGGGTTATGTAGTAGTCTAGTTTGAGGGGTTATGTAGTAGTCTAGTGTGAGGGGTTATGTAGTAGTCCAGTGTGAGGGGTTATGTAGTAGTCTAGTGTGAGGGGTTATGTAGTAGTCTAGTGTGAGGAGTTATGCAATAGTCTAGTGTGAGGGGTTATGTCAGTAGTCTAGTGTGTAGGGTTATGTCAGTAGTCTTGTGTGAGGGGTTATGTAATAGTCTATTGTGAGGGGATATGTAGTAGTCTAGTGTGAGAGGTTATGTCTGTTGTCTAGTGTGAGGGGTTATGTAGTAGTCTAGTGTGAGGGGTTATGTCAGTAGTCTATTGTGAGGGGATATGTAGTAGTCTAGTGTGAGGGGTTATGTCAGTAGTCTAGTGTGAGGGGTTATGTCAGTAGTCTAGTGTGAGGGGTTATGTCATTAGTCAAGTGTGAGGGGTTATGTAGTAGTCTAGTGTGAGGGATTATGTCAGTAGTCTAGTGTGAGTGGTTATGACAGTAGTCTAGTGTGAGGGGTTATGTCATTAGTCTAGTGTGAGGGGTTATGTCAGTAGTCTACTGTGAAGGATTATGTCAGTAGTCTAGTGTGAGGGGTTATGTCAGTAGTCTAGTTTGAGGGGTTATGTCATTAGTCTAGTGTGTGGGGTTATGTAGTAGTCTAGTGTGAGGGGTTATGTAGTAGTCTAGGTTGAGGGTTTATGTCAGTAGTCTAGTGTGAGGGGTTATGTCAGTAGTCTTGTGTGAGGGGTTGTGTCAGTAGTCTAGTGTGAGGGGTTATGTCAGTAGTCTTGTGTGAGGGGTTGTGTCAGTAGTCTAGTGTGAGGGGTTATGACAGTAGTCTAGTGTGAGGGGTTATGACAGTAGTCTAGTGTGAGGGGTTATGTCAGTAGTCTAGTGTGAGGGGTTATGTCAGGAGAAACAGTGTTGTTGTAGACTAGCGTGTGGTGCGGGAATAATGACAAGCAGACCTGGGGAGCTTTGTGTTCACATTGTCCTAAAAATGGGAACCGGATATCGGCGTTCAAGCGAACTGAACTCAGTGGGGAGCGAGTATAACTTATGTGTCTGCGTTGCTTTGGAGTGTTGAATCTGCACAAACAAATAAGCGAACCATTCCGAGTTCACAGATAATGGCTGAAAATGAACAAGTGTGAAAACTCCATTATTTATCTTATGTGTTACATTACACCAGAAAGACAACAAAGTTCCTGCTGTCATCCACTGAGATGTTGCTGTGGGCTTGCTGTTGAATAGCCTGTGTTGTGATTGCTGTTGGCTAGCCCGTAACCACCTTGGCCTCTGAATACCCACACAGGGCAAATGTTTGCTTGGTGTGTGTGTGTGTGTGTGTGTGTGTGTGTGTGTGTGTGTGTGTGCGTGTGTGTGTGTGTGTGTGTGTGTGTGTGTGTGTGTGTGTGTGTGTGTGTGTGTGTGTGTGTGTGTGTGTGTGTGTGTGTGTGTGTGTGTTTGCACACCAAGGTGTACTGTACTGTATGTTAACAGATCCATAGATAGTGTGGTTGGGGTTGAGAAGTTGATGGAAAAAATGTCCCTCATTAATCATTATTCTTTTCACAGGATTCCACACACCTTCCTCGTGTCTGAATCAGTATCACGTCATTACCAACTACATGAACTGGACTGATGCCCAGAGTTACTGCAGAGCACATTACACTGATCTGGCTACAGTAGATGACATGGAGGACCAGAACAGGCTGATTACCAGTGGTAGTGTTGATGTTCTGTCCTGGATTGGATTGGAGAAGGGAGACTCCATGAAGTGGCACTGGTCTCTGGCAGGCAGACGTTTCTACAGAGAGGGGGAGACTGAATTCAGAAACTGGGACACTGGGACACCCCAAAATGGTAACTGTGCTTTCATGAGTACAGCTGGGCTGTGGAACAACGCCTCCTGTGATGACCAGCATCACTTCATCTGTTATGATGGTGAGTGTTTACATACTAATGATGAAGCCTGTTCTAAGTGCTGGGGCTGCCATTGAGTTGAAACATAGACTGATGATAGCTTTAAGTTGTTAATCAGTTATTGATCTGTTACCAAATCAATGACAACATGTACTATAGATGATCAGTAGATTATATTTCAATGGATATTTGTATTGATTTTTAAATTTGACTTTTGCAGGAAAACAAGACACCAACCTAACATATGTCTTAGTTCAGGAGAGCAAGACCTGGATAGATGCTCAGAGTTACTGCAGACAGCATCACACAGACCTGGTCAGTGTGAGGAACCAGACTGAGAACACAGAGATAGATCAGAAGATATCACTGAGGGGACTTCCTGTGTGGATCGGTCTGTTTCTAGACTCCTGGATATGGTCAGACCATAGTGACTCCTCATTCAGAAACTGGACATTAGGATATCCTGATGCTTCAGGACAGAACTGTGTTGCATTGTTTTTTGAATCAGTTAATTATGCTAAATGGATAATTCATCCCTGTGACCACAGACATAATTTCTTCTGCTATACTGGTAAATTACAATATTGTCCACATGATCTAACTGATATTATGATGACAGGAGAACTCTGTTTCCCCAAGACTCAATACTGTCATTGTTGGATTTTATTCTCTTGTAGACCCAGATGTGAAGACCACTACTGTCCCTCTGCCCACAACCACAACCACAACCACGCCTTCCACCCCAACCACAACCACAACCACGCCTTCCACCCCGACCACAACCACAACCACGCCTTCCACCCCCACCACAACCACGCCTTCCACCCCTACCACAACCACAACCACGCCTTCCACCCCGACCACAACCACGCCTTCCACCCCGACCACAACCACAACCACGCCTTCCACCCCGACCACAACCACAACCACTACTTCCACCCTGACCACAACCACAACCACGCCTTCCACCCCGACCACAACCACAACCACGCCTTCCACCCTGACCACAACCACAACCACGCCTTCCACCCCAACCACAACCACAACCACGCCTTCCACCCCGACCACAACCACAACCACGCCTTCCACCCCCACCACAACCACGCCTTCCACCCCTACCACAACCACAACCACGCCTTCCACCCCGACAACAACCACGCCTTCCACCCCGACCACAACCACGCCTTCCACCCAGACCACAACCACAACCACGCCTTCCACCCCTATCACAATCACAACCACGCCTTCCACCCCGACCACAACCACAACCACGCCTTCCACCCCGACCACAACCACGCCATCCACCCTGTCCACAACCACAACCATGCCTTCCACCCTGTCCGCATCCACAACCACGCCTTCCACCCCGACCACAACCACAAGCACGCCTTCCACCCCGACCACAACCACGCCTTCCAGCTCTACCACAACCACAACCACGCCTTCCACCCCGACCACAACCACAACCACTACTTCCACCCTGACCACAAGCACAACCACGCCTTCCACCCCGACCACAACCACAACCACGCCTTCCACCCTGACCACAACCACAAGCACGCCTTCCACCCCGACCACAACCACGCCTTCCACCCTGACCACAACCACAACCATGCCTTCCACCCCGACCACAACCACAACCACGCCTTCCAGCCCTACCACAACCACAACCACGCCTTCCACCCCGACCACAACCACAACCACTACTTCCACCCTGACCACAACCACAACCATGCCTTCCACCCCGACCACAACCACAACCACGCCTTCCACCCCGACCACAACCACAACCATGCCTTCCACCCCGACCACGACCACAACCATGCCTTCCACCCTGTCCGCATCCACAACCACGCCTTCCACCCCGACCACAACCACAACCACGGCTTCCACCCCGACCACAACCACAACCACGCCTTCCAACCCGACCACAACCACAACCATGCCTTCCACCCCGACCACAACCACAACCACGGCTTCCACCCCGACCACAACCACAACCATGACTACAACCCCGAGAACAACAACAACCACGACTACCCCCTGGATTATACACCAGACTGCCTCCCCGACCCCTGAGAAACCTCAACTGAAGAAACAGGTGGTGAGAATAAAGATGACCCCAAATGATCAAAATATGAACCTCAGTGATCCTGCTGTTCAGGATGCCATCTTACAAGAGGTGAGTGTCACCCTGTTCATGAAGAACCAACTCAGCAATGATACCAACTGCACAGACCTCCTCTTTGGTCTGCTTCCTAGTCTGTTGTGGATGATCTCCTTTCTGGTCTGGGTTCTAGTCTGTTGTGGATGATCTCAAATCTTATTTTTCACAAACACATGGTTAGCAGATGTTATTGCAAGTGTTGCGAAATGCTTGGCTTCTAGTTCCGACAGTGCAACAATATCTAACAACTAATCTAACAATTTCACAGCAACTACCTAATACACACAAATCTAAGTCAAGGGATGGAATAAGAATATGTACATATAAATAAATGTTTGGGCCATGACCGACCGGTGTAGACGAGATGCAATAGATGGTATAAAAGTGTGGGTCTCTGTGTGTCTTTGTGTTTCTCAAGATAAGGAACAAGCTGAAGGAGCAGGGGTTACCTGCAGACACCAAAGTGACATGGAAAAAGCATCCTGATGGGAAGGTCTTCCACAAGGAGGAAGAGGGGTCTCCCAATAAAGAAGAGGAGGAGAAGAAGATGAAGAGAATGATGACAAAGAGAGAACTGTAATTATGTAAAATGTTCTCCAAACATTTCTCTTTTTTATTTACATTAATAATCTGTACTGAGAAGTATTTTCTGAACCTAATTAAATGTGTTTAAATAAGTAAATGTTTTAATTAGAAACATTAATAGTGTTTTATCATGAGATGTTTTTTTTAATCATTTTCTTGACTTGGTTGTTTTATAACAGGTAATGTTCTCAAGACAGACTTTTCACACATCATGTCTGTAAATGAGTTATCTGTAGTTATGTTGATATACAGTGCTGTGAAAAAGTGTTTGGCTCCTTTCTAATTTGCTCAACTTTTACATATTTTTGATGCTAAATGTTATCTGATCTTCAAAGAAAACAGAATATTAGATGAAGGGACCATTTTCATGTAGACTGCTCGTTTCAAGTCCTGCCACAACATCTCAATTTGGATTGGTTCTGGAATTTGACTAGGTAATTCCAAAACTTCAAATGTGTTTTTTTTTTAACCATTTTCATGTAGACTTGACTGTGTGTTTTGGATCAATGTCATGCTGCATGACCCAGCTGCTCTCAGCTTCAGCTGACAGACTGATGGCCTGTCATTCTCCTGTAGAATTATCTGATACTGAGCAGAACTCATGGTTCATTCTACTAACTTTTTGGACTAGATGGGTCCCATCATGTCTGATGAAAACCAAACACTGCATTCCACAGTAAAAAAACGTCATATCAATTGTCAAGCGTGGTGGTGGTAGTGTGATGGTTTGGGGATGATTGCTGAGTTAAAGCAGTTCTGCATGCAAGAGTAGGCCAAAATTCCTCCACCGCAATGTGAGAGACTGATCAACAACTACAGGAAGCCTTTGGTTGCAGTCATTAGAGCTAAAGGTGGAACAACCAGTTTTTGAGTGTAAAGGGGAAATTACTTTTTCACACAGGGGAATTGGGTGTTGCATAACTTTGTTAATTAAATAGATAAAATAAGTATAAATATGTTTTGTTATTTTGTAAACTCAAGTTTACTATATCTAATATTAGGTTTTGGTTGAAGATCTAATAACATTCAGTATCAAAAATATGCAAAAATAAATAAAATCAGAAAAGGGGCAGATACTTTTCCACAGCACTGTAAGTATCAATGTGTTTTTCTAATTGGAATGCAACTTTCTTTAATTGAAAATGTATTTAGACCATAGTTTACATACTGCATAGCCAATGTAGTCTCAGCATGTTTTTTATTGGTTAATGAAGATGTCTTTTCTGATGATCAAATAAATACTTGTTGCAGATTGGTCTAGAGTTGTGATTCTTCAAGTTTCAACTTAATATTATTGTCATGTTTATTTTACACATTTTACCTTAATGATAAAGACATCTAGACATAATGTGTAATCAACTCCTCTCTTCAGGACTCTGATACACTGGTACCAGTTAGAACCATGTCCTGCTGACCAGAGATTTAGTTACGTTTTACATCACTTCCTCAAATTAGACAGAGGGGAACTTTACCACATCAAGCCAGACCCAGGATATTTCCTAGAACACACAATGATGTGACATCAGTAATGAACCTGGTCTCAGATCTCTTTGTGGCCTCTTGCCAACTGTCATGTGTGTTGTGGTGCTGTGTAGCTCAGTTTATAGAGCATGGTGCTTTCAACGCCAGGATTGTTGGTTTGTTTCCCCTGAGGGCGCCAATATGGAAAATGTATGCTTGAGCACTTTTGGATTAAAGGTTATATTATATTTTATATTATGGTCTGCAATGCATTCGGAAAGTATTCAGACCCCTTGACTTTATCCACATTTTGCAAAGTTCCAGCTTTATTACAAAATGGATTAAATAGTTTTTTTCCCTCATCAATCTACACACAATACCTCATGATCACGAAGCAAAAACAGGTTTTTAGAATTTTTTGCAAATGTATTACAAATAAAAATGGAAATATTAGATTTACGTAAGAATTCAGAAACTTTACTCAGTACTTTGTTGAAGCACCTTTAGCGGGGATTACAGCCTTGAGTATTCTTGGAATTGATGCTACAAGCTTGGCATACCTGTATTTGGGGAGTTTCTCCCATTCTTCTCTGCAGATCCTCTCAAGCTCTGTCAGGTTGGACGGAAGCGTCGCTGCAAAAATATTTCAAGATCTGGGACCTGCAAGCTACATACTGTAACTACCACACCATACCACAAGCATCTTAGGTGTGCTGATCTAGGATCAGTTTTGCCTTTCAGATCATAATGAATGAAATCACATGGACACTGGGGAGCGGATCCTACATTCAGAAAAAAAGGTTCCAAAAGGGTTCTTCGACTGTATCCATATGACAACACTTTGAATAATATCCCTTTTGGGTTCCATGTAGAACCCTCTGTGGAAAGGGTTTTACATGACAGTGCAATGACAGAGGAGAGGGAGAGCAGAGAACCCAATGACAGAGGAGAGGGAGGGCAGAGAACCCAATGACAGAGGAGAGGGAGGTCAGAGAACCCAATGACAGAGGAGAGGGAGGGCAGAGAACCCAATGACAGAGGAGAGGGAGAGCAGAGAACCCAATGACAGAGGAGAGGGAGGGCAGAGAACCCAATGACAGAGGAGAGGGAGAGCAGAGAACCCAATGACAGAGGAGAGGGAGGGCAGAGAACCCAATGACAGAGGAGAGGGAGGGCAGAGAACCCAATGACAGAGGAGAGGGAGGGCAGAGAACCCAATGACAGAGGAGAGGGAGGGCAGAGCACCCATGACAGAGGAGAGGGAGGTCAGAGCACCCAATGACAGAGGAGTGGGAGAGCAGAGCACCCAATGACAGAGGAGAGGGAGGGCAGAGAACCCAATGACAGAGGAGAGGGAGGTCAGAGAACCCAATGACAGAGGAGTGGGAGAGCAGAGCACCCAATGACAGAGGAGAGGGAGGGCAGAGAACCCAATGACAGAGGAGAGGGAGGTCAGAGAACCCAATGACAGAGGAGAGGGAGGGCAGAGAACCCAATGACAGAGGAGAGGGAGGGCAGAGAACCCAATGACAGCGGAGAGGGAGGGCAGAGATCCCAATGACAGATGAGAGGGAGGGCAGAGATCCCAATGACAGAGGAGAGGGAGGGCAGAGCACCCAATGACAGAGAAGAGGTAGGGCAGAGAACCCAATGACAGAGGAGAGGGAGGGCAGAGCACCCAATGACAGAGGAGAGGGAGGTCAGAGAACCCAATGACAGAGGAGAGGGAGACATCAGGACCATCAGGACCACCTGCTCTCTCCATGACAGTTACCAGTCATTCACCAGTCACCAGATATCAATCCAATTGATCATGAGGGATGAGATGGAACAAGCTATTTGGAGAGGAGATCCACTACCAGCCAACTTGACACAACTGTGGAAACATTGGCGTCAACTTGGGCATTCGTCCTTGTGGAACTCTATTGATACATTTTATCACTCTCAATTCAGGCCTCACTCAATTCTTGAAACTACACAACCCTTTGATTTTTGGACGTAAGGAGTTGGGTCGTTTTCGGTACAATGAGACACTTTCTGGGCAATATGTCTGTCTAGAGGAGTCGGTTATCTCCTTTGGATCAACAGCACCATCACATGAACATGTTCTGTATAGCCTCTCTAACTGTTTCCTTCTCTGGCTCTGTCCAATCCCTTATCCAGTGAAATTAATGTCATGTCACAGTTTTGTTTTGTTTTGAGATGAATAACAAATTCAAGCAAATGAGGAACAGTATAAGGTTTAAATAGGGACAAACATGGGATGACAGACACACAGTAGGAGAGACAGAGAGACAGAAAGGGGAGAGAGTAGGATAGCGAGAGATAAAGAGACAGAGACAGAGAGAGAAGAAGAGAGTTTTCTTCAAACAACAGGTGAGGCCATTTTGGATTGTAGAATCATGTTGTAATTCTAACATATTTAATTGTAGAGAAATGTTCATAATATTTATGAGATACCTTATTTATTCACAGTTTTGAAGGTTCCAGTGAAGAATAATCAACCATGTGTTCTAACTCTCTGGAAACGTTATGTTGAGGTTTTTCACCACTACCCACTTCCAATACTTTAGAAACCTAACCTAACAATCACTGATTGTTCCTGTCTCTGAACAGGTGATAACCCTCTATGTGGGGAGCATTATCTTCACCTGTCCTGTCACGTCATATCAGTAAAGAAGGAGAAAGACAGTTTGCATTGGTAAAGTGTTGCAGCCTTGAAGTGCATTCATTTTAATCATATATCCTTTAAATTTCACAGTGATGGAAACGTTGTGGTATCTCACCCTACTAATCTCAGGTCAGTTTACTGTGTGTGTGTCTCAGCAATACGTCCTTGCTAATCGGCTCCATATTATCCCCAAGACATTGGCCCAGTACTGGCAGCTCATATCTGATGAGGACAGCCTTCACTGTTCCTGTAATAAACTGACTTCTTGGATCGGCTGTCCGTACTGGGCCCATTTGGTCCCCAAAATGATCTCGATGACCACCTTATGGCAATTTCTAAACTTTATCTCTTATGTACAGGTATTCATTTATTTATCATTTAATTAGTGCAAGTTAAATGAAATATTGCTAAAAAAATGATGAGCCCTAATTTCTTTTAGGTGTTTGCACATATTTTGGGGTAGCCTAGTGGTTAGAGCTTTTGTAAAAATGAAATTGTTCTTAACTGGCTTGCGTTGTTAAGTAAAGATAAAACAAATATGGTCCTGTTTAAAATAACTGATCTCAGTCCTGTTTAAAGTGAACTGGGGTAAAAGAGAGCAACATAACTCAGTTCTCTTTGTATTCACTCTGCCCCTGGATTTGAATGAGGACACAACTCCTTTGCTAGTTCAGTTGACCTATTTTGTGGACTGAGTTCTCTTTCCATTCACACTTCTATGTTTAGAAAGGAATCAAGATGTTTTTCCAACATTCACTCAATGCACCCTGGGTTTTTACATAATGCAGGACAAGCCATTCAATCAGAATGTGTTATCGGACAACTAGATAAACAGACTTACATTTTGGAAGATAGTAGACACCGACATAATAATTGTAATCAGAAGATACTATTAAAATGTACTATACATTTCATTGCTAACAGAGTACATAGCAATAGAAAAACTGGAGAATAACTGCAGAAAAAACTATGGTTTAATTGAAAAATGTACACCCAAGGTAGTGTACTGTCCCTTTAAGAGCTGGAAGAGATGTTGTACCCTATGGTGTGATGTCACCAAATAGTGTAAGGGTCCTGTGTGTAGCTGGTGTAGGTAGTCAGGTGCAGGACAGCAGATATGAGTAATCAACGATATTTTACTCAAAGAGACAAATATACAAAGGAACATACCAAGCCCACAAAGACGGACCGAATTACAACAAACAATCACCGACAAACACAACATGGGGAACAGAGGGTTAAATAATAAAAAAGAAATTGGTTGAGTGAAGCCGGGTGTGTAAGACAAAGACAGAACAAATGGAAAATGAAAAGTGGATCGGCGGTGGCTAGAAAGTCGGTGACGTCGACCGCCAAACCCCGCAGGAAACAAGGAGAGGGAACAACCTCGGTGGAAGTCGTGACAGTACCCCCCCCTTGACGCGCTGCTCCAGCTGCGCACCGAAAGCGACCTCGGGGACGACCCGGGGGACGAGGCACAGGGTGATCCGGATGGAGAGGGTGGAAATCCCGCAGCAATGAAGGGTCCAGGACGTCCTCCCCCGGCACCCAGCATCTCTCCTCCGGACCGTGCCCCTCCCACTCCACGATGTACTGAAGGCCCCTCTCCCAACGCCTCAAGTCCAGGATGGCTCGAACAGCATACACCGGGGCCCCCTCGATGTCCAGAGGGGGCGGAGGAAGCTAACGCACCTCAGCTTCCTGGAGTGGACCAGCCACCACCGGTCTGAGGAGAGAAACATGGAACGAGGGATTAATACGATAATCTGGGGGAAGCTGTAACCTGTAGAATACCTTGTTCATTCTCCACAGGACTTTAAATGGCCCCACAAACCACGGACCCAGCTTCCGGCAAGGCAGGTGGAGGGGCAGGTTTCGGGTCGAGAGCTGGGCTGAGATTCTTCTAAAAGAAAGCACAGGGGTGGAGCTTTGGTGGCGTGCCCGAGCGCTGAGAGACCACAGCTCCTATCCCAGCCTCGGATGCATCCACCTCCACTATGAATGCCAAAGAGGTATCCGGATGAGCCAGCACGGGAGCCGAGGTAAACAGAGCCTTCAGGTGACCAAAAGCCCTGTCCGCCTCAGCCGAACCACTGCAGCAGCACCTTTCTTCCCTTCAGCAGTGAGGTAATGGGAGCTGCTACCTGATCAAATCCCCGGAAAAACCTCCGGTAGTAGTTTGCAAACCATAGAAACCGCTGCATTTCCTTTACCGTGGTGGGAGTTGACCAATTACGCACGGCTGAAATGCCTTCACTCTCCATCTACACCCCTGACGTGGAAATGCGGTACCCTAGGAAGGAGACGGACTGTTGGAAGAACAGACATTTCTCAGCCTTGACGTACAGGTCATGCTCCAACAGTCGACAAAGCACCCTGCGCAACAGGAACACATGCTCGGCGCGTGTAGCGGAGTATATCAGAATGTCGATATACAGCACTACACCCTGCCGGTGCAGGTCCCGGAAAATCTCGTCAATAAAGGCCTGGAAGACTGATGGAGCATTCATCAACCCGTACGGCATGACGAGGTACTCATAGTGCCCTGTGGTACTAAATGCCGTCTTCCGCTCGTCGCCCTCCCGGTTACGCACCAGGTTGTAAGCGTTCCTGAGATCTAATTTTGTGAAGAAGCTCGCCCCATGCATTGACTCGATCGCACTGGCGATGAGAGGCAGCGGGTAGCTGTACCTCACAGTGATCTGATTGATACCTCAATAGTCAATACACCGGCGCAGACCCCCATACTTCTTTTTCACAAAATAGAAACTCGAGTAGGCAGGTGAAGTGGAGGGCCGAATGTATCCCTGCCCCAGGGATTCGGAGACATATGTTTCCATAGCTACCATCTCCTCCTGTGACAGAGGATACACGTGACTCCTGGGAAGTGCTGCGTCTACCAGGATATTTATCGCAAAATCCCCCCGTCGATGAGGTGGTAATTTAGTCGCCCTCTTCTTACAGAAGGCGATAGCCATATCGTCATATTGTGAGGGGATGCGCATGTTGCAGACCTGGTCTGGACTTTTCCACCGTTGTCGCACCGATGGAAAACCCCCACACACCTCCCTGAGCACTATCGTGACCACCAATTGAGAGCCCTCTGTTGCCACGAAATAGTGGGGTTATGACAGGCCAACCAGGGTAAGCCCAGCACCATGGGAAACGCAGAAGAATCAATAAGGAAGAGACTGATTCCTCCTTTGACCCTCCTGCGTAACCATGTCTAGTGGAGCGGTGGCCTCCGTAATCAGCCCTGACCCTAATGGTCGACTATCTAGGGCGTGCATAGGGAAGGACATATCCACAGGAAGAAGGGGAATCCCTAAACTATGGGCAAATAAACAGTCAATAAAATTTCCAGCTACACCTGAATCTACTAGCTCCTTATGCTGGGAATGCGGGGAAAACTCAGGAAATGAAATAAACACATACACGTGAGCAACAGGGGGCTCTGGGTGAGCCTGGTGCCGGCTCACCTGGAGTGCCCTGCCTGCTGCCTCGATTCCCTGAGGAATCCCCCCCAGCACCGACCAGCAGTGTGCCATCTGCGGCCACAGAGCGGCCTCTCCTCCGGTCGCCCTAAGTGCAGCACCTCCCAGCTCCATGGGCGTCGGAGTGGAGGTGCTGGGGGATGGAACTGACAGGCCCCGATCCGGACGTCCGCAGGCAATCAGCAGGGTGTCCAGCCGGATGGACAGGTCCACCAGCTGGTCCAATGTGAGAGTGGTGTCTCGGCAGGCCAACTCCCGACGGACGTCCTCGTGCAGACTGCACCGGTAGAGATCAATCAGGGCCCTGTTGTTCCATCCCGCGCTGGTGGCCAGGGTCCAGAAGTCCAAGGCAAAATCCTGCGCGCTCCTCAGCCCCTGCCTCAGGTGGGACAGACATTCACTTACCGCTCGACCCTCAGGCGGGTGGTCGAACACTGCCCAACAGCGGCGGGTGAACTCTGGGTAATGGTCCAACGCCGTGTCTCCCTCACTCCGTACGGTGTTGGCCCACTCCATGGCTTTGCCTGAGAGGCAGGAGACGAGGGCGGACATGCTCTCACGCCCCGAAGGAGCCGGGTGGATGGTGGCCAGGTAGATCTCCAGCTGGAGTAGAAACACCTGGCATCCGGCAGCCGTCCCATCATACTCCCTCGGGAGTGCGAGTCGAATCCCGCTGGGACCGGGTGAAGGAGGGTTGGACAGTGGGACCGGCTGTAGTGGAGCTGGTGGAGGTGCTGGAAAGCCTCCTCCTCTCTCCCAACGATCCATCGTCTGCAGCACGCGATCCATGGCAGTGCCCAGATGTTATAACATGGTCGCGTGCTGCTGAAAACGCTCCTCCACTGCAACGGGGAGGGCGTCTGCTCCTGCTGACTCCATTCTTCGGTCGGTGATTCGGTAAGGGTCCTGTGTGCTGAGCTGGTGTAGGTAGTCAGGTGCAGGACATCAGATATGAGTAATCAACGTTCTTTTACTCAAAAAGACAAATATAGAAGGGAACATACCGAGCCCAGAAAGACGGACCGAATTACAACAAACAATCACCGACAAATACAACATGGGGAACAGAGGGTTAAATAATAAACAATAAATTGGTTGAGTGAAGCCAGGTGTGTAAGACAAAGACCGAACAAATGGAAAATGAAAAGTGGATCGGCAGTTCGCCGGTGATGTCGACCGCCGAACGCCGCCCGAACAAGGAGAGGGACCGATCTCAGCAGAAGTCATGACAAATCGGTTGTCTTCTCACGCTATTCAAACACCACAATCAATAAACAGCTGATTATCCTCTCTTAGCCTATAGATCACCCATTGCAAACAAATAATCTGAACAATAAACTCCACACATTTTGGAATATCTGTGCATCCTTGACAATCTCTAATCAATATTCAAAAACAGCAACATTTTCCTGTGAACCTGCACATCATAATCTTCTATCATTTGTGGCACCAATGTGAGGGGTTATGTCAGTAGTCTAGTGTGAGGGGTTATGTAGTAGTCTAGAGTGAGGGGTTATGTCAGTAGTCTAGTGTGAGGGGTTATGTCAGTAGTCTAGCGTGAGGGGTTATGTCAGTAGTCTAGTGTGAGGGGTTATGTCAGGAGAAACAATGTTGCAGTAGTCTAGTGTAAGGGGTTATGTCAGTAGTCTACCGTGAGGGGTTATGTAAGTAGTCTAGTGTGAGGGGTTATGTCAGTAGTCTAGTGTGAGGGGTTATCCTGTTGGGGGTAGGGGGCAGTATTTATACGGCCGGATAAAAAACGTACCCGATTTAATCTGGTTATTACTACTGCCCAGAAACTAGAATATGCATATAATTATTGGCTTTGGATAGAAAATACCCTAAAGTTTCTAAAACTGTTTGAATGGTGTCTGTGAGTATAACAGAACTCATATGGCAGGCAAAAATCTGAGAAGATTCCTTACAGGAAGTGGCCTGTCTGACCATTCCTTGAGCTTCTTGCCTCTGTTTATTGAAGACTGAGGATCTTTGCTGTAACGTGACACTTCCTACGGCTCCCATAGGCTCTCAGAAGGCGGGAGAAAGCTGAATGATGTAATTCCAACCCCAGGCTGAAACACATTTGCGCTTTTTGCGATCAGAGGAAAATGGGCTTAGGCGCATGCACGAGTCGACCCCGTGCTTTATTTTCTTTCGTCTTTTTACCTAAACGCAGATTCCCGGTCGGAATATTATCGCTTTTTTACGAGAAAAATGGCATAAAAATTGATTTTAAACAGCGGTTGACATGCTTCGAAGTACGGTAATGGAATATTTAGAATTTTTTTGTCACGAAATGCGTCGTGCTCGTCACCCTTCTTTACCCTTTCGGATAGTGTCTTGAACGCACGAACAAAACGCCGCTGTTTGGATATAACTATGGATTATTTGGGACCAAACCAACATTTGTTATTGAAGTAGAAGTCCTGGGAGTGCATTCTGACGAAGAACACCAAAGGTAATCAAATTTTTCTTATAGTAAATCTGACTTTGGTGAGTGCTAAACTTGCAGGGTGTCTAAATAGCTAGCCCTGTGATGCCGGGCTATCTACTTAGAATATTGCAAAATGTGCTTTCACCGAAAAGCTATTTTAAAATCGGACATATCGAGTGCATAGAGGAGTTCTGTATCTATAATTCTTAAAATAATTGTTATGCTTTTCGTGAATGTTTATCGTGAGTAATTTAGTACATTTTTTGTAAATTCACCGGAAGTTTGCGGGGGTATGCTAGTTCTGAACGTCACATGCTAATGTAAAAAGCTGGTTTTTGATATAAATATGAACTTGATTGAACAAAACATGCATGTATTGTATAACATAATGTCCTAGGTGTGTCATCTGATGAAGATCATCAAAGGTTAGTGTTGCATTTAGCTGTCTTCTGGGTTTTTGTGACATTATATGCTAGCTTGAAAAATGGGTGTCTGATAATTTCTGGCTGGGTACTCTGCTGACATAATCTAATGTTTTGCTTTCGTTGTAAAGCCTTTTTGAAATCGGACAGTGTGGTTAGATTAACGAGAGTCTTGTCTTTAAAATGGTGTAAAATAGTCATATGTTTGAGAAATTGAAGTAATAGCATTTCTAAGGTATTTGAATAGCGCGCCACAGGATTCCACTGGCTGTTACGTAGGTGGGACGATTTCGTCCCACTGGCCCTAGAGAAGTTATGTCAGTAGTCTAGTGTGAGGGGTTATGTCAGTAGTCTAGTGTAAAGGGTTATGTCAGTAGTCTAGTATGAGGGGTTATGTAGTAGTCTAGTGTGAGGGGTTATGTCAGTAGTCTAGTGTGAGGGGTTATGTCAGTAGTCTAGTGTGAGGGGTTATGTCAAGAGAAACAGTGTTGCAGTAGTCTAGTGTAAGGGGTTATGTCAGTAGTCTAGTGTCAGTGGTTATGTCAGTAGTCTAGTGTGAGGGATTATGTCAGGGGGAACCAGTGTTGCAGTAGTCTAGTGTGAGGGGTTACGTCAGTAGTCTAGTGTGAGGGGTTATGTCAGTAGTCTAGTGTGAGGGGTTATGTAGTTGTCTAGTGTGAGGGGTTATGTCAGTAGTCTAGTGTGAGTGGTTATGTCAGTAGTCTAGTGTGAGGGGTTTTGTCAGTAGTCTAGTGTGAGGGGTTATGTATGTAGTCTAGTGTGAGGGGTTATGTCAGGAGAAACAATGTTGCAGTAGTCTAGTGTAAGGGGTTATGTCAGTAGTCTACCGTGAGGGGTTATGTAAGTAGTCTAGTGTGAGGGGTTATGTCAGTAGTCTAGTGTGAGGGGTTATGTCAGTAGTCTAGTGTGAGGGGTTATCCTGTTGGGGGTAGGGGGCAGTATTTACACGGCCGGATAAAAAACGTACCCGATTTAATCTGGTTATTACTACTGCCCAGAAACTAGAATATACATATAATTATTGGCTTTGGATAGAAAACAATCTAAAGTTTCTAAAACTGTTTGAATGGTGTCTGTGAGTATAACAGAACTCATATGGCAGGCAAAAATCTGAGAAGATTCCTTACAGGAAGTGGCCTGTCTGACCATTCCTTGAGCTTCTTGCCTCTGTTTATTGAAGACTGAGGATCTTTGCTGTAACGTGACACTTCCTACGGCTCCCATAGGCTCTCAGAAGGCGGGAGAAAGCTGAATGATGTAATTCCAACCCCAGGCTGAGACACATTTGCGCTTTTTGCGATCAGAGGAAAATGGGCTTAGGCGCGTGCACGAGTCGACCCCGTGCTTTATTTTCTTTCGTCTTTTTACCTAAACGCAGATTCCCGGTCGGAATATTATCGCTTTTTTACGAGAAAAATTGCATAAAATTTGATTTTAAACAGCGGTTGACATGCTTCGAAGTACGGTAATGGAATATTTAGAATTTTTTTGTCACGAAATGCGTCGTGCTCGTCACCCTTCTTTACCCTTTCGGATAGTGTCTTGAACGCACGAACAAAACGCCGCTGTTTGGATATAACTATGGATTATTTGGGACCAAACCAACATTTGTTATTGAAGTAGAAGTCCTGGGAGTGCATTCTGACGAAGAACACCAAAGGTAATCAAATTTTTCTTATAGTAAATCTGACTTTGGTGAGTGCTAAACTTGCAGGGTGTCTAAATAGCTAGCCCTGTGATGCCGGGCTATCTACTTAGAATATTGCAAAATGTGCTTTCACCGAAAAGCTATTTTAAAATCGGACATATCGAGTGCATAGAGGAGTTCTGTATCTATAATTCTTAAAATAATTGTTATGCTTTTCGTGAATGTTTATCGTGAGTAATTTAGTACATTTTTTGTAAATTCACCGGAAGTTTGCGGGGGTATGCTAGTTCTGAACGTCACATGCTAATGTAAAAAGCTGGTTTTTGATATAAATATGAACTTGATTGAACAAAACATGCATGTATTGTATACCATAATGTCCTAGGTGTGTCATCTGATGAAGATCATCAAAGGTTAGTGTTGCATTTAGCTGTCTTCTGGGTTTTTGTGACATTATATGCTAGCTTGAAAAATGGGTGTCTGATAATTTCTGGCTGGGTACTCTGCTGACATAATCTAATGTTTTGCTTTCGTTGTAAAGCCTTTTTGAAATCGGACAGTGTGGTTAGATTAACGAGAGTCTTGTCTTTAAAATGGTGTAAAATAGTCATATGTTTGAGAAATTGAAGTAATAGCATTTCTAAGGTATTTGAATAGCGCGCCACAGGATTCCACTGGCTGTTACGTAGGTGGGACGATTTCATCCCACTGGCCCTAGAGAAGTTATGTCAGTAGTCTAGTGTGAGGGGTTATGTCAGTAGTCCAGTGTAAAGGGTTATGTCAGTAGTCTAGTATGAGGGGTTATGTAGTAGTCTAGTGTGAGGGGTTATGTCAGTAGTCTAGTGTGAGGGGTTATGTCAGTAGTCTAGTGTGAGGGGTTGTGTCAGGAGAAACAGTGTTGCAGTAGTCTAGTGTAAGGGGTTATGTCAGTAGTCTAGTGTCAGTGGTTATGTCAGTAGTCTAGTGTGAGGGATTATGTCAGGGGGAACCAGTGTTGCAGTAGTCTAGTGTGAGGGGTTACGTCAGTAGTCTAGTGTGAGGGGTTATGTCAGTAGTCTAGTGTGAGGGGTTATGTAGTTGTCTAGTGTGAGGGGTTATGTCAGTAGTCTAGTGTGAGGGGTTATGTCAGTAGTCTAGTGTGAGGGGTTATGTCAGTAGTCTAGTGTGAGGGGTTATGTCAGGGGGAACCAGTGTTGCAGTAGTCTAGTGTGAGGGGTTACGTCAGTAGTCTAGTGTGAGGGGTTATGTAGTAGTCTAGTGTGAGGGGTTATGTCAGTAGTCTAGTGTGAGGGGTTATGTCAGTAGTCTAGTGTGAGGGGTTATGTCAGTAGTCTAGTGTGAGGGGTTATGTCAAGAAAAACAGTGTTGCAGTAGTCTAGTGTAAGGGATTATGTCAGTAGTCTAGTGTCAGTGGTTATGTCAGTAGTCTAGTGTGAGGGATTATGTCAGGGGGAACCAGTGTTGCAGTAGTCTAGTGTGAGGGGTTACGTCAGTAGTCTAGTGTGAGGGGTTATGTCAGTAGTCTAGTGTGAGGGGTTATGTAGTTGTCTAGTGTGAGGGGTTATGTCAGTAGTCTAGTGTGAGTGGTTATGTCAGTAGTCTAGTGTGAGGGGTTTTGTCAGTAGTCTAGTGTGAGGGGTTATGTATGTAGTCTAGTGTGAGGGGTTATGTCAGAAGTCTACTGTGAGGGGTTATGTCAGTAGTCTAGCATGAGGGGTTATGTCAGTAGTCTAGTGTGAGGGGTTATGTCAGGAGAAACAATGTTGCAGTAGTCTAGTGTAAGGGGTTATGTCAGTAGTCTACCGTGAGGGGTTATGTAAGTAGTCTAGTGTGAGGGGTTATGTCAGTAGTCTAGTGTGAGGGGTTATGTCAGTAGTCTAGTGTGAGGGGTTATCCTGTTGGGGGTAGGGGGCAGTATTTACACGGCCGGATAAAAAACGTACCCGATTTAATCTGGTTATTACTACTGCCCAGAAACTAGAATATGCATATAATTATTGACTTTGGATAGAAAACACCCTAAAGTTTCTAAAACTGTTTGAATGGTGTCTGTGAGTATAACAGAACTCATATGGCAGGCAAAAATCTGAGAAGATTCCTTACAGGAAGTGGCCTGTCTGACCATTCCTTGAGCTTCTTGCCTCTGTTTATTGAAGACTGAGGATCTTTGCTGTAACGTGACACTTCCGACGGCTCCCATAGGCTCTCAGAAGGCGGGAGAAAGCTGAATGATGTAATTCCAACCCCAGGCTGAAACACATTTGCGCTTTTTGCGATCAGAGGAAAATGGGCTTAGGCGCGTGCACGAGTCGACCCCGTGCTTTATTTTCTTTCGTCTTTTTACCTAAACGCAGATTCCCGGTCGGAATATTATCGCTTTTTTACGAGAAAAATTGCATAAAAATTGATTTTAAACAGCGGTTGACATGCTTCGAAGTACGGTAATGGAATATTTAGAATTTTTTTGTCACGAAATGCGTCGTGCTCGTCACCCTTCTTTACCCTTTCGGATAGTGTCTTGAACGCACGAACAAAACGCCGCTGTTTGGATATAACTATGGATTATTTGGGACCAAACCAACATTTGTTATTGAAGTAGAAGTCCTGGGAGTGCATTCTGACGAAGAACACCAAAGGTAATCAAATTTTTCTTATAGTAAATCTGACTTTGGTGAGTGCTAAACTTGCAGGGTGTCTAAATAGCTAGCCCTGTGATGCCGGGCTATCTACTTAGAATATTGCAAAATGTGCTTTCACCGAAAAGCTATTTTAAAATCGGACATATCGAGTGCATAGAGGAGTTCTGTATCTATAATTCTTAAAATAATTGTTATGCTTTTCGTGAATGTTTATCGTGAGTAATTTAGTACATTTTTTGTAAATTCACCGGAAGTTTGCGGGGGTATGCTAGTTCTGAACGTCACATGCTAATGTAAAAAGCTGGTTTTTGATATAAATATGAACTTGATTGAACAAAACATGCATGTATTGTATACCATAATGTCCTAGGTGTGTCATCTGATGAAGATCATCAAAGGTTAGTGTTGCATTTAGCTGTCTTCTGGGTTTTTGTGACATTATATGCTAGCTTGAAAAATGGGTGTCTGATAATTTCTGGCTGGGTACTCTGCTGACATAATCTAATGTTTTGCTTTCGTTGTAAAGCCTTTTTGAAATCGGACAGTGTGGTTAGATTAACGAGAGTCTTGTCTTTAAAATGGTGTAAAATAGTCATATGTTTGAGAAATTGAAGTATTAGCATTTCTAAGGTATTTGAATAGCGCGCCACAGGATTCCACTGGCTGTTACGTAGGTGGGACGATTTCGTCCCACTGGCCCTAGAGAAGTTATGTCAGTAGTCTAGTGTGAGGGGTTATGTCAGTAGTCTAGTGTAAAGGGTTATGTCAGTAGTCTAGTATGAGGGGTTATGTAGTAGTCTAGTGTGAGGGGTTATGTCAGTAGTCTAGTGTGAGGGGTTATGTCAGTAGTCTAGTGTGAGGGGTTGTGTCAGGAGAAACAGTGTTGCATGTAGTCTAGTGTAAGGGGTTATGTCAGTAGTCTAGTGTCAGTGGTTATGTCAGTAGTCTAGTGTGAGGGATTATGTCAGGGGGAACCAGTGTTGCAGTAGTCTAGTGTGAGGGGTTACGTCAGTAGTCTAGTGTGAGGGGTTATGTCAGTAGTCTAGTGTGAGGGGTTATGTAGTTGTCTAGTGTGAGGGGTTATGTCAGTAGTCTAGTGTGAGGGGTTATGTCAGTAGTCTAGTGTGAGGGGTTATGTCAGTAGTCTAGTGTGAGGGGTTATGTCAGGGGGAACCAGTGTTGCAGTAGTCTAGTGTGAGGGGTTACGTCAGTAGTCTAGTGTGAGGGTTTATGTAGTAGTCTAGTGTGAGGGGTTATGTCAGTAGTCTAGTGTGAGGGGTTATGTCAGTAGTCTAGTGTGAGGGGTTATGTCAGTAGTCTAGTGTGAGGGGTTATGTCAAGAAAAACAGTGTTGCAGTAGTCTAGTGTAAGGGATTATGTCAGTAGTCTAGTGTCAGTGGTTATGTCAGTAGTCTAGTGTGAGGGATTATGTCAGGGGGAACCAGTGTTGCAGTAGTCTAGTGTGAGGGGTTACGTCAGTAGTCTAGTGTGAGGGGTTATGTCAGTAGTCTAGTGTGAGGGGTTATGTAGTTGTCTAGTGTGAGGGGTTATGTCAGTAGTCTAGTGTGAGTGGTTATGTCAGTAGTCTAGTGTGAGGGGTTTTGTCAGTAGTCTAGTGTGAGGGGTTAGTAGTGTCTAGTGTGAGGGGTTATGTCAGAAGTCTACTGTGAGGGGTTATGTCAGTAGTCTAGCATGAGGGGTTATGTCAGTAGTCTAGTGTGAGGGGTTATGTCAGGAGAAACAATGTTGCAGTAGTCTAGTGTAAGGGGTTATGTCAGTAGTCTACCGTGAGGGGTTATGTAAGTAGTCTAGTGTGAGGGGTTATGTCAGTAGTCTAGTGTGAGGGGTTATGTCAGTAGTCTAGTGTGAGGGGTTATCCTGTTGGGGGTAGGGGGCAGTATTTACACGGCCGGATAAAAAACGTACCCGATTTAATCTGGTTATTACTACTGCCCAGAAACTAGAATATGCATATAATTATTGACTTTGGATAGAAAACACCCTAAAGTTTCTAAAACTGTTTGAATGGTGTCTGTGAGTATAACAGAACTCATATGGCAGGCAAAAATCTGAGAAGATTCCTTACAGGAAGTGGCCTGTCTGACCATTCCTTGAGCTTCTTGCCTCTGTTTATTGAAGACTGAGGATCTTTGCTGTAACGTGACACTTCCGACGGCTCCCATAGGCTCTCAGAAGGCGGGAGAAAGCTGAATGATGTAATTCCAACCCCAGGCTGAAACACATTTGCGCTTTTTGCGATCAGAGGAAAATGGGCTTAGGCGCGTGCACGAGTCGACCCCGTGCTTTATTTTCTTTCGTCTTTTTACCTAAACGCAGATTCCCGGTCGGAATATTATCGCTTTTTTACGAGAAAAATTGCATAAAAATTGATTTTAAACAGCGGTTGACATGCTTCGAAGTACGGTAATGGAATATTTAGAATTTTTTTGTCACGAAATGCGTCGTGCTCGTCACCCTTCTTTACCCTTTCGGATAGTGTCTTGAACGCACGAACAAAACGCCGCTGTTTGGATATAACTATGGATTATTTGGGACCAAACCAACATTTGTTATTGAAGTAGAAGTCCTGGGAGTGCATTCTGACGAAGAACACCAAAGGTAATCAAATTTTTCTTATAGTAAATCTGACTTTGGTGAGTGCTAAACTTGCAGGGTGTCTAAATAGCTAGCCCTGTGATGCCGGGCTATCTACTTAGAATATTGCAAAATGTGCTTTCACCGAAAAGCTATTTTAAAATCGGACATATCGAGTGCATAGAGGAGTTCTGTATCTATAATTCTTAAAATAATTGTTATGCTTTTCGTGAATGTTTATCGTGAGTAATTTAGTACATTTTTTGTAAATTCACCGGAAGTTTGCGGGGGTATGCTAGTTCTGAACGTCACATGCTAATGTAAAAAGCTGGTTTTTGATATAAATATGAACTTGATTGAACAAATCATGCATGTATTGTATAACATAATGTCCTAGGTGTGTCATCTGATGAAGATCATCAAAGGTTAGTGTTGCATTTAGCTGTCTTCTGGGTTTTTGTGACATTATATGCTAGCTTGAAAAATGGGTGTCTGATAATTTCTGGCTGGGTACTCTGCTGACATAATCTAATGTTTTGCTTTCGTTGTAAAGCCTTTTTGAAATCGGACAGTGTGGTTAGATTAACGAGAGTCTTGTCTTTAAAATGGTGTAAAATAGTCATATGTTTGAGAAATTGAAGTATTAGCATTTCTAAGGTATTTGAATAGCGCGCCACAGGATTCCACTGGCTGTTACGTAGGTGGGACGATTTCGTCCCACTGGCCCTAGAGAAGTTATGTCAGTAGTCTAGTGTGAGGGGTTATGTCAGTAGTCTAGTGTAAAGGGTTATGTCAGTAGTCTAGTATGAGGGGTTATGTAGTAGTCTAGTGTGAGGGGTTATGTCAGTAGTCTAGTGTGAGGGGTTATGTCAGTAGTCTAGTGTGAGGGGTTATGTCAGTAGTCTAGTGTGAGGGGTTATGTCAGTAGTCTAGTGTGAGGGGTTATGTCAGGAGAAACAGTGTTGCAGTAGTCTAGTGTAAGGGGTTATGTCAGTAGTCTAGTGTCAGTGGTTATGTCAGTAGTCTAGTGTGAGGGATTATGTCAGGGGGAACCAGTGTTGCAGTAGTCTAGTGTGAGGGGTTACGTCAGTAGTCTAGTGTGAGGGGTTATGTAGTTGTCTAGTGTGAGGGGTTATGTCAGTAGTCTAGTGTGAGTGGTTATGTCAGTAGTCTAGTGTGAGGGGTATGTCAGTAGTCTAGTGTGAGATGTTATGTCAGTAGTCTAGTGTGAGGGGTTATGTCTGTAGTCTAGTGTGAGGGGTTATGTCTGTAGTCTAGTGTGTGGTGCAGGAATAATGACAAGCCAACCTGGGGATCTTTGTGTTCACATTGCCATAAAAAAGAGAAACCGGACGCGGAATTTCAGCGAACCAAACTCAGACCACCTCAGTTTGGTTTGCTTCCGGGCTCTCTTGAGGGTTCTGAATTCCTTTAGAGTGTTCACACTGTACAACTATTATACGAGTTCACAGAAACGATCTGAAAGGGACCAAGTGCTTAAACACACTTATTTATCTAATGTGTTACATTACACCTAAAAGACAACCATAGTTGCTGCTGTGATTCAGTGAGATGTTGCTGCTGAGCTTTGACTGGGCTAGCCCTTGTTGGGCTGGTGTGAGCTTGCTTTGGTCTTGCTGTTGGCTGGACCATGCTCACCTTGCCCACTGAATACCCACGCAGGGCAAGTGTGGGAAGGTCTTCCACAAGGAGAAAAAGGGGTCTCCCAAGAAAGAAGAGGAGGAGAAGAAGATGAAGAGAATGATGACAAAGAGAGAACTCTAATTATGTAAAATGTTCTCCTAACATTACTATTTTTTATTTGGATGAAATGGTTCTATTATGCTTCTATTATGGCAAGTCGTCCAGGTCCTGAGGCAGCAAAGCATCCCCATTACTGATGAATTCAGTGTTTGGTTTTCGCCAGGCATAATGGGACCATGTTGTCTAAAAAGTTATACTTTTGACTCATCTGTCGATAAAACCTTCCAAGAGTCTTGATGATCATCCAGTTGCTTCCAGGTGCTTTTTTGGAAACTTTAGTCAACTTTTTGAGCTAGATTGGTCCCATTATGTTTGATGAAAACCAAACACTGCATTCCACAGTATAAAACTTCATATCAATTGTCAAGCATGGTGGTGGTAGTGTGATGGTTTTGGTTAAAGCAGTTCTGCATGCTGTCATGACGTTGGCCTCTTGTGGTACAGGGAGGACAGTTGACCCCCTCCCTTTTGCACCACCACCCAACCTACCTTCCCCCCAATCCACCCTGTGTGTAAAGGGTTGTAAAAACTCTAAAATTCCAGGAGAGTCTCTGGCCACATGGCCCATAGAGAGACACAGGAAATTCTCCCAACTCATAGAATTGGAGAGCCATGCGACATTTTGTGTTCTGGAGAAGGTATGGAAGATTGGTGAAGAATCCAGCTACGAACTGATCCGCTTGGTTGAATTTTGTGATACTCAGAAGAGACAATATAGCCATATTACCATAAAACTGTTTATATAATAGACTCAGCTTGAGACTTGCATCATAATGGGTGCATGGAATGTATTAATAAGGATAAAGCTTTTATAATACATTGAGATGCGATGTACTGATGTAATGTGATAGAATTGTATTTCTGTAACCAAATCTAACTCAAGCATAGGCACGCCCCAGGGACCCATACAGGACCAGGCGTCATTTGACAAGCCTGTTCTATGGGCACTATAAAACACCCCTTGATTTACATTTCTTCAGACCAGGCCTACACTCCATGGCCCATAGGTTTTACCATCCAATTCCTCTACTGAAAGTGAACCATACCACGTGGTTAACTTTTAGACTATTGATCCCGACAGAATAAGAACAAGTCTTTGATATTATTATTAGTCTGCAGCTAAGTAAATTATATCATTGAACGCGAAGACCAACGAAACAACCATTCGATGACGACATTAATGAATGTCGCTTTGAAAGATTCATTCTAACCGAGAGAGAGACTCTCCATCAGAACCACTCTCCAACAAGAATCAGAACGACACACTGAGCGTAAATATATATTGATTGCAATTGTTCCCGAATGAGTGAGCCTTCAATTGTCAATTGTTAATATTAATGAACTCTGTGTGCCACAGCTGACCTTTTATGATCCATTGTTCAACAGGCCGACCTGCCTGTTTAGCCCACAAGGGCACATTCCTCTACCAATCCTTTGTGACGATAATTACTGTTTGTATGTTTTCTGTTAACCTCTATGGGCTAGGTGGGACGCTTGCGTAACAGCCACTGCCAGCCTGTGGCGTGATTTTCAAAACCTTAAAAATCCTATTACTTCAATTTCTCAAACATATGACTATTTTACAGCCATTTAAAGACAAGACTCTCGTTAATCTAACCACACTGTCCGATTTCAAAAAGGCTTTACAACGAAAGCAAAACATTAGATTATGTCAGCAGAGTACCAAGCCAGAAATAATCAGACACCCATTTTTCAAGCCAGCATGTAATGTCACCAAAACCCAGAAGACAGCTAAATGCAGCACTCACCTTTGATGATCTTCATCAGATGACAACCCTAGGACATTATGTTATACAATACATGCATGTTTTGTTCAATCAAGTTCATATTTATATCAAAAACCAGCTTTTTACATTAGCATGTGACGTTCAGAACTAGCATACCCCCCGCAAACTTCCGGGGAATTCGCTAACATTTTACTAAATTACTCACGATAAACGTTCACAAAAAGCATAACAATTATTTTAAGAATTATAGATACAGACCTCCTCTATGCACTCGATATGTCCGATTTTAAAATAGCTTTTTGGTGAAAGCACATTTTGCAATATTCTAAGTACATAGCCCAGGCATCACGGGCTCGCTATTTAGACACCCGGCAAGTTTAGCACTCACCATAATCATATTTACTATTATAAAAGTTTGATTACCTTTTGTTGTCTCCGTCAGAATGCACACCCATGACTGCTACTTCAATAACAAATGTTGGTTTGGTCCAAAATAATCCATCGTTATATCCGAATAGCGGCATTTTGTTCGTGCGTTCCAGACACTATCCGAAATAGTAAAGAAGTGTCGCGCGCATGGCGCAATTCGTGACAATAAAATTCTAAATATTCCATTACCGTACTTCGAAGCATGTCAACCGCTGTTTAAAATCAATTTTTACGAAATTTTTCTCGTAGAAAAGCGATAATATTCCGACAGGGAATCTCCTTTTCGGCAAACAGAGGAAAAAATCCCAAAGGCGGGGGCGGTCGGGGTCACGCGCATAAGCCCAGTGTCCCTTGATCGGCCACTTGAGAAAGGCGATAATGTGTTTCAGTCTGGGGCTGGAATGACGACATTCTGTTTTTTCCCGGGCTCTGAGCGCCTATGGACGACGTGGGAAGTGTCACGTTAGAGCAGAGATCCTTAGTAAATGATAGAGATGGAAAAGAAGTTCAAGAAATGGTCAGACAGGCCACTTCCTGTAAAGGAATCTCTCAGGTTTTGACCTGCCATTTGAGTTCTGTTATACTCACAGACACCATTCAAACAGTTTTAGAAAATTTAGGGTGTTTTCTATCCATATGTAATAAGTATATGCATATTCTAGTTACTGGGTAGGAGTGGTAACCAGATTAAATCGGGTATGTTTTTTATCCAGCCGTGTCAATACTGCCCCCTAGCCCTAACAGGTTAATTACTTAGTGTAGTAAATAAATGATTTTAAGACAATTGATGTATGGATGATTTTAGTAAAGACTGGGTTCGTGCAGATACAACAATTTACGACATTTGGAATGAGACTGGACTCGAGGTAAAATACACCATTTAAACCAGAAGATAATCGGCCTATACTATAATAGGATATAATATTATAGTACAGGAAAGTTATATTAGGAAAATTATAGCTTTGTAATCTGAATATTCTCCTTGGTGCCCCGATCTCCTAGTTAATTACAATTAAACGATTAATCAGTTTAATCGCGTGATAATAATTACAGGGAGCTAATTGATAAACATATCTTCAGTTTAATGGTACCCCCAAAGACACGACAATGCAAGAGGGGGCCAAAACTCATCCACAGCAATGTGAGAGGCTGATCAACAACTACAGGAAGTGTTTGGTTGCAGTCACTATAGCTAAAGGTGGAACAACCAGTTATTGAGTGTAAAGGGGCAATTTCTTTTCACACAGGGGAATTGGGTGTTGCATACCTTTGTTAATTAAATAGATAAAATAAGTACAAATATTTTTTGTTATTTGTAAACTCGGGTTTACTTTATATAATTTTAGGTTTTGGTTGAAGATTTGATAACATTCAGTATCAAAAATAAATAAAATAAATAAAATCAGAAAGGGGGCAAATACTTTTTCACAGCACTGTAAGTATCAATGTGTTTTTCTAATTGTAATGTAACTTTCTTTAATTGAAAATGTATTTAGACCATAGTTTACATACTGCATAGCCAATGTAGTCTCAGCATGTTTTTTATTGGTTAATGAAGATGTCTTTTCTGATGATCAAATAAATACTTGTTGCGGATTGACAGTAAAGGTCTAGAGTTGTGATTCTTCAAGTTTCAACTTAATATTATTTTAATGTTTATTTTACACATTTTTACCTTAGTGATAAAGACAGCTAGACATAATGTGTAATCAACTCCTCTCTTCAGGACTCTGATACACTGGTACCAGTTAGAACCATGTCCTGCTGACCAGAGATTTAGTTACGTTTTACATCACTTCCTCAAATTAGACAGAGGGGAACTTTACCACATCAAGCCAGACCCAGGATATTTCCTGGAACACACAATCATGTGACATCAGTAATGAACTTGGTCTCAGATCTTTTTGTGGCCTCTTGCCAACTCTTATGTGTGTTGTAGTGCTGTGTGACTCAGTTGGTAGATCATGGTGCTTTCAATGCCACGATTTTGGGTTATATTCCCACAAACTGCCATCCATATACAAAATGTATGCTCGTCCTCTGTGTCACTTTTGGAGAAAAGACATACAATGGCATATATTATTTCTTTTTTTTATGGTCTTTTATATTATGGTCATTATGACTCTAAACATGACAATGACCATAGGAGATGCCAGAATGGACAACAGATCTGGGACCTGCAGGCTACGTACTGTAACTACCACACCATACCACAATTATATTTGGTGTGCTGATCTAGGATCAGTTTAACCTTTCAAATCAAATCAAATTTCATAGTGTTCCAGATCATAATCAATGAATTTAGGTGGACAGGGACGAGCGGATCCTAAATTCAGAAAAAAAGGGTTCCAAAAGGGTATTATTTCTTTCCCCATAGGAAAGGGTTTTACATGGTACCCAAAAAGGTTCTACCACGTGAAAAAAGTGTTCTACCTGGAACCAGAAAGGGTTCTTCAAAGGGTTCTCCTATGGGGACAGCCGAAGAACCCTTTTCGATTCTAGATAGCACTTTTTTTTTTAAGGGTGTAGACCAGCACTCCTACTCTGAGATGCCTTATGAATATGTGTCCAGGAGATCATAGAATTACCTCCTTGAGCCATGGGAATAAAGTAATTTCACTCAGAGGCCTGACCATGCACTCTGGTCTCTAAATGGAAAGCCTGCAGCTCTCCCATTGGTCAATGGACCACTGTGGACTGAGCATTCCACTCGGTATGAGTTTGAGATGCTTAGTGGCTAACTGCACCACCACCACCACCACCACCACCTCCACCACCACCACCTCCACCACCACCACCCCCTCCACCACCACAACCACCTCCACCAACACCTCCACCACCACCTCCACCACCCCCTCCACCACCACAACCACCTCCACCACCACCTCCACCACCACCGCCACCTCCGCCACCTCCGCCACCACCACCACCACCTCCACCACCACCACCACCACCACCATTTATCTCACCTGTGATAAGTTGCAAGTCCCTACAGCGTAAAAAGTTGCCATTCAACCAATTTTGAAAAGAGAAAACAGGACATTCTGCTCCATTGTAAAGTGCAAGGGTGTCAATATATCAGAGCGCAACTGTTATGGCATAACAACATTGTTAGCCATGACAATTGAAAGCCGTGATTCAAAAAAACATTGAGGCGTCATGTTTTGCACAATGAAAATGTACTCTTTATTGCTGTTGAAGACTTGTTCTTCCACACAAAAAAAAAATCTGGTAACACTTTCTATGAAACCCATATTCATAATGTGTTACGCTAAATATAATCATAATATAGTTCTTCATAATTACGGGTCACCTTTTTCCTCAAGGATCATGCAGCGTTATAATGACCGTCAGTCCGTGTGATGTTTTTCTTCAGTTTTTGTCAATGAGCAACAACTCATTATTATTGCATCACAATCTTTGCTATGGTGTGTTATAGTATACTTACTTTAGGTAAAGTTATGAAATACCTATGACAGACATACGTCATACACCCACAAGCTGTCGCTATTGCTATAGCTCTGAATGGAGTGACAGGTAGTAGGATCCACTCTAGCTGCTACGTGTACACATACAATGTTGATCCAAACATTTTATTCTCAACTTCTATGACCAGCTTGCTAGCTAGCTAACTCTTGAGTCAAGTTGAGAATAAAGGTTTGGATGAATATTGTATGTACACATAGCTAGCTCACCATCACAGGAGAATCACATGGTATTTTGAGACCTGTAATTATGAAGCACTATGTTGCTGTACATTGTAAGTGATTATGATTATACTTATAATTCATTAGGAGTATTGGAATATAATATAACATTATTACTCGTTGTGAGTACGTGTATACTGCATTATGAATATGGGTTTCATAGAAAGTGTTACAGAGTATCTGTGTGCTGTCACCCATATGCTCTCTGTCTCATTCCAGTACACTGACCACAGCAAATCATAGTGTTAAAACACAGTTCACATCCAGGTATCCCATTGCGTTGCGTTTCCACGCTCTCTCATTTTGCATCCAATACATTTTCTCTCCATTCTTCTTCTTCACAGCCTGCGTCTGTTTCACCTGTCTCTCTGTCCCTGAGTGTTCAAATAAATAAATATATATATATATATATATATATATATATAGAGAGAGAGAGAGAGAGAGAGGGAGAGAGGAAGAGGATGAGTGAGAGAGAGAGTGAGCTAGTGAGACAGAGAGAGGATGAGAGAGAGCAGGAGAGGAAGTGAGTAAGAGAGAAAGACCGATATACAGGATGAGAGACAGAGAAAGGAAAGATAGGGGAAGAGAAAGAGAAATAGGCAGAAACAGAGAGAGACAGAGTGAGAGGAAGAGATAGACAGAGGCAGATAGAGACAGAGTGAATGAAAGAGAGAGACAGACACAGAAAGTAAAAAGCCATTATTAGACTCATTCTGCATTTTGGGGCGATGCTGGAAATGGGAATTGCGCGACCTGCTGCTGACCGATAGGAGCTCTTTCAAGCAAATAAATAAACAGAAAATAAATAGATAACTGCAGTTTTTAAATTAAAACAATCAATCAAAGAAAGAATGTGAGGGAGTGAGTGAGGGAGAGAGTGAGGGAGAGAGAGAGAAACTGGGTGAGTGCAGAATGTCCCCATTATGATGGTAACAGGGGTATTATTTCTGTCTGGGGGAAATACAGGGGCATAGCTCAGCCGTGTTTGTGTGTGTGTGTGTGTGTGTGTGTGTGTGTGTGTGTGTGTGTGTGTGTGTGTGTGTGTGTGTGTGTGTGTGTGTGTGTGTGTTGTGTGTGTGTGTGTGTGTGTGTGTGTGTGTGTGTGTGTGTGTGTGTGTGTGTGTGTGTGTGTGTGTGTGTGTGTGTGTGTGTGTGAGTATATACGTGTGTGCGTGTGTGTGAGAGAGAGAGGGGTGTTGGTGGAATATGAAAGTAGTCTACTCAGACCGAGCCTAACCATTATCCCCCCGACCACCAAGTCCACTGAACATAACATACTTGGGTTCAAAAAGTATTTGTTCTCTTTCCAAATACTTTGACGGTTTGATAGAGCCTAACTTTAGTGCTCAGATGGGAGGGGTTTGCACTTTTGAGATTATTCCCTTGCGCGAGGCAGGCAAAGTCAAACACTCGCAGCTAAAGCAAAGAAAACAAATACTACACAACGGATGGAACACAAGTTCCAAGAGGGCAATTGATTTTACCCGTGCACTGAATGTAGTTATACACCAGTACTACAGTTTAGAACATTATAAACAACATTTAGGCCTATTGTATTGACTTATTTGTAGTGTTCTACTGTATGTCTACTACGTAGACGATATATATCAATTATATCAATTATGTCAATTATATATCTATGGTATACTACATAGATATATCAGTTCTATATCTATGGTATAGTAGACCATACATCAGTGCTATACCAGACAATATATCAGTTCCATATCTATGGTATACTACATAGTGTCACACCCTGATCTGTTTCACCTGTCTTGTGCTTGTCTCCACCCCCCCACCAGGTGTCTCCTATTTAAAAAATGTGTATTTAACCTTTATTTAACTAGGCAAGCCAGTTAAGAACAAATTATTATTTACAATGACGGCCTAGGAACAGTGGGTTAACTGCCTTGTTCAGGGGCAGAATGACAGATTTGTACCTTGTCAGCTCAGGGATTCAATCTAGCAAACTTTCGGTTACTGACCCAATGTTCTAACCACTAGGCTACCTTTTCCCCATCATCCTGTGTATTTATACCTTTGTTTTCTGTTTATCTGTGGCCGGTTCGTCTTGTCTCGTCAAGTCGTCCCAGCATGTTTTCCGTGTGTTACCTTCTCTCTAGTTTTCTTTTTTAGTCTTCCCAATTCCGACCTTTCTGCCTGCCCTGACCCTTAGCCTGCCTGCCGTTCTGTCACTTGTTGACTCTGCCTTGGATTTACGAACCTCTGCTTACCCTCGACCTGTCCTTTTTGCCTGACCCTTTGTGATAATACATTTTCTGAGAACCGAACCAACCGCCTCCTCAGTCTGCATCTGGGTCGTATCCTGAGTCGTGATAGTACGAACTTGCCATGACTGACCCAGCAGACTCAGACCAGCTCCACAGACTGCTCCCTGCAAGGAGACATCATTCCAAGACACAAGGAGTTACTTCAGAACCTTATGGAGGGACTCCATACCTTGGAGGAACGCCATGACAATATGTTCAACTCATTACTGGAGCAAGACACAACAGAAACCTCCTGGGTTCTCAATAACCTCCATGCAAGCGATGCTTCTTCCCCGTTTTCCTCCTCCGGAGCACTATGTTGGACATCCTGGAACCTGCCGGGGGTTTCTCTCCCAGTGCACCCTCATTTTTGAGCTACAGCCCTCTTTGTTTCCTTCGGATCGGTCAAAGATAGCATATCTTATAACGCTGATGTTTAAAATGGCGCTTCCTTGGGCTACGGTGGTGTGGGATCAACAATCCACCGATTGCCTTAGTCTGGAAGATTTTGTGGCAGAGGAAAGGAAGGTGTTTGATTCCCCGGTGTCCGGGAGAGAGGTTGCTCAGAAGCTACTTCGTCTGCGTCAAGATTTCCGCAGTGTGGCAGACTACACAGTAGACATTCGCA
Source organism: Salmo salar (assembly GCF_965601325.2). Taxonomy (NCBI): domain Eukaryota; kingdom Metazoa; phylum Chordata; class Actinopteri; order Salmoniformes; family Salmonidae; genus Salmo; species Salmo salar. The sequence continues at coordinate 12,553,423 of NC_138297.1, read as the reverse complement.
CGCTGGTTGCTGAGAGTGCCTGGAACCTTGAGTCCCTGTTCGACACCTTCCTGCATGGATTATTGGAGGAAATGACAGATGAATTCACAGCCCGGGAGTTACCCAGGGACCTTGACTCCCTCATAGCCTTGACTATAAGGATCGATGGGCGCCTACGGGAACGCAGGAGGAAGAAGAGGTCTGTTCTCAGCCACAATTGCTCGTCCACGGTTTCTCCCTCGCCTCGGAAAGAAACCCTGAAGTCTTCGATGCCTGCATTCCCAAGAGAATCCGAAATCACCCGAGCCCCCACGGGGGTCATTGGGGAATGGCGACTCGTCTCCTCCTGAGCCCATGCAACTAGGCAGGGCTACTTTGTCTCGTGAACGTTTACGCAGGCTGAGTTGCCTGTATTGTGATAATACAGGACATTACATATCCACCTGTCCCGTAAAAGGTACGAATACACTGGAGGGACATACAGGGAGTCTCCAAACTCCTACTTCTCATACTCCTCTCCACGCTATCCTGCTGTGGAGTGACCGGTCAAAATCTCACTGGGTGCTCATTGATTCTGGGGCTGACAAGAGCTTCATGGACGCTACCCTGGTATCTGAGCTGGGTATCTCTACTCAACTCCTTTCCACCCCCAAGGACGCCAGACCTTTGGACGGACGCTCCATTGGCAGGGTCACTGACAGTAAAGTTCCATTAACCTGCGAGTGTCGGGAAATCACAGTGAGTTGACACAGTTTCTACTAATGGAAGGTCCTCATACACCTGTGATATCTGGATTTTCATAGTGCCAGATGCACAACCCCCGATCGACTGTGCTACTGTACTACACGCCGTTCCCGTGTAGTACCAGAGTCTCCGGGAGCTTTTCAACAAGGCTCACACCACATCCCTTCCTCCACATCGACCCTACGATTGCGCTATTAACCTCCTCCCGGCACCACACCACCTCGGGGACAGCTTTATTCCCTGTCTGGCCTGGAGACCAAGACCATGGAGGTATACATTGAGGAGGACTCTCTAGCTGCCAGGATCATGTGTCCTTCTGCCTCTCCTGCATGGTTTTTCTTCATGGGAAAGAAGGACAAACCCTGCACCCGTGTATCGACTACCGAGACATTGACATCGCAGTAAAAAATTGCTACCCGCTACCACTCCTCGGCTTTCGAGCGTCTGCAGCGGACTACCATCTTTTCGAAATTGGACCTTTGGAACGCCTGCCACCTGGTTCAGATACGAGAAGGATACGAGTGGAAGACAGGCTTCAACACGGCTAGCGGACACTACAAGTAACTGATTGTGTTGTTTGGTCTGACCAATGCTCCCGCAGTGTTCCAGGCCCTGGTCAAAGATGAGCTCCGTGACAGTACGGGAAATGTATGCATTCACTACTGTAAGTCGCTCTGGATAAGAGCGTCTGTTAAATGATGTAAATGTAAAATGTAATGTTGAACCGGTTTGTGTTTGTCTATCTCGACGACATCCTTGTCTGTTCCTGGTTGGCTCAAGAGCATGTTCTCCATGTCCGACAAGTCCTCCAGCGCCTCCTGGAGAACCAGCTGTTTGTTAAAGCTAAGAAATGTGAGTTCCATCGTTCCACTATCTCCTTTCTGGGATACGTCATCGCTGTAGGGAACATTCAGATGTATGCTGACACAGTGACAGTGGTGGTTGATTGGCCCCAACCCACATCCAAAGTGCAGCTGCAACGTTTCCTGGGATTTGCTAATTTCTACCGCCACTTTATTCAGGGATACAGCACCCTTGTCTCCCCCCTCTCTTCACTCACCTCTCCAAAGGTTACGTTCATGTGATCCCCTGCTGCTGACCGGGAGTTTCTGGATCTGAAGCACCGTTTCACCACAGCCCCCATCCTAATCCATCCAGAACTGTCCCATCAGTTTGTGGTGGAGGTTGACGCCTCGGACATTGGAGTTGGGGTCTTCCTGTCCCAGCGTTCTGCCCAGGACCAAAGCTGCATCCCTGCGGTTCTCTCTCCCATTGTCTCAATACTGCTGAGATGAATTATGACGTGGGAAATCAGGAACGTCTGGCAGTCAAGATGGCACTGGAGGAGTGGAGGCACTGACTTGAAGGGGAGGAACATCCATTCTTAGTGTAGACTGACCACAATAATTTGGAATATCTCTGCACCGTCATGTGCCTCAACTCAAGGCAGGATCGTTGTGCTCTGATATTCACTTGATTCAATTTTACCATCGCCTACCGCTCCCGGTCCAAGAATGTGAAGCCAGACGCCCTCTCCTGCCTGTATAGTTCCGCTGCTACACCATCTGACCCTGAGACCATCCCTCCTACTTCCTGTCTATCAGCTACACTAGTCAGGGGTACAGGATGTTGGGACGAACTGGATTTTCATCCCAGAGTTGGCCCGGTCCACGGTCCTGGAATGGGCCCAACCCTCTAAACTCACCTGTTATCCTGGCTCCCGTTTTCATCTTCCAACGTTTTTGGTGAACCACCAAAGTTCCGGACGTCTCCACATTCGCCACTGCCTGTGTGCGCACAGAACAAAACTCTGCGGCAAGCTTCGGCTGGCCTCCTTCAACTGCTTCCTGTTCCTCATTGCCCCTGGTCCCATGTATACCTGGACTTTGTCACTGGTCTCCCTTCGCCAAATGGCAACAACACCATCCATACTGTGTTGGATAGATTTTCCAAATATGCACATTTCATTCCCCTTCCCAAGTTACCCTCAGCCAAGGAGAAGGCCCAGCGTATGGTGCAGCATATCTTCCGGATCCATGGACTTATGGTCCACATGGTCTCTGATTGGGGTCCTCAGTTCTCGTCCATGTTCTGGAAGGCATTCTGCACCCTCATTGGGTCATCAGCCAGCCTGTAATCTGGGTTTCATCACCAGTCTAATGGCCAATCGGAGTGAGCCAATCAGGACCTAGAGACTAATCTTCGCTGCTTCGTCTCTGCCAATCCCACCACCTGGAGCCAGCAACTTTTGTGGGTGGAGTACACCCGCAACTCTCTTCATTGCTCGGCTAATGGACTCTCGCCCTTTGAGTGTTCCTTGGGTTACCAGCGCCCGCTCTTTCCTGAGCAAGAGGAAGAGGTCAGCATACCCTCGGCCCAGATGTTCATCAGCCGCTGTCGTCGTACTTGGAAGAGAGCCCGGTCCGCTCTTCTTAAGACCACCTCCAGGTATTGGCAACAGGAGGATCGCCACCGGACCTGGGGCAGATGGTATGGCTGTCCACCCGTGATTTGCTCCTCCGGGTGGAGTCTCAAAAACTTTCCCGCCATTTCATTTTTCCATTCCCCATCTCTAAAGTCCTTAGCCCCTCTCCTGTTTGTCTTCTGTTTCCCCGTACCGTCAGTATATATCCCACTTTCAATGTTCCTATAATTAAAACTTTGTCTCAGAGCCCTTCGTCTCCTGTTTCCAGGGGTCAACTTGTCTCGTCAAGTCGTCCCAGCATGTTTTTCGTGTGTTACCTTCTCTCTAGTTTTGTTTTCTGGTCATCCCGGTTCCGACCTTTCTGCCTGCCCTGACCGTGAGCCTGCCTGCTGTTCTGTTCCTTGTTGACTCTGCCTTGAATTACGAGCATCTGCTGGCCCTCGACCTGTCCTTTTTGCCTGACCCTTTTTGCCTGACCCTTTGTGATAAGAAATATTCTGAGAACCGAACCATCCGCCTCATGTGTCTGCATCTGGGTCATATCCTGAGTCGTGATACATAGACTATATATCAGTTCTATATCTATGGTATACTAGACTATATATCAGTTCTATATCTATGGTATACTAGACTATATATCAGTTCTATATCTATGGTGTACTACATAGATATATCAGTTCTATATCTATGGTATACTACATAGACAATATATCAGTTCTATATCGATGGTATACTACATAAACTATATATCAGTTCTATATCTGTGGTATACTACATTTCATAATCACAGTCACACCATTTTCTCACTTTATGACCAGTGGCTATATAAGTTACCCTGGCTGAGAGAAGGCTCTATTTGACTCTGTATTTCAATACAAACAAATTGAGATGTGGTGCCAGAGTGATTTGCATGGTCTACCGTAGTAGGAGACCCAGGACGCAGTCATGTGGAAGGGGGAAGTAACATCCACTGATCACTATCACACATACTACACAGTACACCCACAGTACCATCTGCACTCAATACTGCCTATACAAAGATGTACCTTATGTGAGCTGATGAGTACACTGTTGTGCAATATCTAACAAGACAAATTAAATTGTATTTGTCAATATGCTCCGAATACAACAGGTGTACCTTACAGTGAAATGCTTAATTACAAGCCCTTAACCAACAAAGCAGCTAACAAATATTTACTCAATTAACTAAAGTAAAAAAAAAATATCAAAATCTAAAAGTAACACAAGAAAATTGCATAACAATAACGATTCATTTTCTTGTGTTACTTTTTGATTTTGATGACATTTTTTTAAACAATAAATAGCGAGCCAATGTGCGGGGGTAAAGGTCAGTAGAAGTCATTTGTAAAAACAAAAGGGGGAGGGGGGTCAGTGTAAATAGTCCGACTGGCCATTTGATTAATTGTTCAGTAGTCTTGTGGATTGGGGGTAGAAGCTGTTAAGCGGCATTTTGGTCCTAGATTTAGCGCTCTGGTACCGCTTGCCTTGTGATAGCAGAGAGAACAGTCTATGACTTGGGTGACTGGAGTTTTTTCAATTTTTTTGGCCTTCCTCTGACACCGCCTAGTATATAGGTCCTGGATGTCAGGAAGCTTGGCCCTCGTGATGTACTGGGCAGTACGCAATACCCTCTATAGCGCCTTACAGTCAGATGCCGAGCAGTTGCCATACCAGCTAGTGATGCAACCAGTCAGGATGCTCCCGATGGTGCAGCTGTATAGCTTTTTGAGTATCTGGGGACCCATGCCAAATCTTTTCAATCTCCTGAGGGGGAAAAGGTTTTATCTTGCCCTCTTCACAACTGTCTTGGTGTGTATGGACCATGATAGTTGGTTGGTGATGTGCACACCAAGGAACTTGACTCTTTCGACCTTCTACTCTTCAGCCCCGTCGATGTTAATGGGGGCCTATTCGGCCCTCCTGTTCCTGTAGTCCATGATCAGCTCCTTTGTCTTGCTCACATTGAAGGAGGTTGTTGTCCTAGCACCACACAGTCAGGTCTCTGACCTCCTCCCTATAGGCTGTCTCACCGTTGTCGGTGATCAGGCCTACCACTGTCGTGTCGGCAGCAAACTTAATGATGGTGTTGGAGTCGTGCTTGGCCACGCAGTCATGGGTGAACAGGGAGTATAGGAGGGGTCTAAGCACGCACTGCTAAGGGGCCCCAGTGTTGAGGATCAGCGTGGCAGATGTGTTGTTACCTACCCTTACCACCTGGGGGTGGCCTGTCAGGAAGTCCAGAATCCAGTTGCAGACGGGGGTGTTTAGTCCCAGGGTCCTTAGCTTAGTGATGAGCTTTGTGGGCATGGTGTTGAACGCTGAGCTGTAGTCAATAAATAGCATTCTCACATAGGTGTTCCTTTTGTCCAGGTGGGAAAGGGCAGTGTGGAGTGCGACTGAGATCGTGTCATCTGTGGCGATGATGGGGGGTATGGGGTACTTTCCAAGGCACTGTATGTAGCCTGAGAAAACAAAACAAAATTCATGATATTGACAATTTACTAACATCAGAAAAAATTTATATTCTGTCCATATCTGAAACCCACTTAGATAATTCATTAGATGATGCAGTAGTAGATATACGGGGTTATATAATATACAGGTAAGATAGAAATGCAAATGGTAATAATAGCCGTGTCATTTTCTCACTTTATGAACAGTGGCTTCATAAGTCACCCTGGCTGAGTGAAGACTCTATTTGACTCTGTATTTCAATACAAACAAATTGAGATGTGGTGCCAGAGTGATTTGCATGGTCTACCGTAGTAGGAGACCCAGGACGCAGTCATGTGGATGGGGGAAGTAACATCCACTGATCACTATCACACATACTACACAGTACACCCACAGTACCATCTGCACTCAATACTGCCTATACAAAGATGTACCTTATGTGAGCTGATGAGTACACTGTTGTGCAGTAGGTAACAAGACTGTAGTTTTGATAGAGATGCTGCTTGTATGTGCCTTCTGTCCTTTCCAAAACACTGTGAGAACGAGTTTAATAAAGGTTCCATTCACTTTGTGCGTTAGCGTTTGAGATAGAGCCACGTTATAGCAAACAACAAACTACCACATTTATTTAATGCCCTCCCCTCTCTCTCTCCCTGTGTATCTATCTCTGTCTTTGTATCTTTCTCCCTTCCTCTCTCTCTGTCGCCTCTCTCTTTGTATCTATCTCTGTCCCCCCCCCTCTTTCTGTATTTCTCTCTCCCTCTCCCTCTTCATCTCTCTCTCCCTCCTTCCCTCCCTCTCCCTCTTCATCTCTCTCTCCCCCTCCCTCCTTCCCTCCCTCTCCCTCTTCATCTCTCTCTCCCCCTCCCTCCTTCCCTCCCTCTCCCTCTTCATCTCTCTCTCCCCCTCCCTCCTTCCCTCCCTCTCCCTCTTCATCTCTCTCTCCCTCTCCCTCCTTCCCTCCCTCTTCATCTCTCTCTCCCCCTCCCTCCTTCCCTCCCTCTCCGTCTTCATCTCTCTCTCCCCCTCCCTCCCTCCTTCCCTCCCTCTTCATCTCTCTCTCCCTCCTTCTTCATCTCTCTCTCCCCCTCCCTCCTTCCCTCCCTCTCCCTCTTCATCTCTCTCTCCCCCTCCCTCCTTCCCTCCCTCTCCCTCTTCATCTCTCTCTCCCTCTCCCTCCTTCCCTCCCTCTTCATCTCTCTCTCCCCCTCCCTCCTTCCCTCCCTCTCCCTCTTCATCTCTCTCTCCCCCTCCCTCCCTCCTTCCCTCCCTCTTCATCTCTCTCTCCCTCCTTCTTCATCTCTCTCTCCCGCTCCCTCCTTCCCTCCCTCTTCATCTCTCTCTCCCCCTCCCTCCTTCCCTCCCTCTCCCTCTTCATCTCTCTCTCCCGCTCTCATTGTCCCCATCACTGATCCATCACTGATGCATATTGTGTATGAAAGGGCTGAAGCCCAGGCCTGTCTAATTGCTATCATTTTTAGTAAAGTGCAAGTTGTTATTCTACCCAGGGATTGGTGATGCACATCAATATACACCAACGTTTATTGAATGTCAAAGGCCACTGGGCGCCTGATTGATTTTGACCTCTTTTCTAGAATGTTAGAATCTGATGTGTTGTCATACAACGGCAATTTTAAAAAGCTATTGGACTACTGGAATACTAACCATCACTCAGAGGGGAAAGATGCGGAAATTAAGATTAATGATCTTTTTAGGAAGTCTGCCATACCCTATGAAGATATTATGTGGGATATATTTTAAAAGGGTGAAACGGAAATGTCATCGATTAGAAAGCAATAATTAATAGATTTTAGACCGAACAATGGTGAAAGGGCAATGCACCATTTTCTGTCCTGAGTTTGTCTGCTCAAGTACTTAATGCAAAAGAGCTTGTGTGGATTGTTGCAATGAACAATTAACCCTTTAAATGAATAAAACATAAATATTTGTGTTTTCATCCTTCCTGTTGTTCATGGTTAATATGGGTGGTTCTTGTGGAAACATAGTATATTCAGCACCTGATTAACTTAATGTTTGTCTGACAAAGACATTAGTAGGTGTCTTTATAGCTGTTTTAAGTTGTTTAGTAGCCATATCAGCAACATAGTAGTTAATCAAGGCGCCTGTGGTCCATCTGTGACTGCTGAGGCCTCCTGAACTCAGACATGGGTATTATTACTACTGGACAGTAATTATAACAGACCATCAAGGCAGAGCCAAGTCTCCCTCTGTCCTTATCCCAGGTAAGGAAGGCTTCGCTGGGGAAGGCGGAGTGGAGAGCTGGCTATACTCTTCCAGTGTAATAAAACACAAACCTTTATACTTTGAAGAGTAGGATGAAAATAGACACAAAGCCTTTAATCTTTCTCTCTCGATCTCTCTCTCTCTCTCTCTCTCTCTCTCTCTCTCTCTCATGCGGTGGAGGAATGAATGTCTTGTGATGACGGTATGGGATTTGATAACCCATATCTACTCTCGCTCTCTATCTTTGCCTATGTGTGACATAACTGGTTTCTGTTCGCTGTTGTGTTTGCTAAAGTCACACATTTTGCATGCGACCCATCAACTATTTTCTGGTTGGGGCTGCTAGGGAGCATTTGGCCATGTTATATGGACTAATTGCAATAGCCACAGTGTGGCGAGTCCCACCACATCCAATCTGTCTACCACATAAACTACTGAGGTGATAGGCAAAGCCTGGTTTAGTATCTGTCTAACACATAAACTGCAGAGGTGATAACCAAAGCCTGGTTTAGTATCTGTCTACCACATAAACTTTTGAGGCGATAGCCAAATCTTTGTTTAGTATTCACCAGTGTGCTTTAAATAATGGATCCATGAGAGGAATAGGTAAAGCAGGCACGTATACTTATGACCACAAAATCAACAACAACAACAAGCAGGATAGGATGTAAACATAAGAAGATACAGTACAAAACAAAACCTACTGTGTGATTATCTGAATATATCTGAGTATATCTGAGTGTATATGAGTATATCTGAGTATATCTGAGTATATAAAATTGTATTTGTTATTATATGTCTGTATATCTGAATATATCTGAGTAAATATGTGCATATCTGAGTATATCTGAACATACCTGAGTATAACCTGTTAGGGCTAGGGGGCAGTATTTACACCGCCGGATAAAAAACGTACCCGATTTAATCTGGTTACCACTCCTACCCAGTAACTAGAATATGCATATACTTATTACATATGGATAGAAAACACCCTAAAGGTTCTAAAACTGTTTGAATGGTGTCTGTGAGTATAACAGAACTCATTTGGCAGGCAAAAACCTGAGAAGGTTTCATGCAGGAAGTGGCCTGTCTGACAAGGTGTTGTTGTTCTTGCTTCTGTTTATTGAAGAGTCGGGATCTTAGCTGTAACGTGACATTTCCTAGGGCTCCAATAGGCTCTCAGAGCCCGGGAAAAACCTGAACGATGACGAGGCAGCCTCAGGCTGAAACACATAATCGCCTTTGCCAAGTGGCCCATCAGAGGACAATGGAATTAGGCGCATGCCCGATTCGACCCAGTGATATATTTTCCTTCGGCTGTTTATCTAATTGCAGATTCCCGGTCGGAATATTATCGCTTTTTTACGAGAAAAATGGCATAAAAATTGATTTTAAACAGCGGTTGACATGCTTCGAAGTACGGTAATGAAATATTTAGAAATCTTTTGTCACGAAATGCGCCGTGCGCACGACCGTTATTTACCATTGGGATAGTGTCTGGGACACACGAACAAAACGTCGCTGTTGGAACATAACTATGGATTATTTTGGACCAAACCTACATTTGTTATTGAAGTAGAAGTCCTGGGAGTGCATTCTGATGAAGAACAGGAAAGGTAAGACCATTTTTCTTATAGTAAATCTGATATTGGTGAGTGCTAAACCTGCTGGGTGTCTAAATAGCTAGCCCTGTGATGCCGGGCTATGTACTTATAATATTGCAAAATGTGCTTTCACCGAAAAGCTATTTTAAAATCGGACATATCGAGTGTATAGAGGAGTAATGTATCTATAATTCTTAAAATAATTGTTATGTTTTTTGTGAACGTTTATCGTGAGTAATTTAGTAAATTGTTAGTAAATTCGCCGGAAGTTTGTATGCTAGTTCTGAACGTCACATGCTAATGTAAAAAGCTGTTTTTTGATATAAATATGAACTTGATTGAACAAAACATGCATGTATTGTATAACATAATGTCCTAGGTGTGTCATCTGATGAAGATCATCAAAGGTTAGTGCTGCATTTAGCTGTCTTCTGGGTTTTTGTGACACTATATGCTAGCTTGAAAAATAGGTGTCTGATTATTTCTGGCTTGATACTCTGCTGACATAATCTAATGTTTTGCTTTCGTTGGAAAGCCTTTTTGAAATCGGACAGTGTGGTTAGATTAACGAGAGTCTTGTCTTTAAATAGCTGTAAAATAGTCATATGTTTGAGAAATTGAAGTAATAGGATTTTTAAGGTATTTGAAAATCGCGCCACAGGATTCAACTGGCTGTTACGTAGGTGGGACGAATTCGTCCCGCCTGCCCCATAGAGGATAACTGAGTACATTTTATATATCTGTCAATCTGAGTATATTTGTGTATATATGAGTATAAATGAGTATATCAGAGTGAATCTGAGTATATCTGAGCATATCTGAGTATATATATGTATATTTGTGTATATCTTAGTATAACTGTGTTTATCTGAGTATATAGGAGTATATCTGTTTATATTTGAGTATATCTGTGTATATCTGAGAATATATGTGTATATCTGAGTATATCTTTGTATATCTGTGTATATGTGAGTATATCGGTGTATATGTGAATATATCTGTGTATCTCAGTATATATATCACTATATATGAGTGGATCTGAGTATATGTGTACATCTGATAATATCTGAGTACATCTGAGTACATCTGAGTACATCTGTGTACATCTGAGTATATTTGAGTATTTCTGTGTTTATCTAAGGACGCAGGCATAGCCAGGCACATCCAGGCACAGACAGACACACAGGCACAGAAAGGCACAGAAAGGCTTGTAGGCACAGCCAGGCGCAGAAAGGCTCGTAGGCACAGCCAGGCACAGAAAGGTAGAAGCTCTTGGCCAGTCTTCCAATTCTTGCCATGATGCTCCTGTACTGCCCAGGTCTGAGTGATGGAACCCGGGGAGAACAGGCCATGGCTGGGGTGGTTGGGGTGTCTGATTATCTTCTTGGCCTTCCTGCGACACCTGGTGTTGTAGGTGTCCTGGAGGAAAGACGATGTGCACCCAATGGTGCGTTCGGCTGAGCGTATCACCCTCTGTAGAGCCTTGCGGTCCGCGGCGGTGGAGTTGCCTTACCAGGCAACGGCCCGACAGTATGCTCTAGAATAGATGGTGTTCCTCTAGAACACTGTGATGGCCCTCGGGGACAGGCTGAATTTCTTCAGCATCCTGATGTTGAAGAGTCGCTGTTGTGGCTTCTTCACCACCGTGTCTGTGTGGTAGAGAGAGGGAGATAAAGAGGGAGAGAAAGAAAGGTGATATTACTATATTTTCTGATCCCTCTCTACATGTCATCAAACCACCATTCACCTCTTCTCCCTCCTTACTAAAGAATCATAGTAAATAAACAACGGGGCTTTGCTTGGTAATACTTTACACATGATCGAAGGTGATGTCAACACCCCCGGGTTGTGAAAAAGAGTTTTGGTCTGGATTAGTGTTCCAAGTCTGCCTCTCTTACTTTATGACCGGACAGAAGAAAAAAAATCCGTATTTCTTTGGCCACAAATTACCTCGCGACCCCCTTCTCCTCCCACCCACGTAAGAAAGGCTTGGATTTATAGCTGAGAACAAGCCCTGACATGGGAAATTTACTTCAGACCCTCGACCCACTAGGAGAGAGAGAGATAGAGAGAGAGGACCAGGCAGGGTGGATGGAGAATAAAGGAACATTCCTGTGGTGGAATGAGTCAGAAGAGACACAGCCTATTGTGTCAATTTTCTGTAACATACCACTGTACCGTAACATAACACTGTACTGTAACATAACACTATACTGTAGCATATCACTGCATTGTAACATAACACTATACTGTAGCATATCACTGTACTGTAGTATACCACTGTACTATAGCATACCACTGTACTGTAGTATACCACTCTAGTGTAACATACCACTGTACTGTAGTATACCACTGTAGTGTAACATACCACTGACTGTACTGTAGTATACAACTGTAGTGTAACATAACACTGTATTGTAACATACCACTGTACTGTAGCATACCACTGTACTGCAGTATACCACTGTAGTGTAACATAACACTGTACTGTAGTATACCACTGTAGTGTAACATAACACTGTATTGTAACATAACACTGTTGTAACATACCACTGTACTGTAGTATACCACTGTATTGTAACATACCACTGTACTGTAGTATACCACTGCATTGTAACATAACACTGTAGCATACCACTGTACTGTAGCATACCACTGTAGTGTAACAACACTGTATTGTAACATAACACTGTACTGTAGCATACCACTGTACTGTAGCATACCACTGTACTGTAGCATACTACTGTAGTGTAACATACCACTACAGTGTAACATACCACTGTACTGTAACATACCACTTGTAACGGTTTTGACTTGAGGTTATCGTTTATAGGGGTTCCAGGTAGGTTGTGCCTACCAGAGAAAATATTGGTTTCTCCTTTTGCTTTGGGATTGAATGAGTCCCATCTGGTCCGTCAAGTCTACACCAATACAAAGGACTCATGTAAAAGTCAGGATGGAAATACACTTTTCATAAACCCTTAAAACATTGGAAAGAACTTCAAAAACAACTGTATTCTTTTGCGTGGTTGTATTACTAACATAAATGATCACACACACATAACCATATACAATAATGAGCTTTAACCTGTTAGGGCTAGGGGGCAGTATTGACACGGCCGGATAAAAAACGTACCCGATTTAATCTGGTTACTACTCCTGCCCAGTAACTAGAATATGCATATAATTATTGGCTTTGGATAGAAAACACCCTAACGTTTCTAAAACTGTTTGAATGGTGTCTGTGAGTATAACAGAACTCAAATGGCAGGCCAAAACCTGAGAAGATTCCATGCAGGAAGTGGCCTGTCTGACAAGTTGTGTTTCATCTTGGCTCTTTTTATTGAACACTGAGGATCTTTGCTCTAACGTGACACTTCCTACGGCTCCCATAGGCTCTCAGAGCCCGGGAAAAAGCTGAACGATATCGAGGCAGCCTCTGGCTGAAACACATTATCGCTTTTGGCAAGTGGCCGATCAGAGGAAAATGGGCTTAGGCGCGTGCCCGAGTCGACCCCATGCTTTATTTTCTTTCGTCTGTTTACCTAAACGCAGATTCCCGGTCGGAATATTATCGCTTTTTTATGAGAAAAATGGCATAAAAATTGATTTTAAACAGCGGTTGACATGCTTCGAAGTACGGTAATGGAATATTTAGAATTTTTTTGTCACGAATTGCGCCATGCTCGTCACCCTTATTTACCCTTTCGGATAGTGTCTTGAACGCACGAACAAAACGCCGCTGTTTGGATATAACTATGGATTATTTTGAACCAAACCAACATTTGTTATTGAAGTAGAAGTCCTGGGAGTGCATTCTGACGAAGACAGCAAAGGTAATAACATTTTTTTTTTATAGTAAATCTGACTTTGGTGAGTGCTAAACTTGCTGGGTGTCTAAATAGCTAGCCCTGTGATGCCGGGATATCTACTGAGAATATTGCAAAATGTGCTTTCACCGAAAAGCTATTTTAAAATCAGACATATCGAGTGCATAGAGGAGTTCTGTATCTATAATTCTTAAAACAATTGTTATGCTTTTTGTGAACGTTTATCGTGAGTAATTTAGTAAATTCACCGGCAGTGTTCTGTGGGAATGCTAGCCACATGCTAGTCACATGCTAATGTAAAAAGCTGTTTTTTGATATAAATATGAACTTGATTGAACAAAACATGCATGTATTGTATAACATAATGTCCTAGGGTTGTCATCTGATGAAGATCATCAAAGGTTAGTGCTGCATTTAGCTGTGGTTTGGGTTTATGTGACATTATATGCTAGCTTGAAAAATGGGTGTCTGATTATTTCTGGCTGGGTACTCTGCTGACATAATCTAATGTTTTGCTTTCGTTGTAAAGCCTTTTTGAAATCGGAAGTGTGGTTAGATTAACGAGAGGCTTGTCTTTAAAATGGTGTAAAATAGTCATATGTTTGAAAAATTGAAGTTTTTGCATTTTTGAGGTTTTTGAATAATGCGCCACAGGATTACACTGGCTGTTACGTAGGTGGGACGATTTGGTGCCACCTGCCCTAGAGAGGTTAAACAGCTCTGGTTCCTCCAGAAATGTCCTGTACCTCAGGCCTAAAGAGTCCAGCCCGGTAAACAAGTTCAGGGAACTCAAGTGACCTTAGTCACGCAATGTTTGTCCGTTCATACCAGTGTAGCGTAAACCCCGTGTCAATTAAACAATCAAAAACACAAATATTTTACCACACAACTATAAACTGTATCACATCTTAATAAGTCCTCAACTACAACTAACTACATAAATCATCACGGTATACATCACACCAAAACAAATGAAATACCGTATACAAAAAAGATTGTAGTCAGTCGATCAGTCAGACAAGCCAATCCACCGACAGATCATCCGATCCTGGGTAGACTTGCTATTAGGCTACACAAAGCACACTTTTAAAGGCAACAAAACAAACGGAAGAGAGAAGCTTCAGAACTGAGGGTTGAACACATCCTCATTCATGTCTCCATCACAACCCCACTTTTACGCAGCTGATGCTGGCTATTTAATTGGGAATTAAAGGGGAAGCGCCCTATTGGAAGGAGAAGCACTGAGACGGTTCAGAAACATTCAGGGCCGTCACACACTGTATTGTAACATAACACTGTACTGCAACAATCCACTGTACTGTAGTATGCCACTGTACTGTAGTGTACCACTGTACTGTAGAATACCACTGTACTGTAACATAACACTGTATTGTAACATAACACTGTATTGTAACATAACACTGTACTGTAGTATACCACTGTACTGTAGAATACCACTGTACTGTAACATACCACTCTACTGTAGCGTACCACTTGGACATGCCTGATAGGATGCTGAGTGGAATCTGTATGGTTCTTAAAAAATAAAAGTATTCTTCATCTTCTGTTTGAAGAAGGTTCTGTCATGGATGCACATACAGTGTGTCGGCTAATGAGAGCTTAGCTGGGTGAGGGTATTTTCTCCAGCTCAGGGCTATTTGCTGTGAACAGAATGTCATGTTGTGTAGGCTATTACCGGAGCAATCAGAGCAGAGCTGCGATTAATTCTGTAAAGTCATTGGTATTGATGGAATAAGACTATCTTGAAGTGCTGTCAGTGCTGAGCCCTCACACACACGCACACACACACACACACACACACACACACACGCACACACACGCACAAGCACACACTACACAGGTGCTAATATCTTGGGTGCCTATGGTGTCGTCCTCTCAGTTTGGAGCAAACACACAGTGCTCCTTTGGTTCTTGTCACGCACGGTGCTCCTCTCTGTCTCAGACTAAGGCCCACACAGAGTCCCACTCCTCTAGACATGCTAACAGACTCCTGCCCCATCCATCCATCCCTCCATTACTCCATCCATCCATCCATCCATCCATCCATCCATCCATCCATCCATCCATCTCTCCAGTCAAATACCCTCTCCTTTATTCTGTCCTCCAGTGTTTCTCTATCCTGTTTCTGTCTTCAATCTAATAGGGTGTAGTAATCTCGACACAAATAACATTTGATTTGATTTTGATTTCCCTCCCTCCCTCCCTACGACAGGCCCCAGGCATTCTAATTCCTCTTCATAAAATTACCAACCCCATAGGATCATGGTCTTTCCCTCAAAGGCTGGCGTGGTGTATGGCTCTGTGGGCCAGAAATATGACCTGCACCAATTTTATTCACTACCGGCTGTAATTTTCATGTGGTGTCAAGGTAAAATCCCTCAGAACCACTCACACCACAACATTAGTCTTTAAACCATGGAAACACAATGAGACCTACACACTGAGACCAGACACTGAGACCTACACACTGAGACCAGAAAGTGAGACCTACACACTGAGACCTACACACTGAGACCTACTCACTGAGACCAGACACTGAGACCTACACACTGAGACCTACTCACTGAGACCTACACACTGAGACCTACACACTGAGACCAGACACTAACACCTACACACTGAGACCAGACACTGAGACCAGATACTGAGACCTACACACTGAGACCTACACACTGAGACCAGACACTGAGTCCAGACACTGAGACCTACACACTGAGACCTACTCACTGAGACCTACACACTGAGACCAGACACTGAGACCAGACACTGAGACCTACACACTGAGACCTACACACTGAGACCTACACACTGAGACCTACACACTGAGACCTACACACTGAGACCAGATACTGAGATCTACATACTGAGACCAGATACTGAGACCTACACACTGAGACCAGACACTGAGACCAGACACTGAGACCTACATACTGAGACCAGACACTGAGACCTACACACTGAGACCTACACACTGAGACCAGACATTGAGACCTACAGACTGAGACCAGACACTGAGACCTACACACTGAGACCTACACATTGAGACCAGACACTGAGACCAGACACTGAGACCTACACAGTGAGACCTGCACACTGAGACCTACACATTGAGACCAGACACTGAGACCAGACACTCAGACCTACACACTGAGACCAGACATTGAGACCTACACACTGAGACCTACACACTGAGACCAGACATTGAGACCTACACACTGAGACCAGACACTGAGACCTGCACACTGAGACCTACACACTGAGACCAGACACTGAGACCAGACACTGAGACCTACACATTGAGACCAGACACTGAGACCAGACACTGAGACCTGCACACTGAGACCAGAAACTGAGACCTGACACTGAGACCTACACACTGAGACCTACACACTCAGACCTACACACTGGGACCACACACTCAGACCTACACACTGAGACCAGACACTGAGACCTACACACTCAGACCTACACACTGAGACCTACACACTGAGACCAGACACTGAGACCAGACACTGAGACCTACACACTGAGACCTTCACACTGATACCTACACACTGAGACCTAGACACTGAGGCCAGACACTGAGACCTAGACACTGAGACCAGACACTGAGACCTACACACTGAG
Source organism: Salmo salar (assembly GCF_965601325.2). Taxonomy (NCBI): domain Eukaryota; kingdom Metazoa; phylum Chordata; class Actinopteri; order Salmoniformes; family Salmonidae; genus Salmo; species Salmo salar. The sequence continues at coordinate 12,536,474 of NC_138297.1, read as the reverse complement.
TCCTACACACTGCGTCCTACACACTAAGACCTACACACTGAGACCAGACATTGAGACCTACACACTGAGACCAGACACTGAGACCTACACACTGAGACCTACACACTCAGACCTACACACTGGGACCACACACTCAGACCCACACACTGAGACCAGACACTGAGACCTACACACTCAGACCTACACACTGAGACCTACACACTGAGACCAGACACTGAGACCAGACACTGAGACCTACACACTGAGACCTTCACACTGATACCTACACACTGAGACCTACACACTGAGGCCAGACACTGAGACCTACACACTGAGAATAGACACTGAGACCTACACACTGAGTCCTACACACTGAGACCTACACACTGAGACCAGACACTGCGTCCTACACACTGAGACCTACACACTGAGACCTACACACTCAGACCTACACACTGAGACCTACACACTGAGACCAGACACTGACACCTACTCACTCAGACCTACACACTGAGACCAGACACTGAGACCTACACACTGAGACCTACACACTCAGACCTACACACTGAGACCTACACACTCAGACCTACACACTGAGACCTACAAACTGAGACCAGACACTGAGACCAGACACTCAGACCTACACGCTGAGACCAGACACTGAGACCTACACACTGAGACCTACACACTGAGACCAGACACTGAGACCAGCCACTGAGAACTACACACTGAAACCTACACACTGAAACCAGACACTGAGACCTACACACTGAGACCTACACACTGAGACCAGACACTGAGACCTACACACTGAGACCTACACACTGAGACCTACACACTGAGGCCAGACACTGAGACCTACACACTGAGACCAGACATTGAGACCTACACAGTGAGACCTGCACACTGAGACCTACACATTGAGACCAGACACTGAGACCAGACACTCAGACCTACACACTGAGACCAGACATTGAGACCTACACACTGAGAACTACACACTGAGACCAGACATTGAGACCAACACACTGAGACCAGACACTGAGACCTGCACACTGAGACCTACACACTGAGACCAGACACTGAGACCAGACACTGAGACCTACAAATTGAGACCAGACACTGAGACCAGACACTGAGACCTGCACACTGAGACCAGAAACTGAGACCTGACACTGAGACCTACACACTGAGACCTACACACTCAGACCTACACACTGGGACCACACACTCAGACCTACACACTGAGACCAGACACTGAGACCTACACACTCAGACCTACACACTGAGACCTACACACTGAGACCAGACACTGAGACCAGACACTGAGATCTACACACTGAGACCTTCACACTGATACCTACACACTGAGACCTACACACTGAGGCCAGACACTGAGACCTAGACACTGAGACCAGACACTGAGACCTACACACTGAGTCCTACACACTGCGTCCTACACACTAAGACCTACACACTGAGACCAGACATTGAGACCTACACACTGAGACCAGATACTGAGACCTGCACACTGAGACCAGACACTGAGCCCAGACACTGAGACCAGACACTGAGACCTACACATTGAGACCAGACACTGAGACCAGACACTGAGACCTGCACACTGAGACCAGAAACTGAGACCTGACACTGAGACCTACACACTGAGACCTACACACTCAGACCTACACACTGGGACCACACACTCAGACCCACACACTGAGACCAGACACTGAGACCTACACACTCAGACCTACACACTGAGACCTACACACTGAGACCAGACACTGAGACCAGACACTGAGACCTACACACTGAGACCTTCACACTGATACCTACACACTGAGACCTACGCACTGAGGCCAGACACTGAGACCTACACACTGAGAATAGACACTGAGACCTACACACTGAGTCCTACACACTGAGACCTACACACTCAGACCTACACACTGAGACCTACACACTGAGACCAGACACTGACACCTACACACTCAGACCTACACACTGAGACCAGACACTGAGACCTACACACTGAGACCTACACACTCAGACCTACACACTGAGACCTAAACACTCAGACCTACACACTGAGACCTACAAACTGAGACCAGACACTGAGACCAGACACTCAGACCTACACGCTGAGACCAGACACTGAGACCTACACACTGAGACCTACACACTGAGACCAGACACTGAGACCAGCCACTGAGAACTACACACTGAAACCTACACACTGAAACCAGACACTGAGACCTACACACTTTGACCTACACACTGAGACCAGACACTGAGACCTACACACTGAGACCTACACACTGAGACCTCTACACTTAGGCCAGACACTGAGACCTACACACTGAGACCAGACACTGAGACCTACACACTGAGACCTACACACTCAGACCTACACACTGAGACCTACACACTGAGACCAGATACTGACACCTACACACTCAGACCTACACACTGAGACCAGACACTGAGACCTACACACTCAGACCTACACACTGAGACCAGACACTGAGACCAGACACTGAGACCTACACACTAAGACCTACACACTGAGACCTACACACTGAGACCTACACACTGAGACCAGACACTGAGACCAGATACTGAGACCTACACACTGAGACCTACACACTGAGACCAGACATTGAGACCTACACACTGAGACCAGACACTGAGACCTGCACACTGAGACCTACACACTGAGACCAGACACTGAGACCAGACACTGAGACCTACACATTGAGACCAGACACTGAGACCAGACACTGAGACCTGCACACTGAGACCAGAAACTGAGACCTGACACTGAGACCTACACACTGAGACCTACACACTCAGACCTACACACTGGGACCACACACTCAGACCCACACACTGAGACCAGACACTGAGACCTACACACTCAGACCTACACACTGAGACCTACACACTGAGACCAGACATTGAGACCAGACACTGAGACCTACACACTGAGACCTTCACACTGATACCTACACACTGAGACCTACACACTGAGGCCAGACACTGAGACCTACACACTGAGACCAAACACTGAGACCTACACACTGAGTCCTACAGACTGAGTCCTACACACTGAGACCTACACACTGAGACCTACTCACTGAGACCAGACACTGAGACCTACACACTGAGACCTACTCACTGAGACCTACACACTGAGACCTACACACTGAGACCAGACACTAACACCTACACACTGAGACAAGACACTGAGACCAGATACTGAGACCTACACACTGAGACCTACACACTGAGACCAGACACTGAGACCAGACACTGAGACCTACACACTGAGACCTACTCACCGAGACCTACACACTGAGACCAGACACTGAGACCAGACACTGAGACCTACACACTGAGACCTACACACTGAGACCTACACACTGAGACCTACACACTGAGACCAGACACTGAGACCAGATACTGAGACCTACACACTGAGACCTACACACAGAGACCAGACACTGAGACCAGATACTGAGACCTACACACTGAGACCAGACACTGAGACCAGACACTGAGACCTACATACTGAGACCAGACACTGAGACCTACACACTGAGACCTACACACTGAGACCAGACATTGAGACCTACACACTGAGACCTACACACTGAGACCAGACATTGAGACCTACACACTGAGACCAGACACTGAGACCTGCACACTGAGACCTACACACTGAGAACAGACACTGAGAACAGATACTGAGACCTACACACTGAGACCTACACACTGAGACCAGACACTGAGACCAGACACTGAGACCTGCACACTGAGACCAGAAACTGAGACCTGACACTGAGACCTACACACTGAGACCTACACACTCAGACCTACACACTGGGACCACACACTCAGACCCACACACTGAGACCAGACACTGAGACCTACACACTCAGACCTACACACTGAGACCTACACACTGAGACCAGACATTGAGACCAGACACTGAGACCTACACACTGAGACCTTCACACTGATACCTACACACTGAGACCTACACACTGAGGCCAGACACTGAGACCTACACACTGAGACCAAACACTGAGACCTACACACTGAGTCCTACAGACTGAGTCCTACACACTGAGACCTACACACTGAGACCTACTCACTGAGACCAGACACTGAGACCTACACACTGAGACCTACTCACTGAGACCTACACACTGAGACCTACACACTGAGACCAGACACTAACACCTACACACTGAGACCAGACACTGAGACCAGATACTGAGACCTACACACTGAGACCTACACACTGAGACCAGACACTGAGACCAGACACTGAGACCTACACACTGAGACCTACTCACCGAGACCTACACACTGAGACCAGACACTGAGACCAGACACTGAGACCTACACACTGAGACCTACACACTGAGACCTACACACTGAGACCTACACACTGAGACCAGACACTGAGACCAGATACTGAGACCTACACACTGAGACCTACACACAGAGACCAGACACTGAGACCAGATACTGAGACCTACACACTGAGACCAGACACTGAGACCAGACACTGAGACCTACATACTGAGACCAGACACTGAGACCTACACACTGAGACCTACACACTGAGACCAGACATTGAGACCTACACACTGAGACCTACACACTGAGACCAGACATTGAGACCTACACACTGAGACCAGACACTGAGACCTGCACACTGAGACCTACACACTGAGAACAGACACTGAGACCAGATACTGAGACCTACACACTGAGACCTACACACTGAGACCAGACACTGAGACCAGACACTGAGACCTGCACACTGAGACCAGAAACTGAGACCTGACACTGAGACCTACACACTGAGACCTACACACTCAGACCTACACACTGGGACCACACACTCAGACCCACACACTGAGACCAGACACTGAGACCAGACACTGAGACCTACACACTGAGACCTTCACACTGATACCTACACACTGAGACCTACACACTGAGGCCAGACACTGAGACCTACACACTGAGTCCTACACGCTGAGACCTACACACTGAGACCAGACACTGAGTCCTACACACTGAGACCTACACACTGAGACCAGACACTGACACCTACACACTCAGACCTACACACTGAGACCAGACACTGAGACCTACACACTGAGACCTACACACTGAGACCAGACACTGAGACCTACACACTGAGACCTACACACTGAGACCTACACACTGAGGCCAGACACTGAGACCTCAGCCACACTGAGACCAGACACTGAGACCTACACACTGAGACCTACACACTGAGACCAGACACTGAGACCACCACTGAGACCAGACACTGAGACCTACACACTGAGACCAGACACTGAGACCTACACACTGAGACCTACACACTGAGACCTACACACTCAGACCTACACACTGGGACCACGACACTCAGACCCACACACTGAGACCTACACACTGAGACCTACACACTCAGACCTACACACTGGCCACCCCGACCTACACACTGAGACCAGACACTGAGACCAGACACTGAGACCTACACACTGAGACCTACACACTGAGACCTACACACTGAGACCTACACACTGAGACCAGACTACTGAGACCTACACACTGAGACCTACACACTGAGACCAGACATTGAGACCTACACACTGAGACCAGACACTGAGACCTGCACACTGAGACCTACACACTGAGACCAGACACTGAGACCAGACACTGAGACCTGACACTGAGACCTACACACTGAGACCTACACACTCAGACCTACACACTGGGACCACACACTCAGACCCACACACTGGGACCACACACTCAGACCCACACACTGAGACCAGACACTGAGACCTACACACTCAGACCTACACACTGAGACCTACACACTGAGACCTACACACTGAGACCAGACACTGAGACCAGACACTGAGACCTACACACTGAGACCTTCACACTGATACCTACACACTGAGACCTACACACTGAGGCCAGACACTGAGACCTACACACTGAGACCAGACACTGAGACCTACACACTGAGTCCTACACACTGAGTCCTACACACTGAGACCTACACACTGAGACCTACTCACTGAGACCAGACACTGAGACCTACACACTGAGACCTACTCACTGAGACCTACACACTGAGACCTACACACTGAGACCAGACACTAACACCTACACACTGAGACCAGACACTGAGACCAGATACTGAGACCTACACACTGAGACCTACACACTGAGGCCAGACACTGAGACCTACACACTGAGACCAGACACTGAGACCTACACACTGAGTCCTACACACTGAGACCAGACATTGAGACCTACACACTGAGACCAGACACTGAGACCTGCACACTGAAACCTACACACTGAGACCTACACACTGAGGCCAGACACTGAGACCTACACACTGAGACCAGACACTGAGACCTACACACTGAGTCCTACACACTGAGATCAGACATTGAGACCTACACACTGAGACCAGACACTGAGACCTGCACACTGAGACCTACACACTGAGACCAGACACTGAGACCAGATACTGAGACCTACACACTGAGACCTACACATTGAGACCAGACACTGAGACCAGACACTGAGACCTGCACACTGAGACCAGAAACTGAGACCTGACACTGAGACCTACACACTGAGACCAGACACTGAGACCTACACACTCAGACCTACACACTGAGACCTACACACTGAGACCAGACACTGAGACCAGACACTGAGACCTACACACTGAGACCTTCACACTGATACCTACACACTGAGACCTACACACTGAGGCCAGACACTGAGACCTACACACTGAGACCAGACACTGAGACCTACACACTGAGTCCTACACACTGAGTCCTACACACTGAGACCTACACACTGAGACCAGACATTGAGACCTACACACTGAGACCAGACACTGAGACCTGCACACTGAGACCTACACACTGAGACCAGACACTTAGACCAGATACTGAGAACTACACACTGAGACCTACACATTGAGACCAGACACTGAGACCAGACACTGAGACCTGCACACTGAGACCAGAAACTGAGACCTGACACTGAGACCTACACACTGAGACCTACACACTCAGACCTACACACTGGGACCACACACTCAGACCCACACACTGAGACCAGACACTGAGACCTACACACTCAGACCTACACACTGAGACCTACACACTGAGACCAGACACTGAGACCAGACACTGAGACCTACACACTGAGACCTTCACACTGATACCTACACACTGAGACCAGACACTGAGTCCTACACACTGAGACCTACACACTGAGACCAGACACTGACACCTACACACTCAGACCTACACACTGAGACCAGACACTGAGACCTACACACTGAGACCTACACACTCAGACCTACACACTGAGACCTACACACTCAGACCTACACACTGAGACCTACACACTGAGACCAGACACTGAGACCAGACACTCAGACCTACACGCTGAGACCAGACACTGAGACCTACACACTGAGACCTACACACTGAGAGCAGACACTGAGACCAGCCACTGAGAACTACACACTGAAACCTACACACTGAGACCAGACACTGAGACCTACACACTGAGACCTACACACTGAGACCAGACACTGAGACCTACACACTGAGACCTACACACTGAGACCTACACACTCAGACCTACACACTGAGACCTACACACTGAGACCAGACACTGACACCTACACACTCAGACCTACACACTGAGACCAGACACTGAGACCTACACACTGAGACCTACACACTCAGACCTACACACTGAGACCTACACACTCAGACCTACACACTGAGACCAGACACTGAGACCAGACACTGAGACCTACACACTGAGACCTACACACTGAGACCTACACACTGAGACCTACACACTGAGACCAGATACTGAGACCTACACACTGAGACCTACACACTGAGACCAGACATTGAGACCTACACACTGAGACCAGACACTGAGACCTGCACACTGAGACCTACACACTGAGACCAGACACTGAGACCAGACACTGAGACCTGACACTGAGACCTACACACTGAGACCTACACACTCAGACCTACACACTGGGACCACACACTCAGACCCACACACTGGGACCACACACTCAGACCCACACACTGAGACCAGACACTGAGACCTACACACTCAGACCTACACACTGAGACCTACACACTGAGACCTACACACTGAGACCAGACACTGAGACCAGACACTGAGACCTACACACTGAGACCTTCACACTGATACCTACACACTGAGACCTACACACTGAGGCCAGACACTGAGACCTACACACTGAGACCAGACACTGAGACCTACACACTGAGTCCTACACACTGAGTCCTACACACTGAGACCTACACACTGAGACCTACTCACTGAGACCAGACACTGAGACCTACACACTGAGACCTACTCACTGAGACCTACACACTGAGACCTACACACTGAGACCAGACACTAACACCTACACACTGAGACCAGACACTGAGACCAGATACTGAGACCTACACACTGAGACCTACACACTGAGACCAGACACTGAGACCTACACACTGAGAGCTACTCACCGAGACCTACACACTGAGACCAGACACTGAGACCAGACACTGAGACCTACACACTGAGACCTACACACTGAGACCTACACACTGAGACCTACACACTGAGACCAGACACTGAGACCAGATACTGAGACCTACACACTGAGACCTACACACTGAGACCAGACACTGAGACCAGATACTGAGACCTACACACTGAGACCAGACACGGAGACCAGACACTGAGACCTACATACTGAGACCAGACACTGAGACCTACACACTGAGACCTACACACTGAGACCAGACATTGAGACCTACACACTGAGACCAGACACTGAGACCTACACACTGAGACCTACACATTGAGACCAGACACTGAGACCAGACACTGAGACCTACACAGTGAGACCTGCACACTGAGACCTACATATTGAGACCAGACACTGAGACCAGACACTCAGACCTACACACTGAGACCAGACATTGAGACCTACACACTGAGACCTACACACTGAGACCAGACATTGAGACCTACACACTGAGACCAGACACTGAGACCTGCACACTGAGACCTACACACTGAGACCAGACACTGAGACCAGACACTGAGACCAGACACTGAGACCTACACATTGAGACCAGACACTGTGACCAGACACTGAGACCTGCACACTGAGACCAGAAACTGAGACCTGACACTGAGACCTACACACTGAGACCTACACACTCAGACCTACACACTGGGACCACACACTCAGACCTACACACTGAGACCTACACACTGAGACCAGACACTGAGACCAGACACTGAGACCTACACACTGAGACCTTCACACTGAAACCTACACACTGAGACCTACACACTGAGGCCAGACACTGAGACCTACACACTGAGACCAGACACTGAGACCTACACACTGAGTCCTACACACTGAGACCAGACATTGAGACCTACACACTGAGACCAGACACTGAGACCTGCACACTGAGACCTACACACTGAGACCAGACACTGAGACCAGATACTGAGACCTACACACTGAGACCTACACATTGAGACCAGACACTGAGACCAGACACTGAGACCTGCACACTGAGACCAGAAACTGAGACCTGACACTGAGACCTACACACTGAGACCTACACACTCAGACCTACACACTGGGACCACACACTCAGACCCACACACTGAGACCAGACACTGAGACCTACACACTCAGACCTACACACTGAGACCTACACACTGAGACCAGACACTGAGACCAGACACTGAGACCAGACACTGAGACCTACACACTGAGACCTTCACACTGATACCTACACACTGAGACCTACACACTGAGGCCAGACACTGAGACCTACACACTGAGACCAGACACTGAGACCTACACACTGAGTCCTACACACTGAGTCCTACACACTGAGACCTACACACTGAGACCAGACATTGAGACCTACACACTGAGACCAGACACTGAGACCTGCACACTGAGACCTACACACTGAGACCAGACACTGAGACCAGATACTGAGACCTACACACTGAGACCTACACATTGAGACCAGACACTGAGACCAGACACTGAGACCTGCACACTGAGACCAGAAACTGAGACCTGACACTGAGACCTACACACTGAGACCTACACACTCAGACCTACACACTGGGACCACACACTCAGACCCACACACTGAGACCAGACACTGAGACCTACACACTCAGACCTACACACTGAGACCTACACACTGAGACCAGACACTGAGACCAGACACTGAGACCTACACACTGAGACCTTCACACTGATACCTTCACACTGAGACCTACACACTGAGGCCAGACACTGAGACCTACACACTGAGTCCTACACACTGAGACCTACACACTGAGACCAGACACTGAGTCCTACACACTGAGACCTACACACTGAGACCAGACACTGACACCTACACATTTAGACCTACACACTGAGACCAGACACTGAGACCTACACACTGAGACCTACACACTCAGACCTACACACTGAGACCTACACACTCAGACCTACACACTGAGACCTACACACTGAGACCAGACACTGAGACCAGACACTCAGATCTACACGCTGAGACCAGACACTGAGACCTACACACTGAGACCTACACACTGAGACCAGACACTGAGACCAGCCACTGAGAACTACACACTGAAACCTACACACTGAGACCAGACACTGAGACCTACACACTGAGACCTACACACTGAGACCAGACACTGAGACCTACACACTGAGACCTACACACTGAGACCTACACACTGAGGCCATACACTGAGACCTACACACTGAGACCAGACACTGAGACCTACAAACTGAGACCTACACACTCAGACCTACACACTGAGACCTACACACTGAGACCAGACACTGACACCTACACACTCAGACCTACACACTGAGACCAGACACTGAGACCTACACACTGAGACCTACACACTCAGACCTACACACTGAGACCTACACACTCAGACCTACACACTGAGACCAGACACTGAGACCAGACACTGAGACCTACACACTGAGACCTACACACTGAGACCTACACACTGAGACCTACACACTGAGACCAGACACTGAGACCAGATACTGAGACCTACACACTGAGACCTACACACTGAGACCAGACATTGAGACCTACACACTGAGACCAGACACTGAGACCTGTACACTGAGACCTACCCACTGAGACCAGACACTGAGACCAGACACTGAGACCTGACACTGAGACCTACACACTGAGACCTACACACTCAGACCTACACACTGGGACCACACACTCAGACCCACACACTGGGACCACACACTCAGACCCACACACTGAGACCAGACACTGAGACCTACACACTCAGACCTACACACTGAGACCTACACACTGAGACCTACACACTGAGACCAGACACTGAGACCAGACACTGAGACCTACACACTGAGACCTTCACACTGATACCTACACACTGAGACCTACACACTGAGGCCAGACACTGAGACCTACACACTGAGACCAGACACTGAGACCTACACACTGAGTCCTACACACTGAGTCCTACACACTGAGACCTACACACTGAGACCTACTCACTGAGACCAGACACTGAGACCTACACACTGAGACCTACTCACTGAGACCTACACACTGAGACCTACACACTGAGACCAGACACTAACACCTACACACTGAGACCAGACACTGAGACCAGATACTGAGACCTACACACTGAGACCTACACACTGAGGCCAGACACTGAGACCTACACACTGAGACCAGACACTGAGACCTACACACACACTGAGACCTACACACTGAGGCCAGACACTGAGACCTACACACTGAGACCAGACACTGAGACCTACACACTGAGTCCTACACACTGAGACCAGACATTGAGACCTACACACTGAGACCAGACACTGAGACCTGCACACTGAGACCTACACACTGAGACCAGACACTGAGACCAGATACTGAGACCTACACACTGAGACCTACACATTGAGACCAGACACTGAGACCAGACACTGAGACCTGCACACTGAGACCAGAAACTGAGACCTGACACTGAGACCTACACACTGAGACCTACACACTCAGACCTACACACTGGGACCACACACTCAGACCCACACACTGAGACCAGACACTGAGACCTACACACTCAGACCTACACACTGAGACCTACACACTGAGACCAGACACTGAGACCAGACACTGAGACCAGACACTGAGACCTACACACTGAGACCTTCACACTGATACCTACACACTGAGACCTACACACTGAGGCCAGACACTGAGACCTACACACTGAGACCAGACACTGAGACCTACACACTGAGTCCTACACACTGAGTCCTACACACTGAGACCTACACACTGAGACCTACTCACTGAGACCAGACACTGAGACCTACACACTGAGACCTACTCACTGAGACCTACACACTGAGACCTACACACTGAGACCAGACACTAACACCTACACACTGAGACCAGACACTGAGACCAGATACTGAGACCTACACACTGAGACCTACACACTGAGGCCAGACACTGAGACCTACACACTGAGACCAGACACTGAGACCTACACACTGAGTCCTACACACTGAGACCAGACATTGAGACCTACACACTGAGACCAGACACTGAGACCTGCACACTGAAACCTACACACTGAGACCTACACACTGAGGCCAGACACTGAGACCTACACACTGAGACCAGACACTGAGACCTACACACTGAGTCCTACACACTGAGATCAGACATTGAGACCTACACACTGAGACCAGACACTGAGACCTGCACACTGAGACCTACACACTGAGACCAGACACTGAGACCAGATACTGAGACCTACACACTGAGACCTACACACTGAGACCAGACACTGAGACCAGACACTGAGACCTACACACTGAGACCAGACACTGAGACCAGACACTGAGACCTACACACTGAGACCTACACACTGAGACCTACACACTGAGACCTACACACTGAGGCCAGACACACTGAGACCAGACACTGAGACCTACACACTGAGACCTAGACACTGAGACCTACACACTGAGACCAGACACTGAGACCAGACACTGAGACCTAGACACTGAGACCTTCACACTGATACCTACACACTGAGACCTACACACTGAGGCCAGACACTGAGACCTACACACTGAGACCAGACACTGAGACCTACACACTGAGTCCTACACACTGAGTCCTACACACTGAGACCTACACACTGAGACCAGACATTGAGACCTACACACTGAGACCAGACACTGAGACCTACACACTGAGACCTACACACTGAGACCAGACACTGAGACCAGCACTGAGACTACACACTGACCTACACACTGAGACCAGACACTGAGACCTACACACTGAGACCTACACACTGAGACCAGACACTGAGACCTACACACTGAGACCTACCACTGAGACCTACACACTGAGCCTACACTGAGACCAACACTGAGACCAGACACTGAGACCTACACACTGAGACCTACACACTCAGACCTACACACTGAGACCTACACACTAGACCAACACTGACCACACACTCAGACCCACACACTGAGACCAGACACTGAGACCTACACACTCAGACCTACACACTGAGACCTACACACTGAGACCAGACACTGAGACCAGACACTGAGACCTACACACTGAGACCTTCACACTGATACCTACACACTGAGACCTACACACTGAGGCCAGACACTGAGACCTACACACTGAGACCAGACACTGAGACCTACACACTGAGTCCTACACACTGAGTCCTACACACTGAGACCTACACACTGAGACCAGACATTGAGACCTACACACTGAGACCAGACACTGAGACCTACACACTGAGACCTACACACTGAGACCAGACACTGAGACCTACACACTGAGACCTACACACTGAGACCTACACACTGAGGCCATACACTGAGACCTACACACTGAGACCAGACACTGAGACCTACAAACTGAGACCTACACACTCAGACCTACACACTGAGACCTACACACTGAGACCAGACACTGACACCTACACACTCAGACCTACACACTGAGACCAGACACTGAGACCTACACACTGAGACCTACACACTCAGACCTACACACTGAGACCTACACACTCAGACCTACACACTGAGACCAGACACTGAGACCAGACACTGAGACCTACACACTGAGACCTACACACTGAGACCTACACACTGAGACCTACACACTGAGACCAGACACTGAGACCAGATACTGAGACCTACACACTGAGACCTACACACTGAGACCAGACATTGAGACCTACACACTGAGACCAGACACTGAGACCTGTACACTGAGACCTACCCACTGAGACCAGACACTGAGACCAGACACTGAGACCTGACACTGAGACCTACACACTGAGACCTACACACTCAGACCTACACACTGGGACCACACACTCAGACCCACACACTGGGACCACACACTCAGACCCACACACTGAGACCAGACACTGAGACCTACACACTCAGACCTACACACTGAGACCTACACACTGAGACCTACACACTGAGACCAGACACTGAGACCAGACACTGAGACCTACACACTGAGACCTTCACACTGATACCTACACACTGAGACCTACACACTGAGGCCAGACACTGAGACCTACACACTGAGACCAGACACTGAGACCTACACACTGAGTCCTACACACTGAGTCCTACACACTGAGACCTACACACTGAGACCTACTCACTGAGACCAGACACTGAGACCTACACACTGAGACCTACTCACTGAGACCTACACACTGAGACCTACACACTGAGACCAGACACTAACACCTACACACTGAGACCAGACACTGAGACCAGATACTGAGACCTACACACTGAGACCTACACACTGAGGCCAGACACTGAGACCTACACACTGAGACCAGACACTGAGACCTACACACTGAGTCCTACACACTGAGACCAGACATTGAGACCTACACACTGAGACCAGACACTGAGACCTGCACACTGAAACCTACACACTGAGACCTACACACTGAGGCCAGACACTGAGACCTACACACTGAGACCAGACACTGAGACCTACACACTGAGTCCTACACACTGAGATCAGACATTGAGACCTACACACTGAGACCAGACACTGAGACCTGCACACTGAGACCTACACACTGAGACCAGACACTGAGACCAGATACTGAGACCTACACACTGAGACCTACACATTGAGACCAGACACTGAGACCAGACACTGAGACCTGCACACTGAGACCAGAAACTGAGACCTGACACTGAGACCTACACACTGAGACCAGACACTGAGACCTACACACTCAGACCTACACACTGAGACCTACACACTGAGACCAGACACTGAGACCAGACACTGAGACCTACACACTGAGACCTTCACACTGATACCTACACACTGAGACCTACACACTGAGGCCAGACACTGAGACCTACACACTGAGACCAGACACTGAGACCTACACACTGAGTCCTACACACTGAGTCCTACACACTGAGACCTACACACTGAGACCAGACATTGAGACCTACACACTGAGACCAGACACTGAGACCTGCACACTGAGACCTACACACTGAGACCAGACACTTAGACCAGATACTGAGAACTACACACTGAGACCTACACATTGAGACCAGACACTGAGACCAGACACTGAGACCTGCACACTGAGACCAGAAACTGAGACCTGACACTGAGACCTACACACTGAGACCTACACACTCAGACCTACACACTGGGACCACACACTCAGACCCACACACTGAGACCAGACACTGAGACCTACACACTCAGACCTACACACTGAGACCTACACACTGAGACCAGACACTGAGACCAGACACTGAGACCTACACACTGAGACCTTCACACTGATACCTACACACTGAGACCAGACACTGAGTCCTACACACTGAGACCTACACACTGAGACCAGACACTGACACCTACACACTCAGACCTACACACTGAGACCAGACACTGAGACCTACACACTGAGACCTACACACTCAGACCTACACACTGAGACCTACACACTCAGACCTACACACTGAGACCTACACACTGAGACCAGACACTGAGACCAGACACTCAGACCTACACGCTGAGACCAGACACTGAGACCTACACACTGAGACCTACACACTGAGAGCAGACACTGAGACCAGCCACTGAGAACTACACACTGAAACCTACACACTGAGACCAGACACTGAGACCTACACACTGAGACCTACACACTGAGACCAGACACTGAGACCTACACACTGAGACCTACACACTGAGACCTACACACTCAGACCTACACACTGAGACCTACACACTGAGACCAGACACTGACACCTACACACTCAGACCTACACACTGAGACCAGACACTGAGACCTACACACTGAGACCTACACACTCAGACCTACACACTGAGACCTACACACTCAGACCTACACACTGAGACCAGACACTGAGACCAGACACTGAGACCTACACACTGAGACCTACACACTGAGACCTACACACTGAGACCTACACACTGAGACCAGATACTGAGACCTACACACTGAGACCTACACACTGAGACCAGACATTGAGACCTACACACTGAGACCAGACACTGAGACCTGCACACTGAGACCTACACACTGAGACCAGACACTGAGACCAGACACTGAGACCTGACACTGAGACCTACACACTGAGACCTACACACTCAGACCTACACACTGGGACCACACACTCAGACCCACACACTGGGACCACACACTCAGACCCACACACTGAGACCAGACACTGAGACCTACACACTCAGACCTACACACTGAGACCTACACACTGAGACCTACACACTGAGACCAGACACTGAGACCAGACACTGAGACCTACACACTGAGACCTTCACACTGATACCTACACACTGAGACCTACACACTGAGGCCAGACACTGAGACCTACACACTGAGACCAGACACTGAGACCTACACACTGAGTCCTACACACTGAGTCCTACACACTGAGACCTACACACTGAGACCTACTCACTGAGACCAGACACTGAGACCTACACACTGAGACCTACTCACTGAGACCTACACACTGAGACCTACACACTGAGACCAGACACTAACACCTACACACTGAGACCAGACACTGAGACCAGATACTGAGACCTACACACTGAGACCTACACACTGAGACCAGACACTGAGACCTACACACTGAGAGCTACTCACCGAGACCTACACACTGAGACCAGACACTGAGACCAGACACTGAGACCTACACACTGAGACCTACACACTGAGACCTACACACTGAGACCTACACACTGAGACCAGACACTGAGACCAGATACTGAGACCTACACACTGAGACCTACACACTGAGACCAGACACTGAGACCAGATACTGAGACCTACACACTGAGACCAGACACGGAGACCAGACACTGAGACCTACATACTGAGACCAGACACTGAGACCTACACACTGAGACCTACACACTGAGACCAGACATTGAGACCTACACACTGAGACCAGACACTGAGACCTACACACTGAGACCTACACATTGAGACCAGACACTGAGACCAGACACTGAGACCTACACAGTGAGACCTGCACACTGAGACCTACATATTGAGACCAGACACTGAGACCAGACACTCAGACCTACACACTGAGACCAGACATTGAGACCTACACACTGAGACCTACACACTGAGACCAGACATTGAGACCTACACACTGAGACCAGACACTGAGACCTGCACACTGAGACCTACACACTGAGACCAGACACTGAGACCAGACACTGAGACCAGACACTGAGACCTACACATTGAGACCAGACACTGTGACCAGACACTGAGACCTGCACACTGAGACCAGAAACTGAGACCTGACACTGAGACCTACACACTGAGACCTACACACTCAGACCTACACACTGGGACCACACACTCAGACCTACACACTGAGACCTACACACTGAGACCAGACACTGAGACCAGACACTGAGACCTACACACTGAGACCTTCACACTGAAACCTACACACTGAGACCTACACACTGAGGCCAGACACTGAGACCTACACACTGAGACCAGACACTGAGACCTACACACTGAGTCCTACACACTGAGACCAGACATTGAGACCTACACACTGAGACCAGACACTGAGACCTGCACACTGAGACCTACACACTGAGACCAGACACTGAGACCAGATACTGAGACCTACACACTGAGACCTACACATTGAGACCAGACACTGAGACCAGACACTGAGACCTGCACACTGAGACCAGAAACTGAGACCTGACACTGAGACCTACACACTGAGACCTACACACTCAGACCTACACACTGGGACCACACACTCAGACCCACACACTGAGACCAGACACTGAGACCTACACACTCAGACCTACACACTGAGACCTACACACTGAGACCAGACACTGAGACCAGACACTGAGACCAGACACTGAGACCTACACACTGAGACCTTCACACTGATACCTACACACTGAGACCTACACACTGAGGCCAGACACTGAGACCTACACACTGAGACCAGACACTGAGACCTACACACTGAGTCCTACACACTGAGTCCTACACACTGAGACCTACACACTGAGACCAGACATTGAGACCTACACACTGAGACCAGACACTGAGACCTGCACACTGAGACCTACACACTGAGACCAGACACTGAGACCAGATACTGAGACCTACACACTGAGACCTACACATTGAGACCAGACACTGAGACCAGACACTGAGACCTGCACACTGAGACCAGAAACTGAGACCTGACACTGAGACCTACACACTGAGACCTACACACTCAGACCTACACACTGGGACCACACACTCAGACCCACACACTGAGACCAGACACTGAGACCTACACACTCAGACCTACACACTGAGACCTACACACTGAGACCAGACACTGAGACCAGACACTGAGACCTACACACTGAGACCTTCACACTGATACCTACACACTGAGACCTACACACTGAGGCCAGACACTGAGACCTACACACTGAGTCCTACACACTGAGACCTACACACTGAGACCAGACACTGAGTCCTACACACTGAGACCTACACACTGAGACCAGACACTGACACCTACACATTTAGACCTACACACTGAGACCAGACACTGAGACCTACACACTGAGACCTACACACTCAGACCTACACACTGAGACCTACACACTCAGACCTACACACTGAGACCTACACACTGAGACCAGACACTGAGACCAGACACTCAGACCTACACGCTGAGACCAGACACTGAGACCTACACACTGAGACCTACACACTGAGACCAGACACTGAGACCAGCCACTGAGAACTACACACTGAAACCTACACACTGAGACCAGACACTGAGACCTACACACTGAGACCTACACACTGAGACCAGACACTGAGACCTACACACTGAGACCTACACACTGAGACCTACACACTGAGGCCATACACTGAGACCTACACACTGAGACCAGACACTGAGACCTACAAACTGAGACCTACACACTCAGACCTACACACTGAGACCTACACACTGAGACCAGACACTGACACCTACACACTCAGACCTACACACTGAGACCAGACACTGAGACCTACACACTGAGACCTACACACTCAGACCTACACACTGAGACCTACACACTCAGACCTACACACTGAGACCAGACACTGAGACCAGACACTGAGACCTACACACTGAGACCTACACACTGAGACCTACACACTGAGACCAGACACTGAGACCAGATACTGAGACCTACACACTGAGACCTACACACTGAGACCAGACATTGAGACCTACACACTGAGACCAGACACTGAGACCTGTACACTGAGACCTACACACTGAGACCAGACACTGAGACCAGACACTGAGACCAGACACTGAGACCTACACACTGAGACCTTCACACTGATACCTACACACTGAGACCTACACACTGAGGCCAGACACTGAGACCTACACACTGAGACCAGATACTGAGACCTACACACTGAGACCTACACACTGAGACCAGACATTGAGACCTACACACTGAGACCAGACACTGAGACCTGCACACTGAGACCTACACACTGAGACCAGACACTGAGACCAGATACTGAGACCTACACACTGAGACCTACACATTGAGACCAGACACTGAGACCAGACACTGAGACCTGCACACTGAGACCAGAAACTGAGACCTGACACTGAGACCTACACACTGAGACCTACACACTCAGACCTACACACTGGGACCACACACTCAGACCCACACACTGAGACCAGACACTGAGACCTACACACTCAGACCTACACACTGAGACCTACACACTGAGACCAGACACTGAGACCAGACACTGAGACCTACACACTGAGACCTTCCCGGAGACCTTCACACTGATACCTACACACTGATACCTACACACTGAGACCTACACACTGAGGCCAGACACTGAGACCTACACACTGAGTCCTACACACTGAGACCTACACACTGGCCAGCACGGCTACACACTGAGACCTACACACTGAGACCAGACACTGACACCTACACATTTAGACCTACACACTGAGACCAGACACTGAGACCTACACACTGAGACCTACACACTCAGACCTACACACTGAGACCTACACACCAGCCTCCCGAGACCACCCGAGCCAGCCTGAGACCAGACACTCAGACCTACACGCTGAGACCAGACACTGAGACCTACACACTGAGACCTACACACTGAGACCAGACACTGAGACCAGCCACTGAGAACTACACACTGAAACCTACACACTGAGACCAGACTCTGAGACCTACACACTGAGACCTACACACTGAGACCAGACACTGAGACCTACACACTGAGACCTACACACTGAGACCTACACACTGAGGCCATACACTGAGACCTACACACTGAGACCAGACACTGAGACCTACAAACTGAGACCTACACACTCAGACCTACACACTGAGACCTACACACTGAGACCAGACACTGACACCTACACACTCAGACCTACACACTGAGACCAGACACTGAGACCTACACACTGAGACCTACACACTCAGACCTACACACTGAGACCTACACACTCAGACCTACACACTGAGACCAGACACTGAGACCAGACACTGAGACCTACACACTGAGACCTACACACTGAGACCTACACACTGAGACCTACACACTGAGACCAGACACTGAGACCAGATACTGAGACCTACACACTGAGACCTACACACTGAGACCAGACATTGAGACCTACACACTGAGACCAGACACTGAGACCTGTACACTGAGACCTACACACTGAGACCAGACACTGAGACCAGACACTGAGACCTGACACTGAGACCTACACACTGAGACCTACACACTCAGACCTACACACTGGGACCACACACTCAGACCCACACACTGGGACCACACACTCAGACCCACACACTGAGACCAGACACTGAGACCTACACACTCAGACCTACACACTGAGACCTACACACTGAGACCTACACACTGAGACCAGACACTGAGACCAGACACTGAGACCTACACACTGAGACCTTCACACTGATACCTACACACTGAGACCTACACACTGAGGCCAGACACTGAGACCTACACACTGAGACCAGACACTGAGACCTACACACTGAGTCCTACACACTGAGTCCTACACACTGAGACCTACACACTGAGACCTACTCACTGAGACCAGACACTGAGACCTACACACTGAGACCTACTCACTGAGACCTACACACTGAGACCTACACACTGAGACCAGACACTAACACCTACACACTGAGACCAGACACTGAGACCAGATACTGAGACCTACACACTGAGACCTACACACTGAGGCCAGACACTGAGACCTACACACTGAGACCAGACACAGAGACCTACACACTGAGTCCTACACACTGAGACCAGACATTGAGACCTACACACTGAGACCAGACACTGAGACCTGCACACTGAAACCTACACACTGAGACCTACACACTGAGGCCAGACACTGAGACCTACACACTGAGACCAGACACTGAGACCTACACACTGAGTCCTACACACTGAGATCAGACATTGAGACCTACACACTGAGACCAGACACTGAGACCTGCACACTGAGACCTACACACTGAGACCAGACACTGAGACCAGATACTGAGACCTACACACTGAGACCTACACATTGAGACCAGACACTGAGACCAGACACTGAGACCTGCACACTGAGACCAGAAACTGAGACCTGACACTGAGACCTACACACTGAGACCTACACACTCAGACCTACACACTGGGACCACACACTCAGACCCACACACTGAGACCAGACACTGAGACCTACACACTCAGACCTACACACTGAGACCTACACACTGAGACCAGACACTGAGACCAGACACTGAGACCTACACACTCAGACCTACACACTGAGACCTACACACTGAGACCAGACACTGAGACCAGACACTCAGACCTACACGCTGAGACCAGACACTGAGACCTACACACTGAGACCTACACACTGAGACCAGACACTGAGACCAGCCACTGAGAACTACACACTGAAACCTACACACTGAGACCAGACACTGAGACCTACACACTGAGACCTACACACTGAGACCAGACACTGAGACCTACACACTGAGACCTACACACTGAGACCTACACACTGAGGCCATACACTGAGACCTACACACTGAGACCAGACACTGAGACCTACAAACTGAGACCTACACACTCAGACCTACACACTGAGACCTACACACTGAGACCAGACACTGACACCTACACACTCAGACCTACACACTGAGACCAGACACGGAGACCTACACACTGAGACCTACACACTCAGACCTACACACTGAGACCTACACACTCAGACCTACACACTGAGACCAGACACTGAGACCAGACACTGAGACCTACACACTGAGACCTACACACTGAGACCTACACACTGAGACCTACACACTGAGACCAGACACTGAGACCAGATACTGAGACCTACACACTGAGACCTACACACTGAGACCAGACATTGAGACCTACACACTGAGACCAGACACTGAGACCTGTACACTGAGACCTACACACTGAGACCAGACACTGAGACCAGACACTGAGACCTGACACTGAGACCTACACACTGAGACCTACACACTCAGACCTACACACTGGGACCACACACTCAGACCCACACACTGGGACCACACACTCAGACCCACACACTGAGACCAGACACTGAGACCTACACACTCAGACCTACACACTGAGACCTACACACTGAGACCTACACACTGAGACCAGACACTGAGACCAGACACTGAGACCTACACACTGAGACCTTCACACTGATACCTACACACTGAGACCTACACACTGAGGCCAGACACTGAGACCTACACACTGAGACCAGACACTGAGACCTACACACTGAGTCCTACACACTGAGTCCTACACACTGAGACCTACACACTGAGACCTACTCACTGAGACCAGACACTGAGACCTACACACTGAGACCTACTCACTGAGACCTACACACTGAGACCTACACACTGAGACCAGACACTAACACCTACACACTGAGACCAGACACTGAGACCAGATACTGAGACCTACACACTGAGACCTACACACTGAGGCCAGACACTGAGACCTACACACTGAGACCAGACACTGAGACCTACACACTGAGTCCTACACACTGAGACCAGACATTGAGACCTACACACTGAGACCAGACACTGAGACCTGCACACTGAAACCTACACACTGAGACCTACACACTGAGGCCAGACACTGAGACCTACACACTGAGACCAGACACTGAGACCTACACACTGAGTCCTACACACTGAGATCAGACATTGAGACCTACACACTGAGACCAGACACTGAGACCTGCACACTGAGACCTACACACTGAGACCAGACACTGAGACCAGATACTGAGACCTACACACTGAGACCTACACATTGAGACCAGACACTGAGACCAGACACTGAGACCTGCACACTGAGACCAGAAACTGAGACCTGACACTGAGACCTACACACTGAGACCTACACACTCAGACCTACACACTGGGACCACACACTCAGACCCACACACTGAGACCAGACACTGAGACCTACACACTAAGACCTACACACTGAGACCTACACACTGAGACCAGACACTGAGACCAGACACTGAGACCAGACACTGAGACCTACACACTGAGACCTTCACACTGATACCTACACACTGAGACCTACACACTGAGGCCAGACACTGAGACCTACACACTGAGACCAGACACTGAGACCTACACACTGAGTCCTACACACTGAGTCCTACACACTGAGACCTACACACTGAGACCAGACATTGAGACCTACACACTGAGACCAGACACTGAGACCTGCACACTGAGACCTACACACTGAGACCAGACACTGAGACCAGATACTGAGACCTACACACTGAGACCTACACATTGAGACCAGACACTGAGACCAGACACTGAGACCTGCACACTGAGACCAGAAACTGAGACCTGACACTGAGACCTACACACTGAGACCTACACACTCAGACCTACACACTGGGACCACACACTCAGTCCCACACACTGAGACCAGACACTGAGACCTACACACTCAGACCTACACACTGAGACCTACACACTGAGACCAGACACTGAGACCAGACACTGAGACCTACACACTGAGACCTTCACACTGATACCTACACACTGAGACCTACACACTGAGGCCAGACACTGAGACCTACACACTGAGTCCTACACACTGAGACCTACACACTGAGACCAGACACTGAGTCCTACACACTGAGACCTACACACTGAGACCAGAAACTGACACCTACACACTCAGACCTACACACTGAGACCAGACACTGAGACCTACACACTGAGACCTACACACTCAGACCTACACACTGAGACCAGACACTGAGACCTACACACTGAGACCTACACACTCAGACCTACACACTGAGACCAGACACTCAGACCTACACGCTGAGACCAGACACTGAGACCTACACACTGAGACCTACACACTGAGACCAGACACTGAGACCAGCCACTGAGAACTACACACTGAAACCTACACACTGAGACCAGACACTGAGACCTACACACTGAGACCTACACACTGAGACCAGACACTGAGACCTACACACTGAGACCTACACACTGAGACCTACACACTGAGGCCATACACTGAGACCTACACACTGAGACCAGACACTGAGACCTACACACTGAGACCTACACACTCAGACCTACACACTGAGACCTACACACTGAGACCAGACACTGAGACCAGACACTGAGACCTGACACTGAGACCTACACACTGAGACCTACACACTCAGACCTACACACTGGGACCACACACTCAGACCCACACACTGGGACCACACACTCAGACCCACACACTGAGACCAGACACTGAGACCTACACACTCAGACCTACACACTGAGACCTACACACTGAGACCTACACACTGAGACCAGACACTGAGACCAGACACTGAGACCTACACACTGAGACCTTCACACTGATACCTACACACTGAGACCTACACACTGAGGCCAGACACTGAGACCTACACACTGAGACCAGACACTGAGACCTACACACTGAGTCCTACACACTGAGTCCTACACACTGAGACCTACACACTGAGACCTACTCACTGAGACCAGACACTGAGACCTACACACTGAGACCTACTCACTGAGACCTACACACTGAGACCTACACACTGAGACCAGACACTAACACCTACACACTGAGACCAGACACTGAGACCAGATACTGAGACCTACACACTGAGACCTACAGACTGAGGCCAGACACTGAGACCTACACACTGAGACCAGACACAGAGACCTACACACTGAGTCCTACACACTGAGACCAGACATTGAGACCTACACACTGAGACCAGACACTGAGACCTGCACACTGAAACCTACACACTGAGACCTACACACTGAGGCCAGACACTGAGACCTACACACTGAGACCAGACACTGAGACCTACACACTGAGTCCTACAGACTAAGATCAGACATTGAGACCTACACACTGAGACCAGACACTGAGACCTG
Organism: Salmo salar; assembly: GCF_965601325.2. Taxonomy (NCBI): domain Eukaryota; kingdom Metazoa; phylum Chordata; class Actinopteri; order Salmoniformes; family Salmonidae; genus Salmo; species Salmo salar. The sequence goes on along the minus strand of NC_138297.1, from coordinate 12,510,090 downwards.
CACACTGAGACCTACACACTGAGACCAGACACTGAGACCAGATACTGAGACCTACACACTGAGACCTACACATTGAGACCAGACACTGAGACCAGACACTGAGACCTGCACACTGAGACCAGAAACTGAGACCTGACACTGAGACCTACACACTGAGACCTACACACTCAGACCTACACACTGGGACCACACACTCAGACCCACACACTGAGACCAGACACTGAGACCTACACACTCAGACCTACACACTGAGACCTACACACTGAGACCAGACACTGAGACCAGACACTGAGACCTACACACTCAGACCTACACACTGAGACCTACACACTGAGACCAGACACTGAGACCAGACACTCAGACCTACACGCTGAGACCAGACACTGAGACCTACACACTGAGACCTACACACTGAGACCAGACACTGAGACCAGCCACTGAGAACTACACACTGAAACCTACACACTGATACCAGACACTGAGACCTACACACTGAGACCTACACACTGAGACCAGACACTGAGACCTACACACTGAGACCTACACACTGAGACCTACACACTGAGGCCATACACTGAGACCTACACACTGAGACCAGACACTGAGACCTACAAACTGAGACCTACACACTCAGACCTACACACTGAGACCTACACACTGAGACCAGACACTGACACCTACACACTCAGACCTACACACTGAGACCAGACACTGAGACCTACACACTGAGACCTACACACTCAGACCTACACACTGAGACCTACACACTCAGACCTACACACTGAGACCAGACACTGAGACCAGACACTGAGACCTACACACTGAGACCTACACACTGAGACCTACACACTGAGACCTACACACTGAGACCAGACACTGAGACCAGATACTGAGACCTACACACTGAGACCTACACACTGAGACCAGACATTGAGACCTACACACTGAGACCAGACACTGAGACCTGTACACTGAGACCTACACACTGAGACCAGACACTGAGACCAGACACTGAGACCTGACACTGAGACCTACACACTGAGACCTACACACTCAGACCTACACACTGGGACCACACACTCAGACCCACACACTGGGACCACACACTCAGACCCACACACTGAGACCAGACACTGAGACCTACACACTCAGACCTACACACTGAGACCTACACACTGAGACCTACACACTGAGACCAGACACTGAGACCAGACACTGAGACCTACACACTGAGACCTTCACACTGATACCTACACACTGAGACCTACACACTGAGGCCAGACACTGAGACCTACACACTGAGACCAGACACTGAGACCTACACACTGAGTCCTACACACTGAGTCCTACACACTGAGACCTACACACTGAGACCTACTCACTGAGACCAGACACTGAGACCTACACACTGAGACCTACTCACTGAGACCTACACACTGAGACCTACACACTGAGACCAGACACTAACACCTACACACTGAGACCAGACACTGAGACCAGATACTGAGACCTACACACTGAGACCTACACACTGAGGCCAGACACTGAGACCTACACACTGAGACCAGACACTGAGACCTACACACTGAGTCCTACACACTGAGACCAGACATTGAGACCTACACACTGAGACCAGACACTGAGACCTGCACACTGAAACCTACACACTGAGACCTACACACTGAGGCCAGACACTGAGACCTACACACTGAGACCAGACACTGAGACCTACACACTGAGTCCTACACACTGAGATCAGACATTGAGACCTACACACTGAGACCAGACACTGAGACCTGCACACTGAGACCTACACACTGAGACCAGACACTGAGACCAGATACTGAGACCTACACACTGAGACCTACACATTGAGACCAGACACTGAGACCAGACACTGAGACCTGCACACTGAGACCAGAAACTGAGACCTGACACTGAGACCTACACACTGAGACCTACACACTCAGACCTACACACTGGGACCACACACTCAGACCCACACACTGAGACCAGACACTGAGACCTACACACTCAGACCTACACACTGAGACCTACACACTGAGACCAGACACTGAGACCAGACACTGAGACCAGACACTGAGACCTACACACTGAGACCTTCACACTGATACCTACACACTGAGACCTACACACTGAGGCCAGACACTGAGACCTACACACTGAGACCAGACACTGAGACCTACACACTCAGACCTACACACTGAGACCTACACACTGAGACCAGACACTGAGACCAGACACTGAGACCTACACACTGAGACCTTCACACTGATACCTACACACTGAGACCTACACAAAGAGGCCAGACACTGAGACCTACACACTGAGACCAGACACTGAGACCTACACACTGAGTCCTACACACTGAGTCCTACACACTGAGACCTACACACTGAGACCAGACATTGAGACCTACACACTGAGACCAGAGACTGAGACCTGCACACTGAGACCTACACACTGAGACCAGACACTGAGACCAGATACTGAGACCTACACACTGAGACCTACACATTGAGACCAGACACTGAGACCAGACACTGAGACCTGCACACTGAGACCAGAAACTGAGACCTGACACTGAGACCTAGACACTGAGACCTACACACTCAGACCTACACACTGGGACCACACACTCAGACCCACACACTGAGACCAGACACTGAGACCTACACACTCAGACCTACACACTGAGACCTACACACTGAGACCAGACACTGAGACCAGACACTGAGACCTACACACTGAGACCTTCACACTGATACCTACACACTGAGACCAGACACTGAGTCCTACACACTGAGACCTGCACACTGAGACCAGACACTGACACCTACACACTCAGACCTACACACTGAGACCAGACACTGAGACCTACACACTGAGACCTACACACTCAGACCTACACACTGAGACCTACAGACTCAGACCTACACACTGAGACCTACACACTGAGACCAGACACTGAGACCAGACACTCAGACCTACACGCTGAGACCAGACACTGAGACCTACACACTGAGACCTACACACTGAGACCAGACACTGAGACCAGCCACTGAGAACTACACACTGAAACCTACACACTGAGACCAGACACTGAGACCTACACACTGAGACCTACACACTGAGACCAGACACTGAGACCTACACACTGAGACCTACACACTGAGACCTACACACTGAGGCCAGACACTGAGACCTACACACTGAGACCAGACACTGAGACCTACACACTGAGACCTACACACTCAGACCTACACACTGAGACCTACACACTGAGACCAGACACTGACACCTACACACTCAGATCTACACACTGAGACCAGACACTGAGACCTACACACTGAGACCTACACACTCAGACCTACACACTGAGACCAGACACTGAGACCAGACACTGAGACCTACACACTGATACCTACACACTGACACCTACACACTGAGACCTACACACTGAGACCAAACGCTGAGACCAGATACTGAGACCTACACACTGAGACCTACACACTGAGACCAGACATTGAGACCTACACACTGAGACCTACACACTCAGACCTACACACTGGGACCACACACTCAGACCCACACACTGAGACCAGACACTGAGACCTACACACTCAGACCTACACACTGAGACCTACACACTGAGACCAGACACTGAGACCAGACATTGAGACCTACACACTGAGACCTTCACACTGATACCTACACACTGAGACCTACACACTGAGGCCAGACACTGAGACCTACACACTGAGAACAGACACTGAGACCTACACGCTGAGACAAGCCACTGAGTCCAGACACTAAGACCTACACACTGAGACCAGACACTGAGACCTACACACTGAGACCAGACACTGAGTCCTACACACTGAGACCTACACACTGAGACCTACACACTCAGACCTACACACTGAGACCTACACACTGAGACCAGACACTGACACCTACACACTCAGACCTACACACTGAGACCAGACACTGAGACCTACACACTGAGACCTACACACTCAGACCTACACACTGAGACCTACACACTCAGACCTACACACTGAGACCTACACACTCAGACCTACACACTGAGACCTACAAATTCAGACCTACACACTGAGACCTACACACTGAGACCAGACACTGAGACCAGACACTCAGACCTACACGCTGAGACCAGACACTGAGACCTACACACTGAGACCTACACACTGAGAACAGAAACTGAGACCTACACACTGAGACCTACACACTGAGACCTACACACTAGTGCCAGACACTGAGACCTACACACTCAGACCTACACACTGAGACCAGACACTGAGACCTACACACTGAGACCTACACACTCAGACCTACACACTGAGACCTACACACTCAGACCTACACACTGAGACCTACACACTCAGACCTACACACTGAGACCTACAAATTCAGACCTACACACTGAGACCTACACACTGAGACCAGCCACTGAGACCTACACACTGAAACCTACACACTGAGACCAGACACTGAGACCTACACACTGAGTCCTACACACTGAGACCTACACACTGAGACCAGACACTGACACCTACACACTCAGACCTACACACTGAGACCAGACACTGAGACCTACACACTGAGACCTACACACTCAGACCTACACACTGAGACCAGACACTGAGACCTACACACTCAGACCTACACACTGAGACCAGACACTCAGACCTACACGCTGAGACCAGACACTGAGACCTACACACTGAGACCTACACACTGAGACCAGACACTGAGACCAGCCACTGAGAACTACACACTGAAACCTACACACTGAGACCAGACACTGAGACCTACACACTGAGACCTACACACTGAGACCAGACACTGAGACCTACACACTGAGACCTACACACTGAGACCTACACACTGAGGCCATACACTGAGACCTACACACTGAGACCAGACACTGAGACCTACACACTGAGACCTACACACTCAGACCTACACACTGAGACCTACACACTGAGACCAGACACTGAGACCAGACACTGAGACCTGACACTGAGACCTACACACTGAGACCTACACACTCAGACCTACACACTGGGACCACACACTCAGACCCACACACTGGGACCACACACTCAGACCCACACACTGAGACCAGACACTGAGACCTACACACTCAGACCTACACACTGAGACCTACACACTGAGACCTACACACTGAGACCAGACACTGAGACCAGACACTGAGACCTAGACACTGAGACCTTCACACTGATACCTACACACTGAGACCTACACACTGAGGCCAGACACTGAGACCTACACACTGAGACCAGACACTGAGACCTACACACTGAGTCCTACACACTGAGTCCTACACACTGAGACCTACACACTGAGACCTACTCACTGAGACCAGACACTGAGACCTACACACTGAGACCTACTCACTGAGACCTACACACTGAGACCTACACACTGAGACCAGACACTAACACCTACACACTGAGACCAGACACTGAGACCAGATACTGAGACCTACACACTGAGACCTACACACTGAGACCAGACACTGAGACCAGACACTGAGACCTACACACTGAGAGCTACTCACCGAGACCTACACACTGAGACCAGACACTGAGACCAGACACTGAGACCTACACACTGAGACCTACACACTGAGACCTACACACTGAGACCTACACACTGAGACCAGACACTGAGACCAGATACTGAGACCTACACACTGAGACCTACACACTGAGACCAGACACTGAGACCAGATACTGAGACCTACACAATGAGACCAGACACTAAGACCAGACACTGAGACCTACATACTGAGACCAGACACTGAGACCTACACACTGAGACCTACACACTGAGACCAGACATTGAGACCTACACACTGAGACCAGACACTGAGACCTACACACTGAGACCTACACATTGAGACCAGACACCGAGACCAGACACTGAGACCTACACAGTGAGACCTGCACACTGAGACCTACATATTGAGACCAGACACTGAGACCAGACACTCAGACCTACACACTGAGACCAGACATTGAGACCTACACACTGAGACCTACACACTGAGACCAGACATTGAGACCTACACACTGAGACCAGACACTGAGACCTGCACACTGAGACCTACACACTGAGACCAGACACTGAGACCAGACACTGAGACCTACACATTGAGACCAGACACTGTGACCAGACACTGAATCCTGCACACTGAGACCAGACATTGAGACCTGACACTGAGACCTACACACTGAGACCTACACACTCAGACCTACACACTGGGACCACACACTCAGACCTACACACTGAGACCTACACACTGAGACCAGACACTGAGACCAGACACTGAGACCTACACACTGAGACCTTCACACTGAAACCTACACACTGAGACCCTACACACTGAGGCCAGACACTGAGGCCAGACACTGAGACCTACACACTGAGACCAGACACTGAGACCTACACACTGAGTCCTACACACTGAGACCAGACACTGAGACCAGACACTGAGACCTGCACACTGAGACCTACACACTGAGACCAGACACTGAGACCAGATACTGAGACCTACACACTGAGACCTACACATTGAGACCAGACACTGAGACCAGACACTGAGACCTGCACAATGAGACCAGAAACTGAGACCTGACACTGAGACCTACACACTGAGACCTACACACTCAGACCTACACACTGGGACCACACACTCAGACCCACACACTGAGACCAGACACTGAGACCTACACACTCAGACCTACACACTGAGACCTACACACTGAGACCAGACACTGAGACGAGACACTGAGACCTACACACTGAGACCTTCACACTGATACCTACACACTGAGACCTACACACTGAGGCCAGACACTGAGACCTACACACTGAGTCCTACACACTGAGACCTACACACTGAGACCAGACACTGAGTCCTACACACTGAGACCTACACACTGAGACCAGACACTGACACCTACACACTCAGACCTACACACTGAGACCAGACACTGAGACCTACACACTGAGACCTACACACTCAGACCTACACACTGAGACCTACACACTCAGACCTACACACTGAGACCTACAAACTGAGACCAGACACTGAGACCAGACACTCAGACCTACACGCTGAGACCAGACACTGAGACCTACACACTGAGACCTACACACTGAGACCAGACACTGAGACCAGCCACTGAGAACTACACACTGAAACCTACACACTGAGACCAGACACTGAGACCTACACACTGAGACCTACACACTGAGACCAGACACTGAGACCTACACACTGAGACCTACACACTGAGACCTACACACTGAGGCCAGACACTGAGACCTACACACTGAGACCAGACACTGAGACCTACACACTGAGACCTACACACTCAGACCTACACACTGAGACCTACACACTGAGACCAGACACTGACACCTACACACTCAGACCTACACACTGAGACCAGACACTGAGACCTACACACTGAGACCTACACACTCAGACCTACACACTGAGACCTACACACTCAGACCTACACACTGAGACCAGACACTGAGACCAGACACTGAGACCTACACACTGAGACCTACACACTGAGACCTACACACTGAGACCTACACACTGAGACCAGACACTGAGACCAGATACTGAGACCTACACACTGAGACCTACACACTGAGACCAGACATTGAGACCTACACACTGAGACCAGACACTGAGACCTGCACACTGAGACCTACACACTGAGACCAGACACTGAGACCAGACACTGAGACCTACACACTGAGACCAGACACTGAGACCAGACACTGAGACCTGCACACTGAGACCAGAAACTGAGACCTGACACTGAGACCTACACACTGAGACCTACACACTCAGACCTACACACTGGGACCACACACTCAGACCCACACACTGAGACCAGACACTGAGACCTACACACTCAGACCTACACACTGAGACCTACACACTGAGACCAGACACTGAGACCAGACATTGAGACCTAAACACTGAGACCTTCACACTGATACCTACACACTGAGACCTACACACTGAGGCCAGACACTGAGACCTACACACTGAGAACAGACACTGAGACCTACACACTGAGTCCTACACACTGAGTCCTACACACTGAGACCTACACGCTGAGACAAGACACTGAGTCCAGACACTGAGACCTACACACTGAGACCAGACACTGAGACCTACACACTGAGACCTACACCCTGAGACCTACACACTGAGACCAGACACTGAGTCCTACACACTGAGACCTACACACTGAGACCTACACACTCAGACCTACACACTGAGACCTACACACTGAGACCAGACACTGACACCTACACACTCAGACCTACACACTGAGACCAGACACTGAGACCTACACACTGAGACCTACACACTCAGACCTACACACTGAGACCTACACACTCAGACCTACACACTGAGACCTACACACTGAGACCAGACACTGAGACCAGACACTCAGACCTACACGCTGAGACCAGACACTGAGACCTACACACTGAGACCTACACACTGAGACCAGACACTGAGACCAGCCACTGAGACCTACACACTGAAACCTACACACTGAGACCAGACACTGAGACCTACACACTGAGACCTACACACTGAGACCAGAAACTGAGACCTACACACTGAGACCTACACACTGAGACCTACACACTGAGGCCAGACACTGAGACCTACACACTGAGACCAGACACTGAGACCTACACACTGAGATCTACACACTCAGACCTACACACTGAGACCTACACACTGAGACCAGACACTGACACCTACACACTCAGACCTACACACTGAGACCTACACACTGAGACCTACACACTCAGACCTACACACTGAGACCTATAGACTCAGATCTACACACTGAGACCAGACACTGAGACCAGACACTGAGACCTACACACTGAGACCTACACACTGAGAACTACACACTGAGACCTACACACTGAGACCAGACACTGAGACCAGATACTGAGACCTACACACTGAGACCTACACACTGAGACCAGACATTGAGACCTACACACTGAGAACAGACACTGAGACCTGCACACTGAGACCTACACACTGAGACCAGACACTGAGACCAGACACTGAGACCTACACATTGAGACCAGACACTGAGACCAGACACTGAGACCTGCACACTGAGACCACACACTGAGACCAGACACTAAGACCTACACACTCAGACCTACACAATGAGACCTACACACTGAGACCAGACACTGAGACCAGACACTGAGACCTACACACTGAGACCTTCACACTGATACCTACACACTGAGACCTACACACTGAGGCCAGACACTGAGACCTACACACTGAGACCAGACACTGAGACCTACACACTGAGTCCTACACACTGAGTCCTACACACTGAGACCTACACGCTGAGACCAGACACTGAGACCAGACACTGAGTCCAGACACTGAGACCTACACACTGAGACCAGACACTGAGACCTACACACTGAGACCTACACACTGAGACCTACAAACTGAGTCCAGACACTGAGTCCTACACACTGAGACCTACACACTGAGACCTACACACTCAGACCTACACACTGAGACCTACACACTGAGACCAGACACTGACACCTACACACTCAGACCTACACACTGAGACCAGACACTGAGACCTACACACTGAGACCTACACACTCAGACCTACACACTGAGACCTACACACTCAGACCTACACACTGAGACCTACATACTGAGACCAGACACTGAGACCAGACACTCAGACCTACACGCTGAGACCAGACACTGAGACCTACACACTGAGACCTACACACTGAGACCAGACACTGAGACCAGCCACTGAGACCTACACACTGAAACCTACACACTGAGACCAGACACTGAGACCTACACACTGAGACCTACACACTCAGACTTACACACTGAAACCTACACACAAAGACCAGACACTGAGACCTACACACTGAGACCTACACACTGAGACCAGACACTGAGACCTACACACTGAGACCTACACACTGAGACCTACACACTGAGGCCAGACACTGAGACCTACACACTGAGACCAGACACTGAGACCTACACACTGAGACCTACACACTGAGACCTACACACTGAGACCAGACACTGAGACCAGATACTGAGACCTACACACTGAGACCAGACATTGAGACCTACACACTGAGACCAGACACTGAGACATGCACACTGAGACCTACACACTGAGACCAGACACTGAGACCAGACACTGAGACCTACACATTGAGACCAGACACTGAGACCAGACACTGAGACCTGCACACTGAGACCAGAAACTGAGACCTGACACTGAGACCTACACACTGAGACCTACACACTCAGACCTACACACTGGGACCACACACTCAGACCCACACACTGAGACCAGACACTGAGACCTACACACTCAGACCTACACACTGAGACCTACACACTGAGACCAGACACTGAGACCAGACACTGAGACCTACACACTGAGACCTTCACACTGATACCTACACACTGAGACCTACACACTGAGGCCAGACACTGAGACCTACACACTGAGACCAGACACTGAGACCTACACACTGAGTCCTACACACTGAGTCCTACACACTGAGACCTACACACTGAGACCTACTCACTGAGACCAGACACTGAGACCTACACACTGAGACCTACTCACTGAGACCTACACACTGAGACCTACACACTGAGACCAGACACTAACACCTACACACTGAGACCAGACACTGAGACCAGATACTGAGACCTACACACTGAGACCTACACACTGAGACCAGACACTGAGACCAGACACTGAGACCTACACACTGAGACCTACTCACCGAGACCTACACACTGAGACCAGACACTGAGACCAGACACTGAGACCTACACACTGAGACCTACACACTGAGACCTACACACTGAGACCAGACACTGAGACCAGATACTGAGACCTACACACTGAGACCTACACACTGAGACCAGACACTGAGACCAGATAGTGAGACCTACACACTGAGACCAGACACTGAGACCAGACACTGAGACCTACACACTGAGACCAGACACTGAGACCTACACACTGAGACCAGACATTGAGACCTACACACTGAGACCAGACACTGAGACCTACACACTGAGACCTACACATTGAGACCAGACACTGAGACCAGACACTGAGACCTACACAGTGAGACCTGCACACTGAGACCTACATATTGAGACCAGACACTGAGACCAGACACTCAGACCTACACACTGAGACCAGACATTGAGACCTACACACTGAGACCTACTCACTGAGACCAGACATTGAGACCTACACACTGAGACCAGACACTGAGACCTGCATATTGAGACCAGACACTGAGACCAGACACTCAGACCTACACACTGAGACCAGACATTGAGACCTACACACTGAGACCTACACACTGAGACCAGACATTGAGACCTACACACTGAGACCAGACACTGAGACCTGCACACTGAGACCTACACACTGAGACCAGACACTGAGACCAGACACTGAGACCTACACATTGAGACCAGACACTGAGACCAGACACTGAGACCTGCACACTGAGACCAGAAACTGAGACCTGACACTGAGACCTACACACTGAGACCTACACACTCAGACCTACACACTTCGACCACACACTCAGACCTACACACTGAGACCAGACACTGAGACCTACACACTCAGACCTACACACTGAGACCTACACACTGAGACCAGACACTGAGACCAGACACTGAGACCTACACACTGAGACCTTCACACTGATACCTACACACTGAGACCTACACACTGAGGCCAGACACTGAGACCTACACACTGAGACCAGACACTGAGACCTACACACTGAGTCCTACACACTGAGTCCTACACACTGAGACCTACACACTGAGACCAGACATTGAGACCTACACACTGAGACCAGAGACTGAGACCTGCACACTGAGATCTACACACTGAGACCAGACACTGAGACCAGATACTGAGACCTACACACTGAGACCTACACATTGAGACCAGACACTGAGACCAGACACTGAGACCTGCACACTGAGACCAGAAACTGAGACCTGACACTGAGACCTACACACTGAGACCTACACACTCAGACCTACACACTGGGACCACACACTCAGACCCACACACTGAGACCAGACACTGAGACCTACACACTCAGACCTACACACTGAGACCTACACACTGAGACCAGACACTGAGACCAGACACTGAGACCTACACACTGAGACCTTCACACTGATACCTACACACTGAGACCAGACACTGAGTCCTACACACTGAGACCTGCACACTGAGACCAGACACTGACACCTACACACTCAGACCTACACACTGAGACCAGACACTGAGACCTACACACTGAGACCTACACACTCAGACCTACACACTGAGACCTACAGACTCAGACCTACACACTGAGACCTACACACTGAGACCAGACACTGAGACCAGACACTCAGACCTACACGCTGAGACCAGACACTGAGACCTACACACTGAGACCTACACACTGAGACCAGACACTGAGACCAGCCACTGAGAACTACACACTGAAACCTACACACTGAGACCAGACACTGAGACCTACACACTGAGACCTACACACTGAGACCAGACACTGAGACCTACACACTGAGACCTACACACTGAGACCTACACACTGAGGCCAGACACTGAGACCTACACACTGAGACCAGACACTGAGACCTACACACTGAGACCTACACACTCAGACCTACACACTGAGACCTACACACTGAGACCAGACACTGACACCTACACACTCAGATCTACACACTGAGACCAGACACTGAGACCTACACACTGAGACCTACACACTCAGACCTACACACTGAGACCAGACACTGAGACCAGACACTGAGACCTACACACTGATACCTACACACTGACACCTACACACTGAGACCTACACACTGAGACCAAACGCTGAGACCAGATACTGAGACCTACACACTGAGACCTACACACTGAGACCAGACATTGAGACCTACACACTGAGACCTACACACTCAGACCTACACACTGGGACCACACACTCAGACCCACACACTGAGACCAGACACTGAGACCTACACACTCAGACCTACACACTGAGACCTACACACTGAGACCAGACACTGAGACCAGACATTGAGACCTACACACTGAGACCTTCACACTGATACCTACACACTGAGACCTACACACTGAGGCCAGACACTGAGACCTACACACTGAGAACAGACACTGAGACCTACACGCTGAGACAAGCCACTGAGTCCAGACACTAAGACCTACACACTGAGACCAGACACTGAGACCTACACACTGAGACCTACACACTGAGACCTACACACTGAGACCAGACACTGAGTCCTACACACTGAGACCTACACACTGAGACCTACACACTCAGACCTACACACTGAGACCTACACACTGAGACCAGACACTGACACCTACACACTCAGACCTACACACTGAGACCAGACACTGAGACCTACACACTGAGACCTACACACTCAGACCTACACACTGAGACCTACACACTCAGACCTACACACTGAGACCTACACACTCAGACCTACACACTGAGACCTACAAATTCAGACCTACACACTGAGACCTACACACTGAGACCAGACACTGAGACCAGACACTCAGACCTACACGCTGAGACCAGACACTGAGACCTACACACTGAGACCTACACACTGAGAACAGAAACTGAGACCTACACACTGAGACCTACACACTGAGACCTACACACTAGTGCCAGACACTGAGACCTACACACTCAGACCTACACACTGAGACCAGACACTGAGACCTACACACTGAGACCTACACACTCAGACCTACACACTGAGACCTACACACTCAGACCTACACACTGAGACCTACACACTCAGACCTACACACTGAGACCTACAAATTCAGACCTACACACTGAGACCTACACACTGAGACCAGCCACTGAGACCTACACACTGAAACCTACACACTGAGACCAGACACTGAGACCTACACACTGAGACCTACACACTGAGAACAGAAACTGAGACCTACACACTGAGACCTACACACTGAGACCTACACACTAGTGCCAGACACTGAGACCTACACACTGAGACCAGACACTGAGACCTACACACTGAGACCTACACACTCAGACCTACACACTGAGACCTACACACTGAGACCAGACACTGACACCTACACACTCAGACCTACACACTGAGACCTACACACTGAGACCTACACACTCAGACCTACACACTGAGACCTATACACTCAGACCTACACACTGAGACCAGATACTGAGACCAGACACTGAGACCTACACACTTAGACCTACACACTGAGACCTACACACTGAGACCTACACACTGAGACCAGACACTGAGACCAGATACTGAGACCTACACACTGAGACCTACACACTGAGATCAGACATTGAGACCTACACACTGAGAACAGACACTGAGACCTGCACACTGAGACCTACACATTGAGACCAGACACTGAGACCAGACACTGAGACCTGCACACTGAGACCAGAAACTGAGACCTGACACTGAGACCTACACACTGAGACCTACACACTCAGACCTACACACTGGGACCACACACTCAGACCCACACACTGAGACCAGACACTGAGACCTACACACTCAGACCTACACAATGAGACCTACACACTGAGACCAGACACTGAGACCAGACACTGAGACCTACACACTGAGACCTTCACACTGATACCTACACACTGAGACCTACACACTGAGGCCAGACACTGAGACCTACACACTGAGACCAGACACTGAGACCTACACACTGAGTCCTACACACTGAGTCCTACACACTGAGACCTACACGCTGAGACCAGACACTGAGTCCAGACACTGAGACCTACACACTGAGACCAGACACTGAGACCTAAACACTGAGACCTAGACACTGAGACCTACAAACTGAGGCCAGACACTGAGTCCTACACACTGAGACCTACACACTGAGACCAGACACTGAGACCAGAAGTGAGACCTACACACTGAGACCAGACACTGAGACCAGACACTGAGACCTACATACTGAGACCAGACACTGAGACCTACACACTGAGACCAGACATTGAGACCTACACACTGAGACCAGACACTGAGACCTACACACTGAGACCTACACATTGAGACCAGACACTGAGACCAGACACTGAGACCTACACAGTGAGACCTGCACACTGAGACCTACATATTGAGACCAGACACTGAGACCAGACACTCAGACCTACACACTGAGACCAGACATTGAGACCTACACACTGAGACCTACTCACTGAGACCAGACATTGAGACCTACACACTGAGACCAGACACTGAGACCTGCATATTGAGACCAGACACTGAGACCAGACACTCAGACCTACACACTGAGACCAGACATTGAGACCTACACACTGAGACCTACACACTGAGACCAGACATTGAGACCTACACACTGAGACCAGACACTGAGACCTGCACACTGAGACCTACACACTGATACCAGACACTGAGACCAGACACTGAGACCTACACATTGAGACCAGACACTGAGACCAGACACTGAGACCTGCACACTGAGACCAGAAACTGAGACCTGACACTGAGACCTACACACTGAGACCTACACACTCAGACCTACACACTTCGACCACACACTCAGACCTACACACTGAGACCAGACACTGAGACCTACACACTCAGACCTACACACTGAGACCTACACACTGAGACCAGACACTGAGACCAGACACTGAGACCTACACACTGAGACCTTCACACTGATACCTACACACTGAGACCACCTACACGCTGAGACCAGACACTGAGACCTACACACTGAGACCTACACACTGAGACCAGACACTGAGACCAGCCACTGAGACCTACACACTGAGACCTACACACTGAGACCTAGACACTGAGACCTACACACTGAGACCTACACACTGAGACCAGACACTGAGACCTACACACTGAGACCTACACACTGAGACCTACACACTGAGACCGGACACTGAGACCTACACACTGAGACCTACACACTGAGACCTACACACTGAGACCTACACACTCAGACCTACACACTGAGACTTACACACTGAGACCAGACACTGACACCTACACACTCAGACCTACACACTGAGACCAGACACTGAGACCTACACACTGAGACCTACAAACTCAGACCTACACACTGAGACCTACACACTCAGACCTACACACTGAGACCCGACACTGAGACCAGACACTGAGACCTACACACTGAGACCGACACACTGAGACCTACACACTGAGACCTACACACTGAGACCAGACACTGAGACCAGATACTGAGACCTACACATTGAGACCTACACACTGAGACCAGACACTGAGACCAGATACTGAGACCTACACACTGAGACCAGACACTGAGACCTACATACTGAGACCAGACACTGAGACCAGATACTGAGACCTACACACTGAGACCTACACACTGAGAACAGACATTGAGACCTACACACTGAGACCAGAGACTGAGACCTGCACACTGAGACCTACACACTGAGACCAGACACTGAGACCAGATACTGAGACCTACACACTGAGACCTACACATTGAGACCAGACACTGAGACCAGACACTGAGACCTGCACACTGAGACCAGAAACTGAGACCTGACACTGAGACCTACACACTGAGACCTACACACTCAGACCTACACACTGGGACCACACACTCAGACCCACACACTGAGACCAGACACTGAGACCTACACACTCAGACCTACACACTGAGACCTACACACTGAGACCAGACACTGAGACCAGACACTGAGACTTACACACTGAGACCTTCACACTGATACCTACACACTGAGACCAGACACTGAGTCCTACACACTGAGACCTACACACTGAGACCAGACACTGACACCTACACACTCAGACCTACACACTGAGACCAGACACTGAGACCTACACACTGAGACCTACACACTCAGACCTACACACTGAGACCTACACACTCAGACCTACACACTGAGACCTACACACTGAGACCAGACACTGAGACCAGACACTCAGACCTACACGCTGAGACCAGACACTGAGACCTACACACTGAGACCTACACACTGAGACCAGACACTGAGACCAGCCACTGAGAACTACACACTGAGACCTACACACTGAGACCTACACACTGAGACCAGACACTGAGACCTACACACTGAGACCTACACACTGAGACCTACACACTGAGGCCATACACTGAGACCTACACACTGAGACCAGACACTGAGACCTACACACTCAGACCTACACACTCAGACCTACACACTGAGACCTACACACTGAGACCAGACACTGACACCTACACACTCAGATCTACACACTGAGACCAGACACTGAGACCTACACACTGAGACCTACACACTCAGACCTACACACTGAGACCAGACACTGAGACCAGACACTGAGACCTACACACTGAGACCTACACACTGACACCTACACACTGAGACCTACAGACTGAGACCAGACACTGAGACCAGATACTGAGACCTACACACTGAGACCTACACACTGAGACCAGACATTGAGACCTACACACTGAGACCTACACACTCAGACCTACACACTGGGACCACACACTCAGACCCACACACTGATACCAGACACTGAGACCTACACACTCAGACCTACACACTGAGACCTACACACTGAGACCAGACACTGAGACCAGACATTGAGACCTACACACTGAGACCTTCACACTGATACCTACACACTGAGACCTACACACTGAGGCCAGACACTGAGACCTACACACTGAGAACAGACACTGAGACCTACACGCTGAGACAAGCCACTGAGTCCAGACACTAAGACCTACACACTGAGACCAGACACTGAGACCTACACACTGAGACCTACACACTGAGACCAGACACTGAGTCCTACACACTGAGACCTACACACTGAGACCAGACACTGACACCTACACACACAGACCTACACACTGAGACCAGACACTGAGACCTACACACTGAGACCTACACACTTAGACCTACACACTGAGACCTACACACTCAGACCTACACACTGAGACCTACACACTGAGACCAGACACTGAGACCAGACACTCAGACCTACACGCTGAGACCAGACACTGAGACCTACACACTGAGACCTACACACTGAGACCAGACACTGAGACCAGCCACTGAGAACTACACACTGAAACCTACACACTGAGACCAGACACTGAGACCTACACACTGAGACCTACACACTGAGACCAGACACTGAGACCTACACACTGAGACCTACACACTGAGACCTACACACTGAGGCCATACACTGAGACCTACACACTGAGACCAGACACTGAGACCTACTCACTGAGACCTACACACTCAGACCTACACACTGAGACCTACACACTGAGACCAGACACTGACACCTACACACTGAGACCTACACACTGACACCTATACACTGAGACCTACACACTGAGACCAGACACTGAGACCAGATACTGAGACCTACACACTGAGACCTACACACTGAGACCAGACATTGAGACCTACACACTGAGACCTACACACTCAGACCTACACACTGGGACCACACACTCAGACCCACACACTGAGACCAGACACTGAGACCTACACACTCAGACCTACACACTGAGACCTACACACTGAGACCAGACACTGAGACCAGACATTGAGACCTACACACTGAGACCTTCACACTGATACCTACACACTGAGACCTACACACTGAGGCCAGACACTAAGACCTACACACTGAGAACAGACACTGAGACCTACACGCTGAGACAAGCCACTGAGTCCAGACACTAAGACCTACACAATGAGACCAGACACTGAGACCTACACACTGAGACCTACACACTGAGACCTACACACTGAGACCAGACACTGAGTCCTACACACTGAGACCTACACACTGAGACCTACACACTCAGACCTACACACTGAGACGTACACACTGAGACCAGACACTGACACCTACACACTCAGACCTACACACTGAGACCAGACACTGAGACCTACACACTGAGACCTACACACTCAGACCTACACACTGAGACCTACACACTCAGACCTACACACTGAGACCTACACACTCAGACCTACACACTGAGACCTACACACTGAGACCAGACACTGAGACCAGACACTCAGACCTACACGCTGAGGCCAGACACTGAGACCTACACACTGAGACCTACACACTGAGACCAGACACTGAGACCAGCCACTGAGACCTACACACTGAAACCTACACACTGAGACCAGACACTGAGACCTACACACTGAGACCTACACACTGAGAACAAAAACTGAGACCTACACACTGAGACCTACACACTGAGACCTACACACTAGTGCCAGACACTGAGACCTACACACTGAGACCAGACACTGAGACCTACACACTGAGACCTACACACTCAGACCTACACACTGAGACCTACACACTGAGACCAGACACTGACACCTACACACTCAGACCTACACACTGAGACCTACACACTGAGACCTACACACTCAGACCTACACACTGAGACCTATACACTCAGACCTACACACTGAGACCAGACACTGAGACCAGACACTGAGACCTACACACTGAGACCTACACACTGAGACCTACACACTGAGACCAGACACTGAGACCAGATACTGAGACCTACACACTGAGACCTACACACTGAGATCAGACATTGAGACCTACACACTGAGAACAGACACTGAGACCTGCACACTGAGACCTACACACTGAGACCAGACACTGAGACCAGACACTGAGACCTGCACACTGAGACCAGAAACTGAGACCTGACACTGAGACCTACACACTGAGACCTACACACTCAGACCTACACACTGGGACCACACACTCAGACCCACACACTGAGACCAGACACTGAGACCTACACACTCAGACCTACACAATGAGACCTACACACTGAGACCAGACACTGAGACCAGACACTGAGACCTACACACTGAGACCTTCACACTGATACCTACACACTGAGACCTACACACTGAGGCCAGACACTGAGACCTACACACTGAGACCAGACACTGAGACCTACACACTGAGTCCTACACACTGAGTCCTACACACTGAGACCTACACGCTGAGACCAGACACTGAGTCCAGACACTGAGACCTACACACTGAGACCAGACACTGAGACCTACACACTGAGACCTAGACACTGAGACCTACAAACTGAGGCCAGACACTGAGTCCTACACACTGAGACCTACACACTGAGACCTACACACTCAGACCTACACACTGAGACCTACACACTGAGACCAGACACTGACACCTACACACTCAGACCTACATACTGAGACCAGACACTGAGACCTACACACTGAGACCTACACACTCAGACCTACACACTGAGACCTACACACTCAGACCTACACACTGAGACCTACACACTGAGACGAGACACTGAGACCAGACACTCAGACCTACACGCTGAGACCAGACACTGAGACCTACACACTGAGACCTACACACTGAGACCAGACACTGAGACCAGCCACTGAGACCTACACACTGAAACCTACACACTGAGACCAGACACTGAGATCTACACACTGAGACCTACACACTGAGACCAGACACTGAGACCTACACACTGAGACCTACACACTGAGATCTACACACTGAGACCGGACACTGAGACCTACACACTGAGACCTACACACTGAGACCTACACACTGAGACCTACACACTCAGACCTACACACTGAGACCTACACACTGAGACCAGACACTGACACCTACACACTCAGACCTACACACTGAGACCAGACACTGAGACCTACACACTGAGACCTACAAACTCAGACCTACGCACTGAGACCTACACACTCAGACCTACACACTGAGACCCGACACTGAGACCAGACACTGAGACCTACACACTGAGACCTTCACACTGAGACCTACACACTGAGACCTACACACTGAGACATGAAACTGAGACCAGATACTGAGACCTACACATTGAGACCTACACACTGAGACCAGACACTGAGACCAGATACTGAGACCTACACACTGAGACCAGACACTGAGACCTACATACTGAGACCAGACACTGAGACCAGATACTGAGACCTACACACTGAGACCTACACACTGAGAACAGACATTGAGACCTACACACTGAGACCAGACACTGAGACCTACACACTAAGACCTACACATTGAGACCAGACACTGAGACCAGACACTGAGACCTACACACTGAGACCTGCACACTGAGACCTACACATTGAGACCAGACACTGAGACCAGACACTCAGACCTACACACTGAGACCAGACATTGAGACCTACACATTGAGACCAGACACTGAGACCAGACACTGAGACCTGCACACTGAGACCAGAAACTGAGACCTGACACTGAGACCTACACACTGAGACCTACACACTCAGACCTACACACTGAGACCAGACACTGAGACCAGACACTGAGACCTACACACTGAGACCTACACACTGACACCTACACACTGAGACCTACACACTGAGACCAGACACTGAGACCAGATACTGAGACCTACACACTGAGACCTACACACTGAGACCAGACATTGAGACCTACACACTGAGACCTACACACTCAGACCTACACACTGGGACCACACACTCAGACCCACACACTGAGACCAGACACTGAGACCTACACACTCAGACCTACACACTGAGACCTACACACTGAGACCAGACACTGAGACCAGACATTGAGACCTACACACTGAGACCTTCACACTGATACCTACACACTGAGACCTACACACTGAGGCCAGACACTGAGACCTACACACTGAGAACAGACACTGAGACCTACACGCTGAGACAAGCCACTGAGTCCAGACACTAAGACCTACACACTGAGACCAGACACTGAGACCTACACACTGAGACCTACACACTGAGACCTACACACTGAGACCAGACACTGAGTCCTACACACTGAGACCTACACACTGAGACCAGACACTGACACCTACACACTCAGACCTACACACTGAGACCAGACACTGAGACCTACACACTGAGACCTACACACTCAGACCTACACACTGAGACCTACACACTCAGACCTACACACTGAGACCTACACACTGAGACCAGACACTGAGACCAGACACTCAGACCTACACACTGAGACCTACACACTGAGACCAGACACTGACACCTACACACTCAGATCTACACACTGAGACCAGACACTGAGACCTACACACTGAGACCTACACACTCAGACCTACACACTGAGACCAGACACTGAGACCAGACACTGAGACCTACACACTGAGACCTACACACTGACACCTACACACTGAGACCTACACACTGAGACCAGACACTGAGACCAGATACTGAGACCTACACACTGAGACCTACACACTGAGACCAGACATTGAGACCTACACACTGAGACCTACACACTCAGACCTACACACTGGGACCACACACTCAGACCCACACACTGAGACCAGACACTGAGACCTACACACTCAGACCTACACACTGAGACCTACACACTGAGACCAGACACTGAGACCAGACATTGAGACCTACACACTGAGACCTTCACACTGATACCTACACACTGAGACCTACACACTGAGGCCAGACACTGAGACCTACACACTGAGAACAGACACTGAGACCTACACGCTGAGACAAGCCACTGAGTCCAGACACTAAGACCTACACACTGAGACCAGACACTGAGACCTACACACTGAGACCTACACACTGAGACCTACACACTGAGACCAGACACTGAGTCCTACACACTGAGACCTACACACTGAGACCTACACACTCAGACCTACACACTGAGACGTACACACTGAGACCAGACACTGACACCTACACACTCAGACCTACACACTGAGACCAGACACTGAGACCTACACACTGAGACCTACACACTCAGACCTACACACTGAGACCTACACACTCAGACCTACACACTGAGACCTACACACTCAGACCTACACACTGAGACCTACACACTGAGACCAGACACTGAGACCAGACACTCAGACCTACACGCTGAGTCCAGACACTGAGACCTACACACTGAGACCAGACACTGAGACCTACACACTGAGACCTAGACACTGAGACCTACAAACTGAGGCCAGACACTGAGTCCTACACACTGAGACCTACACACTGAGACCTACACACTCAGACCTACACACTGAGACCTACACACTGAGACCAGACACTGACACCTACACACTCAGACCTACATACTGAGACCAGACACTGAGACCTACACACTGAGACCTACACACTCAGACCTACACACTGAGACCTACACACTCAGACCTACACACTGAGACCTACACACTGAGACGAGACACTGAGACCAGACACTCAGACCTACACGCTGAGACCAGACACTGAGACCTACACACTGAGACCTACACACTGAGACCAGACACTGAGACCAGCCACTGAGACCTACACACTGAAACCTACACACTGAGACCAGACACTGAGATCTACACACTGAGACCTACACACTGAGACCAGACACTGAGACCTACACACTGAGACCTACACACTGAGATCTACACACTGAGACCGGACACTGAGACCTACACACTGAGACCTACACACTGAGACCTACACACTGAGACCTACACACTCAGACCTACACACTGAGACCTACACACTGAGACCAGACACTGACACCTACACACTCAGACCTACACACTGAGACCAGACACTGAGACCTACACACTGAGACCTACAAACTCAGACCTACACACTGAGACCTACACACTCAGACCTACACACTGAGACCCGACACTGAGACCAGACACTGAGACCTACACACTGAGACCTTCACACTGAGACCTACACACTGAGAGCTACACACTGAGACCAGAAACTGAGACCAGATACTGAGACCTACACACTGAGACCTACACACTGAGACCAGACACTGAGACCAGATACTGAGACCTACACACTGAGACCAGACACTGAGACCTACATACTGAGACCAGACACTGAGACCAGATACTGAGACCTACACACTGAGACCTACACACTGAGAACAGACATTGAGACCTACACACTGAGACCAGACACTGAGACCTACACACTAAGACCTACACATTGAGACCAGACACTGAGACCAGACACTGAGACCTACACACTGAGACCTGCACACTGAGACCTACACATTGAGACCAGACACTGAGACCAGACACTCAGACCTACACACTGAGACCAGACATTGAGACCTACACATTGAGACCAGACACTGAGACCAGACACTGAGACCTGCACACTGAGACCAGAAACTGAGACCTGACACTGAGACCTACACACTGAGACCTACACACTCAGACCTACACACTGAGACCAGACACTGAGACCAGACACTGAGACCTACACACTGAGACCTACACACTGACACCTACACACTGAGACCTACACACTGAGACCAGACACTGAGACCAGATACTGAGACCTACACACTGAGACCTACACACTGAGACCAGACATTGAGACCTACACACTGAGACCTACACACTCAGACCTACACACTGGGACCACACACTCAGACCCACACACTGAGACCAGACACTGAGACCTACACACTCAGACCTACACACTGAGACCTACACACTGAGACCAGACACTGAGACCAGACATTGAGACCTACACACTGAGACCTTCACACTGATACCTACATACTGAGACCTACACACTGAGGCCAGACACTGAGACCTACACACTGAGAACAGACACTGAGACCTACACGCTGAGACAAGCCACTGAGTCCAGACACTAAGACCTACACACTGAGACCAGACACTGAGACCTACACACTGAGACCTACACACTGAGACCTACACACTGAGACCAGACACTGAGTCCTACACACTGAGACCTACACACTGAGACCAGACACTGACACCTACACACTCAGACCTACACACTGAGACCAGACACTGAGACCTACACACTGAGACCTACACACTCAGACCTACACACTGAGACCTACACACTCAGACCTACACACTGAGACCTACACACTGAGACCAGACACTGAGACCAGACACTCAGACCTACACACTGAGACCTACACACTGAGACCAGACACTGACACCTACACACTCAGATCTACACACTGAGACCAGACACTGAGACCTACACACTGAGACCTACACACTCAGACCTACACACTGAGACCAGACACTGAGACCAGACACTGAGACCTACACACTGAGACCTACACACTGACACCTACACACTGAGACCTACACACTGAGACCAGACACTGAGACCAGATACTGAGACCTACACACTGAGACCTACACACTGAGACCAGACATTGAGACCTACACACTGAGACCTACACACTCAGACCTACACACTGGGACCACACACTCAGACCCACACACTGAGACCAGACACTGAGACCTACACACTCAGACCTACACACTGAGACCTACACACTGAGACCAGACACTGAGACCAGACATTGAGACCTACACACTGAGACCTTCACACTGATACCTACACACTGAGACCTACACACTGAGGCCAGACACTGAGACCTACACACTGAGAACAGACACTGAGACCTACACGCTGAGACAAGCCACTGAGTCCAGACACTAAGACCTACACACTGAGACCAGACACTGAGACCTACACACTGAGACCTACACACTGAGACCTACACACTGAGACCAGACACTGAGTCCTACACACTGAGACCTACACACTGAGACCTACACACTCAGACCTACACACTGAGACGTACACACTGAGACCAGACACTGACACCTACACACTCAGACCTACACACTGAGACCAGACACTGAGACCTACACACTGAGACCTACACACTCAGACCTACACACTGAGACCTACACACTCAGACCTACACACTGAGACCTACACACTCAGACCTACACACTGAGACCTACACACTGAGACCAGACACTGAGACCAGACACTCAGACCTACACGCTGAGTCCAGACACTGAGACCTACACACTGAGACCAGACACTGAGACCTACACACTGAGACCTAGACACTGAGACCTACAAACTGAGGCCAGACACTGAGTCCTACACACTGAGACCTACACACTGAGACCTACACACTCAGACCTACACACTGAGACCTACACACTGAGACCAGACACTGACACCTACACACTCAGACCTACATACTGAGACCAGAC
Source organism: Salmo salar (assembly GCF_965601325.2). Classification (NCBI taxonomy): domain Eukaryota; kingdom Metazoa; phylum Chordata; class Actinopteri; order Salmoniformes; family Salmonidae; genus Salmo; species Salmo salar. The sequence continues at coordinate 12,483,604 of NC_138297.1, read as the reverse complement.
ACTGAGACCTACACACTGAGACCTACACACTCAGACCTACACACTGAGACCTACACACTCAGACCTACACACTGAGACCTACACACTGAGACGAGACACTGAGACCAGACACTCAGACCTACACGCTGAGACCAGACACTGAGACCTACACACTGAGACCTACACACTGAGACCAGACACTGAGACCAGCCACTGAGACCTACACACTGAAACCTACACACTGAGACCAGACACTGAGATCTACACACTGAGACCTACACACTGAGACCAGACACTGAGACCTACACACTGAGACCTACACACTGAGATCTACACACTGAGACCGGACACTGAGACCTACACACTGAGACCTACACACTGAGACCTACACACTGAGACCTACACACTCAGACCTACACACTGAGACCTACACACTGAGACCAGACACTGACACCTACACACTCAGACCTACACACTGAGACCAGACACTGAGACCTACACACTGAGACCTACAAACTCAGACCTACACACTGAGACCTACACACTCAGACCTACACACTGAGACCCGACACTGAGACCAGACACTGAGACCTACACACTGAGACCTTCACACTGAGACCTACACACTGAGAGCTACACACTGAGACCAGAAACTGAGACCAGATACTGAGACCTACACACTGAGACCAGACACTGAGACCTACATACTGAGACCAGACACTGAGACCAGATACTGAGACCTACACACTGAGACCTACACACTGAGAACAGACATTGAGACCTACACACTGAGACCAGACACTGAGACCTACACACTAAGACCTACACATTGAGACCAGACACTGAGACCAGACACTGAGACCTACACACTGAGACCTGCACACTGAGACCTACACATTGAGACCAGACACTGAGACCAGACACTCAGACCTACACACTGAGACCAGACATTGAGACCTACACATTGAGACCAGACACTGAGACCAGACACTGAGACCTGCACACTGAGACCAGAAACTGAGACCTGACACTGAGACCTACACACTGAGACCTACACACTCAGACCTACACACTGAGACCAGACACTGAGACCAGACACTGAGACCTACACACTGAGACCTACACACTGACACCTACACACTGAGACCTACACACTGAGACCAGACACTGAGACCAGATACTGAGACCTACACACTGAGACCTACACACTGAGACCAGACATTGAGACCTACACACTGAGACCTACACACTCAGACCTACACACTGGGACCACACACTCAGACCCACACACTGAGACCAGACACTGAGACCTACACACTCAGACCTACACACTGAGACCTACACACTGAGACCAGACACTGAGACCAGACATTGAGACCTACACACTGAGACCTTCACACTGATACCTACATACTGAGACCTACACACTGAGGCCAGACACTGAGACCTACACACTGAGAACAGACACTGAGACCTACACGCTGAGACAAGCCACTGAGTCCAGACACTAAGACCTACACACTGAGACCAGACACTGAGACCTACACACTGAGACCTACACACTGAGACCTACACACTGAGACCAGACACTGAGTCCTACACACTGAGACCTACACACTGAGACCAGACACTGACACCTACACACTCAGACCTACACACTGAGACCAGACACTGAGACCTACACACTGAGACCTACACACTCAGACCTACACACTGAGACCTACACACTCAGACCTACACACTGAGACCTACACACTGAGACCAGACACTGACACCTACACACTCAGATCTACACACTGAGACCAGACACTGAGACCTACACACTGAGACCTACACACTCAGACCTACACACTGAGACCAGACACTGAGACCAGACACTGAGACCTACACACTGAGACCTACACACTGACACCTACACACTGAGACCTACACACTGAGACCAGACACTGAGACCAGATACTGAGACCTACACACTGAGACCTACACACTGAGACCAGACATTGAGACCTACACACTGAGACTTACACACTCAGACCTACACACTGGGACCACACACTCAGACCCACACACTGAGACCAGACACTGAGACCTACACACTCAGACCTACACACTGAGACCTACACACTGAGACCAGACACTGAGACCAGACATTGAGACCTACACACTGAGACCTTCACACTGATACCTACACACTGAGACCTACACACTGAGGCCAGACACTGAGACCTACACACTGAGAACAGACACTGAGACCTACACGCTGAGACAAGCCACTGAGTCCAGACACTAAGACCTACACACTGAGACCAGACACTGAGACCTACACACTGAGACCTACACACTGAGACCTAAACACTGAGACCAGACACTGAGTCCTACACACTGAGACCTACACACTGAGACCTACACACTCAGACCTACACACTGAGACGTACACACTGAGACCAGACACTGACACCTACACACTCAGACCTACACACTGAGACCAGACACTGAGACCTACACACTGAGACCTACACACTCAGACCTACACACTGAGACCTACACACTCAGACCTACACACTGAGACCTACACACTCAGACCTACACACTGAGACCTACACACTGAGACCAGACACTGAGACCAGACACTCAGACCTACACGCTGAGACCAGACACTGAGACCTACACACTGAGACCTACACACTGAGACCAGACACTGAGACCAGCCACTGAGACCTACACACTGAAACCTACACACTGAGACCAGACACTGAGACCTACACACTGAGACCTACACACTGAGAACAAAAACTGAGACCTACACACTGAGACCTACACACTGAGACCTACACACTGAGACCAGACACTGAGACCAGCCACTGAGAACTACACACTGAAACCTACACACTGAGACCAGACACTGAGACCTACACACTGAGACCTACACACTGAGACCAGACACTGAGACCTACACACTGAGACCTACACACTGAGACCTACACACTGAGGCCATACACTGAGACCTACACACTGAGACCAGACACTGAGACCTACACACTGAGACCTACACACTCAGACCTACACACTGAGACCTACACACTGAGACCAGACACTGACACCTACACACTCAGATCTACACACTGAGACCAGACACTGAGACCTACACACTGAGACCTACACACTCAGACCTACACACTGAGACCAGACACTGAGACCAGACACTGAGACCTACACACTGAGACCTACACACTGACACCTACACACTGAGACCTACACACTGAGACCAGACACTGAGACCAGATACTGAGACCTACACACTGAGACCTACACACTGAGACCAGACATTGAGACCTACACACTGAGACCTACACACTCAGACCTACACACTGGGACCACACACTCAGACCCACACACTGAGACCAGACACTGAGACCTACACACTCAGACCTACACACTGAGACCTACACACTGAGACCAGACACTGAGACCAGACATTGAGACCTACACACTGAGACCTTCACACTGATACCTACACACTGAGACCTACACACTGAGGCCAGACACTGAGACCTACACACTGAGAACAGACACTGAGACCTACACACTGAGACAAGCCACTGAGTCCAGACACTAAGACCTACACACTGAGACCAGACACTGAGACCTACACACTGAGACCTACACACTGAGACCTACACACTGAGACCAGACACTGAGTCCTACACACTGAGACCTACACACTGAGACCTACACACTCAGACCTACACACTGAGACGTACACACTGAGACCAGACACTGACACCTACACACTCAGACCTACACACTGAGACCAGACACTGAGACCTACACACTGAGACCTACACACTCAGACCTACACACTGAGACCTACACACTCAGACCTACACACTGAGACCTACACACTCAGACCTACACACTGAGACCTACACACTGAGACCAGACACTGAGACCAGACACTCAGACATACACGCTGAGACCAGACACTGAGACCTACACACTGAGACCTACACACTGAGACCAGACACTGAGACCAGCCACTGAGACCTACACACTGAAACCTACACACTGAGACCAGACACTGAGACCTACACACTGAGACCTACACACTGAGAACAAAAACTGAGACCTACACACTGAGACCTACACACTGAGACCTACACACTAGTGCCAGACACTGAGACCTACACACTGAGACCAGACACTGAGACCTACACACTGAGACCTACACACTCAGACCTACACACTGAGACCTACACACTGAGACCAGACACTGACACCTACACACTCAGACCTACACACTGAGACCTACACACTGAGACCTACACACTCAGACCTACACACTGAGACCTATACACTCAGACCTACACACTGAGACCAGACACTGAGACCAGACACTGAGACCTACACACTGAGACCTACACACTGAGACCTACACACTGAGACCAGACACTGAGACCAGATACTGAGACCTACACACTGAGACCTACACACTGAGATCAGACATTGAGACCTACACACTGAGAACAGACACTGAGACCTGCACACTGAGACCTACACACTGAGACCAGACACTGAGACCAGACACTGAGACCTGCACACTGAGACCAGAAACTGAGACCTGACACTGAGACCTACACACTGAGACCTACACACTCAGACCTACACACTGGGACCACACACTCAGACCCACACACTGAGACCAGACACTGAGACCTACACACTCAGACCTACACAATGAGACCTACACACTGAGACCAGACACTGAGACCAGACACTGAGACCTACACACTGAGACCTTCACACTGATACCTACACACTGAGACCTACACACTGAGGCCAGACACTGAGACCTACACACTGAGACCAGACACTGAGACCTACACACTGAGTCCTACACACTGAGTCCTACACACTGAGACCTACACGCTGAGACCAGACACTGAGTCCAGACACTGAGACCTACACACTGAGACCAGACACTGAGACCTACACACTGAGACCTAGACACTGAGACCTACAAACTGAGGCCAGACACTGAGTCCTACACACTGAGACCTACACACTGAGACCTACACACTCAGACCTACACACTGAGACCTACACACTGAGACCAGACACTGACACCTACACACTCAGACCTACATACTGAGACCAGACACTGAGACCTACACACTGAGACCTACACACTCAGACCTACACACTGAGACCTACACACTCAGACCTACACACTGAGACCTACACACTGAGACGAGACACTGAGACCAGACACTCAGACCTACACGCTGAGACCAGACACTGAGACCTACACACTGAGACCTACACACTGAGACCAGACACTGAGACCAGCCACTGAGACCTACACACTGAAACCTACACACTGAGACCAGACACTGAGATCTACACACTGAGACCTACACACTGAGACCAGACACTGAGACCTACACACTGAGACCTACACACTGAGACCTACACACTGAGACCGGACACTGAGACCTACACACTGAGACCTACACACTGAGACCTACACACTGAGACCTACACACTCAGACCTACACACTGAGACCTACACACTGAGACCAGACACTGACACCTACACACTCAGACCTACACACTGAGACCAGACACTGAGACCTACACACTGAGACCTACAAACTCAGACCTACACACTGAGACCTACACACTCAGACCTACACACTGAGACCCGACACTGAGACCAGACACTGAGACCTACACACTGAGACCTTCACACTGAGACCTACACACTGAGACCTACACACTGAGACCAGAAACTGAGACCAGATACTGAGACCTACACACTGAGACCTACACACTGAGACAAGACACTGAGACCAGATACTGAGACCTACACACTGAGACCAGACACTGAGACCTACATACTGACACCAGACACTGAGACCAGATACTGAGACCTACACACTGAGACCTACACACTGAGAACAGACATTGAGACCTACACACTGAGACCAGACACTGAGACCTACACACTAAGACCTACACATTGAGACCAGACACTGAGACCAGACACTGAGACCTACACACTGAGACCTGCACACTGAGACCTACACATTGAGACCAGACACTGAGACCAGACACTCAGACATACACACTGAGACCAGACATTGAGACCTACACATTGAGACCAGACACTGAGACCAGACACTGAGACCTGCACACTGAGACCAGAAACTGAGACCTGACACTGAGACCTACACACTGAGACCTACACACTCAGACCTACACACTGGGACCACACACTCAGACCTACACACTGAGACCAGACACACTGAGACCTACACGCTGAGACCAGACACTGAGTCCAGACACTGAGACCTACACACTGAGACCAGACACTGAGACCTACACACTGAGACCTTCACACTGATACCTACACACTGAGACCTACACACTGAGGCCAGACACTGAGACCTACACACTGAGACCAGACACTGAGACCTACACACTGAGTCCTACACACTGAGTCCTACACACTGAGACCTACACGCTGAGACCAGACACTGAGACCTACACACTGAGTCCAGACACTGAGACCTACACACTGAGACCTACACACTGAGACCTACACACTGAGACCTACACACTGAGACCAGACACTGAGTCCTACACACTGAGACCTACACACTCAGACCTACACACTGAGACCTACACACTGAGACCAGACACTGACACCTACACACTCAGACCTACACACTGAGACCAGACACTGAGACCTACACACTGAGACCTACACACTCAGACCTACACACTGAAACCTACACACTCAGACCTACACACTGAAACCTACACACTCAGACCTACACACTGAGACCTACACACTGAGACCAGACAATGAGACCAGACACTCAGACCTACACGCTGAGACCAGGCACTGAGACCTACACAATGAGACGTACACACTGAGACCAGACACTGAGACCAGCCACTGAGACCTACACACTTAGACCTACACACTGAGACCAGACACTGAGACCTACACACTGAGACCTACACACTGAGACCTACACACTGAGGCCAGACACTGAGACCTACACACTGAGACCAGACACTGAGACCTACACACTGAGACCTACACACTCAGACCTAAACACTGAGACCTACACACTGAGACCTACACACTGAGGCCAGACACTGAGACCTACACACTGAGACCAAACACTGAGACCTACACACTGAGACCTACACACTCAGACCTACACACTGAGACCTACACACTGAGACCAGACACTGAGACCTACACACTGAGACCTACACACTCAGACCTACACACTGAGACCTACACACTGAGACCAGACAATGAGACCAGACACTCAGACCCACACTCTGAGACCAGACACTGAGACCTACACAATGAGACCTACACACTGATACCAGACACTGAGACCAGCCACTGAGACCTACACACTGAAACCTACACACTGAGACCAGACACTGAGACCTACACAATGAGACCTACACACTGAGACCAGACACTGAGACAAGACACTGAGACCTACACACTGAGACCAGACACTGAGACCTACACACTGAGTCGTACACACTGAGACCTACACACTGAGACCTACACGCTGAGACCAGACACTGAGGCCAGACACTGAGACATACACACTGAGACCAGACACTGAGACCTACACACTGAGTCCTACACACTGAGACCTACACACTGAGACTTACACGCTGAGACCAGACACTGAGTCCAGACACTGAGACCAGACACTGAGACCTACACACCGAGACCTACACACTCAGACCTACACACTGGGACCACACACTGAGACCAGACACTGAGACATACACACTGAGACCTACACACTGAGACCTACACACTGAGACCAGACACTGAGATCTACACACTGAGACCTACACACTCAGACCTACACACTGGGATCTACACATTGAGACCAGACACGGAGACCTACACACTGAGACATGACACTGAGACCAGACACTGAGACCTACACACTCAGACCTACACACTGAGACCTGACACTGAGACCAGACACTGAGACCTACACACTAAGACCTACACACTGAGACCAGACACTGAGACCTACACAATGAGACCTACACACTCAGACCTACACGCTGAGACCAGACACTGAGACCTACACACTGAGACCTACACACTGAGACCTACACACTGAGACCAGACACTGAGACCAGCCACTGAGACCTACACACTCAGACCTACACACTGAGACCTGACACTGAGACCAGACACTGAGACCTACACACTCAGACCTACACACTGAGACCAGACACTGAGACCTACACACTGAGACCTACTCACTGAGACCAGACACTGAGACCAGACACTGAGACCTACACAACGAGTCCTACACACTGAGACCTACACACTGAGACCTACACACTGAGACCAGACACTGAGACCAACACACTGAGTCCTACACACTGAGACCTACACACTGAGACCTACACGCTGAGACCAGACACTGAGGCCAGACACTGAGACCTACACACTGAGACCTACACACTGAGACCAGGCACCGAGACCTACACACTGAGACCTACACACTGAGACCTACACACTGAGACCAGACACTGAGACCTACACACTGAGACCTACACATTGATACCTACACACTGACACCTACAAACTGAGGACAGACACTGAGACCTACACACTGAGAGCAGACACTGAGACCTACACACTGAGTCCTACACACTGAGACCTACACACTGAAACCTACACACTGAGACCAGACACTGACTGCTACACACTGAGACCTACACACTCTGACCTACACACTGAGACCAGACACTGAGACCTACACACTGAGACCTACACACTCAGACCTACACACTGGGACCACACACTGAGACCTACACACTGAGACCTACACACTCAGACCTACACACTGAGACCACACACTGAGACCTACACATTGAGACCAACATACTGAGACCAGACACTGAGACCAGCCACTGAGACCTACACACTGAAACGTACACACTGAGACCAGACACTGAGACCTACACACTGAGACCTACACGCTGAGACCAGAAACTGAGGCCAGACACTGAGACCTACACACTGAGACCAGACACTGAGACCTACACACTGAGTCCTACACACTGAGACCTACACACTGACACCTACACGCTGAGACCAGACACTGAGTCCAGACACTGAGACCTACACACTGAGACCAGACACTGAGACCTACACACTGAGACCTACACACTGAGACCTACACACTGAGACCAGACACTGAGACCTACACATTGAGACCAGACACTGAGACCTACACACTGAGTCCTACACACTGAGACCTACACGCTGAGACCAGACACTGAGTCCAGACACTGAGACCTACACACTGAGACCAGACACTGAGACCTACACACTGAGACCTTCACACTGATACCTACACACTGAGACCTACACACTGAGGCCAGACACTGAGACCTACACACTGAGACCAGACACTGAGACCTACACACTGAGTCCTACACACTGAGTCCTACACACTGAGACCTACACGCTGAGACCAGACACTGAGACCTACACACTGAGTCCAGACACTGAGACCTACACACTGAGACCTACACACTGAGACCTACACACTGAGACCTACACACTGAGACCAGACACTGAGTCCTACACACTGAGACCTACACACTCAGACCTACACACTGAGACCTACACACTGAGACCAGACACTGACACCTACACACTCAGACCTACACACTGAGACCAGACACTGAGACCTACACACTGAGACCTACACACTCAGACCTACACACTGAAACCTACACACTCAGACCTACACACTGAAACCTACACACTCAGACCTACACACTGAGACCTACACACTGAGACCAGACAATGAGACCAGACACTCAGACCTACACGCTGAGACCAGGCACTGAGACCTACACAATGAGACGTACACACTGAGACCAGACACTGAGACCAGCCACTGAGACCTACACACTTAGACCTACACACTGAGACCAGACACTGAGACCTACACACTGAGACCTACACACTGAGACCTACACACTGAGGCCAGACACTGAGACCTACACACTGAGACCAGACACTGAGACCTACACACTGAGACCTACACACTCAGACCTAAACACTGAGACCTACACACTGAGACCTACACACTGAGGCCAGACACTGAGACCTACACACTGAGACCAAACACTGAGACCTACACACTGAGACCTACACACTCAGACCTACACACTGAGACCTACACACTGAGACCAGACACTGAGACCTACACACTGAGACCTACACACTCAGACCTACACACTGAGACCTACACACTGAGACCAGACAATGAGACCAGACACTCAGACCCACACTCTGAGACCAGACACTGAGACCTACACAATGAGACCTACACACTGATACCAGACACTGAGACCAGCCACTGAGACCTACACACTGAAACCTACACACTGAGACCAGACACTGAGACCTACACAATGAGACCTACACACTGAGACCAGACACTGAGACAAGACACTGAGACCTACACACTGAGACCAGACACTGAGACCTACACACTGAGTCGTACACACTGAGACCTACACACTGAGACCTACACGCTGAGACCAGACACTGAGGCCAGACACTGAGACATACACACTGAGACCAGACACTGAGACCTACACACTGAGTCCTACACACTGAGACCTACACACTGAGACTTACACGCTGAGACCAGACACTGAGTCCAGACACTGAGACCAGACACTGAGACCTACACACCGAGACCTACACACTCAGACCTACACACTGGGACCACACACTGAGACCAGACACTGAGACATACACACTGAGACCTACACACTGAGACCTACACACTGAGACCAGACACTGAGATCTACACACTGAGACCTACACACTCAGACCTACACACTGGGATCTACACATTGAGACCAGACACGGAGACCTACACACTGAGACCTGACACTGAGACCAGACACTGAGACCTACACACTCAGACCTACACACTGAGACCTGACACTGAGACCAGACACTGAGACCTACACACTAAGACCTACACACTGAGACCAGACACTGAGACCTACACAATGAGACCTACACACTCAGACCTACACGCTGAGACCAGACACTGAGACCTACACACTGAGACCTACACACTGAGACCTACACACTGAGACCAGACACTGAGACCAGCCACTGAGACCTACACACTCAGACCTACACACTGAGACCTGACACTGAGACCAGACACTGAGACCTACACACTCAGACCTACACACTGAGACCAGACACTGAGACCTACACACTGAGACCTACTCACTGAGACCAGACACTGAGACCAGACACTGAGACCTACACAACGAGTCCTACACACTGAGACCTACACACTGAGACCTACACACTGAGACCAGACACTGAGACCAACACACTGAGTCCTACACACTGAGACCTACACACTGAGACCTACACGCTGAGACCAGACACTGAGGCCAGACACTGAGACCTACACACTGAGACCTACACACTGAGACCAGGCACCGAGACCTACACACTGAGACCTACACACTGAGACCTACACACTGAGACCAGACACTGAGACCTACACACTGAGACCTACACATTGATACCTACACACTGACACCTACAAACTGAGGACAGACACTGAGACCTACACACTGAGAGCAGACACTGAGACCTACACACTGAGTCCTACACACTGAGACCTACACACTGAAACCTACACACTGAGACCAGACACTGACTGCTACACACTGAGACCTACACACTCTGACCTACACACTGAGACCAGACACTGAGACCTACACACTGAGACCTACACACTCAGACCTACACACTGGGACCACACACTGAGACCTACACACTGAGACCTACACACTCAGACCTACACACTGAGACCACACACTGAGACCTACACATTGAGACCAACATACTGAGACCAGACACTGAGACCAGCCACTGAGACCTACACACTGAAACGTACACACTGAGACCAGACACTGAGACCTACACACTGAGACCTACACGCTGAGACCAGAAACTGAGGCCAGACACTGAGACCTACACACTGAGACCAGACACTGAGACCTACACACTGAGTCCTACACACTGAGACCTACACACTGACACCTACACGCTGAGACCAGACACTGAGTCCAGACACTGAGACCTACACACTGAGACCAGACACTGAGACCTACACACTGAGACCTACACACTGAGACCTACACACTGAGACCAGACACTGAGACCTACACATTGAGACCAGACACTGAGACCTACACACTGAGTCCTACACACTGAGACCTACACGCTGAGACCAGACACTGAGTCCAGACACTGAGACCTACACACTGAGACTAGACACTGAGACCTACACACTGAGACCTACACACTGAGACCAAACACTGAGACCTACACACTGAGACCAGACACTGAGACCTACACACTGAGACCAGACACTGAGACCTAAACGCTGAGACCAGACACTGAGACCTACACACTGAGACCAGACACTGAGACCTACACACTGAGACCAGACACTGAGACCTACACACTGAGACCAGACACTGAGACCTACACACTGAGACCAGACACTGAGACCTACACACTGAGACCAGACACTGAGACCTACACACTGAGACCAGACACTGAGACCTACACACTGAGACCTGCACACTGAGACCAGAAACTGAGACCTACACACTGAGACCAGACACTGAGACCTACACACTGAGACCTGCACACTGAGACCAGAAACTGAGTCCTACACACTGAGACCTACACACTGAGACCTACACGCTGAGACCAGACACTGAGGCCAGACACTGAGACCTACACACTGAGACCTACACACTGAGACCAGGCACCGAGACCTACACACTGAGACCTACACACTGAGACCTACACACTGAGACCAGACACTGAGACCTACACACTGAGACCTACACATTGATACCTACACACTGAGACCTACAAACTGAGGACAGACACTGAGACCTACACACTGAGACCAGACACTGAGACCTACACACTGAGTCCTACACACTGAGACTTACACACTGAAACCTACACACTGAGACCAGACACTGACTGCTACACACTGAGACCTACACACTCTGACCTACACACTGAGACCAGACACTGAGACCTACACACTGAGACCTACACACTCAGACCTACACACTGGGACCACACACTGAGACCTACACACTGAGACCTACACACTCAGACCTACACACTGAGACCACACACTGAGACCTACACATTGAGACCAACATACTGAGACCAGACACTGAGACCAGCCACTGAGACCTACACACTGAAACGTACACACTGAGACCAGACACTGAGACCTACACACTGAGACCTACACGCTGAGACCAGAAACTGAGGCCAGACACTGAGACCTACACACTGAGACCAGACACTGAGACCTACACACTGAGTCCTACACACTGAGACCTACACACTGACACCTACACGCTGAGACCAGACACTGAGTCCAGACACTGAGACCTACACACTGAGACCAGACACTGAGACCTACACACTGAGACCTACACACTGAGACCTACACACTGAGACCAGACACTGAGACCTACACATTGAGACCAGACACTGAGACCTACACACTGAGTCCTACACACTGAGACCTACACGCTGAGACCAGACACTGAGTCCAGACACTGAGACCTACACACTGAGACTAGACACTGAGACCTACACACTGAGACCTACACACTGAGACCAAACACTGAGACCTACACACTGAGACCAGACACTGAGACCTACACACTGAGACCAGACACTGAGACCTAAACGCTGAGACCAGACACTGAGACCTACACACTGAGACCAGACACTGAGACCTACACACTGAGACCAGACACTGAGTCCAGACACTGAGACCTACACACTGAGACTAGACACTGAGACCTACACACTGAGACCTACACACTGAGACCAAACACTGAGACCTACACACTGAGACCAGACACTGAGACCTACACACTGAGACCAGACACTGAGACCTAAACGCTGAGACCAGACACTGAGACCTACACACTGAGACCAGACACTGAGACCTACACACTGAGACCAGACACTGAGACCTACACACTGAGACCAGACACTGAGACCTACACACTGAGACCAGACACTGAGACCTACACACTGAGACCAGACACTGAGACCTACACACTGAGACCAGACACTGAGACCTACACACTGAGACCTGCACACTGAGACCAGAAACTGAGACCTACACACTGAGACCAGACACTGAGACCTACACACTGAGACCTACTCACTGAGACCAGACACTGAGACCTACACACTGAGACCAGACATTGAGTCCAGACACTGAGACCTAGACACTGAGACCTACACACTGAGACCTACTCACTGAGACCAGACGCTGAGACCTACACACTGACACCAGACACTGAGACCAGACACTGAGACCTACACACTGAAACCTACACACTGAGACCAGACACTGAGACCTACACACTGAGACCTACACACTGAGACCTACACACTGAGACCTACACACTGAGACCTACACACTGAGACCTACACACTGAGACCTACACGCTGAGACCTACACGCTGAGACCTACACACTGAGACCAGGCACTGAGACCTACACACTGAGACCTACACACTGAGACCTACACACTGAGACCTACACGCTGAGACCTACACATTGATACCTACACACTGAGACCTACACACTGAGGCCAGACACTGAGACCTACACACTGAGACCAGACACTGAGACCTACACAATGAGACCTACACACTGAGACCAGACACTGAGACCAGACACTGAGACCTACACACTGAGACCTTCACACTGATACCTACACACTGAGACCTACACACTGAGGCCAGACACTGAGACCTACACACTGAGACCACACACTGAGACCTACACACTGAGTCCTACACACTGAGTCCTACACACTGAGACCTACACGCTGAGACCAGACACTGAGTCCAGACACTGAGACCTACACACTGAGACCAGACACTGAGACCAGATACTGAGACCTACACACTGAGACCTACACACTGAGACCAGACACTGAGACCAGATACTGAGACCTACACACTGAGACCTACACACTCAGACCTACACACTGAGACCTAAACACTGAGACCAGACACTGACACCTACACACTCAGACCTACACACTGAGACCAGACACTGAGACCTACACACTGAGACCTACACACTCAGACCTACACACTGAGACCTACACACTCAGACCTACACACTGAGACCTACACACTGAGACGAGACACTGAGACCAGACACTCAGACCTACACGCTGAGACCAGACACTGAGACCTACACACTGAGACCTACACACTGAGACCAGACACTGAGACCAGCCACTGAGACCTACACACTGAAACCTACACACTGAGACCAGACACTGAGATCTACACACTGAGACCTACACACTGAGACCAGACACTGAGACCTACACACTGAGACCTAAACACTGAGACCTACACACTGAGACCGGACACTGAGACCTACACACTGAGACCTACACACTGAGACCTACACACTGAGACCTACACACTGAGACCAGAAATTGAGACCAGATACTGAGACCTACACACTGAGACCTACACACTGAGACCAGACACTGAGACCAGATACTGAGACCTACACACTGAGACCAGACACTGAGACCTACATACTGAGACCAGACACTGAGACCAGATACTGAGACCTACACACTGAGACTTACACACTGAGAACAGACATTGAGACCTACACACTGAGACCAGACACTGAGACCTACACACTAAGACCTACACATTGAGACCAGACACTGAGACCAGACACTGAGACCTACACACTGAGACCTGCACACTGAGACCTACACATTGAGACCAGACACTGAGACCAGACACTCAGACCTACACACTGAGACCAGACATTGAGACCTACACATTGAGACCAGACACTGAGACCAGACACTGAGACCTGCACACTGAGACCAGAAACTGAGACCTGACACTGAGACCTACACACTGAGACCTACACACTCAGACCTACACACTGGGACCACACACTCAGACCTACACACTGAGACCAGACACTGAGACCTACACACTCAGACCTACACACTTGGACATACACACTGAGACCAGACACTGAGACCAGACACTGAGACCTACACACTGAGACCTTCACACTGATACCTACACACTGAGACCTACACACTGAGGCCAGACACTGAGACCTACACACTGAGACCAGACACTGAGACCTACACACTGAGTCCTACACACTGAGTCCTACACACTGAGACCTACACGCTGAGACCAGACACTGAGACCTACACACTGAGTCCAGACACTGAGACCTACACACTGAGACCTACACACTGAGACCTACACACTGAGACCTACACACTGAGACCAGACACTGAGTCCTACACACTGAGACCTACACACTCAGACCTACACACTGAGACCTACACACTGAGACCAGACACTGACACCTACACACTGAAACGTACACACTGAGACCAGACACTGAGACCTACACACTGAGACCTACACGCTGAGACCAGAAACTGAGGCCAGACACTGAGACCTACACACTGAGACCAGACACTGAGACCTACACACTGAGTCCTACACACTGAGACCTACACACTGACACCTACACGCTGAGACCAGACACTGAGTCCAGACACTGAGACCTACACACTGAGACCAGACACTGAGACCTACACACTGAGACCTACACACTGAGACCTACACACTGAGACCAGACACTGAGACCTACAAATTGAGACCAGACACTGAGACCTACACACTGAGTCCTACACACTGAGACCTACACGCTGAGACCAGACACTGAGTCCAGACACTGAGACCTACACACTGAGACTAGACACTGAGACCTACACACTGAGACCTACACACTGAGACCAAACACTGAGACCTACACACTGAGACCAGACACTGAGACCTACACACTGAGACCAGACACTGAGACCTAAACGCTGAGACCAGACACTGAGACCTACACACTGAGACCAGACACTGAGACCTACACACTGAGACCAGACACTGAGACCTACACACTGAGACCAGACACTGAGACCTACACACTGAGACCAGACACTGAGACCTACACACTGAGACCAGACACTGAGACCTACACACTGAGACCAGACACTGAGACCTACACACTGAGACCTGCACACTGAGACCAGAAACTGAGACCTACACACTGAGACCAGACACTGAGACCTACACACTGAGACCTACTCACTGAGACCAGACACTGAGACCTACACACTGAGACCAGACATTGAGTCCAGACACTGAGACCTAGACACTGAGACCTACACACTGAGACCTACTCACTGAGACCAGACGCTGAGACCTACACACTGACACCAGACACTGAGACCAGACACTGAGACCTACACACTGAAACCTACACACTGACACCAGACACTGAGACCTACACACTGAGTCCTACACACTGAGACCTACACGCTGAGACCAGACACTGAGACCTACACACTGAGTCCAGACACTGAGACCTACACACTGAGACCTACACACTGAGACCTACACACTGAGACCTACACACTGAGACCAGACACTGAGTCCTACACACTGAGACCTACACACTCAGACCTACACACTGAGACCTACACACTGAGACCAGACACTGACACCTACACACTGAAACGTACACACTGAGACCAGACACTGAGACCTACACACTGAGACCTACACGCTGAGACCAGAAACTGAGGCCAGACACTGAGACCTACACACTGAGACCAGACACTGAGACCTACACACTGAGTCCTACACACTGAGACCTACACACTGACACCTACACGCTGAGACCAGACACTGAGTCCAGACACTGAGACCTACACACTGAGACCAGACACTGAGACCTACACACTGAGACCTACACACTGAGACCTACACACTGAGACCAGACACTGAGACCTACAAATTGAGACCAGACACTGAGACCTACACACTGAGTCCTACACACTGAGACCTACACGCTGAGACCAGACACTGAGTCCAGACACTGAGACCTACACACTGAGACTAGACACTGAGACCTACACACTGAGACCTACACACTGAGACCAAACACTGAGACCTACACACTGAGACCAGACACTGAGACCTACACACTGAGACCAGACACTGAGACCTAAACGCTGAGACCAGACACTGAGACCTACACACTGAGACCAGACACTGAGACCTACACACTGAGACCAGACACTGAGACCTACACACTGAGACCAGACACTGAGACCTACACACTGAGACCAGACACTGAGACCTACACACTGAGACCAGACACTGAGACCTACACACTGAGACCAGACACTGAGACCTACACACTGAGACCTGCACACTGAGACCAGAAACTGAGACCTACACACTGAGACCAGACACTGAGACCTACACACTGAGACCTACTCACTGAGACCAGACACTGAGACCTACACACTGAGACCAGACATTGAGTCCAGACACTGAGACCTAGACACTGAGACCTACACACTGAGACCTACTCACTGAGACCAGACGCTGAGACCTACACACTGACACCAGACACTGAGACCAGACACTGAGACCTACACACTGAAACCTACACACTGAGACCAGACACTGAGACCTACACACTGAGACCTACACACTGAGACCTACACACTGAGACCTACACACTGAGACCTACACACTGAGACCTACACACTGAGACCTACACGCTGAGACCTACACGCTGAGACCTACACACTGAGACCAGGCACTGAGACCTACACACTGAGACCTACACACTGAGACCTACACACTGAGACCTACACGCTGAGACCTACACATTGATACCTACACACTGAGACCTACACACTGAGGCCAGACACTGAGACCTACACACTGAGACCAGACACTGAGACCTACACACTGAGTCCTACACACTGAGACCTACACGCTGAGTCCAGACACTGAGTCCAGACACTGAGACCTACACAATGAGACCTACACACTGAGACCAGACACTGAGACCAGACACTGAGACCTACACACTGAGACCTTCACACTGATACCTACACACTGAGACCTACACACTGAGGCCAGACACTGAGACCTACACACTGAGACCACACACTGAGACCTACACACTGAGTCCTACACACTGAGTCCTACACACTGAGACCTACACGCTGAGACCAGACACTGAGTCCAGACACTGAGACCTACACACTGAGACCAGACACTGAGACCTACACACTGAGACCTAGACACTGAGACCTACAAACTGAGGCCAGACACTGAGTCCTACACACTGAGACCTACACACTGAGACCTACACACTCAGACCTACACACTGAGACCTAAACACTGAGACCAGACACTGACACCTACACACTCAGACCTACACACTGAGACCTGCACACTGACACCTACACACTGAGACCTACACACTCAGACCTACACACTGAAACCTACACACTCAGACCTACACACTGAGACCTACACACTGAGACCAGACAATGAGACCAGACACTCAGACCTACACGCTGAGACCAGACACTGAGACCTACACAATGAGACCTACACACTGAGACCAGACACTGAGACCAGCCACTGAGACCTACACACTGAAACCTACACACTGAGACCAGACACTGAGACCTACACACTGAGACCTACACTCTGAGACCAGACACTGAGACCTACACACTGAGACCTACACACTGAGACCTACACACTGAGGCCAGACACTGAGACCTACACACTGAGACCAGACACTGAGACCTACACACTGAGACCTACACACTCAGACCTAAACACTTGGACATACACACTGAGACCAGACACTGAGACCAGACACTGAGACCTACACACTGAGACCTTCACACTGATACCTACACACTGAGACCTACACACTGAGGCCAGACACTGAGACCTACACACTGAGACCAGACACTGAGACCTACACACTGAGTCCTACACACTGAGACCTACACGCTGAGACCAGACACTGAGACCTACACACTGAGTCCAGACACTGAGACCTACACACTGAGACCTACACACTGAGACCTACACACTGAGACCTACACACTGAGACCAGACACTGAGTCCTACACACTGAGACCTACACACTCAGACCTACACACTGAGACCTACACACTGAGACCAGACACTGACACCTACACACTCAGACCTACACACTGAGACCAGACACTGAGACCTACACACTGAGACCTACACACTCAGACCTACACACTGAAACCTACACACTCAGACCTACACACTGAGACCTACACACTGAGACCAGACAATGAGACCAGACACTCAGACCTACACGCTGAGACCAGACACTGAGACCTACACAATGAGACCTACACACTGAGACCAGACACTGAGACCAGCCACTGAGACCTACACACTGAAACCTACACACTGAGACCAGACACTGAGACCTACACACTGAGACCTACACACTGAGACCAGACACTGAGACCTACACACTGAGACCTACACACTGAGACCTACACACTGAGGCCAGACACTGAGACCTACACACTGAGACCAGACACTGAGACCTACACACTGAGACCTACACACTCAGACCTAAACACTGAGACCTACACACTGAGACCTACACACTGAGGCCAGACACTGAGACCTACACACTGAGACCAAACACTGAGACCTACACACTGAGACCTACACACTCAGACCTACACACTGAGACCTACACACTGAGACCAGACACTGAGACCTACACACTGAGACCTACACACTCAGACCTACACACTGAGACCTACACACTGAGACCAGACAATGAGACCAGACACTCAGACCCACACTCTGAGACCAGACACTGAGACCTACACAATGAGACCTACACACTGATACCAGACACTGAGACCAGCCACTGAGACCTACACACTGAAACCTACACACTGAGACCAGACACTGAGACCTACACAATGAGACCTACACACTGAGACCAGACACTGAGACAAGACACTGAGACCTACACACTGAGACCAGACACTGAGACCTACACACTGAGTCGTACACACTGAGACCTACACACTGAGACCTACACGCTGAGACCAGACACTGAGGCCAGACACTGAGACATACACACTGAGACCAGACACTGAGACCTACACACTGAGTCCTACACACTGAGACCTACACACTGAGACTTACACGCTGAGACCAGACACTGAGTCCAGACACTGAGACCAGACACTGAGACCTACACACCGAGACCTACACACTCAGACCTACACACTGGGACCACACACTGAGACCAGACACTGAGACATACACACTGAGACCTACACACTGAGACCTACACACTGAGACCAGACACTGAGATCTACACACTGAGACCTACACACTCAGACCTACACACTGGGATCTACACATTGAGACCAGAAACGGAGACCTACACACTGAGACCTGACACTGAGACCAGACACTGAGACCTACACACTGAGACCTACACACTGAGACCTGACACTGAGACCAGCCACTGAGACCTACACACTGAGACCTACACACTGAGACCAGACACTGAGACCTACACACTGAGACCTACTCACTGAGACCAGACACTGAGACCAGACACTGAGACCTACACAACGAGTCCTACACACTGAGACCTACACACTGAGACCTACACACTGAGACCAGACACTGAGACCAACACACTGAGTCCTACACAATGAGACCTACACACTGAGACCTACACGCTGAGACCAGACACTGAGGCCAGACACTGAGACCTACACACTGAGACCTACACACTGAGACCAGGCACTGAGACCTACACACTGAGACCTACACACTGAGACCTACACACTGAGACCTACACACTGAGACCAGACACTGAGACCTACACACTGAGACCTACACATTGATACCTACACACTGAGACCTACACACTGAGGACAGACACTGAGACCTACACACTGAGACCAGACACTGAGACCTACACACTGAGTCCTACAAACTGAGACCTACACACTGAAACCTACACACTGAGACCAGACACTGACAGCTACACACTGAGACCTACACACTCAGACCTACACACTGAGACCAGACACTGAGACCTACACACTGAGACCTACACACTCAGACCTACACACTGGGACCACACACTGAGACCTACACACTGAGACCTACACACTCAGACCTACACACTGAGACCACACACTGAGACCTACACATTGAGACCAACATACTGAGACCAGACACTGAGACCAGCCACTGAGACCTACACACTGAAACGTACACACTGAGACCAGACACTGAGACCTACACACTGAGACCTACACGCTGAGACCAGAAACTGAGGCCAGACACTGAGACCTACACACTGAGACCAGACACTGAGACCTACACACTGAGTCCTACACACTGAGACCTACACACTGACACCTACACGCTGAGACCAGACACTGAGTCCAGACACTGAGACCTACACACTGAGACCTACACACTGAGACCTACACACTGAGACCAGACACTGAGACCTACACATTGAGACCAGACACTGAGACCTACACACTGAGTCCTACACACTGAGACCTACACGCTGAGACCAGACACTGAGTCCAGACACTGAGACAAGACACTGAGACTAGACACTGAGACCTACACACTGAGACCTACACACTGAGACCAAACACTGAGACCTACACACTGAGACCAGACACTGAGACCTACACACTGAGACCAGACACTGAGACCTAAACGCTGAGACCAGACACTGAGACCTACACACTGAGACCAGACACTGAGACCTACACACTGAGACCAGACACTGAGACCTACACACTGAGACCAGACACTGAGACCTACACACTGAGACCAGACACTGAGACCTACACACTGAGACCAGACACTGAGACCTACACACTGAGACCAGACACTGAGACCTACACACTGAGACCTGCACACTGAGACCAGAAACTGAGACCTACACACTGAGACCAGACACTGAGACCTACACACTGAGACCTACTCACTGAGACCAGACACTTAGACCTACACACTGAGACCAGACATTGAGTCCAGACACTGAGACCTAGACACTGAGACCTACACACTGAGACCTACTCACTGAGACCAGACGCTGAGACCTACACACTGAGACCAGACACTGAGACCAGACACTGAGACCTACACACTGAAACCTACACACTGAGACCAGACACTGAGACCTACACACTGAGACCTACACACTGAGACCTACACACTGAGACCTACACACTGAGACCTACACACTGAGACCTACACGCTGAGACCTACACGCTGAGACCTACACACTGAGACCAGGCACTGAGACCTACACACTGAGACCTACACACTGAGACCTACACACTGAGACCTACACGCTGAGACCTACACATTGATACCTACACACTGAGACCTACACACTGAGGCCAGACACTGAGACCTACACACTGAGACCAGACACTGAGACCTACACACTGAGTCCTACACACTGAGACCTACACGCTGAGTCCAGACACTGAGTCCAGACACTGAGACCTACACAATGAGACCTACACACTGAGACCAGACACTGACAGCTACACACTCAGACCTACACACTGAGACCAGACACTGAGTCCTACACACTGAGACCTACACACTGAGACCTACACACTGAGAGCAGACACTGACAGCTACACACTGAGACCTACACACTCAGACCTACACACTGAGACCAGACACTGAGACCTACACACTGAGACCTACACACTCAGACCTACACACTGGGACCACACACTGAGACCTACACACTGAGACCTACACACTCAGACCTACACACTGAGACCAGACACTGAGACCTACACATTGAGACCAACATACTGAGACCAGACACTGAGACCAGCCACTGAGACCTACACACTGAAACGTACACACTGAGACCAGACACTGAGACCTCCACACTGAGACCTACACGCTGAGACCAGAAACTGAGGCCAGACACTGACACCTACACGCTGAGACCAGACACTGAGTCCAGACACTGAGACCTACACACTGAGACCAGACACTGAGACCTACACACTGAGACCTACACACTGAGACCTACACACTGAGACCAGACACTGAGACCTACACATTGAGACCAGACACTGAGACCTACACACTGAGTCCTACACACTGAGACCTACACGCTGAGACCAGACACTGAGTCCAGACACTGAGACCTACACACTGAGACCAGACACTGAGACCTACACACTGAGACCTACACACTGAGACCAAACACTGAGACCTACACACTGAGACCAGACACTGAGACCTACACACTGAGACCAGACACTGAGACCTAAACGCTGAGACCAGACACTGAGACCTACACACTGAGACCTACTCACTGAGATCAGACACTAAGACCTACACACTGAGACCAGAAACTGAGACCTACACACTGAGACCTAAACACTGAGATCAGACAATAAGACCTACACACTGAGACCTACACACTGAGACCTACACACTGAGACCAGACACTGAGACCTACACACTGAGACCAGACACTGAGACCTACACACTGAGACCAGACACTGAGACCTACACACTGAGACCTACACACTGAGACCTACACACTGAGACCTACACACTGAGACCTACAAACTGAGGCCAGACACTGAGACCTACACACTGAGACCAGACACTTAGACCTACACACTGAGACCTACACACTGAAACCTACACACTGAGACCTACACACTGAGGACAGACACTGAGACCTACACACTGAGACCAGACACTGAGACCTACACACTGAGACCTACACACTGAGACCTACACACTGAGACCTACACACTGAGACCAGACACTGAGACCTACACACTGAGACCAGACACTGAGACCTACACACTGAGACCTACACACTGAGACCTACACACTGAGTCCTACACACTGAGACCTACACGCTGAGACCAGACACTGAGTCCAGAAACTCAGACCTACAAACTGAGACAAGACACTGAGACCTACACACTGAGACCAGACACTGAGTCCAGACACTGAGACCTACACACTGAGACCAGACCCTGAGACCTACACACTGAGACCTACACACTGAGACCTACTCACTGAGACCAGCCACTGAGACCTACACACTGAGACCAGACACTGAGACCTACATACTGAGACCTACACACTGAGACCTACACACTGAGACCAGACACTGAGACCTACACACTGAGACCTACACACTGAGACCAGACACTGAGACCTACACACTGAGACCAGACACTGAGACCTACACACTGAGACCAGACACTGAGACCTACACACTGAGACCAGACACTGAGACCTACACACTGAGACCAGACACTGAGACCTACACACTGAGACCTGCACACTGAGACCAGAAACTGAGACCTACACACTGAGACCAGACACTGAGACCTACACACTGAGACCTACTCACTGAGACCAGACACTGAGACCTACACACTGAGACCAGACATTGAGTCCAGACACTGAGACCTAGACACTGAGACCTACACACTGAGACCTACTCACTGAGACCAGACGCTGAGACCTACACACTGAGACCAGACACTGAGACCAGACACTGAGACCTACACACTGAGACCAGACACTGAGACCTACACACTGAGACCTACACACTGAGACCTACACACTGAGTCCTACACACTGAGACCTACACGCTGAGACCAGACACTGAGTCCAGAAACTCAGACCTACACACTGAGACAAGACACTGAGACCTACACACTGAGACCAGACACTGAGTCCAGACACTGAGACCTACACACTGAGACCAGACCCTGAGACCTACACACTGAGACCTACACACTGAGACCTACTCACTGAGACCAGCCACTGAGACCTACACACTGAGACCAGACACTGAGACCTACATACTGAGACCTACACACTGAGACCTACACACTGAGACCAGACACTGAGACCTACACACTGAGACCTACACACTGAGACCAGACACTGAGACCTACACACTGAGACCAGACACTGAGACCTACACACTGAGACCAGACACTGAGACCTACACACTGAGACCAGACACTGAGACCTACACACTGAGACCAGACACTGAGACCTACACACTGAGACCAGACACTGAGACCTACACACTGAGACCTGCACACTGAGACCAGAAACTGAGACCTACACACTGAGACCAGACACTGAGACCTACACACTGAGACCTACTCACTGAGACCAGACACTGAGACATACACACTGAGACCAGACATTGAGTCCAGACACTGAGACCTAGACACTGAGACCTACACACTGAGACCTACTCACTGAGACCAGACGCTGAGACCTACACACTGAGACCAGACACTGAGACCAGACACTGAGACCTACACACTGAAACCTACACACTGAGACCAGACACTGAGACCTACACACTGAGACCTACACACTGAGACCTACACACTGAGACCTACACACTGAGAACAGACACTGAGACCTACACACTTAGACCTACACACTGAGACCAGGCACTGAGACCTACACACTGAGACCTACACACTGAGACCTACACACTGAGACCAGACACTGAGACCTACACACTGAGACCTACACATTGATACCTACACACTGAGACCTACACACTGAGGCCAGACACTGAGACCTACACACTGAGACCAGAAACTGAGACCTACACACTGAGACCTACACACTGAGATCAGACACTAAGACCTACACACTGAGACCTACACACTGAGACCTACACGCTGAGACCAGACACTGAGACCTACACACTGAGACCTACACACTGAGACCTACACACTGAGACCTACACACTGAGACCGACTCACTGAGACCAGATACTGAGACCTACACACTGAGACCTACACACTGAGACCTACACACTGAGACCAGACACTGAGACCTACACACTGAGACCAGACACTGAGACCTACACACTGAGACATACACACTGAGACCTACACGCTGAGACCAGACACTGAGACCTACACACTGAGACCAGAAACTGAGACCTACACACTGAGACTTACACACTGAGATCTACACACTGAGACCTACACACTGAGACCTACACACTGAGACCTACACGCTGAGACCAGACACTGAGTCCAGACACTGAGACCTACACACTGAGACCAGACACTGAGACCTACTCACTGAGACCAGATACTGAGACCTACACACTGAGACCTACACACTGAGACCTACACACTGAGACCTACACACTGAGACCAGACACTGAGACCTACACACTGAGACCTACACACTGAGACCTACACACTGAGACCAGACACTGAGACCTACACACTGAGACCAGACACTGAGACCTACACACTGAGACCAGACACTGAGACCTACACACTGAGACCTACACACTGAGACCTACACGCTGAGACCAGACACTGAGACCTACACCCTGAGACCAGAAACTGAGACCTACACACTGAGACCTACAAACTGGGACCAGAAACTGAGACCTACACACTGAGACCTGCACACTGATACCTGCACACTGAGACCTACACACTGAGACCAGAAACTGAGACCTACACACTGAGACCTACACACTGAGATCAGACACTAAGACCTACACACTGAGACCTACACACTGAGACCTACACACTGAGACCAGACACTGAGACCTACACACTGAGACCTACACACTGAGACCTACACACTGAGGCCAGACACTGAGACCTACACACGGAGACCAGACACTGAGACCTACACACTGAGACCTACACACTGAGACCTACACACTGAGACCTACACACTGAGACCTAATCACTGAGACCAGACACTGAGACCTACACACTGAGACCTACACACTCAGACCTACACACTGAGACCTACACACTGAGACCTACACACTCAGTCCTACACACTGAGACCGACACACTGAGATCTACACGCTGAGACCAGACACTGAGACCTACACACTGAGACAAGACACTGAGACCTACACACGGAGACCTACACACTGAGACCAGACACTGAGACCTACACACTGAGACCAGACACTGAGACCTACACACTGAGACCAGACACTGAGACCTACACAGTGAGACCTACACACTGAGACCTGCACACTGAGACCAGAAACTGAGACCTACACACTGAGACCTACACACTGAGACCAGACACTGAGAACTACACACTGAGACCTACACACTGAGACCTACACACTGAGACCAGACACTGAGTCCTACACACTGAGACCTACACACTGAGACCTACAAGCTGAGACCAGACACTGAGACCTACACACTGAGACAAGACACTGAGACCTACACACGGAGACCTACACACTGAGACCAGACACTGAGTCCAGACACTGAGACCTACACACTGAGACAAGACACTGAGACCTACACACGGAGACCTACACACTGAGACCAGACACTGAGACCTACACACTGAGACCAGACACTGAGACCTACACACTGAGACCAGACTCTGAGACCTACACACTGAGACCAGACACTGAGACCTACACACTGAGACCAGACACTGAGACCTACACACTGAGACCTACACACTGAGACCTGCACACTGAGACCAGAAACTGAGACCTACACACTGAGACCTACACACTGAGACCAGACACTGAGACCTACACACTGAGACCTACACACTGAGACCTACTCACTGAGACCAGACACTGAGACCTACACACTGAGACCTACACACTGAGACCTACACACTGAGACCTACACACTGAGACCAGACACTGAGACCTACACACTGAGACCTACACACTGAGACCTACACACTGAGACCAGACACTGAGATCTACACACTGAGACCAGACACTGAGACCTACACACTGAGACCAGACACTGAGACCTACACAATGAGACCTACACACTGAGACCTACACGCTGAGACCAGACACTGAGACCTACACAATGAGACCAGACACTGAGACCTACACACTGAGACCTACACACTGAGACCTACACACTGAGACCTGCACACTGAGACCAGAAACTGAGACCTACACACTGAGACCTACACACTGAGACCATACACTGAGAACTACACACTGAGACCTACACACTGAGACCTACACACTGAGACCAGACACTGAGTCCTACACACTGAGACCTACACACTGAGACCTACACGCTGAGACCAGACACTGAGACCTACACACTGAGACAAGACACTGAGACCTACACACGGAGACCTACACACTGAGACCAGACACTGAGTCCAGACACTGAGACCTACACACTGAGACAAGACACTGAGACCTACACATGGAGACCTACACACTGAGACCAGACACTGAGACCTACACACTGAGACCAGACACTGAGACCTACACACTGAGACCAGACTCTGAGACCTACACACTGAGACCAGACACTGAGACCTACACACTGAGACCAGACACTGAGACCTACATACTGAGACCTACACACTGAGACCTACACACTGAGACCAGACACTGAGGCCTACACACTGAGACCTACACACTGAGACCTACACACTGAGACCAGACACTGAGATCTACACACTGAGACCAGACACTGAGACCTACACACTGAGACCAGACACTGAGACCTACACAATGAGACCTACACACTGAGACCTACACGCTGAGACCAGACACTGAGACCTACACAATGAGACCAGACACTGAGACCTACACACTGAGACCTACACACTGAGACCTACACACTGAGACCTTCACACTGAGGCCAGACACTGAGACCTACACACTGAGACCAGACACTGAGACCTACACACTGAGACCTACACACTGAGACCTACACACTGAGACCTACACACTGAGACCAGACACTGAGACCTACACACTGAGACCTACACACTCAGACCTACACACTGAGACCTACACACTGAGACCTACACACTGAGTCCTACACACTTAGACCTACACACTGAGACCTACACGCTGAGACCAGACACTGAGACCAACACACTGAGACAAGCCACTGAGACCTACACACGGAGACCTACACACTGAGACCAGACACTGAGTCCAGACACTGAGACCTACACACTGAGACCAGACACTGAGACCTACACACTGAGACCTACACACTGAGACCTACTCACTGAGTCCCACACACTGAGACCAGACACTGAGACCTACACACTGGGACCTACACACTCAGACCTACACACTGAGACCTACACACTGAGACCTAAACACTGAGTCCTACACACTGAGACCTACACACTGAGACCTACACGCTGAGACCAGACACTGAGACCTACACACTGAGACAAGACACTGAGACCTACACACGGAGACCTACACACTGAGACCAGACACTGAGTCCAGACACTGAGAACTACACACTGAGACCAGACACTGAGACCTACACACTGAGACCTACACACTGAGACCTACTCACTGAGACCAGCCACTGAGACCTACACACTGAGACCAGACACTGAGACCTACATACTGAGACCTACACACTGAGACCTACACACTGAGACCAGACACTGAGACCTACACACTGAGACCTGCACACTGAGACCAGACACTGAGACCTACACACTGAGACCAGACACTGAGACCTACACACTGAGACCAGACACTGAGACCTACACACTGAGACCAGACACTGAGACCTACAAACTGAGACCTACACACTGAGACCTACACACTGAGACATGCACACTGAGACCAGAAACTGAGACCTACACACTGAGACCTACACACTGAGACAAGACACTGAGACCTACACACTGAGACCTACTCACTGAGACCAGACACTGAGACCTACACACTGAGACCAGACATTGAGTCCAGACACTGAGACCTAGACACTGAGACCTACACACTGAGACCTACTCACTGAGACCAGACGCTGAGACCTACACACTGAGACCAGACAGTGAGACCAGACACTGAGACCTACACACTGAAACCTACTCACTGAGACCAGACACTGAGACCTACACACTGAGACCTACACACGGAGACCTACACACTGAGACCTACACACTGAGACCTACACACTGAGGCCAGACACTGAGACCTCGACACTGAGACCTACACACTGAGACCGACACGCTGAGACCAGACACTGAGTCCAGACACTGAGACCTACACACTGAGACCAGACACTGAGACCTACACACTGAGACCTACACACTGAGACCTACTCACTGAGACCAGACACTGAGACCTACACACTGAGACATACACACTGATACCTACACACTGAGACCTACACACTGAGACCAGACACTGAGACCTACACACTGAGACCTACACACTGAGACCTACACACTGAGACCACACACTGAGACCTACACACTGAGACCAGACACTGAGTTCTACACACTGAGACCAGATACTGAGACCTACACACTGAGACCTACAAACTGGGACCAGAAACTGAGACCTACACACTGAGACCTGCACACTGAGACCTACACACTGAGACCTACACACTGAGACCAGAAACTGAGACCTACACACTGAGACCTACACACTGAGATCAGACACTAAGACCTACACACTGAGACCTACACACTGAGACCAGACACTGAGACCTACACACTGAGACCTACACACTGAGACCTACACACTGAGACCTACAAACTGGGACCAGAAACTGAGACCTACACACTGAGACCTGCACACTGAGACCTACACACTGAGACCTACACACTGAGACCAGAAACTGAGACCTACACACTGAGACCTACACACTGAGATCAGACACTAAGACCTACACACTGAGACCTACACACAGAGGCCAGACACTGAGACCTACACACTGAGACCACACACTGAGACCCACACACTGAGACCTACACACTGAGACCTACACACTGAGACCAGACACTGAGACCAGACACTGAGACCTACACACTCAGACCTACACACTGAGACCTACACACTGAGACCTACACACTGAGTCCTACACACTGAGACCTACACACTGAGACCTACACGCTGAGACCAGACACTGAGACCTACACAATGAGACAAGACACTGAGACCTACAGACGGAGACCTACACACTGAGACCAAACACTGAGTCCAGACACTGAGACCTACACACTGAGACCAGACACTGAGACCTACACACTGAGACCTACACACTGAGACCTACTCACTGAGACCAGGCACTGAGACCTACACACTGAGACCAGACACTGAGACCTACATACTGAGACCTACACACTGAGATCTACACACTGAGACCAGACACTGAGACCTACACACTGAGACCTACACACTGAGACCTAAACACTGAGACCAGACACTGAGACCTACACACTGAGACCAGACACTGAGACCTACACACTGAGACCAGACACTGAGACCTACACACTGCGACCAGACACTGAGACCTACAGACTGAGACCAGACACTGAGACCTACACACTGAGACCTACACACTGAGACCTGCACACTGAGACCAGAAACTGAGACCTACACACTGAGACCAGACATTGAGTCCAGACACTGAGACCTAGACACTGAGACCTTTACACTGAGACCTACTCACTGAGACCAGACACTGAGACCTACACACTGAGACCTACACACGGAGACCTACACACTGAGACCTACACACTGAGACCTACACACTGAGGCCAGACACTGAGACCTCGACACTGAGACCTACACACTGAGACCGACACGCTGAGACCAGACACTGAGTCCAGACACTGAGACCTACACACTGAGACCAGACACTGAGACCTACACACTGAGACCTACACACTGAGACCTACTCACTGAGACCAGACACTGAGACCTACACACTGAGACATACACACTGATACCTACACACTGAGACCTACACACTGAGACCAGACACTGAGACCTACACACTGAGACCTACACACTGAGACCTACACACTGAGACCACACACTGAGACCTACACACTGAGACCAGACACTGAGTTCTACACACTGAGACCAGATACTGAGACCTACACACTGAGACCTACAAACTGGGACCAGAAACTGAGACCTACACACTGAGACCTGCACACTGAGACCTACACACTGAGACCTACACACTGAGACCAGAAACTGAGACCTACACACTGAGACCTACACACTGAGATCAGACACTAAGACCTACACACTGAGACCTACACACTGAGACCAGACACTGAGACCTACACACTGAGACCTACACACTGAGACCTACACACTGAGACCTACACACAGAGGCCAGACACTGAGACCTACACACTGAGACCACACACTGAGACCCACACACTGAGACCTACACACTGAGACCTACACACTGAGACCAGACACTGAGACCAGACACTGAGACCTACACACTCAGACCTACACACTGAGACCTACACACTGAGACCTACACACTGAGTCCTACACACTGAGACCTACACGCTGAGACCAGACACTGAGACCAACACACTGAGACAAGACACTGAGACCTACAGACGGAGACCTACACACTGAGACCAAACACTGAGTCCAGACACTGAGACCTACACACTGAGACCAGACACTGAGACCTACACACTGAGACCTACACACTGAGACCTACTCACTGAGACCAGGCACTGAGACCTACACACTGAGACCAGACACTGAGACCTACATACTGAGACCTACACACTGAGATCTACACACTGAGACCAGACACTGAGACCTACACACTGAGACCTACACACTGAGACCTAAACACTGAGACCAGACACTGAGACCTACACACTGAGACCAGACACTGAGACCTACACACTGAGACCAGACACTGAGACCTACACACTGCGACCAGACACTGAGACCTACAGACTGAGACCAGACACTGAGACCTACACACTGAGACCTACACACTGAGACCTGCACACTGAGACCAGAAACTGAGACCTACACACTGAGACCAGACATTGAGTCCAGACACTGAGACCTAGACACTGAGACCTTTACACTGAGACCTACTCACTGAGACCAGACGCTGAGACCTACACACTGAGAACAGACACTGAGACCAGACACTGAGACCCACACACTGAAACCTACACACTGAGACCAGACACTGAGACCTACACACTGAGACCTACACACTGAGACCTACACGCTGAGACCAGACACTGAGTCCAGACACTGAGACCTACACGCTGAGACCAGACACTGAGACATACACACTGAGACCTACACACTGAGACCTACACACTGAGACCTACTCACTGAGACCAGACACTGAGACCTACACACTGAGACCTTCACACTGAGACCTACACACTCAGACCTACACACTGAGACCAGACACTGAGACCTACACACTCAGACCTACACACTGAGACCTACACACTGAGACCTACACACTGAGTCCTACACACTTAGACCTACACACTGAGACCTACACGCTGAGACCAGACACTGAGACCTACACACTGAAAACTACACACTGAGACCAGACACTGAGACATACACACTGAGACCTACACACTGAGGCCAGACACTGAGACCTACACACTGAGACCTACACACTGAGACCTACACGCTGAGACCAGACACTGAGTCCAGACACTGAGACCTACACACTGAGACCAGACACTGAGACCTACACACTGAGACCTACACACTGAGACCTACTCACTGAGACCAGACACTGAGACCTACACACTGAGACCTACACACTGAGACCTACACACTCAGACCTACACACTGAGACCAGACACTGAGACCTACACACTGAGACCTACACACTGAGACCAGACACTGAGACCTACACACTGAGACCAGACAATGAGACCTACACACTGAGACCTACACACTGAGACCTACACGCTGAGACCAGACACTGAGACCTACACACTGAGACCTACACACTCAGACCTACACACTGAGACCTACACACTGAGACCTACACACTGAGTCCTACACACTTAGACCTACACACTGAGACCTACACGCTGAGACCAGACACTGAGACCTACACACTGAGACCAGACACTGAGACCTACACACTGAGACCTACACACTGAGACCTACACACTGAGACCAGACACTGAGACCTACACACTGAGACCTCCACACTCAGACCTACACACTGAGACCTACACACTGAGACCTACACACTGAGTCCTACACACTTAGACCTACACACTGAGACCTACACGCTGAGACAAGACACTGAGACCTACACACGGAGACCTACACACTGAGACCAGACACTGAGTCCAGACACTGAGACCTTCACACTGAGACCTTCACACTGAGACCTACACACTGAGACTTACACACTGAGACCTACTCACTGAGTCCCACACACTGAGACCAGACACTGAGACCTACACACTGAGACCTACACACTCAGACCTACACACTGAGACCTACACACTGAGACCTAAACACTGAGTCCTACACAGACCTACACACTGAGACCTACACGCTGAGACCAGACACTGAGACCTACACACTGAGTCCAGACACTGAGACCTACACACTGAGACCACACACTGAGACCTACACACTGAGACCTACTCACTGAGACCAGACACTGAGACCTACACTCTGAGACCAGACACTGAGACCTACACACTGAGACAAGACACTGAGACCTACACACTGAGACCAGACACTGAGACCTACACACTGAGACCTACACACTGAGACCTACACACTGAGACCAGACACTGAGACCTACACACTGAGACCTACACACTCAGACCTACACACTGAGACCTACACACTGAGACCTACACACTGAGTCCTACACACTTAGACCTACACACTGAGACCTACACGCTGAGACAAGACACTGAGACCTACACACGGAGACCTACACACTGAGACCAGACACTGAGTCCAGACACTGAGACCTTCACACTGAGACCAGACACTGAGACCTACACACTGAGACTTACACACTGAGACCTACTCACTGAGTCCCACACACTGAGACCAGACACTGAGACCTACACACTGAGACCTACACACTCAGACCTACACACTGAGACCTACACACTGAGACCTAAACACTGAGTCCTACACAGACCTACACACTGAGACCTACACGCTGAGACCAGACACTGAGACCTACACACTGAGTCCAGACACTGACACCTACACACTGAGACCACACACTGAGACCTACACACTGAGACCTACTCACTGAGACCAGACACTGAGACCTACACTCTGAGACCAGACACTGAGACCTACATACTGAGACCTACACACTGAGACCTACACACTGAGACCAGACACTGAGACCTACACACTGAGACCTACACACTGAGACCAGACACTGAGACCCACACACTGAGACCAGACACTGAGACCTACACACTGAGACCAGACACTGAGACCTACACACTGAGACCAGACACTGAGACCTACACACTGAGACCTACACACTGAGACCTACACACTGAGACCTGCACACTGAGACCAGAAACTGAGACCTACACACTGAGACCTACACACTGAGACCAGACACTGAGACCTACACACTGAGACCTACTCACTGAGACCAGACACTGAGACCTACACACTGAGACCAGACATTGAGACCAGACACTGAGACCTACACACTGAGACCTACACACTCAGACCTACACACTGAGACCTACACACTGAGACCTAAACACTGAGTCCTACACACTGAGACCTACACACTGAGACCTACACGCTGAGACCAGACACTGAGACCTACACACTGAGACAAGACACTGAGACCTACACACGGAGACCTACACACTGAGACCTACACACTGAGACCTACACACTGAGGCCAGACACTGAGACCTCCACACTGAGACCTACACACTGAGACCGACACGCTGAGACCAGACACTGAGTCCAGACACTGAGACCTACACACTGAGACCAGACACTGAGACCTACACACTGAGACCTACACACTGAGACCTACTCACTGAGACCAGACACTGAGACCTACACACTGAGACATACACACTGATACCTACACACTGAGACCAGACACTGAGACCTACACACTGAGACCTACACACTGAGACCTACACACTGAGACCAGACACTGAGACCTACACACTGAGACCAGACACTGAGTTCTACACACTGAGACCAAATACTGAGACCTACACACTGAGACCTACAGGCTGAGACCAGACACTGAGACCTACACACTGAGACCAGAAACTGAGACCTACACACTGAGACCTACAAACTGGGACCAGAAACTGAGACCTACACACTGAGACCTGCACACTGAGACCTACACACTGAGACCTACACACTGAGACCAGAAACTGAGACCTACACACTGAGACCTACACACTGAGATCAGACACTAAGACCTACACACTGAGACCTACACACTGAGACCAGACACTGAGACCTACACACTGAGACCTACACACTGAGACCTACACACTGAGACCTACACACAGAGGCCAGACACTGAGACCTACACACTGAGACCACACACTGAGACCCACACACTGAGACCTACACACTGAGACCTACACACTGAGACCAGACACTGAGACCTACACACTGAGACCTACACACTCAGACCTACACACTGAGACCTACACACTGAGACCTACACACTGAGTCCTACACACTGAGACCTACACACTGAGACCTACACGCTGAGACCAGACACTGAGACCTACACACTGAGACAAGACACTGAGACCTACAGACGGAGACCTACACACTGAGACCAGACACTGAGTCCAGACACTGAGACCTACACACTGAGACCAGACACTGAGACCTACACACTGAGACCTACACACTGAGACCTACTCACTGAGACCAGCCACTGAGACCTACACACTGAGACCAGACACTGAGACCTACATACTGAGACCTACACACTGAGACCTACACACTGAGACCAGACACTGAGACCTACACACTGAGACCTACACACTGAGACCAGACACTGAGACCTACACACTGAGACCAGACACTGAGACCTACACACTGAGACCAGACACTGAGACCTACACACTGCGACCAGACACTGAGACCTACAGACTGAGACCAGACACTGAGACCTACACACTGAGACCTACACACTGAGACCTGCACACTGAGACCAGAAACTGAGACCTACACACTGAGACCTACACACTGAGACCTACACACTGAGACCTACACACTGAGACCTACTCACTGAGACCAGACACTGAGACCTACACACTGAGACCAGACATTGAGTCCAGACACTGAGACCTAGACACTGAGACCTTTACACTGAGACCTACTCACTGAGACCAGACGCTGAGACCTACACACTGAGAACAGACACTGAGACCAGACACTGAGACCTACACACTGAGTCCAGACACTGACACCTACACACTGAGACCACACACTGAGACCTACACACTGAGACCTACTCACTGAGACCAGACACTGAGACCTACACTCTGAGACCAGACACTGAGACCTACATACTGAGACCTACACACTGAGACCTACACACTGAGACCAGACACTGAGACCTACACACTGAGACCTACACACTGAGACCAGACACTGAGACCTACACACTGAGACCAGACACTGAGACCTACACACTGAGACCAGACACTGAGACCTACACACTGAGACCAGACACTGAGACCTACACACTGAGACCTACACACTGAGACCTACACACTGAGACCTGCACACTGAGACCAGAAACTGAGACCTACACACTGAGACCTACACACTGAGACCAGACACTGAGACCTACACACTGAGACCTACTCACTGAGACCAGACACTGAGACCTACACACTGAGACCAGACATTGAGACCAGACACTGAGACCTACACACTGAGACCTACACACTCAGACCTACACACTGAGACCTACACACTGAGACCTAAACACTGAGTCCTACACACTGAGACCTACACACTGAGACCTACACGCTGAGACCAGACACTGAGACCTACACACTGAGACAAGACACTGAGACCTACACACGGAAACCTACACACTGAGACCTACACACTGAGACCTACACACTGAGGCCAGACACTGAGACCTCCACACTGAGACCTACACACTGAGACCGACACGCTGAGACCAGACACTGAGTCCAGACACTGAGACCTACACACTGAGACCAGACACTGAGACCTACACACTGAGACCTACACACTGAGACCTACTCACTGAGACCAGACACTGAGACCTACACACTGAGACATACACACTGATACCTACACACTGAGACCTACACACTGAGACCAGACACTGAGACCTACACACTGAGACCAGACACTGAGTTCTACACACTGAGACAAATACTGAGACCTACACACTGAGACCTACAGGCTGAGACCAGACACTGAGACCTACACACTGAGACCAGAAACTGAGACCTACACACTGAGACCTACAAACTGGGACCAGAAACTGAGACCTACACACTGAGACCTGCACACTGAGACCTACACACTGAGACCTACACACTGAGACCAGAAACTGAGACCTACACACTGAGACCTACACACTGAGATCAGACACTAAGACCTACACACTGAGACCTACACACTGAGACCAGACACTGAGACCTACACACTGAGACCTACACACTGAGACCTACACACTGAGACCTACACACAGAGGCCAGACACTGAGACCTACACACTGAGACCACACACTGAGACCCACACACTGAGACCTACACACTGAGACCTACACACTGAGACCAGACACTGAGACCTACACACTGAGACCTACACACTCAGACCTACACACTGAGACCTACACACTGAGACCTACACACTGAGTCCTACACACTGAGACCTACACACTGAGACCTACACGCTGAGACCAGACACTGAGACCTACACACTGAGACAAGACACTGAGACCTACAGACGGAGACCTACACACTGAGACCAGACACTGAGTCCAGACACTGAGACCTACACACTGAGACCAGACACTGAGACCTACACACTGAGACCTACACACTGAGACCTACTCACTGAGACCAGCCACTGAGACCTACACACTGAGACCAGACACTGAGACCTACATACTGAGACCTACACACTGAGACCTACACACTGAGACCAGACACTGAGACCTACACACTGAGACCTACACACTGAGACCAGACACTGAGACCTACACACTGAGACCAGACACTGAGACCTACACACTGAGACCAGACACTGAGACCTACACACTGCGACCAGACACTGAGACCTACAGACTGAGACCAGACACTGAGACCTACACACTGAGACCTACACACTGAGACCTGCACACTGAGACCAGAAACTGAGACCTACACACTGAGACCTACACACTGAGACCTACACACTGAGACCTACACACTGAGACCTACTCACTGAGACCAGACACTGAGACCTACACACTGAGACCAGACATTGAGTCCAGACACTGAGACCTAGACACTGAGACCTTTACACTGAGACCTACTCACTGAGACCAGACGCTGAGACCTACACACTGAGAACAGACACTGAGACCAGACACTGAGACCTACACACTGAGTCCAGACACTGACACCTACACACTGAGACCACACACTGAGACCTACACACTGAGACCTACTCACTGAGACCAGACACTGAGACCTACACTCTGAGACCAGACACTGAGACCTACATACTGAGACCTACACACTGAGACCTACACACTGAGACCAGACACTGAGACCTACACACTGAGACCTACACACTGAGACCAGACACTGAGACCTACACACTGAGACCAGACACTGAGACCTACACACTGAGACCAGACACTGAGACCTACACACTGAGACCTACACACTGAGACCTACACACTGAGACCTGCACACTGAGACCAGAAACTGAGACCTACACACTGAGACCTACACACTGAGACCAGACACTGAGACCTACACACTGAGACCTACTCACTGAGACCAGACACTGAGACCTACACACTGAGACCAGACATTGAGACCAGACACTGAGACCTACACACTGAGACCTACACACTCAGACCTACACACTGAGACCTACACACTGAGACCTAAACACTGAGTCCTACACACTGAGACCTACACACTGAGACCTACACGCTGAGACCAGACACTGAGACCTACACACTGAGACAAGACACTGAGACCTACACACGGAGACCTACACACTGAGACCTACACACTGAGACCTACACACTGAGGCCAGACACTGAGACCTCCACACTGAGACCTACACACTGAGACCGACACGCTGAGACCAGACACTGAGTCCAGACACTGAGACCTACACACTGAGACCAGACACTGAGACCTACACACTGAGACCTACACACTGAGACCTACTCACTGAGACCAGACACTGAGACCTACACACTGAGACATACACACTGATACCTACACACTGAGACCTACACACTGAGACCAGACACTGAGACCTACACACTGAGACCTACACACTGAGACCTACACACTGAGACCAGACACTGAGACCTACACACTGAGACCAGACACTGAGTTCTACACACTGAGACAAGATACTGAGACCTACACACTGAGACCTACAGGCTGAGACCAGACACTGAGACCTACACACTGAGACCAGAAACTGAGACCTACACACTGAGACCTACAAACTGGGACCAGAAACTGAGACCTACACACTGAGACCTGCACACTGAGACCTACACACTGAGACCTACACACTGAGACCAGAAACTGAGACCTACACACTGAGACCTACACACTGAGATCAGACACTAAGACCTACACACTGAGACCTACACACTGAGACCTACACACTGAGACCTACACACAGAGGCCAGACACTGAGACCTACACACTGAGACCACACACTGAGACCCACACACTGAGACCTACACACTGAGACCTACACACTGAGACCAGACACTGAGACCTACACACTGAGACCTACACACTCAGACCTACACACTGAGACCTACACACTGAGACCTACACACTGAGTCCTACACACTGAGACCTACACACTGAGACCTACACGCTGAGACCAGACACTGAGACCTACACACTGAGACAAGACACTGAGACCTACAGACGGAGACCTACACACTGAGACCAGACACTGAGTCCAGACACTGAGACCTACACACTGAGACCAGACACTGAGACCTACACACTGAGACCTACACACTGAGACCTACACACTGAGACCTACACACTGAGACCAGACACTGAGACCTACACACTGAGACCAGACACTGAGACCTACACACTGAGACCAGACACTGAGACCTACACACTGCGACCAGACACTGAGACCTACAGACTGAGACCAGACACTGAGACCTACACACTGAGACCTACACACTGAGACCTGCACACTGAGACCAGAAACTGAGACCTACACACTGAGACCTACACACTGAGACCTACACACTGAGACCTACACACTGAGACCTACTCACTGAGACCAGACACTGAGACCTACACACTGAGACCAGACATTGAGTCCAGACACTGAGACCTAGACACTGAGACCTTTACACTGAGACCTACTCACTGAGACCAGACGCTGAGACCTACACACTGAGAACAGACACTGAGACCAGACACTGAGACCTACACACTGAGTCCAGACACTGACACCTACACACTGAGACCACACACTGAGACCTACACACTGAGACCTACTCACTGAGACCAGACACTGAGACCTACACTCTGAGACCAGACACTGAGACCTACATACTGAGACCTACACACTGAGACCTACACACTGAGACCAGACACTGAGACCTACACACTGAGACCAGACACTGAGACCTACACACTGAGACCAGACACTGAGACCTACACACTGAGACCTACACACTGAGACCTACACACTGAGACCTGCACACTGAGACCAGAAACTGAGACCTACACACTGAGACCTACACACTGAGACCAGACACTGAGACCTACACACTGAGACCTACTCACTGAGACCAGACACTGAGACCTACACACTGAGACCAGACATTGAGACCAGACACTGAGACCTACACACTGAGACCTACACACTCAGACCTACACACTGAGACCTACACACTGAGACCTACACACTGAGTCCTACACACTGAGACCTACACACTGAGACCTACACGCTGAGACCAGACACTGAGACCTACACACTGAGACAAGACACTGAGACCTACAGACGGAGACCTACACACTGAGACCAGACACTGAGTCCAGACACTGAGACCTACACACTGAGACCAGAC
This sequence comes from Salmo salar, assembly GCF_965601325.2. NCBI lineage: Eukaryota > Metazoa > Chordata > Actinopteri > Salmoniformes > Salmonidae > Salmo > Salmo salar. The sequence continues at coordinate 12,440,357 of NC_138297.1, read as the reverse complement.
ACTGAGACCTACACACTGAGACCTACACACTGAGACCTACTCACTGAGACCAGCCACTGAGACCTACACACTGAGACCAGACACTGAGACCTACATACTGAGACCTACACACTGAGACCTACACACTGAGACCAGACACTGAGACCTACACACTGAGACCTACACACTGAGACCAGACACTGAGACCTACACACTGAGACCAGACACTGAGACCTACACACTGAGACCAGACACTGAGACCTACACACTGCGACCAGACACTGAGACCTACAGACTGAGACCAGACACTGAGACCTACACACTGAGACCTACACACTGAGACCTGCACACTGAGACCAGAAACTGAGACCTACACACTGAGACCTACACACTGAGACCTACACACTGAGACCTACACACTGAGACCTACTCACTGAGACCAGACACTGAGACCTACACACTGAGACCAGACATTGAGTCCAGACACTGAGACCTAGACACTGAGACCTTTACACTGAGACTTACTCACTGAGACCAGACGCTGAGACCTACACACTGAAACCTACACACTGAGACCAGACACTGAGACCTACACACTGAGACCTACACACTGAGGCCAGACACTGAGACCTACACACTGAGACCTACACACTGAGACCTACACGCTGAGACCAGACACTGAGTCCAGACACTGAGACCTACACACTGAGACCAGACACTGAGACCTACAGACTGAGACCTACACACTGAGATCTACACACTGAGACCTACTCACTGAGACCAGACACTGAGACCTACACACTGAGACCTACACACTGAGACCTACACACTCAGACCTACACACTGAGACAAGACACTGAGACCTACACACTGAGACCTACACACTGAGACCAGACACTGAGACCTACACACTGAGACCAGACACTGAGACCTACACACTGAGACCTACACACTGAGACCTACACGCTGAGACCAGCCACTGATACCTACACACTGAGAGCTACACACTCAGACCTACACACTGAGACCTACACACTGAGACCTACACACTGAGTCCTACACACTTAGACCTACACACTGAGACCTACACGCTGAGACCAGACACTGAGACCTACACACTGAAACCTACACACTGAGACCAGACACTGAGACATACACACTGAGACCTACACACTGAGGCCAGACACTGAGACCTACACACTGAGACCTACACACTGAGACCTACACGCTGAGACCAGACACTGAGTCCAGACACTGAGACCTACACACTGAGACCTACACACTGAGACTTACACACTGAGACCTACTCACTGAGACCAGACACTGAGACCTACACACTGAGACCTACACACTGAGACCTACACACTCAGACCTACACACTGAGACCAGACACTGAGACCTACACACTGAGACCTACACACTGAGACCTACACACTGAGACCAGACACTGAGACCTAAACACAGAGACCAGACACTGAGACCTACACACTGAGACCTACAAACTGAGACCTACACGCTGAGACCAGACACTGAGACCTACACACTGAGACCTACACACTCAGACCTACACACTGAGACCTACACACTGAGACCTACACGCTGAGACCAGACACTGAGACCTACACACTGAGACAAGACACTGAGACCGACACACTGAGACCTGACACTGAGACCTACACACTGAGACCTACACACTGAGACCTACACACTGAGACCAGACACTGAGACCTACACACTGAGACCTACACACTCAGACCTACACACTGAGACCTACACACTGAGACCTACACACTGAGTCCTACACACTTAGACCTACACACTGAGACCTACACGCGGAGACAAGACACTGAGACCTACACACGGAGATCTATACACTGAGACCAGACACTGAGTCCAGACACTGAGACCTACACACTGAGACCAGACACTGAGACCTACACACTGAGACCTACACACTGAGACCTACTCACTGAGTCCCACACACTGTGACCAGACACTGAGACCTACACACTGAGACCTACACACTCAGACCTACACACTGAGACCTACACACTGAGACCTAAACACTGAGTCCTACACAGACCTACACACTGAGACCTACACGCTGAGACCAGACACTGAGACCTACACACTGAGACAAGACACTGAGACCTACACACGGAGACCTACACACTGAGACCAGACACTGAGTCCAGACACTGAGACCTACACACTGAGACCAGACACTGAGACCTACACACTGAGACCTACACACTGAGACCTACTCACTGAGACCAGCCACTGAGCCCTACACACTGAGACCAGACACTGAGACCTACATACTGAGACCTACACACTGAGACCTACACACTGAGACCAGACACTGAGACCTACACACTGAGACCAGAAACTGAGACCTACACACTGAGACCTACACAACTGAGACCAGACACTGAGACCTACACACTGAGACCTACACACTGAGACCTACACACTGAGACCTACACACTGAGACCAGACACTGAGACCTACACACTGAGACCTACACACTGAGACCAGACACTGAGACCTACACACTGAGACCTACACACTGAGACCTACACACTGAGACCTACACACACTGGCCAGACACTGAGACCTACAGACTGAGACCAGACACTGAGACCTACACACTGAGACCTACACACTGAGACCTGCACACTGAGACCAGAAACTGAGACCTACACACTGAGACCTACACACTGAGACCTACACACTGAGACCTACACACTGAGACCTACTCACTGAGCCAACACTGAGACCTACACACTGAGACCTACACACTGAGACCTAGCACGAGCCTCCTGAGACCTCACGAGCCAGCCTGAGACCTACACACTGAGACCTACACACTGAGCCACACTGAGACCTACACACTGAGACCTACACACTGAGGCCAGACACTGAGACCTACACACTGAGCCACACACTGAGACACGCTGAGACCAGACACTGAGACCAGACACTGAGACCTACACACTGGACCGACCTGAGCCTCACTGAGACCAGACACTGAGACCTACACACTGAGACCAGACACTGAGACCTACATACTGAGACCTACACACTGAGACCTACACACTGAGACCAGACACTGAGACCTACACACTGAGACCTACACACTGAGACCAGACACTGAGACCTACACACTGAGACCAGACACTGAGACCTACACACTGAGACCAGACACTGAGACCTACACACTGCGACCAGACACTGAGACCTACAGACTGAGACCAGACACTGAGACCTACACACTGAGACCTACACACTGAGACCTGCACACTGAGACCAGAAACTGAGACCTACACACTGAGACCTACACACTGAGACCTACACACTGAGACCTACACACTGAGACCTACTCACTGAGACCAGACACTGAGACCTACACACTGAGACCAGACATTGAGTCCAGACACTGAGACCTAGACACTGAGACCTTTACACTGAGACTTACTCACTGAGACCAGACGCTGAGACCTACACACTGAAACCTACACACTGAGACCAGACACTGAGACCTACACACTGAGACCTACACACTGAGGCCAGACACTGAGACCTACACACTGAGACCTACACACTGAGACCTACACGCTGAGACCAGACACTGAGTCCAGACACTGAGACCTACACACTGAGACCAGACACTGAGACCTACAGACTGAGACCTACACACTGAGATCTACACACTGAGACCTACTCACTGAGACCAGACACTGAGACCTACACACTGAGACCTACACACTGAGACCTACACACTCAGACCTACACACTGAGACAAGACACTGAGACCTACACACTGAGACCTACACACTGAGACCAGACACTGAGACCTACACACTGAGACCAGACACTGAGACCTACACACTGAGACCTACACACTGAGACCTACACGCTGAGACCAGCCACTGATACCTACACACTGAGAGCTACACACTCAGACCTACACACTGAGACCTACACACTGAGACCTACACACTGAGTCCTACACACTTAGACCTACACACTGAGACCTACACGCTGAGACCAGACACTGAGACCTACACACTGAAACCTACACACTGAGACCAGACACTGAGACATACACACTGAGACCTACACACTGAGGCCAGACACTGAGACCTACACACTGAGACCTACACACTGAGACCTACACGCTGAGACCAGACACTGAGTCCAGACACTGAGACCTACACACTGAGACCTACACACTGAGACTTACACACTGAGACCTACTCACTGAGACCAGACACTGAGACCTACACACTGAGACCTACACACTGAGACCTACACACTCAGACCTACACACTGAGACCAGACACTGAGACCTACACACTGAGACCTACACACTGAGACCTACACACTGAGACCAGACACTGAGACCTAAACACAGAGACCAGACACTGAGACCTACACACTGAGACCTACAAACTGAGACCTACACGCTGAGACCAGACACTGAGACCTACACACTGAGACCTACACACTCAGACCTACACACTGAGACCTACACACTGAGACCTACACGCTGAGACCAGACACTGAGACCTACACACTGAGACAAGACACTGAGACCGACACACTGAGACCTGACACTGAGACCTACACACTGAGACCTACACACTGAGACCTACACACTGAGACCAGACACTGAGACCTACACACTGAGACCTACACACTCAGACCTACACACTGAGACCTACACACTGAGACCTACACACTGAGTCCTACACACTTAGACCTACACACTGAGACCTACACGCGGAGACAAGACACTGAGACCTACACACGGAGATCTATACACTGAGACCAGACACTGAGTCCAGACACTGAGACCTACACACTGAGACCAGACACTGAGACCTACACACTGAGACCTACACACTGAGACCTACTCACTGAGTCCCACACACTGTGACCAGACACTGAGACCTACACACTGAGACCTACACACTCAGACCTACACACTGAGACCTACACACTGAGACCTAAACACTGAGTCCTACACAGACCTACACACTGAGACCTACACGCTGAGACCAGACACTGAGACCTACACACTGAGACAAGACACTGAGACCTACACACGGAGACCTACACACTGAGACCAGACACTGAGTCCAGACACTGAGACCTACACACTGAGACCAGACACTGAGACCTACACACTGAGACCTACACACTGAGACCTACTCACTGAGACCAGCCACTGAGCCCTACACACTGAGACCAGACACTGAGACCTACATACTGAGACCTACACACTGAGACCTACACACTGAGACCAGACACTGAGACCTACACACTGAGACCTACACACTGAGACCAGACACTGAGACCTACACACTGAGACCAGACACTGAGACCTACACACTGAGACCAGACACTGAGACCTACACACTGAGACCAGACACTGAGACCTACACACTGAGACCTACACACTGAGACCTACACACTGAGACCTGCACACTGAGACCAGAAACTGAGACCTACACACTGAGACCTACACACTGAGACCAGACACTGAGACCTACACACTGAGACCTACTCACTGAGACCAGACACTGAGACCTACACACTGAGACCAGACATTGAGTCCAGACACTGAGACCTAGACATTGAGACCTACACACTGAGACCTACTCACTGAGACCAGACGCTGAGACCTACACACTGAGACCAGACACTGAGACCAGACACTGAGACCTACACACTGAAACCTACACACTGAGACCAGACACTGAGACCTACACACTGAGACCTACACACGGAGACCTACACACTGAGACCTACACACTGAGACCTACACACTGAGGCCAGACACTGAGACCTCCACACTGAGACCTACACACTGAGACCGACACGCTGAGACTAGACACTGAGTCCAGACACTGAGACCTACACACTGAGACCAGACACTGAGACCTACACACTGAGACCTACACACTGAGACCTACTCACTGAGACCAGACACTGAGACCTACACACTGAGACATACACACTGATACCTACACACTGAGACCTACACACTGAGACCAGACACTGAGACCTACACACTGAGACCTACACACTGAGACCTACACACTGAGACCTACACACTGAGACCAGACACTGAGACCAGACACTGAGACCTACACACTGAGACCAGACACTGAGACCTACACACTGAGACCTACAGGCTGAGACCAGACACTGAGACCTACACACTGAGACCAGAAACTGAGACCTACACACTGAGGCCTACAAACTGGGACCAGAAACTGAGACCTACACACTGAGACCTGCACACTGAGACCTACACACTGAGACCTACACACTGAGACCAGAAACTGAGACCTACACACTGAGACCTACACACTGAGATCAGACACTAAGATCTACACACTGAGACCTACACACTGAGACCAGACACTGAGACCTACACACTGAGACCTACACACTGAGACCTACACACTGAGACCTACACACCAGAGGCCTAGACGCACACTGAGACCCAGACACTGAGTCCTAGACACTGAGACCTACACACTGAGACCAGACACTGAGACCTACAGACTGAGACCTACACACTGAGACCCAGACCTACACACTGAGACCTACACACTGAGACCTACACACTGAGTCCTACACACTGAGACCTACACACTGAGACCTACACGCTGAGACCAGACACTGAGACCTACACACTGAGACAAGACACTGAGACCTACAGACGGAGACCTACACACTGAGACCAGACACTGAGTCCAGACACTAGACACTGAGACCTACACACTGAGACAAGACACTGAGACCTACACACTGAGACCAGACACTGAGACCTACACACTGAGACCTACACACTGAGACCTACACACTGAGACCAGACACTGAGACCTACACACTGAGACCTACACACTCAGACCTACACACTGAGACCTACACACTGAGACCTACACACTGAGTCCTACACACTTAGACCTACACACTGAGACCTACACGCTGAGACAAGACACTGAGACCTACACACGGAGATCTATACACTGAGACCAGACACTGAGTCCAGACACTGAGACCTACACACTGAGACCAGACACTGAGACCTACACACTGAGACCTACACACTGAGACCTACTCACTGAGTCCCACACACTGTGACCAGACACTGAGACCTACACACTGAGACCTACACACTCAGACCTACACACTGAGACCTACACACTGAGACCTAAACACTGAGTCCTACACAGACCTACACACTGAGACCTACACGCTGAGACCAGACACTGAGACCTACACACTGAGACAAGACACTGAGACCTACACACGGAGACCTACACACTGAGACCAGACACTGAGTCCAGACACTGAGACCTACACACTGAGACCAGACACTGAGACCTACACACTGAGACCTACACACTGAGACCTACTCACTGAGACCAGCCACTGAGCCCTACACACTGAGACCAGACACTGAGACCTACATACTGAGACCTACACACTGAGACCTACACACTGAGACCAGACACTGAGACCTACACACTGAGACCTACACACTGAGACCAGACACTGAGACCTACACACTGAGACCAGACACTGAGACCTACACACTGAGACCAGACACTGAGACCTACACACTGAGACCAGACACTGAGACCTACACACTGAGACCTACACACTGAGACCTACACACTGAGACCTGCACACTGAGACCAGAAACTGAGACCTACACACTGAGACCTACACACTGAGACCAGACACTGAGACCTACACACTGAGACCTACTCACTGAGACCAGACACTGAGACCTACACACTGAGACCAGACATTGAGTCCAGACACTGAGACCTAGACATTGAGACCTACACACTGAGACCTACTCACTGAGACCAGACGCTGAGACCTACACACTGAGACCAGACACTGAGACCAGACACTGAGACCTACACACTGAAACCTACACACTGAGACCAGACACTGAGACCTACACACTGAGACCTACACACGGAGACCTACACACTGAGACCTACACACTGAGACCTACACACTGAGGCCAGACACTGAGACCTCCACACTGAGACCTACACACTGAGACCGACACGCTGAGACCAGACACTGAGTCCAGACACTGAGACCTACACACTGAGACCAGACACTGAGACCTACACACTGAGACCTACACACTGAGACCTACTCACTGAGACCAGACACTGAGACCTACACACTGAGACATACACACTGATACCTACACACTGAGACCTACACACTGAGACCAGACACTGAGACCTACACACTGAGACCTACACACTGAGACCTACACACTGAGACCTACACACTGAGACCAGACACTGAGACCAGACACTGAGACCTACACACTGAGACCAGACACTGAGACCTACACACTGAGACCTACAGGCTGAGACCAGACACTGAGACCTACACACTGAGACCAGAAACTGAGACCTACACACTGAGGCCTACAAACTGGGACCAGAAACTGAGACCTACACACTGAGACCTGCACACTGAGACCTACACACTGAGACCTACACACTGAGACCAGAAACTGAGACCTACACACTGAGACCTACACACTGAGATCAGACACTAAGATCTACACACTGAGACCTACACACTGAGACCAGCCACTGAGACCTACACACTGAGACCTACACACAGAGACCTACACACTGAGACCTACACACAGAGGCCAGACACTGAGACCTACACACTGAGACCACACACTGAGACCCACACACTGAGACCTACACACTGAGACCTACACACTGAGACCAGACACTGAGACCTACACACTGAGACCTACACACTCAGACCTACACACTGAGACCTACACACTGAGACCTACACACTGAGTCCTACACACTGAGACCTTCACACTGAGACCTACAGGCTGAGACCAGACACTGAGACCTATACACTTAGACAAGACACTGAGACCTACAGACGGAGACCTACACACTGAGACCAGACACTGAGTCCAGACACTGAGACCTACACACTGAGACCAGACACTGAGACCTACACACTGAGACCTACACACTGAGACCTACTCTCTGAGACCAGCCACTGAGACCTACACACTGAGACCAGACACTGAGACCTACATACTGAGACCTACACACTGAGACCTACACACTGAGACCAGACACTGAGACCTACACACTGAGACCTACACACTGAGACCAGACACTGAGACCTACACACTGAGACCAGACACTGAGACCTACACACTGAGACCAGACACTGAGACCTACACACTGAGACCAGACACTGAGACCTACACACTGAGACCTACACACTGAGACCTGCACACTGAGACCAGAAACTGAGACCTACACACTGAGACCTACACACTGAGACCAGACACTGAGACCTACACACTGAGACCTACTCACTGAGACCAGATGCTGAGACCTACACACTGAGAACAGACACTGAGACCAGACACTGAGACCTACACACTGAAACCTACACACTGAGACCAGACACTGAGACCTACACACTGAGACCTACACACTGAGGCCAGACACTGAGACCTACACACTGAGACCTACACACTGAGACCTACACGCTGAGACCAGACACTGAGTCCAGACACTGAGACCTACACACTGAGACCAGACACTGAGACCTACACACTGAGACCTACACACTGAGACCTACACACTGAGACCTACTCACTGAGACCAGACACTGAGACCTACACACTGAGACCTACACACTGAGACCTACACACTCAGACCTACACACTGAGACCAGACACTGAGACCTACACACTGAGACCTACACACTGAGACCTACACACTGAGACCAGACACTGCAACCTACACACTGAGACCAGACACTGAGACCTACACACTGAGACCTACACACTGAGACCTACACGCTGAGACCAGACACCGAGACCTACACACTGAGACCAGAAACTGAGACCTACACACTGAGACCTACAAACTGGGACCAGAAACTGAGACCTACACACTGAGACCTGCACACTGAGACCTACACACTGAGACTTACACACTGAGACCAGAAACTGAGACCTACACACTGAGACCTACACACTGAGATCAGACACTAAGACCTACACACTGAGACCTACACACTGAGACCAGACACTGAGACCTACACACTGAGACCTACACACTGAGACCTACACACTGAGACCTACACACTGAGGCCAGACACTGAGATCTACACATTGAGACCAGACACTGAGACCTACACACTGAGACCTACACACTGAGACCTACACACTGAGACCAGACACTGAGACCAGACACTGAGACCTACACACTGAGACCAGACACTGAGACCTACACACTGAGACCTACAGGCTGAGACCAGACACTGAGACCTACACACTGAGACCAGAAACTGAGACCTACACACTGAGACCTACAAACTGGGACCAGAAACTGAGACCTACACACTGAGACCTGCACACTGAGACCTACACACTGAGACCTACACACTGAGACCAGAAACTGAGACCTACACACTGAGACCTACACACTGAGATCAGACACTAAGATCTACACACTGAGACCTACACACTGAGACCAGACACTGAGACCTACACACTGAGACCTACACACAGAGACCTACACACTGAGACCTACACACAGAGGCCAGACACTGAGACCTACACACTGAGACCACACACTGAGACCCACACACTGAGACCTACACACTGAGACCTACACACTGAGACCAGACACTGAGACCTACACACTGAGACCTACACACTCAGACCTACACACTGAGACCTACACACTGAGACCTACACACTGAGACCTACACACTGAGTCCTACATACTGAGACATTCACACTGAGACCTACAGGCTGAGAGCAGACACTGAGACCTACACACTGAGACAAGACACTGAGACCTACATACTGAGACCTACACACTGAGACCTACACACTGAGACCAGACACTGAGACCTACACACTGAGACCTACACACTGAGACCAGACACTGAGACCTACACACTGAGACCAGACACTGAGACCTACACACTGAGACCAGACACTGAGACCTACACACTGAGACCAGACACTGAGACCTACACATTGAGACCAGACACTGAGACCTACATACTGAGACCTACACACTGAGACCTACACACTGAGACCAGACACTGAGACCTACACACTGAGACCTACACACTGAGACCAGACACTGAGACCTACACACTGAGACCAGACACTGAGACCTACACACTGAGACCAGACACTGAGACCTACACACTGAGACCAGACACTGAGACCTACACACTGAGACCAGACACTGAGACCTACACACTGAGACCTACACACTGAGACCTGCACACTGAGACCAGAAACTGAGACCTACACACTGAGACCTACACACTGAGACCAGACACTGAGACCTACACACTGAGACCTACTCACTGAGACCAGACGCTGAGACCTACACACTGAGAACAGACACTGAGACCAGACACTGAGACCTACACACTGAAACCTACACACTGAGACCAGACACTGAGACCTACACACTGAGACCTACTCACTGAGGCCAGACACTGAGACCTACACACTGAGACCTACACACTGAGACCTACACGCTGAGACCAGACACTGAGTCCAGACACTGAGACCTACACACTGAGACCAGACACTGAGACCTACACACTGAGACCTACACACTGAGACCTACCCTGGCCACTCACTGAGACCAGACACTGAGACCTACACACTGAGACCTACACACTGAGACCAGACACTGAGACCAGACACTGAGACCTACGCACTGAGACCAGACACTGAGACCTACACACTGAGACCTACAGGCTGAGACCAGACACTGAGACCTACACACTGAGACCAGAAACTGAGACCTACACACTGAGACCTACAAACTGGGACCAGAAACTGAGACCTACACACTGAGACCTGCACACTGAGACCTACACACTGAGACCTACACACTGAGACCAGAAACTGAGACCTACACACTGAGACCTACACACTGAGATCAGACACTAAGATCTACACACTGAGACCTACACACTGAGACCAGACACTGAGACCTACACACTGAGACCTACACACAGAGACCTACACACTGAGACCTACACACAGAGGCCAGACACTGAGACCTACACACTGAGACCACACACTGAGACCCACACACTGAGACCTACACACTGAGACCTACACACTGAGACCAGACACTGAGACCTACACACTGAGACCTACACACTCAGACCTACACACTGAGACCTACACACTGAGACCTACACACTGAGTCCTACACACTGAGACCTTCACACTGAGACCTACAGGCTGAGACCAGACACTGAGACCTACACACTGAGACAAGACACTGAGACCTACAGACGGAGACCTACACACTGAGACCAGACACTGAGTCCAGACACTGAGACCTACACACTGAGACCAGACACTGAGACCTACACACTGAGACCTACACACTGAGACCTACTCACTGAGACCAGCCACTGAGACCTACACACTGAGACCAGACACTGAGACCTACATACTGAGACCTACACACTGAGACCTACACACTGAGACCACACACTGAGACCTACACACTGAGACCTACACACTGAGACCAGACACTGAGACCTACACACTGAGACCAGACACTGAGACCTACACACTGAGACCAGACACTGAGACCTACACACTGAGACCAGACACTGAGACCTACACACTGAGACCAGACACTGAGACCTACACACTGAGACCTACACACTGAGACCTGCACACTGAGACCAGAAACTGAGACCTACACACTGAGACCTACACACTGAGACCAGACACTGAGACCTACACACTGAGACCTACTCACTGAGACCAGACGCTGAGACCTACACACTGAGAACAGACACTGAGACCAGACACTGAGACCTACACACTGAAACCTACACACTGAGACCAGACACTGAGACCTACACACTGAGACCTACACACTGAGGCCAGACACTGAGACCTACACACTGAGACCTACACACTGAGACCTACACGCTGAGACCAGACACTGAGTCCAGACACTGAGACCTACACACTGAGACCAGACACTGAGACCTACACACTGAGACCTACACACTGAGACCTACACACTGAGACCTACTCACTGAGACCAGACACTGAGACCTACACACTGAGACCTACACACTGAGACCTACACACTCAGACCTACACACTGAGACCAGACACTGAGACCTACACACTGAGACCTACACACTGAGACCTACACACTGAGACCAGACACTGCGACCTACACACTGAGACCAGACACTGAGACCTACACACTGAGACCTACACACTGAGACCTACACGCTGAGACCAGACACCGAGACCTACACACTGAGACCAGAAACTGAGACCTACACACTGAGACCTACAAACTGGGACCAGAAACTGAGACCTACACACTGAGACCTGCACACTGAGACCTACACACTGAGACTTACACACTGAGACCAGAAACTGAGACCTACACACTGAGACCTACACACTGAGATCAGACACTAAGACCTACACACTGAGACCTACACACTGAGACCAGACACTGAGACCTACACACTGAGACCTACACACTGAGACCAGACACTGAGACCTACACACTGAGACCAGACACTGAGACCTACACACTGAGACCAGACACTGAGACCTACAAACTGAGACCAGACACTGAGACCTACACACTGAGACCAGACACTGAGACCTACACACTGAGACCTACACACTGAGACCTGCACACTGAGACCAGAAACTGAGACCTACACACTGAGACCTACACACTGAGACCAGACACTGAGACCTACACACTGAGACCTACTCACTGAGACCAGACGCTGAGACCTACACACTGAGAACAGACACTGAGACCAGACACTGAGACCTACACACTGAAACCTACACACTGAGACCAGACACTGAGACCTACACACTGAGACCTACACACTGAGGCCAGACACTGAGACCTACACACTGAGACCTACACACTGAGACCTACACGCTGAGACCAGACACTGAGTCCAGACACTGAGACCTACACACTGAGACCAGACACTGAGACCTACACACTGAGACCTACACACTGAGACCTACACACTGAGACCTACTCACTGAGACCAGACACTGAGACCTACACACTGAGACCTACACACTGAGACCTACACACTCAGACCTACACACTGAGACCAGACACTGAGACCTACACACTGAGACCTACACACTGAGACCTACACACTGAGACCAGACACTGCGACCTACACACTGAGACCAGACACTGAGACCTACACACTGAGACCTACACACTGAGACCTACACGCTGAGACCAGACACCGAGACCTACACACTGAGACCAGAAACTGAGACCTACACACTGAGACCTACAAACTGGGACCAGAAACTGAGACCTACACACTGAGACCTGCACACTGAGACCTACACACTGAGACTTACACACTGAGACCAGAAACTGAGACCTACACACTGAGACCTACACACTGAGATCAGACACTAAGACCTACACACTGAGACCTACACACTGAGACCAGACACTGAGACCTACACACTGAGACCTACACACTGAGACCTACACACTGAGACCTACACACTGAGGCCAGACACTGAGATCTACACATTGAGACCAGACACTGAGACCTACACACTGAGACCTACACACTGAGACCTAATCACTGAGACCAGACACTGAGACCTACACACTGAGACCTACACACTCAGACCTACACACTGAGACCTACACACTGAGACCTACACACTGAGTCCTACACACTGAGACCTACACACTGAGACCTACACACTGAGACCAGACACTGAGACCTACACACTGAGACCTACACACTCAGACCTACACACTGAGACCTACACACTGAGACCTACACACTGAGTCCTACACACTTAGACCTACACACTGAGACCTACACGCTGAGACAAGACACTGAGACCTACACACGGAGATCTATACACTGAGACCAGACACTGAGTCCAGACACTGAGACCTACACACTGAGACCAGACACTGAGACCTACACACTGAGACCTACACACTGAGACCTACTCACTGAGTCCCACACACTGTGACCAGACACTGAGACCTACACACTGAGACCTACACACTCAGACCTACACACTGAGACCTACACACTGAGACCTAAACACTGAGTCCTACACAGACCTACACACTGAGACCTACACGCTGAGACCAGACACTGAGACCTACACACTGAGACAAGACACTGAGACCTACACACGGAGACCTACACACTGAGACCAGACACTGAGTCCAGACACTGAGACCTACACACTGAGACCTACACACTGAGACCTACTGCACTGAGACCAGCCACTGAGCCCTACACACTGAGACCAGACACTGAGACCTACATACTGAGACCTACACACTGAGACCTACACACTGAGACCAGACACTGAGACCTACACACTGAGACCTACACACTGAGACCAGACACTGAGACCTACACACTGAGACCAGACACTGAGACCTACACACTGAGACCAGACACTGAGACCTACACACTGAGACCAGACACTGAGACCTACACACTGAGACCTACACACTGAGACCTACACACTGAGACCTGCACACTGAGACCAGAAACTGAGACCTACACACTGAGACCTACACACTGAGACCAGACACTGAGACCTACACACTGAGACCTACTCACTGAGACCAGACACTGAGACCTACACACTGAGACCTACACACAGAGACCTACACACTGAGACCTACACACAGAGGCCAGACACTGAGACCTACACACTGAGACCACACACTGAGACCCACACACTGAGACCTACACACTGAGACCTACACACTGAGACCAGACACTGAGACCTACACACTGAGACCTACACACTCAGACCTACACACTGAGACCTACACACTGAGACCTACACACTGAGACCTACACACTGAGTCCTACACACTGAGACATTCACACTGAGACCTACAGGCTGAGAGCAGACACTGAGACCTACACACTGAGACAAGACACTGAGACCTACATACTGAGACCTACACACTGAGACCTACACACTGAGACCAGACACTGAGACCTACACACTGAGACCTACACACTGAGACCAGACACTGAGACCTACACACTGAGACCAGACACTGAGACCTACACACTGAGACCAGACACTGAGACCTACACACTGAGACCAGACACTGAGACCTACACACTGAGACCAGACACTGAGACCTACATACTGAGACCTACACACTGAGACCTACACACTGAGACCAGACACTGAGACCTACACACTGAGACCTACACACTGAGACCAGACACTGAGACCTACACACTGAGACCAGACACTGAGACCTACACACTGAGACCAGACACTGAGACCTACACACTGAGACCAGACACTGAGACCTACACACTGAGACCAGACACTGAGACCTACACACTGAGACCTACACACTGAGACCTGCACACTGAGACCAGAAACTGAGACCTACACACTGAGACCTACACACTGAGACCAGACACTGAGACCTACACACTGAGACCTACTCACTGAGACCAGACGCTGAGACCTACACACTGAGAACAGACACTGAGACCAGACACTGAGACCTACACACTGAAACCTACACACTGAGACCAGACACTGAGACCTACACACTGAGACCTACACACTGAGGCCAGACACTGAGACCTACACACTGAGACCTACACACTGAGACCTACACGCTGAGACCAGACACTGAGTCCAGACACTGAGACCTACACACTGAGACCAGACACTGAGACCTACACACTGAGACCTACACACTGAGACCTACACACTGAGACCTACTCACTGAGACCAGACACTGAGACCTACACACTGAGACCTACACACTGAGACCAGACACTGAGACCAGACACTGAGACCTACGCACTGAGACCAGACACTGAGACCTACACACTGAGACCAGACACTGAGTCCAGACACTGAGACCTACACACTGAGACCAGACACTGAGACCTACACACTGAGACCTACACACTGAGACCTACTCTCTGAGACCAGCCACTGAGACCTACACACTGAGACCAGACACTGAGACCTACATACTGAGACCTACACACTGAGACCTACACACTGAGACCAGACACTGAGACCTACACACTGAGAACTACACACTGAGACCAGACACTGAGACCTACACACTGAGACCAGACACTGAGACCTACACACTGACACCAGACACTGAGACCTACACACTGAGACCAGACACTGAGACCTACACACTGAGACCAGACACTGAGACCTACACACTGAGACCTACACACTGAGACCTGCACACTGAGACCAGAAACTGAGACCTACACACTGAGACCTACACACTGAGACCAGACACTGAGACCTACACACTGAGACCTACTCACTGAGACCAGACGCTGAGACCTACACACTGAGAACAGACACTGAGACCAGACACTGAGACCTACACACTGAAACCTACACACTGAGACCAGACACTGAGACCTACACACTGAGACCTACACACTGAGGCCAGACACTGAGACCTACACACTGAGACCTACACACTGAGACCTACACGCTGAGACCAGACACTGAGTCCAGACACTGAGACCTACACACTGAGACCAGACACTGAGACCTACACACTGAGACCTACACACTGAGACCTACACACTGAGACCTACTCACTGAGACCAGACACTGAGACCTACACACTGAGACCTACACACTGAGACCTACACACTCAGACCTACACACTGAGACCAGACACTGAGACCTACACACTGAGACCTACACACTGAGACCTACACACTGAGACCAGACACTGCAACCTATACACTGAGACCAGACACTGAGACCTACACACTGAGACCTACACACTGAGACCTACACGCTGAGACCAGACACCGAGACCTACACACTGAGACCAGAAACTGAGACCTACACACTGAGACCTACAAACTGGGACCAGAAACTGAGACCTACACACTGAGACCTGAACACTGAGACCTACACACTGAGACTTACACACTGAGACCAGAAACTGAGACCTACACACTGAGACCTACACAATGAGATCAGACACTAAGACCTACACACTGAGACCTACACACTGAGACCAGACACTGAGACCTACACACTGAGACCTACACACTGAGACCTACACACTGAGACCTACACACTGAGGCCAGACACTGAGATCTACACATTGAGACCAGACACTGAGACCTACACACTGAGACCTACACACTGAGACCTACACACTGAGACCAGACACTGAGACCAGACACTGAGACCTACACACTGAGACCAGACACTGAGACCTACACACTGAGACCTACAGGCTGAGACCAGACACTGAGACCTACACACTGAGACCAGACACTGAGACCTACACACTGAGACCTACACACTGAGACCTGCACACTGAGACCAGAAACTGAGACCTACACACTGAGACCTACACACTGAGACCAGACACTGAGACCTACACACTGAGACCTACTCACTGAGACCAGACGCTGAGACCTACACACTGAGAACAGACACTGAGACCAGACACTGAGACCTACACACTGAAACCTACACACTGAGACCAGACACTGAGACCTACACACTGAGACCTACACACTGAGGCCAGACACTGAGACCTACACACTGAGACCTACACACTGAGACCTACACGCTGAGACCAGACACTGAGTCCAGACACTGAGACCTACACACTGAGACCAGACACTGAGACCTACACACTGAGACCTACACACTGAGACCTACACACTGAGACCTACTCACTGAGACCAGACACTGAGACCTACACACTGAGACCTACACACTGAGACCTACACACTCAGACCTACACACTGAGACCAGACACTGAGACCTACACACTGAGACCTACACACTGAGACCTACACACTGAGACCAGACACTGCAACCTATACACTGAGACCAGACACTGAGACCTACACACTGAGACCTACACACTGAGACCTACACGCTGAGACCAGACACCGAGACCTACACACTGAGACCAGAAACTGAGACCTACACACTGAGACCTACAAACTGGGACCAGAAACTGAGACCTACACACTGAGACCTGAACACTGAGACCTACACACTGAGACTTACACACTGAGACCAGAAACTGAGACCTACACACTGAGACCTACACAATGAGATCAGACACTAAGACCTACACACTGAGACCTACACACTGAGACCAGACACTGAGACCTACACACTGAGACCTACACACTGAGACCTACGACACTGAGGCCAGACACTGAGATCTACACATTGAGACCAGACACTGAGACCTACACACTGAGACCTACACACTGAGACCTACACACTGAGACCAGACACTGAGACCAGACACTGAGACCTACACACTGAGACCAGACACTGAGACCTACACACTGAGACCTACAGGCTGAGACCAGACACTGAGACCTACACACTGAGACCAGAAACTGAGACCTACACACTGAGACCTACAAACTGGGACCAGAAACTGAGACCTACACACTGAGACCTGCACACTGAGACCTACACACTGAGACCTACACACTGAGACCAGAAACTGAGACCTACACACTGAGACCTACACACTGAGATCAGACACTAAGATCTACACACTGAGACCTACACACTGAGACCAGACACTGAGACCTACACACTGAGACCTACACACAGAGACCTACACACTGAGACCTACACACAGAGGCCAGACACTGAGACCTACACACTGAGACCACACACTGAGACCCACACACTGAGACCTACACACTGAGACCTACACACTGAGACCAGACACTGAGACCTACACACTGAGACCTACACACTCAGACCTACACACTGAGACCTACACACTGAGACCTACACACTGAGTCCTACACACTGAGACCTTCACACTGAGACCTACAGGCTGAGAGCAGACACTGAGACCTACACACTGAGACAAGACACTGAGACCTACATACTGAGACCTACACACTGAGACCTACACACTGAGACCAGACACTGAGACCTACACACTGAGACCTACACACTGAGACCAGACACTGAGACCTACACACTGAGACCAGACACTGAGACCTACACACTGAGACCAGACACTGAGACCTACACACTGAGACCAGACACTGAGACCTACACACTGAGACCAGACACTGAGACCTACATACTGAGACCTACACACTGAGACCTACACACTGAGACCAGACACTGAGACCTACACACTGAGACCTACACACTGAGACCAGACACTGAGACCTACACACTGAGACCAGACACTGAGACCTACACACTGAGACCAGACACTGAGACCTACACACTGAGACCAGACACTGAGACCTACACACTGAGACCAGACACTGAGACCTACACACTGAGACCTACACACTGAGACCTGCACACTGAGACCAGAAACTGAGACCTACACACTGAGACCTACACACTGAGGCCAGACACTGAGATCTACACATTGAGACCAGACACTGAGACCTACACACTGAGACCTACACACTGAGACCTACACACTGAGACCAGACACTGAGACCAGACACTGAGACCTACACACTGAGACCAGACACTGAGACCTACACACTGAGACCTACAGGCTGAGACCAGACACTGAGACCTACACACTGAGACCAGAAACTGAGACCTACACACTGAGACCTACAAACTGGGACCAGAAACTGAGACCTACACACTGAGACCTGCACACTGAGACCTACACACTGAGACCTACACACTGAGACCAGAAACTGAGACCTACACACTGAGACCTACACACTGAGATCAGACACTAAGATCTACACACTGAGACCTACACACTGAGACCAGACACTGAGACCTACACACTGAGACCTACACACTGAGACCAGACACTGAGACCTACACACTGAGACCTACACACATGAGACCTACACACTGAGACCTACACACTGAGACCTACACACTGAGACCTACACACTGAGTCCTACACACTGAGACTTCACACTGAGACCTACAGGCTGAGAGCAGACACTGAGACCTACACACTGAGACAAGACACTGAGACTACATACTGAGACCTACACACTGAGACCACACACTGAGACCAGACACTGAGACCTACACACTGAGACCTACACACTGAGACCAGACACTGAGACCTACACACTGAGACCAGACACTGAGACCTACACACTGAGACCAGACACTGAGACCTACACACTGAGACCAGACACTGAGACCTACACACTGAGACCAGACACTGAGACCTACATACTGAGACCTACACACTGAGACCTACACACTGAGACCAGACACTGAGACCTACACACTGAGACCTACACACTGAGACCAGACACTGAGACCTACACACTGAGACCAGACACTGAGACCTACACACTGAGACCAGACACTGAGACCTACACACTGAGACCAGACACTGAGACCTACACACTGAGACCAGACACTGAGACCTACACACTGAGACCTACACACTGAGACCTGCACACTGAGACCAGAAACTGAGACCTACACACTGAGACCTACACACTGAGACCAGACACTGAGACCTACACACTGAGACCAGACACTGAGACCTACACACTGAGACCAGACACTGAGACCTACACACTGAGACCAGACACTGAGACCTACACACTGAGACCAGACACTGAGACCTACACACTGAGACCTACTCACTGAGACCAGACGCTGAGACCTACACACTGAGAACAGACACTGAGACCAGACACTGAGACCTACACACTGAGACCTACACACTGAGACCAGACACTGAGACCTACACACTGAGACCTACACACTGAGGCCAGACACTGAGACCTACACACTGAGACCTACACACTGAGACCTACACACTGAGACCAGAAACTGAGACCTACACACTGAGACCTACACACTGAGACCAGACACTGAGACCTACACACTGAGACCTACACACTCAGACCTACACACTGAGACCTACACACTGAGACCTACACACTGAGTCCTACACACTGAGACCTTCACACTGAGACCTACAGGCTGAGAGCAGACACTGAGACCTACACACTGAGACAAGACACTGAGACCTACATACTGAGACCTACACACTGAGACCTACACACTGAGACCAGACACTGAGACCTACACACTGAGACCTACACACTGAGACCAGACACTGAGACCTACACACTGAGACCAGACACTGAGACCTACACACTGAGACCAGACACTGAGACCTACACACTGAGACCAGACACTGAGACCTACACACTGAGACCAGACACTGAGACCTACATACTGAGACCTACACACTGAGACCTACACACTGAGACCAGACACTGAGACCTACACACTGAGACCTACACACTGAGACCAGACACTGAGACCTACACACTGAGACCAGACACTGAGACCTACACACTGAGACCAGACACTGAGACCTACACACTGAGACCAGACACTGAGACCTACACACTGAGACCAGACACTGAGACCTACACACTGAGACCTACACACTGAGACCTGCACACTGAGACCAGAAACTGAGACCTACACACTGAGACCTACACACTGAGGCCAGACACTGAGATCTACACATTGAGACCAGACACTGAGACCTACACACTGAGACCTACACACTGAGACCTACACACTGAGACCAGACACTGAGACCAGACAC
This sequence comes from Salmo salar, assembly GCF_965601325.2. NCBI lineage: Eukaryota > Metazoa > Chordata > Actinopteri > Salmoniformes > Salmonidae > Salmo > Salmo salar. Next base: position 12,417,627 of record NC_138297.1, on the reverse strand, counting down.
TGAGACCTACACACTGAGACCAGACACTGAGACCTACACACTGAGACCTACAGGCTGAGACCAGACACTGAGACCTACACACTGAGACCAGAAACTGAGACCTACACACTGAGACCTACAAACTGGGACCAGAAACTGAGACCTACACACTGAGACCTGCACACTGAGACCTACACACTGAGACCTACACACTGAGACCAGAAACTGAGACCTACACACTGAGACCTACACACTGAGATCAGACACTAAGATCTACACACTGAGACCTACACACTGAGACCAGACACTGAGACCTACACACTGAGACCTACACACAGAGACCTACACACTGAGACCTACACACAGAGGCCAGACACTGAGACCTACACACTGAGACCACACACTGAGACCCACACACTGAGACCTACACACTGAGACCTACACACTGAGACCAGACACTGAGACCTACACACTGAGACCTACACACTCAGACCTACACACTGAGACCTACACACTGAGACCTACACACTGAGACCTACACACTGAGTCCTACACACTGAGACATTCACACTGAGACCTACAGGCTGAGAGCAGACACTGAGACCTACACACTGAGACAAGACACTGAGACCTACATACTGAGACCTACACACTGAGACCTACACACTGAGACCAGACACTGAGACCTACACACTGAGACCTACACACTGAGACCAGACACTGAGACCTACACACTGAGACCAGACACTGAGACCTACACACTGAGACCAGACACTGAGACCTACACACTGAGACCAGACACTGAGACCTACACACTGAGACCAGACACTGAGACCTACATACTGAGACCTACACACTGAGACCTACACACTGAGACCAGACACTGAGACCTACACACTGAGACCTACACACTGAGACCAGACACTGAGACCTACACACTGAGACCAGACACTGAGACCTACACACTGAGACCAGACACTGAGACCTACACACTGAGACCAGACACTGAGACCTACACACTGAGACCAGACACTGAGACCTACACACTGAGACCTACTCACTGAGACCAGACGCTGAGACCTACACACTGAGAACAGACACTGAGACCAGACACTGAGACCTACACACTGAAACCTACACACTGAGACCAGACACTGAGACCTACACACTGAGACCTACACACTGAGGCCAGACACTGAGACCTACACACTGAGACCTACACACTGAGACCTACACGCTGAGACCAGACACTGAGTCCAGACACTGAGACCTACACACTGAGACCAGACACTGAGACCTACACACTGAGACCTACACACTGAGACCTACACACTGAGACCTACTCACTGAGACCAGACACTGAGACCTACACACTGAGACCTACACACTGAGACCAGACACTGAGACCAGACACTGAGACCTACGCACTGAGACCAGACACTGAGACCTACACACTGAGACCTACAGGCTGAGACCAGACACTGAGACCTACACACTGAGACCAGAAACTGAGACCTACACACTGAGACCTACAAACTGGGACCAGAAACTGAGACCTACACACTGAGACCTGCACACTGAGACCTACACACTGAGACCTACACACTGAGACCAGAAACTGAGACCTACACACTGAGACCTACACACTGAGATCAGACACTAAGATCTACACACTGAGACCTACACACTGAGACCAGACACTGAGACCTACACACTGAGACCTACACACAGAGACCTACACACTGAGACCTACACACAGAGGCCAGACACTGAGACCTACACACTGAGACCACACACTGAGACCCACACACTGAGACCTACACACTGAGACCTACACACTGAGACCAGACACTGAGACCTACACACTGAGACCTACACACTCAGACCTACACACTGAGACCTACACACTGAGACCTACACACTGAGTCCTACACACTGAGACCTTCACACTGAGACCTACAGGCTGAGAGCAGACACTGAGACCTACACACTGAGACAAGACACTGAGACCTACAGACGGAGACCTACACACTGAGACCAGACACTGAGTCCAGACACTGAGACCTACACACTGAGACCAGACACTGAGACCTACACACTGAGACCTACACACTGAGACCTACTCACTGAGACCAGCCACTGAGACCTACACACTGAGACCAGACACTGAGACCTACATACTGAGACCTACACACTGAGACCTACACACTGAGACCAGACACTGAGACCTACACACTGAGACCTACACACTGAGACCAGACACTGAGACCTACACACTGAGACCAGACACTGAGACCTACACACTGAGACCAGACACTGAGACCTACACACTGAGACCAGACACTGAGACCTACACACTGAGACCAGACACTGAGACCTACACACTGAGACCTACACACTGAGACCTGCACACTGAGACCAGAAACTGAGACCTACACACTGAGACCTACACACTGAGACCAGACACTGAGACCTACACACTGAGACCTACTCACTGAGACCAGACGCTGAGACCTACACACTGAGAACAGACACTGAGACCAGACACTAAGACCTACACACTGAAACCTACACACTGAGACCAGACACTGAGACCTACACACTGAGACCTACACACTGAGGCCAGACACTGAGACCTACACACTGAGACCTACACACTGAGACCTACACGCTGAGACCAGACACTGAGTCCAGACACTGAGACCTACACACTGAGACCAGACACTGAGACCTACACACTGAGACCTACACACTGAGACCTACACACTGAGACCTACTCACTGAGACCAGACACTGAGACCTACACACTGAGACCTACACACTGAGACCTACACACTCAGACCTACACACTGAGACCAGACACTGAGACCTACACACTGAGACCTACACACTGAGACCTACACACTGAGACCAGACACTGCGACCTACACACTGAGACCAGACACTGAGACCTACACACTGAGACCTACACACTGAGACCTACACGCTGAGACCAGACACCGAGACCTACACACTGAGACCAGAAACTGAGACCTACACACTGAGACCTACAAACTGGGACCAGAAACTGAGACCTACACACTGAGACCTGCACACTGAGACCTACACACTGAGACTTACACACTGAGACCAGAAACTGAGACCTACACACTGAGACCTACACACTGAGATCAGACACTAAGACCTACACACTGAGACCTACACACTGAGACCAGACACTGAGACCTACACACTGAGACCTACACACTGAGACCAGACACTGAGACCTACACACTGAGACCAGACACTGAGACCTACACACTGAGACCAGACACTGAGACCTACACACTGAGACCAGACACTGAGACCTACACACTGAGACCAGACACTGAGACCTACACACTGAGACCTACACACTGAGACCTGCACACTGAGACCAGAAACTGAGACCTACACACTGAGACCTACACACTGAGACCAGACACTGAGACCTACACACTGAGACCTACTCACTGAGACCAGACGCTGAGACCTACACACTGAGAACAGACACTGAGACCAGACACTGAGACCTACACACTGAAACCTACACACTGAGACCAGACACTGAGACCTACACACTGAGACCTACACACTGAGGCCAGACACTGAGACCTACACACTGAGACCTACACACTGAGACCTACACGCTGAGACCAGACACTGAGTCCAGACACTGAGACCTACACACTGAGACCAGACACTGAGACCTACACACTGAGACCTACACACTGAGACCTACACACTGAGACCTACTCACTGAGACCAGACACTGAGACCTACACACTGAGACCTACACACTGAGACCTACACACTCAGACCTACACACTGAGACCAGACACTGAGACCTACACACTGAGACCTACACACTGAGACCTACACACTGAGACCAGACACTGCGACCTACACACTGAGACCAGACACTGAGACCTACACACTGAGACCTACACACTGAGACCTACACGCTGAGACCAGACACCGAGACCTACACACTGAGACCAGAAACTGAGACCTACACACTGAGACTTACACACTGAGACCAGAAACTGAGACCTACACACTGAGACCTACACACTGAGATCAGACACTAAGACCTACACACTGAGACCTACACACTGAGACCAGACACTGAGACCTACACACTGAGACCTACACACTGAGACCTACACGCTGAGACCAGACACCGAGACCTACACACTGAGACCAGAAACTGAGACCTACACACTGAGACCTACAAACTGGGACCAGAAACTGAGACCTACACACTGAGACCTGCACACTGAGACCTACACACTGAGACTTACACACTGAGACCAGAAACTGAGACCTACACACTGAGACCTACACACTGAGATCAGACACTAAGACCTACACACTGAGACCTACACACTGAGACCAGACACTGAGACCTACACACTGAGACCTACACACTGAGACCAGACACTGAGACCTACACACTGAGACCAGACACTGAGACCTACACACTGAGACCAGACACTGAGACCTACACACTGAGACCAGACACTGAGACCTACACACTGAGACCAGACACTGAGACCTACACACTGAGACCTACACACTGAGACCTGCACACTGAGACCAGAAACTGAGACCTACACACTGAAACCTACACACTGAGACCAGACACTGAGACCTACACACTGAGACCTACACACTGAGGCCAGACACTGAGACCTACACACTGAGACCTACACACTGAGACCTACACGCTGAGACCAGACACTGAGTCCAGACACTGAGACCTACACACTGAGACCAGACACTGAGACCTACACACTGAGACCTACACACTGAGACCTACACACTGAGACCTACTCACTGAGACCAGACACTGAGACCTACACACTGAGACCTACACACTGAGACCTACACACTCAGACCTACACACTGAGACCAGACACTGAGACCTACACACTGAGACCTACACACTGAGACCTACACACTGAGACCAGACACTGCGACCTACACACTGAGACCAGACACTGAGACCTACACACTGAGACCTACACACTGAGACCTACACGCTGAGACCAGACACCGAGACCTACACACTGAGACCAGAAACTGAGACCTACACACTGAGACTTACACACTGAGACCAGAAACTGAGACCTACACACTGAGACCTACACACTGAGATCAGACACTAAGACCTACACACTGAGACCTACACACTGAGACCAGACACTGAGACCTACACACTGAGACCTACACACTGAGACCTACACGCTGAGACCAGACACCGAGACCTACACACTGAGACCAGAAACTGAGACCTACACACTGAGACCTACAAACTGGGACCAGAAACTGAGACCTACACACTGAGACCTGCACACTGAGACCTACACACTGAGACTTACACACTGAGACCAGAAACTGAGACCTACACACTGAGACCTACACACTGAGATCAGACACTAAGACCTACACACTGAGACCTACACACTGAGACCAGACACTGAGACCTACACACTGAGACCTACACACTGAGACCAGACACTGAGACCTACACACTGAGACCAGACACTGAGACCTACACACTGAGACCAGACACTGAGACCTACACACTGAGACCAGACACTGAGACCTACACACTGAGACCAGACACTGAGACCTACACACTGAGACTTACACACTGAGACCAGAAACTGAGACCTACACACTGAGACCTACACACTGAGACCGCCTGCGACCACACCTGAGACCAGACACTGAGACCTCCCGGCCTACACACTGAGACCTACACGCTGAGACCAGACACCGAGACCTACACACTGAGACCAGAAACTGAGACCTACACACTGAGACCTACAAACTGGGACCAGAAACTGAGACCTACACACTGAGACCTGCACACTGAGACCTACACACTGAGACTTACACACTGAGACCAGAAACTGAGACCTACACACTGAGACCTACACACTGAGATCAGACACTAAGACCTACACACTGAGACCTACACACTGAGACCAGACACTGAGACCTACACACTGAGACCTACACACTGAGACCAGACACTGAGACCTACACACTGAGACCAGACACTGAGACCTACACACTGAGACCAGACACTGAGACCTACACACTGAGACCAGACACTGAGACCTACACACTGAGACCAGACACTGAGACCTACACACTGAGACCTACACACTGAGACCTGCACACTGAGACCAGAAACTGAGACCTACACACTGAGACCTACACACTGAGACCAGACACTGAGACCTACACACTGAGACCTACTCACTGAGACCAGACGCTGAGACCTACACACTGAGAACAGACACTGAGACCAGACACTGAGACCTACACACTGAAACCTACACACTGAGACCAGACACTGAGACCTACACACTGAGACCTACACACTGAGGCCAGACACTGAGACCTACACACTGAGACCTACACACTGAGACCTACACGCTGAGACCAGACACTGAGTCCAGACACTGAGACCTACACACTGAGACCAGACACTGAGACCTACACACTGAGACCTACACACTGAGACCTACACACTGAGACCTACTCACTGAGACCAGACACTGAGACCTACACACTGAGACCTACACTCTGAGACCTACACACTCAGACCTACACACTGAGACCAGACACTGAGACCTACACACTGAGACCTACACACTGAGACCTACACACTGAGACCAGACACTGAGACCTACACACTGAGACCTGCACACTGAGACCAGACACTGAGACCTACACACTGAGACCTACACACTGAGACCTACACGCTGAGACCAGACACCGAGACCTACACACTGAGACCAGAAACTGAGACCTACACACTGAGACTTACACACTGAGACCAGAAACTGAGACCTACACACTGAGACCTACACACTGAGATCAGACACTAAGACCTACACACTGAGACCTACACACTGAGACCAGACACTGAGACCTACACACTGAGACCTACACACTGAGACCTACACACTGAGACCTACACACTGAGGCCAGACACTGAGATCTACACATTGAGACCAGACACTGAGACCTACACACTGAGACCTACACACTGAGACCTAATCACTGAGACCAGACACTGAGACCTACACACTGAGACCTACACACTCAGACCTACACACTGAGACCTACACACTGAGACCTACACACTGAGTCCTACACACTGAGACCTACACACTGAGACCTACACACTGAGACCAGACACTGAGACCTACACACTGAGACCTACACACTCAGACCTACACGCTGAGACAAGACACTGAGACCTACACACGGAGATCTATACACTGAGACCAGACACTGAGTCCAGACACTGAGACCTACACACTGAGACCAGACACTGAGACCTACACACTGAGACCTACACACTGAGACCTACTCACTGAGTCCCACACACTGTGACCAGACACTGAGACCTACACACTGAGACCTACACACTCAGACCTACACACTGAGACCTACACACTGAGACCTAAACACTGAGTCCTACACAGACCTACACACTGAGACCTACACGCTGAGACCAGACACTGAGACCTACACACTGAGACAAGACACTGAGACCTACACACGGAGACCTACACACTGAGACCAGACACTGAGTCCAGACACTGAGACCTACACACTGAGACCAGACACTGAGACCTACACACTGAGACCTACACACTGAGACCTACTCACTGAGACCAGCCACTGAGCCCTACACACTGAGACCAGACACTGAGACCTACATACTGAGACCTACACACTGAGACCTACACACTGAGACCAGACACTGAGACCTACACACTGAGACCTACACACTGAGACCAGACACTGAGACCTACACACTGAGACCAGACACTGAGACCTACACACTGAGACCAGACACTGAGACCTACACACTGAGACCTACACACTGAGACCTACACACTGAGACCTGCACACTGAGACCAGAAACTGAGACCTACACACTGAGACCTACACACTGAGACCAGACACTGAGACCTACACACTGAGACCTACTCACTGAGACCAGACACTGAGACCTACACACTGAGACCAGACATTGAGTCCAGACACTGAGACCTAGACATTGAGACCTATACACTGAGACCTACTCACTGAGACCAGACGCTGAGACCTACACACTGAGACCAGACACTGAGACCAGACACTGAGTCCTACACACTGAAACCTACACACTGAGACCAGACACTGAGACCTACACACTGAGACCTACACACGGAGACCTACACACTGAGACCTACACACTGAGACCTACACACTGAGGCCAGACACTGAGACCTCCACACTGAGACCTACACACTGAGACCGACACGCTGAGACCAGACACTGAGTCCAGACACTGAGACCTACACACTGAGACCAGACACTGAGACCTACACACTGAGACCTACACACTGAGACCTACTCACTGAGACCAGACACTGAGACCTACACACTGAGACATACACACTGATACCTACACACTGAGACCTACACACTGAGACCAGACACTGAGACCTACACACTGAGACCTACACACTGAGACCTACACACTGAGAACTACACACTGAGACCAGACACTGAGACCAGACACTGAGACCTACACACTGAGACCAGACACTGAGACCTACACACTGAGACCTACAGGCTGAGACCAGACACTGAGACCTACACACTGAGACCAGAAACTGAGACCTACACACTGAGGCCTACAAACTGGGACCAGAAACTGAGACCTACACACTGAGACCTGCACACTGAGACCTACACACTGAGACCTACACACTGAGACCAGAAACTGAGACCTACACACTGAGACCTACACACTGAGATCAGACACTAAGATCTACACACTGAGACCTACACACTGAGACCAGACACTGAGACCTACACACTGAGACCTACACACAGAGACCTACACACTGAGACCTACACACTGAGACCTACACACAGAGGCCAGACACTGAGACCTACACACTGAGACCACACACTGAGACCCACACACTGAGACCTACACACTGAGACCTACACACTGAGACCAGACACTGAGACCTACACACTGAGACCTACACACTCAGACCTACACACTGAGACCTACACACTGAGACCTACACACTGAGTCCTACACACTGAGACCTTCACACTGATACCTACAGGCTGAGACCAGACACTGAGACCTACACACTGAGACAAGACACTGAGACCTACAGACGGAGACCTACACACTGAGACCAGACACTGAGTCCAGACACTGAGACCTACACACTGAGACCAGACACTGAGACCTACACACTGAGACCTACACACTGAGACCTACTCTCTGAGACCAGCCACTGAGACCTACACACTGAGACCAGACACTGAGACCTACATACTGAGACCTACACACTGAGACCTACACACTGAGACCAGACACTGAGACCTACACACTGAGAACTACACACTGAGACCAGACACTGAGACCTACACACTGAGACCAGACACTGAGACCTACACACTGACACCAGACACTGAGACCTACACACTGAGACCAGACACTGAGACCTACACACTGAGACCAGACACTGAGACCTACACACTGAGACCTACACACTGAGACCTGCACACTGAGACCAGAAACTGAGACCTACACACTGAGACCTACTCACTGAGACCAGACGCTGAGACCTACACACTGAGAACAGACACTGAGACCAGACACTGAGACCTACACACTGAAACCTACACACTGAGACCAGACACTGAGACCTACACACTGAGACCTACACACTGAGGCCAGACACTGAGACCTACACACTGAGACCTACACACTGAGACCTACACGCTGAGACCAGACACTGAGTCCAGACACTGAGACCTACACACTGAGACCAGACACTGAGACCTACACACTGAGACCTACACATTGAGACCTACACACTGAGACCTACTCACTGAGACCAGACACTGAGACCTACACACTGAGACCTACACACTGAGACCTACACACTCAGACCTACACACTGAGACCAGACACTGAGACCTACACACTGAGACCTACACACTGAGACCTACACACTGAGACCAGACACTGCAACCTACACACTGAGACCAGACACTGAGACCTACACACTGAGACCTACACACTGAGACCTACACGCTGAGACCAGACACCGAGACCTACACACTGAGACCAGAAACTGAGACCTACACACTGAGACCTACAAACTGGGACCAGAAACTGAGACCTACACACTGAGACCTGCACACTGAGACCTACACACTGAGACTTACACACTGAGACCAGAAACTGAGACCTACACACTGAGACCTACACAATGAGATCAGACACTAAGACCTACACACTGAGACCTACACACTGAGACCAGACACTGAGACCTACACACTGAGACCTACACACTGAGACCTACACACTGAGACCTACACACTGAGGCCAGACACTGAGATCTACACATTGAGACCAGACACTGAGACCTACACACTGAGACCTACACACTGAGACCTACACACTGAGACCAGACACTGAGACCAGACACTGAGACCTACACACTGAGACCAGACACTGAGACCTACACACTGAGACCTACAGGCTGAGACCAGACACTGAGACCTACACACTGAGACCAGAAACTGAGACCTACACACTGAGACCTACAAACTGGGACCAGAAACTGAGACCTACACACTGAGACCTGCACACTGAGACCTACACACTGAGACCTACACACTGAGACCAGAAACTGAGACCTACACACTGAGACCTACACACTGAGATCAGACACTAAGATCTACACACTGAGACCTACACACTGAGACCAGACACTGAGACCTACACACTGAGACCTACACACAGAGACCTACACACTGAGACCTACACACAGAGGCCAGACACTGAGACCTACACACTGAGACCACACACTGAGACCCACACACTGAGACCTACACACTGAGACCTACACACTGAGACCAGACACTGAGACCTACACACTGAGACCTACACACTCAGACCTACACACTGAGACCTACACACTGAGACCTACACACTGAGTCCTACACACTGAGACCTTCACACTGAGACCTACAGGCTGAGAGCAGACACTGAGACCTACACACTGAGACAAGACACTGAGACCTACATACTGAGACCTACACACTGAGACCTACACACTGAGACCAGACACTGAGACCTACACACTGAGACCTACACACTGAGACCAGACACTGAGACCTACACACTGAGACCAGACACTGAGACCTACACACTGAGACCAGACACTGAGACCTACACACTGAGACCAGACACTGAGACCTACACACTGAGACCAGACACTGAGACCTACATACTGAGACCTACACACTGAGACCTACACACTGAGACCAGACACTGAGACCTACACACTGAGACCTACACAATGAGACCAGACACTGAGACCTACACACTGAGACCAGACACTGAGACCTACACACTGAGACCAGACACTGAGACCTACACACTGAGACCAGACACTGAGACCTACACACTGAGACCAGACACTGAGACCTACACACTGAGACCTACACACTGAGACCTGCACACTGAGACCAGAAACTGAGACCTACACACTGAGACCTACACACTGAGACCAGACACTGAGACCTACACACTGAGACCTACTCAATGAGACCAGACGCTGAGACCTACACACTGAGAACAGACACTGAGACCAGACACTGAGACCTACACACTGAAACCTACACACTGAGACCAGACACTGAGACCTACACACTGAGACCTACACACTGAAGCCAGACACTGAGACCTACACACTGAGACCTACACACTGAGACCTACACGCTGAGACCAGACACTGAGTCCAGACACTGAGACCTACACACTGAGACCAGACACTGAGACCTACACACTGAGACCTACACACTGAGACCTACACACTGAGACCTACTCACTGAGACCAGACACTGAGACCTACACACTGAGACCTACACACTGAGACCAGACACTGAGACCAGACACTGAGACCTACACACTGAGACCAGACACTGAGACCTACACACTGAGACCTACAGGCTGAGACCAGACACTGAGACCTACACACTGAGACCAGAAACTGAGACCTACACACTGAGACCTACAAACTGGGACCAGAAACTGAGACCTACACACTGAGACCTGCACACTGAGACCTACACACTGAGACCTACACACTGAGACCAGAAACTGAGACCTACACACTGAGACCTACACACTGAGATCAGACACTAAGATCTACACACTGAGACCTACACACTGAGACCAGACACTGAGACCTACACACTGAGACCTACACACAGAGACCTACACACTGAGACCTACACACAGAGGCCAGACACTGAGACCTACACACTGAGACCACACACTGAGACCCACACACTGAGACCTACACACTGAGACCTACACACTGAGACCAGACACTGAGACCTACACACTGAGACCTACACACTCAGACCTACACACTGAGACCTACAGGCTGAGACCAGACACTGAGACCTACACACTGAGACAAGACACTGAGACCTACAGACGGAGACCTACACACTGAGACCAGACACTGAGTCCAGACACTGAGACCTACACACTGAGACCAGACACTGAGACCTACACACTGAGACCTACACACTGAGACCTACTCACTGAGACCAGCCACTGAGACCTACACACTGAGACCAGACACTGAGACCTACATACTGAGACCTACACACTGAGACCTACACACTGAGACCAGACACTGAGACCTACACACTGAGACCTACACACTGAGACCAGACACTGAGACCTACACACTGAGACCAGACACTGAGACCTACACACTGAGACCAGACACTGAGACCTACACACTGAGACCAGACACTGAGACCTACACACTGAGACCAGACACTGAGACCTACACACTGAGACCTACACACTGAGACCTGCACACTGAGACCAGAAACTGAGACCTACACACTGAGACCTACTCACTGAGACCAGACGCTGAGACCTACACACTGAGAACAGACACTGAGACCAGACACTGAGACCTACACACTGAAACCTACACACTGAGACCAGACACTGAGACCTACACACTGAGACCTACACACTGAGGCCAGACACTGAGACCTACACACTGAGACCTACACACTGAGACCTACACGCTGAGACCAGACACTGAGTCCAGACACTGAGACCTACACACTGAGACCAGACACTGAGACCTACACACTGAGACCTACACATTGAGACCTACACACTGAGACCTACTCACTGAGACCAGACACTGAGACCTACACACTGAGACCTACACACTGAGACCTACACACTCAGACCTACACACTGAGACCAGACACTGAGACCTACACACTGAGACCTACACACTGAGACCTACACACTGAGACCAGACACTGCAACCTACACACTGAGACCAGACACTGAGACCTACACACTGAGACCTACACACTGAGACCTACACGCTGAGACCAGACACCGAGACCTACACACTGAGACCAGAAACTGAGACCTACACACTGAGACCTACAAACTGGGACCAGAAACTGAGACCTACACACTGAGACCTGCACACTGAGACCTACACACTGAGACTTACACACTGAGACCAGAAACTGAGACCTACACACTGAGACCTACACAATGAGATCAGACACTAAGACCTACACACTGAGACCTACACACTGAGACCAGACACTGAGACCTACACACTGAGACCTACACACTGAGACCTACACACTGAGACCTACACACTGAGGCCAGACACTGAGATCTACACATTGAGACCAGACACTGAGACCTACACACTGAGACCTACACACTGAGACCTACACACTGAGACCAGACACTGAGACCAGACACTGAGACCTACACACTGAGACCAGACACTGAGACCTACACACTGAGACCTACAGGCTGAGACCAGACACTGAGACCTACACACTGAGACCAGAAACTGAGACCTACACACTGAGACCTACAAACTGGGACCAGAAACTGAGACCTACACACTGAGACCTGCACACTGAGACCTACACACTGAGACCTACACACTGAGACCAGAAACTGAGACCTACACACTGAGACCTACACACTGAGACGCACGACCACCTGAGACCTACACACTGAGACCGACCTGAGCCACACACGAGACCTACACACTGAGACCTACACACAGAGGCCAGACACTGAGACCTACACACTGAGACCACACACTGAGACCCACACACTGAGACCTACACACTGAGACCTACACACTGAGACCAGACACTGAGACCTACACACTGAGACCTACACACTCAGACCTACACACTGAGACCTACACACTGAGACCTACACACTGAGTCCTACACACTGAGACCTTCACACTGAGACCTACAGGCTGAGAGCAGACACTGAGACCTACACACTGAGACAAGACACTGAGACCTACATACTGAGACCTACACACTGAGACCTACACACTGAGACCAGACACTGAGACCTACACACTGAGACCTACACACTGAGACCAGACACTGAGACCTACACACTGAGACCAGACACTGAGACCTACACACTGAGACCAGACACTGAGACCTACACACTGAGACCAGACACTGAGACCTACACACTGAGACCAGACACTGAGACCTACATACTGAGACCTACACACTGAGACCTACACACTGAGACCAGACACTGAGACCTACACACTGAGACCTACACACTGAGACCAGACACTGAGACCTACACACTGAGACCAGACACTGAGACCTACACACTGAGACCAGACACTGAGACCTACACACTGAGACCAGACACTGAGACCTACACACTGAGACCAGACACTGAGACCTACACACTGAGACCTACACACTGAGACCTGCACACTGAGACCAGAAACTGAGACCTACACACTGAGACCTACACACTGAGACCAGACACTGAGACCTACACACTGAGACCTACTCACTGAGACCAGACGCTGAGACCTACACACTGAGAACAGACACTGAGACCAGACACTGAGACCTACACACTGAAACCTACACACTGAGACCAGACACTGAGACCTACACACTGAGACCTACACACTGAGGCCAGACACTGAGACCTACACACTGAGACCTACACACTGAGACCTACACGCTGAGACCAGACACTGAGTCCAGACACTGAGACCTACACACTGAGACCAGACACTGAGACCTACACACTGAGACCTACACACTGAGACCTACACACTGAGACCTACTCACTGAGACCAGACACTGAGACCTACACACTGAGACCTACACACTGAGACCAGACACTGAGACCAGACACTGAGACCTACACACTGAGACCAGACACTGAGACCTACACACTGAGACCTACAGGCTGAGACCAGACACTGAGACCTACACACTGAGACCAGAAACTGAGACCTACACACTGAGACCTACAAACTGGGACCAGAAACTGAGACCTACACACTGAGACCTGCACACTGAGACCTACACACTGAGACCTACACACTGAGACCAGAAACTGAGACCTACACACTGAGACCTACACACTGAGATCAGACACTAAGATCTACACACTGAGACCTACACACTGAGACCAGACACTGAGACCTACACACTGAGACCTACACACAGAGACCTACACACTGAGACCTACACACAGAGGCCAGACACTGAGACCTACACACTGAGACCACACACTGAGACCCACACACTGAGACCTACACACTGAGACCTACACACTGAGACCAGACACTGAGACCTACACACTGAGACCTACACACTCAGACCTACACACTGAGACCTACAGGCTGAGACCAGACACTGAGACCTACACACTGAGACAAGACACTGAGACCTACAGACGGAGACCTACACACTGAGACCAGACACTGAGTCCAGACACTGAGACCTACACACTGAGACCAGACACTGAGACCTACACACTGAGACCTACACACTGAGACCTACTCACTGAGACCAGCCACTGAGACCTACACACTGAGACCAGACACTGAGACCTACATACTGAGACCTACACACTGAGACCTACACACTGAGACCAGACACTGAGACCTACACACTGAGACCTACACACTGAGACCAGACACTGAGACCTACACACTGAGACCAGACACTGAGACCTACACACTGAGACCAGACACTGAGACCTACACACTGAGACCAGACACTGAGACCTACACACTGAGACCAGACACTGAGACCTACACACTGAGACCTACACACTGAGACCTGCACACTGAGACCAGAAACTGAGACCTACACACTGAGACCTACACACTGAGACCAGACACTGAGACCTACACACTGAGACTTACACACTGAGACCAGAAACTGAGACCTACACACTGAGACCTACACAATGAGATCAGACACTAAGACCTACACACTGAGACCTACACACTGAGACCAGACACTGAGACCTACACACTGAGACCTACACACTGAGACCTACACACTGAGACCTACACACTGAGGCCAGACACTGAGATCTACACATTGAGACCAGACACTGAGACCTACACACTGAGACCTACACACTGAGACCTACACACTGAGACCAGACACTGAGACCAGACACTGAGACCTACACACTGAGACCAGACACTGAGACCTACACACTGAGACCTACAGGCTGAGACCAGACACTGAGACCTACACACTGAGACCAGAAACTGAGACCTACACACTGAGACCTACAAACTGGGACCAGAAACTGAGACCTACACACTGAGACCTGCACACTGAGACCTACACACTGAGACCTACACACTGAGACCAGAAACTGAGACCTACACACTGAGACCTACACACTGAGATCAGACACTAAGATCTACACACTGAGACCTACACACTGAGACCAGACACTGAGACCTACACACTGAGACCTACACACAGAGACCTACACACTGAGACCTACACACAGAGGCCAGACACTGAGACCTACACACTGAGACCACACACTGAGACCCACACACTGAGACCTACACACTGAGACCTACACACTGAGACCAGACACTGAGACCTACACTCTGAGACCTACACACTCAGACCTACACACTGAGACCTACACACTGAGACCTACACACTGAGTCCTACACACTGAGACCTTCACACTGAGACCTACAGGCTGAGAGCAGACACTGAGACCTACACACTGAGACAAGACACTGAGACCTACATACTGAGACCTACACACTGAGACCTACACACTGAGACCAGACACTGAGACCTACACACTGAGACCTACACACTGAGACCAGACACTGAGACCTACACACTGAGACCAGACACTGAGACCTACACACTGAGACCAGACACTGAGACCTACACACTGAGACCAGACACTGAGACCTACACACTGAGACCAGACACTGAGACCTACATACTGAGACCTACACACTGAGACCTACACACTGAGACCAGACACTGAGACCTACACACTGAGACCTACACACTGAGACCAGACACTGAGACCTACACACTGAGACCAGACACTGAGACCTACACACTGAGACCAGACACTGAGACCTACACACTGAGACCAGACACTGAGACCTACACACTGAGACCAGACACTGAGACCTACACACTGAGACCTACACACTGAGACCTGCACACTGAGACCAGAAACTGAGACCTACACACTGAGACCTACACACTGAGACCAGACACTGAGACCTACACACTGAGACCTACTCACTGAGACCAGACGCTGAGACCTACACACTGAGAACAGACACTGAGACCAGACACTGAGACCTACACACTGAAACCTACACACTGAGACCAGACACTGAGACCTACACACTGAGACCTACACACTGAGGCCAGACACTGAGACCTACACACTGAGACCTACACACTGAGACCTACACGCTGAGACCAGACACTGAGTCCAGACACTGAGACCTACACACTGAGACCAGACACTGAGACCTACACACTGAGACCTACACACTGAGACCTACACACTGAGACCTACTCACTGAGACCAGACACTGAGACCTAAACACTGAGACCTACACACTGAGACCAGACACTGAGACCAGACACTGAGACCTACACACTGAGACCAGACACTGAGACCTACACACTGAGACCTACAGGCTGAGACCAGACACTGAGACCTACACACTGAGACCAGAAACTGAGACCTACACACTGAGACCTACAAACTGGGACCAGAAACTGAGACCTACACACTGAGACCTGCACACTGAGACCTACACACTGAGACCTACACACTGAGACCAGAAACTGAGACCTACACACTGAGACCTACACACTGAGATCAGACACTAAGATCTACACACTGAGACCTACACACTGAGACCAGACACTGAGACCTACACACTGAGACCTACACACAGAGACCTACACACTGAGACCTACACACAGAGGCCAGACACTGAGAACTACACACTGAGACCACACACTGAGACCCACACACTGAGACCTACACACTGAGACCTACACACTGAGACCAGACACTGAGACCTACACACTGAGACCTACACACTCAGACCTACACACTGAGACCTACACACTGAGACCTACACACTGAGTCCTACACACTGAGACCTTCACACTGAGACCTACAGGCTGAGACCAGTCACTGAGACCTACACACTGAGACAAGACACTGAGACCTACAGACGGAGACCTACACACTGAGACCAGACACTGAGTCCAGACACTGAGACCTACACACTGAGACCAGACACTGAGACCTACACACTGAGACCTACACACTGAGACCTACTCACTGAGACCAGCCACTGAGACCTACACACTGAGACCAGACACTGAGACCTACATACTGAGACCTACACACTGAGACCTACACACTGAGACCAGACACTGAGACCTACACACTGAGACCTACACACTGAGACCAGACACTGAGACCTACACACTGAGACCAGACACTGAGACCTACACACTGAGACCAGACACTGAGACCTACACACTGAGACCAGACACTGAGACCTACACACTGAGACCAGACACTGAGACCTACACACTGAGACCTACACACTGAGACCTGCACACTGAGACCAGAAACTGAGACCTACACACTGAGACCTACACACTGAGACCAGACACTGAGACCTACACACTGAGACCTACTCACTGAGACCAGACGCTGAGACCTACACACTGAGAACAGACACTGAGACCAGACACTGAGACCTACACACTGAAACCTACACACTGAGACCAGACACTGAGACCTACACACTGAGACCTACACACTGAGGCCAGACACTGAGACCTACACACTGAGACCTACACACTGAGACCTACACGCTGAGACCAGACACTGAGTCCAGACACTGAGACCTACACACTGAGACCAGACACTGAGACCTACACACTGAGACCTACACACTGAGACCTACACACTGAGACCTACTCACTGAGACCAGACACTGAGACCTACACACTGAGACCTACACACTGAGACCTACACACTCAGACCTACACACTGAGACCAGAAACTGAGACCTACACACTGAGACCTACAAACTGGGACCAGAAACTGAGACCTACACACTGAGACCTGCACACTGAGACCTACACACTGAGACTTACACACTGAGACCAGAAACTGAGACCTACACACTGAGACCTACACACTGAGATCAGACACTAAGACCTACACACTGAGACCTACACACTGAGACCAGACACTGAGACCTACACACTGAGACCTACACACTGAGACCTACACACTGAGACCTACACACTGAGGCCAGACACTGAGATCTACACATTGAGACCAGACACTGAGACCTACACACTGAGACCTACACACTGAGACCTAATCACTGAGACCAGACACTGAGACCTACACACTGAGACCTACACACTCAGACCTACACACTGAGACCTACACACTGAGACCTACACACTGAGTCCTACACACTGAGACGTACACACTGAGACCTACACACTGAGACCAGACACTGAGACCTACACACTGAGACAAGACACTGAGACCTACACACGGAGACCTACACACTGAGACCAGACACTGAGTCCAGACACTGAGACCTACACACTGAGACCAGACACTGAGACCTACACACTGAGACCTACACACTGAGACCTACTCACTGAGACCAGCCACTGAGACCTACACACTGAGACCAGACACTGAGACCTACATACTGAGACCTACATACTGAGACCTACACACTGAGACGTGCACACTGAGACCTACACACTGAGACCTACACACTGAGACCAGAAACTGAGACCTACACACTGAGACCTACACACTGAGATCAGACACTAAGACCTACACACTGACACCTACACACTGAGACCAGACACTGAGACCTACACACTGAGACCTACACACTGAGACCTACACACTGAGACCTACACACTGAGGCCAGACACTGAGACCTACACACTGAGACCAGACACTGAGACCTACACACTGAGACCTACACACTGAGACCTACACACTGAGACCTACACACTGAGACCTAATCACTGAGACCAGACACTGAGACCTACACACTGAGACCTACACACTGAGACCTACACACTGAGACCTACACACTGAGACCTGCACACTGAGACCAGAAACTGAGACCTACACACTGAGACCTACACACTGAGACCAGACACTGAGACCTACACACTGAGACCTACTCACTGAGACCAGACGCTGAGACCTACACACTGAGAACAGACACTGAGACCAGACACTGAGACCTACACACTGAAACCGACACACTGAGACCAGACACTGAGACCTACACACTGAGACCTACACACTGAGGCCAGACACTGAGACCTACACACTGAGACCTACACACTGAGACCTACACGCTGAGACCAGACACTGAGTCCAGACACTGAGACCTACACACTGAGACCAGACACTGAGACCTACACACTGAGACCTACACACTGAGACCTACACACTGAGACCTACTCACTGAGACCAGACACTGAGACCTACACACTGAGACCTACACACTGAGACCTACACACTCAGACCTACACACTGAGACCAGACACTGAGACCTACACACTGATACCTACACACTGAGACCTACACACTGAGACCAGACACTGCGACCTACACACTGAGACCAGACACTGAGACCTACACACTGAGACCTACACACTGAGACCTACACGCTGAGACCAGACACCGAGACCTACACACTGAGACCAGAAACTGAGACCTACACACTGAGACCTACAAACTGGGACCAGAAACTGAGACCTACACACTGAGACCTGCACACTGAGACCTACACACTGAGATCAGACACTAAGACCTACACACTGAGACCTACACACTGAGACCAGACACTGAGACCTACACACTGAGACCTACACACTGAGACCTACACACTGAGACCTACACACTGAGGCCAGACACTGAGATCTACACATTGAGACCAGACACTGAGACCTACACACTGAGACCTACACACTGAGACCTAATCACTGAGACCAGACACTGAGACCTACACACTGAGACCTACACACTCAGACCTACACACTGAGACCTACACACTGAGACCTACACACTGAGTCCTACACACTGAGACCTACACACTGAGACCTACACACTGAGACCAGACACTGAGACCTACACACTGAGACAAGACACTGAGACCTACACACGGAGACCTACACACTGAGACCAGACACTGAGTCCAGACACTGAGACCTACACACTGAGACCAGACACTGAGACCTACACACTGAGACCTACACACTGAGACCTACTCACTGAGACCAGCCACTGAGACCTACACACTGAGACCAGACACTGAGACCTACATACTGAGACCTACATACTGAGACCTACACACTGAGACCTGCACACTGAGACCTACACACTGAGACCTACACACTGAGACCAGACACTGAGACCTACACACTGAGACCAGACACTGAGACCTACACACTGAGACCAGACACTGAGACCTACACACTGAGACCAGACACTGAGACCTACACACTGAGACCTACACACTGAGACCTGCACACTGAGACCAGAAACTGAGACCTACACACAGAGACCTACACACTGAGACCAGACACTGAGACCTACACACTGAGACCTACTCACTGAGACCAGACGCTGAGACCTACACACTGAGAACAGACACTGAGACCAGACACTGAGACCTACACACTGAAACCTACACACTGAGACCAGACACTGAGACCTACACACTGAGACCTACACACTGAGGCCAGACACTGAGACCTACACACTGAGACCTACACACTGAGACCTACACGCTGAGACCAGACACTGAGTCCAGACACTGAGAACTACACACTGAGACCAGACACTGAGACCTACACACTGAGACCTACACACTGAGACCTACACACTGAGACCTACTCACTGAGACCAGACACTGAGACCTACACACTGAGACCTACACACTGAGACCTACACACTCAGACCTACACACTGAGACCAGACACTGAGACCTACACACTGAGACCTACACACTGAGACCTACACACTGAGACCAGACACTGCGACCTACACACTGAGACCAGACACTGAGACCTACACACTGAGACCTACACACTGAGACCTACACGCTGAGACCAGACACCGAGACCTACACACTGAGACCAGAAACTGAGACCTACACACTGAGACCTACAAACTGGGACCAGAAACTGAGACCTACACACTGAGACCTGCACACTGAGACCTACACACTGAGACTTACACACTGAGACCAGAAACTGAGACCTACACACTGAGACCTACACACTGAGATCAGACACTAAGACCTACACACTGAGACCTACACACTGAGACCAGACACTGAGACCTACACACTGAGACCTACACACTGAGACCTACACACTGAGACCTACACACTGAGGCCAGACACTGAGATCTACACATTGAGACCAGACACTGAGACCTACACACTGAGACCTACACACTGAGACCTAATCACTGAGACCAGACACTGAGACCTACACACTGAGACCTACACACTCAGACCTACACACTGAGACCTACACACTGAGACCTACACACTGAGTCCTACACACTGAGACCTACACACTGAGACCTACACACTGAGACCAGACACTGAGACCTACACACTGAGACAAGACACTGAGACCTACACACGGAGACCTACACACTGAGACCAGACACTGAGTCCAGACACTGAGACCTACACACTGAGACCAGACACTGAGACCTACACACTGAGACCTACACACTGAGACCTACTCACTGAGACCAGCCACTGAGACCTACACACTGAGACCAGACACTGAGACCTACATACTGAGACCTACATACTGAGACCTACACACTGAGACCTGCACACTGAGACCTACACACTGAGACCTACACACTGAGACCAGAAACTGAGACCTACACACTGAGACCTACACCCTGAGATCAGACACTAAGACCTACACACTGAGACCTACACACTGAGACCAGACACTGAGACCTACACACTGAGACCTACACACTGAGACCTACACACTGAGACCTACACACTGAGGCCAGACACTGAGACCTACACACTGAGACCAGACACTGAGACCTACACACTGAGACCTACACACTGAGACCTACACACTGAGACCTACACACTGAGACCTAATCACTGAGACCAGACACTGAGACCTACACACTGAGACCTACACACTGAGACCTACACACTGAGACCTACACACTGAGACCTGCACACTGAGACCAGAAACTGAGACCTACACACTGAGACCTACACACTGAGACCAGACACTGAGACCTACACACTGAGACCTACTCACTGAGACCAGACGCTGAGACCTACACACTGAGAACAGACACTGAGACCAGACACTGAGACCTACACACTGAAACCTACACACTGAGACCAGACACTGAGACCTACACACTGAGACCTACACACTGAGGCCAGACACTGAGACCTACACACTGAGACCTACACACTGAGACCTACACGCTGAGACCAGACACTGAGTCCAGACACTGAGACCTACACACTGAGACCAGACACTGAGACCTACACACTGAGACCTACACACTGAGACCTACACACTGAGACCTACTCACTGAGACCAGACACTGAGACCTACACACTGAGACCTACACACTGAGACCTACACACTCAGACCTACACACTGAGACCAGACACTGAGACCTACACACTGATACCTACACACTGAGACCTACACACTGAGACCAGACACTGCGACCTACACACTGAGACCAGACACTGAGACCTACACACTGAGACCTACACACTGAGACCTACACGCTGAGACCAGACACCGAGACCTACACACTGAGACCAGAAACTGAGACCTACACACTGAGACCTACAAACTGGGACCAGAAACTGAGACCTACACACTGAGACCTGCACACTGAGACCTACACACTGAGACTTACACACTGAGACCAGAAACTGAGACCTACACACTGAGACCTACACACTGAGATCAGACACTAAGACCTACACACTGAGACCTACACACTGAGACCAGACACTGAGACCTACACACTGAGACCTACTCACTGAGACCAGACGCTGAGACCTACACACTGAGAACAGACACTGAGACCAGACACTGAGACCTACACACTGAAACCTACACACTGAGACCAGACACTGAGACCTACACACTGAGACCTACACACTGAGGCCAGACACTGAGACCTACACACTGAGACCTACACACTGAGACCTACACGCTGAGACCAGACACTGAGTCCAGACACTGAGACCTACACACTGAGACCAGACACTGAGACCTACACACTGAGACCTACACACTGAGACCTACACACTGAGACCTACTCACTGAGACCAGACACTGAGACCTACACGCTGAGACCTACACACTGAGACCTACACACTCAGACCTACACACTGAGACCAGACACTGAGACCTACACACTGATACCTACACACTGAGACCTACACACTGAGACCAGACACTGCGACCTACACACTGAGACCAGACACTGAGACCTACACACTGAGACCTACACACTGAGACCTACACGCTGAGACCAGACACCGAGACCTACACACTGAGACCAGAAACTGAGACCTACACACTGAGACCTACAAACTGGGACCAGAAACTGAGACCTACACACTGAGACCTGCACACTGAGACCTACACACTGAGACTTACACACTGAGACCAGAAACTGAGACCTACACACTGAGACCTACACACTGAGATCAGACACTAAGACCTACACACTGAGACCTACACACTGAGACCAGACACTGAGACCTACACACTGAGACCTACACACTGAGACCTACACACTGAGACCTACACACTGAGGCCAGACACTGAGATCTACACATTGAGACCAGACACTGAGACCTACACACTGAGACCTACACACTGAGACCTAATCACTGAGACCAGACACTGAGACCTACACACTGAGACCTACACACTCAGACCTACACACTGAGACCTACACACTGAGACCTACACACTGAGTCCTACACACTGAGACCTACACACTGAGACCTACACACTGAGACCAGACACTGAGACCTACACACTGAGACAAGACACTGAGACCTACACACGGAGACCTACACACTGAGACCAGACACTGAGTCCAGACACTGAGACCTACACACTGAGACCAGACACTGAGACCTACACACTGACACCTACACACTGAGACCTACTCACTGAGACCAGCCACTGAGACCTACACCCTGAGACCAGACACTGAGACCTACATACTGAGACCTACATACTGAGACCTACACACTGAGACCTGCACACTGAGACCTACACACTGAGACCTACACACTGAGACCAGAAACTGAGACCTACACACTGAGACCTACACACTGAGATCAGACACTAAGACCTACACACAGAGACCTACACACTGAGACCAGACACTGAGACCTACACACTGAGACCTAGACACTGAGACCTACACACTGAGACCTACACACTGAGGCCAGACACTGAGACCTACACACTGAGACCAGACACTGAGACCTACACACTGAGACCTACACACTGAGACCTACACACTGAGACCTAATCACTGAGACCAGACACTGAGACCTACACACTGAGACCTACACACTGAGACCTACACACTGAGACCTACACACTGAGACCTACACACTGAGTCCTACACACTGAGACCTACACACTGAGACCTACACGCTGAGACCAGACACTGAGACCTACACACTGAGACAAGACACTGAGACCTACACACGGAGACCTACTCACTGAGACCAGACACTGAGTCCAGACACTGAGACCTACACACTGAGACCAGACACTGAGACCTACACACTGAGACCTACACACTGAGACCTACACACTGAGACCTACACACTGAGACCTACACGCTGAGACCAGACACTGAGTCCAGACACTGAGACCTACACACTGAGACCAGACACTGAGACCTACACACTGAGACCTACACACTGAGACCTACACACTGAGACCTACTCACTGAGACCAGACACTGAGACCTACACACTGAGACCTACACACTGAGACCTACACACTCAGACCTACACACTGAGACCAGACACTGAGACCTACACACTGATACCTACACACTGAGACCTACACACTGAGACCAGACACTGCGACCTACACACTGAGACCAGACACTGAGACCTACACACTGAGACCTACACACTGAGACCTACACGCTGAGACCAGACACCGAGACCTACACACTGAGACCAGAAACTGAGACCTACACACTGAGACCTACAAACTGAGACCAGAAACTGAGACCTACACACTGAGACCTGCACACTGAGACCTACACACTGAGACTTACACACTGAGACCAGAAACTGAGACCTACACACTGAGACCTACACACTGAGATCAGACACTAAGACCTACACACTGAGACCTACACACTGAGACCAGACACTGAGACCTACACACTGAGACCTACACACTGAGACCTACACACTGAGACCTACACACTGAGGCCAGACACTGAGATCTACACATTGAGACCAGACACTGAGACCTACACACTGAGACCTACACACTGAGACCTAATCACTGAGACCAGACACTGAGACCTACACACTGAGACCTACACACTCAGACCTACACACTGAGACCTACACACTGAGACCTACACACTGAGTCCTACACACTGAGACCTACACACTGAGACCTACACACTGAGACCAGACACTGAGACCTACACACTGAGACAAGACACTGAGACCTACACACGGAGACCTACACACTGAGACCAGACACTGAGTCCAGACACTGAGACCTACACACTGAGACCAGACACTGAGACCTACACACTGAGACCTACACACTGAGACCTACTCACTGAGACCAGCCACTGAGACCTACACACTGAGACCAGACACTGAGACCTACATACTGAGACCTACATACTGAGACCTACACACTGAGACCTGCACACTGAGACCTACACACTGAGACCTACACACTGAGACCAGAAACTGAGACCTACACACTGAGACCTACACACTGAGATCAGACACTAAGACCTACACACTGAGACCTACACACTGAGACCAGACACTGAGACCTACACACTGAGACCTACACACTGAGACCTACACACTGAGACCTACACACTGAGGCCAGACACTGAGACCTACACACTGAGACCAGACACTGAGACCTACACACTGAGACCTACACACTGAGACCTACACACTGAGACCTACACACTGAGACCTAATCACTGAGACCAGACACTGAGACCTACACACTGAGACCTACACACTGAGACCTACACACTGAGACCTACACACTGAGACCTACACACTGAGTCCTACACACTGAGACCTACACACTGAGACCTACACGCTGAGACCAGACACTGAGACCTACACACTGAGACAAGACACTGAGACCTACACACGGAGACCTACTCACTGAGACCAGACACTGAGTCCAGACACTGAGACCTACACACTGAGACCAGACACTGAGACCTACACACTGAGACCTACACACTGAGACCTACACACTGAGACCAGACACTGAGACCTACACACTGAGACCTACACACTGAGACCTACACACTGAGACCAGACACTGAGACCTACACACTGAGACCAGAAACTGAGACCTACACACTGAGACCTACACACTGAGATCAGACACTAAGACCTACACACTGAGACCTACACACTGAGACCAGAAACTGAGATCTACACACTGAGACCTACACACTGAGACCTACACACTGAGACCTACACACTGAGATCAGACACTAAGACCTACACACTGAGACCTACACACTGAGACCTACACACTGAGACCAGACACTGAGACCTACACACTGAGACCTACACACTGAGACCTACACACTGAGACCAGACACTGAGACCTACACACTGAGACCAGACACTGAGACCTACACACTGAGACCTACACACTGAGACCTATACACTGAGACCTACACACTGAGATCAGACACTAAGACCTACACACTGAGACCTACACACTGAGACCAGACACTAAGACCAGACACTGAGACATGCACACGCACACGTGCACAACACACACGCACACACACACACACGCACAGAGCGTTCTGTCTCCACAATAGCAGCAAAGGCAACGTGTACCCAGGTGGGAATTTTTACTCTAACAATCTGCCCTGCTTTTCAATTTAACTCACTCCTCATCACAACAAAACCCAGAGAAAAGTGTGAGAGACTCCTGCAGATTCAGAATAGAAGGCAAAAAGGTCACGTCAATCAAAGCACAAAGGGTTCATATATCAAACAGATTCAAAAATGAATACTATCCCTGAAAGTCACTCACTCTTCCCCCCACAATACAGCAGCGTACAAGCACACATCTCCAACAAGGGCACTTGATCAGCACGGCGGACACAAGAATTTGCATAAGAATTGCAAAGAAACTATTGTGAACTAGCTAATTGGACCACATACAGTACAGTCAACTTCCTCAATACTGCCCTCTTACTCATCCCCACCTCACCCCAACCAACAAACCTTTCATAAACCATTCATTAACCTCCCCCAAAGAGCGTACAACTACACACTAACAAGACAAAACAAAAATATGATAAACTTATCCTGCAAGAGGGCAAATTGTCTTGACTTGGACACACAATGCTGCAGGTCAAACTTCTTGGGCTTCTGCTCTTCATCTTCCCACTGTTTTGTAGTGGAGCAGCCTCTGCCACTGTGCTACAGATGGGTCTCTGCTCTAGCATGAAATAAGCTCAGTGTGGGAGTGTGTGTCATGAGTTCTGGTGCCTGGGCCACGGTGACAGGAGGCAACTGCAGGGCTTCTGCTCAGAACGGCATCACGTTGCGGCATTCAGAACGGCGTCACGTTGCGGCTCTCAGACAAGCGATGATGGTGTGTGAAGGACCCCGGCAGACTGCAGAATGTCAGTCACACAGATGGTGGGGGCGGAGGGCCCCCGGCCCAAGCCCCCGGCCCTAGCCCCCTGCAGTTTGGCCAAAGTGATTGAGAGTCGAAGAGACCATTACCCGTTAATCCACAATCTTTAAACCCGTCCAAAAGGAGAGATCCTCTATCTTTAACTCGTCCAATAGGAGATGTCCTCTCTCTTTAACCCATCCAATAGGAGAGGTCCTCTGTCTTTAACCCGTCCAATAGGAGAGGTCCTCTATCTTTAACCCGTCCAATAGGAGAGGTCCACATAGTTTAGATTGTCTTGAACACTGGCTTAGAGAGGTCGTGCTGTGCTTAGATGCATCCAATTGACTGAAGTTTTCTCCAAAGTATTCAGTCTAAATAAGGCTAGGCGTCCCGCTAGCGGGACAACATCCGGTGAAACTGGAGGGCACGCAATTTAAAAATGAATAATCATAAAAATGATGGACATTAAACATTTAGGTACATATAAGTGTCTTATATCGGTTAAAAGCTTAAATTATTGTTAATCTAACTGCACTGTCTGATTTACAGTAGGCTTTACAGCAAAAGCATGCCATGCGATCGTTTGAGGACGTCGCCCCACATCAAAATATGTTTCCACCGGCATAGGTTTCATAAATTCACAAATAGCAATTAAATATTCACTTATTTTTTGAAAATCTTCCTCTGATTTGTCATCCAAAGGGTTGCAGCTGCAACATATAGTGTCGTTTTGTTAGATAAAATCCTTCTTTATATCCCAAAAAGTCAGTTTAGTTGGCGCCATCGATTTGAGCAATCCACTCGTTCAACATGCAAAGAAAGAAATAAAAAAAATATACCGCTAAAGTTTGTTAAAAGAAGTCAAAATACATTTCTATTTAACCTCTCTAGGGTATGTGGGACGAAATCGTCCCACCTACTCAACAGCCAGTGGAATCCCGTGGCGCGTTATTCAAATACCTTAGGAATGCTATTACTTCAATTTCTCAAACATATGACTATTTTACACCATTTTAAAGACAAGACTCTCGTTAATCTAACCACACTGTCCGATTTCAAAAAGGCTTTACAATGAAAGCAAAACATTAGATTATGTCAGCAGAGTACCCAGCCAGAAATAATCAGACACCCATTTTTCAAGCTAGCATATAATGTCACAAAAAACAAAACCACAGCTAAATGCAGCACTAACCTTTGATGATCTTCATCAGATGACACTCCTAGGACATTATGTTATACAATACATGCATGTTTTGTTCAATCAAGTTCATATTTATATCAAAAACCAGCTTTTTACATTAGCATGTGACGTTCAGAACTAGCATACCCACTGCAAACTTCCGGTGAATTTACTAAATTACTCACGATAAACGTTCACAAAAAGCATAACAATTATTTTAAGAATTATAGATACAGAACTCCTTTATGCAATCGCTATGTCCGATTTTAAAATAGCTTTTCGGCAAAAGCACATTTTGCAATGTTCTGAGTAGATAGCCCGGCCATCACGGCTAGCTATTTTGACACCCACCAAGTTTGGCCCTCACCAAACTCCGATTTACTATTAGAAAATGTGATTACCTTTGCTGTTCTTCGTCAGAATGCACTCCCAGGACTTCTACTTCAATAACAAATGTTGGTTTGGTTCAAAATAATCCATAGTTATGTTCAAATATCCTCTGTTTTGTTCGTGCGTTCAAGACACTATCCGAAGGGTGATGAAGGTTGACGGATTAACCAGGGTAGGGGGCAGTATTTGCACTCTAGGGTAGGGGTCAGTATTTGCACGGCCGGATAAAAAACGTACCCGAATTAATCCGGTTATTACTACTGCCCAGAAACTAGAACATGCATATAATTATTGGCTTTGGATAGAAAACACCCTAAAGTTTCTAAAACTGTTTGAATGGTGTCTGTGAGTATAACAGAACTCAAATGGCAGGTCAAAACCTGAGAGATTCCTTTACAGGAAGTGGCCTGTCTGACCATTTCTTGAACTTCTTTTCCATCTCTATCATTTACTAAGGATCTCTGCTCTAACGTGACACTTCCCACGTCGTCCATAGGCGCTCAGAGCCCGGGAAAAAACAGAATGTCGTCATTCCAGCCCCAGGCTGAAACACATTATCGCCTTTCTCAAGTGGCCGATCAAGGGACTCTGGGCTTATGCGCGTGACCCGACTGCCCCCGCCTTTGTGATTTTTTCCTCTGTTTGCCGAAAAGGAGATTCCCTGTCGGAATATTATCGCTTTTCTACGAGAAAAATGGCGTAAAAATTGATTTTAAACAGCGGTTGACATGCTTCGAAGTACGGTAATGGAATATTTAGAATTTTATTGTCACGAATTGCGCCATGCGCGCGACACTTCTTTACTATTTCGGATAGTGTCTGGAACGCACGAACAAAACGCTGCTATTCGGATATAACGATGGATTATTTTGGACCAAACCAACATTTGTTATTGAAGTAGCAGTCCTGGGTGTGCATTCTGACGAAGACAACAAAAGGTAATCAAACTTTTATAATAGTAAATATGATTATGGTGAGTGCTAAACTTGCCGGGTGTCTAAATAGCGAGCCCGTGATGCCTGGGCTATGTACTTAGAATATTGCAAAATGTGCTTTCACCAAAAAGCTATTTTAAAATTGGACATATCGAGTGCATAGAGGAGGTCTGTATCTATAATTCTTAAAATAATTGTTATGCTTTTTGTGAACGTTTATCGTGAGTAATTTAGTAAAATGTTAGCGAATTCCCCGGAAGTTTGCGGGGGGTATGCTAGTTCTGAACGTCACATGCTAATGTAAAAAGCTGGTTTTTGATATAAATATGAACTTGATTGAACAAAACATGCATGTATTGTATAACATAATGTCCTAGGGTTGTCATCTGATGAAGATCATCAAAGGTGAGTGCTGCATTTAGCTGTCTTCTGGGTTTTGGTGACATTATATGCTAGCTTGAAAAATGGGTGTCTGATTATTTCTGGCTTGGTACTCTGCTGACATATTCTAATGTTTTGCTTTCGTTGTAAAGCCTTTTTGAAATCGGACAGTGTGGTTAGATTAACGAGAGTCTTGTCTTTAAATAGCTGTAAAATAGTCATATGTTTGAGAAATTGAAGTAATAGGATTTTTAAGGTTTTGAAAATCGCGCCACAGGCTGCAAGTGGCTGTTACGAATTCGTCCCGCCTAGCCCAGAGAGGTTAAGTTCTAGTTCTCCTTGAGACACATGAATAACGTATGAATCAAATTGCCCTTTAATTTTACTAATATGAAAATATTGCATTTATTTTGAAATTACAATATCTCAGTCTATTCTTCACATTCACGTAGCAGAGAGAGAACTGTAGCGACAACCTCGTCCAACAACCGTCCGTTGTCTGCTTGGATTGATCTGCGTTGTGAGGAGTTCTCCTACCCAGTAATAAAAAAAGAAAGGTTGCTTACACATCCGTGTTTACTCTCTAACAGTCGTTGACAAACAGCAGGGAAGGGTAGAGTGCCGTAAAAATAAACACATTGAAATTAAACAACATGACTCCTTGTTAAGGCTGCCGAGGAGAGGGAGGAATTAGAGCATTGTGAAAAGTTGAAAAAGTAAGAAAAGAGAGAGTGAGAGAGACAGGGAATCCCAGACTCCTCAATAGAAAGGGAACATTGTGCATGTCTACATATTTTTCAGAGACTTTATTTGACAGAAAAGGATGGAACTAGTAAGTAGTCGATGGCACCATTGTCATTTTGTTAGAGTAAGAAGGAATAATGAGAGAGAGTAATTAGCGGTAAATTTAGCTAGAAGTTAATGCTTATTTAAGAGCGTCTTGGCACAACACTGAAACAGCTGGTCATTTTTACCAAGTGCAGGCTACATTGTGTTACTGAAAGAGAGTTCCAGCATCTTTCAATTGTTTTTATTCCATCAACAGATAGCGGGTGCTCTACATCCTAAATTCCTACGATGTCATTTCCTCCAGTCATGCTGATAGATGGGAGTGCTGTAATTGCCTGTAGATTGGAAGGTAGTGTTGTTTCCGCCCGGGCCAGAGCGAGGAGAGATGGAAATCGTTTTGGTAAGAGATGTTGGCTCCGATCAATTTATCCAGACCTTGGTGCTAAAGGTAATGATGAAAGATAAGTGGCTCACCCTGATTACAGTTTAATAACCACCAGGTGTCTTAATTAAATTCACATCAATCTCAGATCTCCGCCACTAACGAATGTCTGAATCATTATGGAAATGAATAAGTAATATTCTCAGTATAAATTTGGCCATATTAACCAGTGTGTCATCTACTACAGTACCACGATCTGTTCAACCCAATGGAACGACTACTACAGTATTACTACTATGGTACTACTAATACCACTACTACAGAACCTCCACTACAGTACCACTACTAAAGTATTACAACAGTACTACTACGACTGTACCACTACTACTACTACTACTACTACTACTACTACTACTACTACAAAACCACTACTATAGTACCACTACAGTACTACTATGACTGTACCACTACTAGAGTACTGCTATTACTACTACTACTACTACTACTACTACTACTACTACTACTACTGTATCACTACTACAGTACCACTACTACGACTACTACTACAGCACCAATACTACAGTACTACTAAAGTTCATTACAACTACTACAATACCACTATTACAGTACTACCGCTACTACAATACCCCTGCTATAGTACCATTGCTACACTACTATTACTACTACTCCTACTGCTGCTACTACTACTACTACTACTACTCATTCTGCCCATGAGCAAGGCAGGTAACCCACTGTTCCCTGGGCGCCGAAGATGTGGATGGTGATTAAGGCAGCCCCCCCACACCTCTGATTCAGAGGGGTTGGGTTAAATGTGGAAGACACATTTCAGTTGAATACATTTAGTTGGACAACTGATTAGGTATCCCCCTTTCCCTTTATTACTACTACTACTCTATTTCCACTATTACAGTACTACTACCGCTACTACATTACCAATACTACAGTACTACTACAGTACCACTTCTACAGTACTACTACTACGGTAGCACTACTACAGTACAACC
The DNA here is from genome assembly GCF_965601325.2 of Salmo salar. NCBI lineage: Eukaryota > Metazoa > Chordata > Actinopteri > Salmoniformes > Salmonidae > Salmo > Salmo salar. The sequence continues at coordinate 12,383,070 of NC_138297.1, read as the reverse complement.
ACTAATACTACTACTACTACAACTACTACTACTACCACAGTACTACTACAGTACCACTGCTACAGTACCACTACCACAGTACTACTGCTTGAGTACCACTACTAAAGTACAACTACTTTGGTACTACTACTACAGTACTACTTCTACTACAGAAACACTACTACAGTGCAATTACTACAGTAATTACTACTACTACTACTACTACTAATACTAATACTACAGTACCACTACCACACTACCACTACCATAGTACCACTATTACAGTACCACTGCTAAAGTACTACTACTAAAGTACCACTGCTAAAATACCACTATTTCGGTCCTACTACTACAGTACCGCTACTATAGTACCATTACTACATAACGTCCACTACTGCTACAGGACAACTATTACAGTACTACTGCTACAGTATCATTACTGCAGTACTACTACTAGTTCTACTACAGTACTACTACAATAGTACAACTATTACAGTACTACAACTACAGTACCATTACTACAGAAGTTCTACTACAGTACTACTACTAAATTACTACTTCTACAGTACCACTACTCCACTACTATTCCAGTACTACTTACTACAGTACTGCTACAACAGAACCACTACTACAGTACAATTACTATAGTACTACTATAGTACCATATACTACAGTACCACTGCTAATACAATACTGCAGTACTACTACTACTAATATGTTTTCACTACTACATTACCAATGCTACAGGACTACTTCTACAGTGACACTACTGCCGTACTACTACAACATTACTACTACTACAGTACCACTTCTACTATGTTACTACTACTAGATTACTACTACTGCTACAGTACCATTACTAATACAGAACTACTACAACATTACTACTACTGCTACTGCTAAAGTGCAAATGCACTACTACTACCACTACTACTACTACTACTACTACTACTTCTACTACTACTACTACTACTACTACTACTACTACAACTACTACTGCTACTGCTAGTACTGAACTACTACAGTACCACGCCAACAGTATTAGTGCCTCAGTACTACTTCCACAGTACCACTACTACGATAAGTTTCTAACATTAATCTCTAACAATGCTTTGTTATTTGATTATCGTTTAAACTACTACTACTACGTTGAGTATTGAAGCCATCAATTGTCCCATTAACCTGTTAGGGCTAGGGGGCAGTATTTGCACGGCTGGATAAAAAAAATGTACCCGATTTAATCTGGTTACTAATCCTACCCAGTAACTAGCATATGCATATACGTATTATATATGGATAGAAAACACTCTAAAGTTTCTAAAACTGTTTGAATGGTGTCTGTGAGTATAACAGAACTCATTTGGCAGGCAAAACCCTGAGACATTTTCTGACAGGAAGTGGATACCTGATGTGTTGTATTACCTTTAAACCTATGCCATTGAAAAACACAGGGGCTGAGGAATATTTTGGCACTTCCTATTGCTTCCACTAGATGTCACCAGCCTTTACAAAGTGTTTTGAGTCTTCTGGAGGGAGATCTGACCGAACAAGAGCCATGGAACGATGATGGCCCATTAGACACCTGGCGCGCGAGTTCATGTTGGGTACCCTCGTTCCAATACGTTATAAAAGAGAATGCATTCGTCCACCTTGAATATTATTCATGTTCTGGTTAAAAAAGGCCCTAATGATTTATGCTATATAACGTTTGACATGTTTGAACGAACGTAAATATATTTTTTCCCCTCGTTCATGACGAGAAGTCCGGCTGGCTTAGATCATGTGCTAACAAGACGGAGATTTTTGGACATAAATGATGAGCTTTTTTGAACAAAACTACATTCGTTATGGACCTGTGATACCTGGAAGTGACATCTGATGAAGAGAATCAAAGGTAATGGATTATTTACATAGTATTTTCGATTTTAGATCTCCCCAACATGACGTCTAGTCTGTATCGCAACGCGTATTTTTCTGGGCGCAGTGCTCAGATTATTGCAAAGTGTGATTTCCCAGTAAGGTTATTTTTAAATCTGGCAAGTTGATTGCGTTCAAGAGATGTAAATCTATAATTCTTTAAATGACAATATAATATTTTACCAATGTTTTCTAATTTTAATTATTTAATTTGTGGTACTGACTTGACTGCCGGTTATTGGAGGGAAACGATTTCCTCAACATCAATGCCATAGTAAAACGCTGTTTTTGGATATAAATATGAACTTGATAGAACTAAAAATGCATGCATTGTCTAACATAATGTCCTAGGAGTGTCATCTGATGGAGATTGTAAAAGGTTAGTGCATCATTTTAGCTGGTTTTATGGTTTTGGTGACCCTGTCTTTGAATTGACAAAACATTACACACAACTCTTGTAAATGTACTGTCCTAACATACTCTAAATTTATGCTTTCGGCGTTAAAACCTTTTTGAAATCGTAAAACGTGGTTAGATTAACCTGTTAGGGCTAGGGGGCAGCATTGACACGGCTGGATAAAAAACATACCCGATTTAATCTGGTTACCACTCCTACTCAGTAACTAGAATATGCATATACTTATTACATATGGATAGAAAACACCCTAAATTTTCTAAAACTGTTTGAATGGTGTCTGTGAGTATAACAGAACTCAAATGGCAGGTCAAAACCTGAGAGATTCCTTTACAGGAAGTGGCCGGTCTGACCATTTCTGGAACTTCTTTGCCATCTCTATCATTTACTAAGGATCTCTGCTCTAACGTGACACTTCCCACGTCGTCCATAGGCTCTCATAGCCCGGGAAAAAAGAGAATGTCGTCATTCCAGCCTCAGGCTGAAACACATTATCGCCTTTCTCAAGTGGCCCATCAAGAGACACTAGCTTATGCGCGTGACCCCGACCGCCCCCGCCTTTGGGATTTTTTCCTCTGTTTGCCGAAAAGGAGATTCCCTGTCGGAATTTTACCGCTTTTCTACGAGAAAAATGACGTAAAAATTGATTTTAAACAGCGGTTGACATGCTTCGACGTACGGCAATTGAATACTTTGAATTTTATTGTCAGGAATTGCGCCAAGCGCGCGACACTTCTTTACTATTTCGGATAGTGTCTGGAACGCACGAACAAAACGCCGCTATTCGGATATAACGATGGATTATTTTGGACCAAACCAACATTTGTTATTGAAGTAGACGTCCTGGGTGTGCATTCTGACGAAGACAACAAAAGGTAATGACATTTTTATAATAGTAAATATGATTATGGTGAGTGCTAAACTTGCCGGGTGTCTAAATAGCGAGCCCGTGATGCCTGGGCTATATACTTAGAATATTGCAAAATGTGCTTTCACCAAAAAGCTATTTTAAAATCGGACATATCGAGTGCATAGAGGAGGTCTGTATCTATAATTCTTAAAATAATTGTTATGCTTTTTGTGAACGTTTATCGTGAGTAATTTAGTAAAATGTTAGCGAATTCCCCGTAAGTTTGCGGGGGGTATGCTAGTTCTGAACGTCACATGCTAATGTAAAAAGCTGGTTTTTGATATAAATATGAACTTGATTGAACAAAACATGCATGTATTGTATAACATAATGTCCTAGGGTTGTCATCTGATGAAGATCATCAAAGGTGAGTGCTGCATTTAGCTGTCTTCTGGGTTTTGGTGACATTATATGCTGGCTTGAAAAATGGGTGTCTGATTATTTCTGGCTTGGTACTCTGCTGACATAATCTAATGTTTTGCTTTCGTTGTAAAGCCTTTTTGAAATCGGACAGTGTGGTTAGATTAACGAGAGTCTTATCTTTAAATGGCTGTAAAATAGTCATATGTTTGAGAAATTGAAGTAATAGGATTTTGAAGATTTTGAAAATCGCGCCACAGGCTGGCAGTGGATGTTACGTAGGTGGGACGAATTCGTCCCGCCGGTCACATAGAGGTTAAGGAGATGTTTATCTTTCAAAGGGTGTAAAATAGTTGTATGTTTGAAAAATTTGAATTTTGACATTTATTTGGATTCAAATTTGCCGCTCTTGAAATGCACCTGCTGTTGATGGAGTGCACCACGGGTGGGACGCTTGCGTCCCACCTAGCCCATAGAGGTTAACAATCACCCATACAGTATGTAAACATATTTAATTTCAAACTTCACTTATCTTAATGAACGATATCAGCAACATGCCTGCGATAAGTGGTCAGTATGGTCAGTGTCGATAATTTTCAGGTTATCGTGCCAGCTCTATTTCTAGCAATAACAAAGCTCTAAAGGCCTCAATAACAAATTAATCTGGCTGTTTTGTTTGACAAATAATTAACCACAATAATTAACCACAAATTCTCTGTAACAAAAAACAAAACAACTCTTCAAACAACACAGGATTCAATCCATTCAGAGGAAAGTTAGGGTGAGTCCTCACTTTGAAGACAGAAGTTGTACTCTGAGGCATGCATGGAATAATGGAACCACAGTAAAACAATAGAGGGCTCGGAACATCAATATGAGACATGAACAATGGTGGCTGCTCTTTTAGTGCAAAACGCTGGTAGCTGAAGCCGTTCAATATCCATTGATTAGGGATGCTGCTCCCACAAGTGAGTCGGTACACACCGAGAAACGCTATCCGCTGCGTCGCCGCTGTTTTCCCATCCTCGCACCGTGAGTAAATTATTTTGTCTAAAAGGCAATTTATTTGGGAGATAAAACAGCCTGCGGTTAATCCGTAGCCGTGCAAGGGCCTTGTTTTGTTTTTGTCTTATTCATGTATCGGGCGTAAATTCCTCTGTTTGTTTCCTTTTCCTCCCACTTGAAGTGTCTGGTAATAACAAATAGATGAGGGTTTTCTGACCAATTGGAAGGCTATGGTCAGCTACTAGAAAGTGATACCAAACTTGTGTTGGTTGTATATTCTCAATGATACGCCTACACTCCTCATGGCCCATTCCAGTCCAGCTCTGTGGTTAACAATGCTGTTTCTCTCTCCCTCTCTCTCTCTCTCTCTCTCTCTCTCTCTCTCTCGCTCTCTCTCTCTCTCTTTCCCTCTCTCTCTGTCAACCTCTCTCTCTCTATCTCCTTCTCTATCTCTCTCTCTATCCTTCTCTCCTTCTCTATCTCCCCCTCTCTCCTTCGCTATCTCTCTCTCTCTATCTGTCTCTCCTTCTCTCTCTCCCACTCTCTCCTTCTCTGCTTCTCTCTCCTTCTCTCTCTCTCTCCTTCTCCTTCTCTCTAACCCCTCTCTCTCCCCTATCTCCTTCTCTCTCCTTCTCTCGCTCTCTATCTACCTCCTTCTCCCTCTCTCTCTATCTCTCTCTCTCTCTCTCTCTCTCTCTCACTCTCTCTCTCTCAGAAAATGCCCATAAAATATGATGGTGCAGAGTTTTGATGGCTGTGCCTAGCAGATCACTCATCAGGGACTGGTGACTTCTGGGGATGGAGGAACGAAGGGGGTTGAAAGTGTTTCTTTGTCTTAAGCACCACTCCACCCCAGAAAGACCATAAAGCACGTGCCCTGAAATCAATAGCGAACCCTGCCTCTCTCGATAAGCCGGTATAAATCGTTTGGGGCCCAGAATTAATATATTTACAGTATGTGCACACACACACACACACACACACACACACACACACACACACACACACAGACACACACACACAGACACACAGACACACACAAACAACATCCGGGAGTGACCATCAGTGTTAGTAGCAGCACCTCAGCAGTCTGCCTGTGTTATTAAAATATGATTTATTAAATGAGTGCTGTTTACTGGGGGCTGCATGGCAGACAGGTAGTCAGGTCACCAACAACACAAGACAGTATTCGACATCCATCCATGTCTGAGGACATCAGGAGATGACATGGCAACTGGCCAATAGCGGCAACAGTGAGCGCTGTTACCTTTGTCATGACTCTCTTCTTGCTGAGGATCAAAGGTGCCAAATCAGCTTGGCAAATGGTTGACAGATAGCCAGACCCCCCTCTCTCCCACAGGAGTGGAGGAGAGGTGGGGGGGCTGGGCCGGTTTCAACACCTTAACCTGTTGGGTCTAGGGGGCAGCATTTGCACGTCTGGATAAAAAAAATGTACCCGATTTAATCTGGTTACTAATCCTACCCAGTAACTAGAATATGCATATACTTATTATATATGGATAGAAAACACTCTAAAGTTTCCAAAACTGTTTGAATGGTGTCTGTGAGTATAACAGAACTCATTTGGCAGGCAAAACCCTGAGACATTTTCTGACAGGAAGTGGATACCTGATGTGTTGTATTGACTTTAAACCTATCCCATTGAAAAACACAGGGGTTTAGGAATATTTTGGCACTTCCTATTGCTTCCACTAGATGTCACCAGCCTTTACAAAGTGTTTTGAGTCTTCTGGAGGGAGATCTGACCGAACAAGAGCCATGGAACGGTGATGTCCCATTAGACACCTGGCGCGCTACTTCATGTTGGGTACCCTCGTTCCAATACGTTATAAAAGACTATGCATTCGTCCACCTTGAATATTATTCATGTTCTGGTTAAAAAAGGCCCTAATGATTTATGCTATACAACGTTTGACATGTTTGAACGAACGGAAATATATTTTTTCCCCTCGTTCATGACGAGAAGTCCGGCTGGCTTACATCATGTGCTAACGAGACGGAGATTTTTGGACATAAATGATGAGCTTTTTTGAACAAAACTACATTCGTTATGGACCTGTGATACCTGGAAGTGACATCTGATGAAGAGAATCAAAGGTAATGGATTATTTACATAGTATTTTCGATTTTAGATCTCCCCAACATGACGTCTAGTCTGTATCGCAACGCGTATTTTTCTGGGCACAGTGCTCAGATTATTGCAAAGTGTGATTTCCCAGTAAGGTTATTTTTAAATCTGGCAAGTTGATTGCGTTCAAAAGATGTAAATCTATAATTCTTTAAATGACAATATAATATTTTACCAATGTTTTCTAATTTTAATTATTTAATTTGTGACGCTGACTTGACTGCCGGTTATTGGAGGGAAACGATTTCCTCAACATCAATGCCATAGTAAAACGCTGTTTTTGGATATAAATATCAACTTGATAGAACTAAAAATGCATGCATTGTCTAACATAATGTCCTAGGAGTGTCATCTGATGGAGATTGTAAAAGGTTAGTGTATCATTTTAGCTGGTTTTATGGTTTTGGTGACCCTGTCTTTGACTTGACAAAACATTACACACAACTCTTGTAAATGTACTGTCCTAACATACTCTAAATTTATGCTTTCGCCGTAAAACCTTTTTGAAATCGTAAAACGTGGTTAGATTAAGGAGATGTTTATCTTTCAAAGGGTGTAACATAGTTGTATTTTTGAAAAATTTGAATTTTGACATTTATTTGGATTCAAATTTGCCGCTCTTGAAATGCACCTGCTGTTGATGGAGTGCACCACGGGTGGCACGCTAGCGTCCCACCTAGCCCCAAGAGGTTAACACTCTGTCGCAAATTAGGGAGGAGGGAAATGTCCTTGTCCTGAAGCCAGCAAGGAGGGATATTAGACCAATGAAACTTCCTCTCTCTGCCTTTCAGTATCAACTAAAGGAATGCTTTTGTCTACAGAAGACCTTTGCCTCCAAAAACTGGATAATGGAACATCCAAAAGTTGATAATGGAACAATATTTCTAACATAAAGAATGTGGGAAATGGTTGGTGGGGACCTAAAGAATAATAATGTCATGTTGTTTTTCATTTTGTGATGTTATTAAAAACTGTATGAACCAAATACTGTAACTTAGGAAGGAAACCCCCTTTCACTGTCAAGTTTCCATTCAATACATTGTGAATACACCATGAAGAACGATGAAACTATTGTTGTTAAGATAGGAATGTGATTTTAGTTTTCTAATGAGATAATAGTTTTTCATATAAGCTGTGCTCAGTCAGTAGCCATGCCCCAAGTGAGCTCAGAGTTCGTGTCAGCATGACGGAGCACCCCTTTTGGCCAGAGTGCTTAAAAGGACACGGTAACAACATTTACATTTGACCAAGCAGACGGACAGTGGGAGCCGGACGTTATGAATGATTAAAGACTAGACCAGAAAGCGTGGAGCGGTGGCTACACGTTGAAATGGTTTGAAATCCTAAAACTCTCAGATGAGTGAAGAAGATAAAGACTCGGCCAGAACAATTGTCAGTCTGCAGCTGAGCATGTAAAGGGATCTAGAACTTGACTCTCTACCCGAGAAAGTAAGGAAGAGGAATTGCCTCTCAGACAACAATTGGTACATCTGAAGTATCTACTCTAATGAACAATCCAAGACCAGCCGAGTCTCACACCAAAGTGGGATAGGACATTTAAACCCTTTTTTGAGAAATTGGTTAAACAGAAAGAAAGCTACGCGTACATATATACATTGCTTTTCTTATCCGAATGAGCGGTGGTTAGGGTGCTACGTTTTTTATTTACGTGAGCGTATTTCCAAATGTAACAACAATAGTTTGAATCTCTCTGTCCCTCCCATTCCCTCTCTTTCTGACACCTCCCCTTTTTATAACCAAGCAGTCATGTTGTTGTTAGTCCACTAGGGACCTATTTCATTGTATTATGTTTCTAATCAATGATCTATACCGTGTGTGTGTTAATGTATTCTGTGTTATTATTTAGTTACTTTGTAAATAATTAAGCCAATTTGTGTATTGCTGATTCATCAATAAGTTTAGGGTTCTTGCGGATTCAAGAATTCTATGACATTCAGAATGAGACTGATTTGAGGTAAGGATTAGCAAGTGACTATTAACGATATACAATTTATATATATATACTATATATACTGATAAAAAAAGGGAACACTAAAATAAATGAATGAATGAAATAATCTTATTAAATACTTTTTTCTTTACATAGTTGAATGCGCTGACAACAAAATCACACAAAAATAATCAATGGAAATCCAATTTATCAACCCATGGAGGTCTGGATTTGGAATCACACTCAAAATTAAAGTGGAAAACCACACTACAGGCTGATCCAACTTTGATGTAATGTCCTTAACCTCTATGGGCTAGGTGGGACGCTAGCGTGCCACCCGTGGTGCGCTCCATCAACAGCAGGTGCATTTCAAGAGCGGCAAATTTGAATCCAAATAAATGTCAAAATTCAAATTTTTCAAAAATACAACTATTTTACACCATTTGAAAGATAAACATCTCCTTAATCTAACCACGTTTTACGATTTCAAAAAGGTTTTACGGCGAAAGCATAAATTTAGAGTATGTTAGGACAGTACATTTACAAGAGTTGTGTGTAATGTTTTGTCAAGTCAAAGACAGGGTCACCAAAACCATAAAACCAGCTAAAATGATGCACTAACCTTTTACAATCTCCATCAGATGACACTCCTAGGACATTATGTTAGACAATGCATGCATTTTTAGTTCTATCAAGTTCATATTTATATCCAAAAACAGCGTTTTACTATGGCATTGATGTTGAGGAAATCGTTTCCCTCCAATAACCGGCAGTCAAGTCAGCGTCACAAATTAAATAATTAAAATTAGAAAACATTGGTAAAATATTATATTGTCATTTAAAGAATTATAGATTTACATCTCTTGAACGCAATCAACTTGCCAGATTTAAAAATAACCTTACTGGGAAATCACACTTTGCAATAATCTGAGCACTGCGCCCAGAAAAATACGCGTTGCGATACAGACTAGACGTCATGTTGGGGAGATCTAAAATCGAAAATACTATGTAAATAATCCATTACCTTTGATTCTCTTCATCAGATGTCACTTCCAGGTATCACAGGTCCATAACGAATGTAGTTTTGTTCAAAAAAGCTCATCATTTATGTCCAAAAATCTCCGTCTTGTTAGCACATGATCTAAGCCAGCCGGACTTCTCGTCATGAACGAGGGGAAAAAATATATTTACGTTCGTTCAAACATGTCAAACGTTGTATAGCATAAATCATTAGGGCCTTTTTTAACCAGAACATGAATAATATTCAAGGTGGACGAATGCATACTCTTTTATAACGTATTGGAACGAGGGTACCCAACATGAACTCGCGCGCCAGGTGTCTAATGGGACATCATCGTTCCATGGCTCTTGTTCGGTCAGATCTCCCTCCAGAAGACTCAAAACACTTTGTAAAGGCTGGTGACATCTAGTGGAAGCAATAGGAAGTGCCAAAATATTCCTCAGCCCCTGTGTTTTTCAATGGGATAGGTTTAAAGTCAATACAACACATAAGGTATCCACTTCCTGTCAGAAAATGTCTCAGGGTTTTGCCTGCCAAATGAGTTCTGTTATACTCACAGACACCATTCAAACAGTTTTAGAAACTTTAGAGTGTTTTCTATCCATATATAATAAGTATATGCATATTCTAGTTACTGGGTAGGATTAGTAACCAGATTAAATCGGGTACATTTCTTTTATCCAGACGTGCAAATGCTGCCCCCTAGCCCTAACAGGTTAAAACAAGTCAAAATGAGGCTCAGTAGTGTGTGTGGCCTCCACGTGCCTGTATGACCTCCCTACTATGCCTGGGCATGCTCCTGATGAGGTCTCCTGAGGGATCTCCTCCCAGACCTGGACTAAAGCATCCGCCAACTCCTGGACAGTCTGTGGTGCAATGTGGCGTTGGTGGATGGAGCGAGACATGATGTCCCAGATGTGCTCAATTGGATTCAGGTCTGGGGAACGGGCGGGCCAGTCAATAGCATCAATGCCTTCCTCTTGCAGGAACTGCTGACACACTCCAGCCACATGAGGTCTAGCATTGTCTTGCATTAGGAGGAACCCAGGACCAACCGCACCAGCATATGGTCTCACAAGGGGTCTGAGGATCTCATCTCGGTACCTAATGGAAGTCAGGCTACCTCTGGCGAGCACATGGAGGGCTGTGCGGCCCCCCAAAGAAATGCCACCCCACACCATGACTGACCCCCCGCCAAACCGGTCATGCTGGAGGATTTTGCAGGGAGCAGAACATTCTCCACGGCATCTCCAGACTCTGTCACGTCTGTCACATGTCCTCAGTGTGAACCTGCTTTCATCTGTGAAGAGCACAGGGCGCCAGTGGCGAATTTGCCAATCTTGGTGTTCTCTGGCAAATGCCAAACGTCCTGCACGGTGTTGGGCTGTAAGCACAACCCCCACCTGTGGACGTCGGGCCCTCATACCACCCTCATGGAGTCTGTTTCTGACCGTTTGAGCAGACACATGCACATTTGTGGCCTGCTGGAGGTCATTTTGCAGGGCTCTGGCGGTGCTCCTCCTGCTCCTCCTTGCACAAAGGCGGAGGTAGCGGTCCTGCTGCTGGGTTGTTGCCCTCCTACGGCCTCCTCCATGTCTCCTGATGTACTGGCCTGTCTCCTGGTAGCGCCTCCATGCTCTGGACACTACGCTGACAGACACAGCAAACCTTCTTGCCACAGCTCGCATTGATGTGCCATCCTGGATGAGCTGCACTACCTGAGCCACTTGTGTGGGTTGTAGACTCCGTCTCATGCTACCACTAGAGTGAAAGCACCGCCAGCATTCAAAAGTGACCAAAACATCAGCCAGGAAGCATAGGAACTGAGAAGTGGTCTGTGGTCACCACCTGCAGAACCACTCCTTTATTGGGGGTGTCTTGCTAATTGCCTATAATTTCCACCTGTTGTCTATTCCATTTGCGTAACAGCATGTGAAATGTATTGTCAATCAGTGTTGCTTCCTAAGTGGACAGTTTGTTTTCACAGAAGTGTGATTGACTTGGAGTTACATTGTGTTGTTTAACCTGTTGGGGCTAGGGGGCAGTATTTTCACGGCTGGATAAAAAAAACGTACCCAATTTCATCTGGTTACTAATCCTACCCAGTAACTAGAATATGCATATACTTATTATATATGGATAGAAAACACCCTAAAGTTTCTAAAACTGTTTGAATGGTGTCTGTGAGTATAACAGAACTCATTTGGCAGGCAAAACCCTGAGACATTTTCTGACAGGAAGTGGATACCTGATGTGTTGAATTACCTTTAAGCCTATGCCATTGAAACACACAGGGGTTGATTAATGTTGTTGCACTTCCTATTGCTTCCACTAGATGTCACCAGCCTTTACAAAGTGTTTTGAGTCTTTTACTGTGAGATCTGACCGAACAAGAGCCATGGAACGGTGATGGCCGATTAGACTCTGGCGCGCGAGTTCATGTTGGGTACCCTCGTTCCAATACGTTATAAAAGAGAATGCATTCGTCCACCTTGAATATTATTCATGTTCTGGTTAAAAAAGGCACTAATGATTTATGCTATACAACGTTTGACATGTTTGAACGAACGTAAATATATTTTTTCCCCTCGTTCATGACGAGAAGTCCGGCTGGCTTAGATCATGTGCTAACAACACGGAGCTTTTTGGATATAAATTATGAGCTTTTTTGAACAAAACTACATTCGTTATGGACCTGGGATTCCTGGAAGTGACATCTGATGAAGAGAATCAAAGGTAATGGATTATTTACATAGTATTTTCGATTTTAGATCTCTCCAACATGGCCGTTTGTCTGTATAGCAAAGCATATTTTTCTGGGCGCAGTGCTCAGATTATTGCAAAGTGTGATTTCCCAGTAAGGTTATTTTTAAATCTGGCAAGTTGATTGCGTTCAAGAGATGTAAATCTATAATTCTTTAAATGACAATATAATATTTTACCAATGTTTTCTAATTTTAATTATTTAATTTGTGGTGCTGACTTGACTGCCGGTTATTGGAGGGAAACGATTTCCTCAACATCAATGCCATAGTAAAACGCTGTTTTTGGATATAAATATGAACTTGATAGAACTAAAAATGCATGCATTGTCTAACATAATGTCCTAGGAGTGTCATCTGATGGAGATTGTAAAAGGTTAGTGCATCATTTTAGCTGGTTTTATGGTTTTGGTGACGCCGTCTTTGAATTGACAAAACATTACACACAGCTATTGTCAATGTACTCTCCTAACATATTCTAACTTTATGCTTTCGCCGTAAAACCTTTTTGAAATCGGACAACGTGGTTAGATTAAGGAGATGTTTATCTTTCAAAGGGTGTAAGATAGTTGTATGTTTGAAAAATTTGAATTTTGAAATTTATTTGGTTTCAAATTTGCCGCTCTTGAAATGCACCTGCTGTTGATAGGGTGCACCACGGGTGGCACGCTAGCGTCCCACATAGCCCCAAGAAGTTAACCTGTTGGGGATAGGGGGCAGTATTTGCACGGCCGGATAAAAAATGTACCCGATTTAATCTGGTTACTACTCCTGCCCAGTAACTAGAATATGCATATAATTATTGGCTTTGGATAGAAAACACCCTAAAGTTTCTAAAACTCTTTGAATGGTGTCTGTGAGTATAACAGAACTCATATGGCAGGCAAAAACCTGAGAAGATTCCTTACAGGAAGTGGCCTGTCTGACAAGTTCTTGTTCTTCTTGGCTCTGTTTATTGAAAACTGAGGATCTTTGCTGTAACGTGACACTTCCTACGGCTCCCATAGGCTCTCAGAACCCGGGAAAAAGCTGAATGAACTAATTCCAGCCTCTGGCTGAAAAACATTAGCGCTTTTGGATAGTGGCCGGTCAGAGTACCATCAGACTGAGGCTCGTGCATGAGGGGATCCCATGTTTTTAGTTTCTCTCTCTTTGAACGTAAACACGCTTTCCCGGTCGGAATATTAATGCTTTTTTGCGAGAAAAATGAAATAAAAATTGATTTTAAACAGCGGTTGACATGCTTCGAAGTACGGTAATGGAATATTTAGAAATGTTTTGTCATGAAATGCGTTGTGCGCGTCACCCTTCTTTACCTTTCGGATAGTGTCTTGAACGCACGAACAAAACAGAGGATATTTGAACATAACTATGGATTATTTTGAACCAAACCAACATTTGTTATTGAAGTAGAAGTCCTGGGAGTGCATTCTGACGAAGAACAGCAAAGGTAATAACATTTTTCTTATAGTAAATCTGACTTTGGTCAGGGCTAAACTTGATGGGTGTCTAAATAGCTAGCCCTGTGATGCCGGGCTATGTACTCAGAATATTGCAAAATGTGCTTTCACCGAAAAGCTATTTTAAAATCGGACATAGCGAGTGCATAGAGGAGTTCTGTATCTATAATTCTTTAAATAATTGTTATGTTTTTTGTGAACGTTTATCGTGAGTAATTTAGTAAATTCACCGGAAGTTTGCGGGGGGTATGCTAGTTCTGAACGTCACATGCTAATGTAAAAAGCTGTTTTTTGATATAAATATGAACTTGATTGAACAAAACATGCATGTTTTGTATAACATAATGTCCTAGGGTTGTCATCTGATGAAGATCATCAAAGGTTAGTGCTGCATTTAGCTGTGGTTTGGGTTTATGTGACATTATATGCTAGCTTGAAAAATGGGTGTCTGATTATTTCTGGCTGGGTACTCTGCTGACATAATCTAATGTTTTGCTTTCGTTGTAAAGCCTTTTTGAAATCGGACAGTGTGGTTAGATTAACGAGAGTCTTGTCTTTAAAATGGTGTAAAATAGTCATATGTTTGAGAAATTGAAGTAATAGCATTTCTAAGGTATTTGAATAATGCGCCACGGGATTCAACTGGCTATTGAGTAGGTGGGACGATTTCGTCCCGCCGACCCTAGAGAAGTTAAGTGTTCCCTTTATTTTTTGGAGCAGTGTATATCTTTGAGTTTAATTTGGGAAATAGTAACTGTTTAACCTGTTAGGGCTAGGGGGCAGTATTTGCACGGCTGGATAAAAAAAATGTACCCGATTTAATCTGGTTACTAATCCTACCCAGTAACTAGAATATGCATATACTTATTATATATGGATAGAAAACACTCTAAAGTTTCTAAAACTGTTTGAATGGTGTCTGTGAGTATAACAGAACTCATTTGGCAGGCAAAACCCTGAGACATTTTCTGACAGGAAGTGGATACCTGATGTGTTGTATTACCTTTAAACCTATGCCATTGAAAAACACAGGGGCTGAGGAATATTTTGGCACTTCCTATTGCTTCCACTAGATGTCACCAGCCTTTACAAAGTGTTTTGAGTCTTCTGGAGGGAGATCTGACCGAACAAGAGCCATGGAACGATGATGGCCCATTAGACACCTGGCGCGCGAGTTCATGTTGGGTACCCTCGTTCCAATACGTTATAAAAGAGTATGCATTCGTCCACCTTGAATATTATTCATATTCTGGTTAAAAAAGGCCCTAATGATTTATGCTATACAACGTTTGACATGTTTGAACGAACGTAAATATATTTTTTCCCCTCGTTCATGAAGTGAAGTCCGGCGGGCTTAGATCATGTGCTAACAAGACGGAGATTTTTGGACATAAATGATGAGCTTTTTTGAACAAAACTACATTCGTTATGGACCTGTGATACCTGGAAGGGACATCTGATGAAGAGAATCAAAGGTAATGGATTATTTACATAGTATTTTCGATTTTAGATCTCCCCAACATGACGACTAGTCTTTATCGCAACGCGTATTTTTCTGGGCGCAGTGCTCAGATTATTGCAAAGTGTGATTTCCCAGTAAGGTTATTTTTAAATCTGGCAAGTTGATTGCGTTCAAGAGATGTAAATCTATAATTCTTTAAATGACAATATAATATTTTACCAATGTTTTCTAATTTTAATTATTTAATTTGTGATGCTGACTTGACTGCCGGTTATTGGAGGGAAACGATTTCCTCAACATCAATGCCATAGTAAAACGCTGTTTTTGGATATAAATATGAACTTGATAGAACTAAAAATGCATGCATTGTCTAACATAATGTCCTAGGAGTGTCATCTGATGGAGATTGTAAAAGGTTAGTGCATCATTTTAGCTGGTTTTATGGTTTTGGTGACCCTGTCTTTGAATTGACAAAACATTACACACAACTCTTGTAAATGTACTGTCCTAACATACTCTAAATTTATGCTTTCGCCGTAAAACCTTTTTGAAATCGTAAAACGTGGTTAGATTAAGGAGATGTTTATCTTTCAAAGGGTGTAAAATAGTTGTATGTTTGAAAAATTAGAATTTTGACATTTATTTCGATTCAAATTTGCCGCTCTTGAAATGCACCTGCTGTTGATGGAGTGCACCACGGGGGGGACGCAGGCGTCCCACCTAGCCCATAGAGGTTAAACAACTTCTGCCGTGGTGCCCCAAATTTCTAATGAGTTAATTGTTACATAATTAATTTATTCGAGTGAGAAATAAACATATTTAGTTTATTCGATAAATTACAGTCATCACATTAATGATTGTCACGTCACGACACCTTCAAGTAGGTTTTTGTCTTGCAAGTGGGGCGGCAGGTAGCCTAGTGGTTAGAGTAACCGAAAGGTTGCAAGAGCGAATCCCTGAGCTGACAAGGTTAAAAGTCTGTCGTCGTGCCCCTGAACAAGGCAGTTAACCCACTGTTCCTAGGCCGTCATTGAAAATAGGAATTTGTTATTAACTGACTTGCCTAGTTAAATAAAGATAACATTAAAAAAGAAAATGAAAAAGTGCATTGGGGATGGGTGCATCTGCCCCTGAATCCAAAGGTTACAAGGTTACAATTCAGCAATAGAAAGTTGTTTTTAATATTTTTGTTTTAAGCCTATCCCAAACTCTTAACCATTACCTTAGTGCCTAACCTTAAGTTTTTGGTGTTTGTGCCAAAACTTAACCCTTACCTTAAAAATGTGGAATGAATGCCTAAACGTAACCTTACAGACATCAACATTTTACTGTGGAACAACTTTGAAATTTGACGTTTGAGAAACATGAATGAATGTTTAATTCTGTCGTGCGACTGCGAGAGCTAGTTAAGAGACAGGAGCCTAACCAAGAGAGCCTTATAGAAAGTCACCTATAATCCATAAACAGCAGGCCTGTGCTGCTGTTGCTGGTTTAGAGGCTATCTCTCTGTGTGTGTGCATATGTGTGTGCGTGTGGTGTGTGTGTGTGTGTGTGTGTGTGTGTGTGTGTGTGTGTGTGTGTGTGTGTGTGTGTGTGTGTGTGTAGGAGTCAGCAGAAATATATCCCTTCCCACCCTCACCTAAGCCTCCACATGGGAAACTGATACAGTTGATAGAATGAGCACAGTACACTACTGTCTGCGAGAATGGCACTAGAGGGGATGGCTGCCGTTTTGCTCTCCTGACCGATTGTACTATTTTGTGTGTTTTTTTCACCATTGTTTGTAACTTATTTTGTACATAATGTTTCCACTATCGTCTCTAATGACTGAAAATAGCTTCTGGATATCTGAATATATTTTACTGAATGAGTCTGACATGAACGATATACTGTTGTTCCCGGACCAGCACAAATCCCCGTCATTCACATGAAGAGGAAACGGCGACACAGGGGTCACAGATCTGGGTGCCTTGTGAGAAATTGTTGGAGAGTAGGTAACCCGCCTCTACCATCCATCCAATTGGCCAACGTGCAATCACTGGAGAATAAACTGGATGAGCTCCGTTCCAGACTATCCTACCAACAGAACATTAAAAACTGTAATATCTTATGTTTCACCGAATTGTGGCTGAACGACGACATAGATAACATACATATAATATATGACCGTGCATAGGCAAGACAGAACACAGAACAGCTACCTAAACACAGAACTGCTGATCCTAAACACGGGGGCCCCTCAGGGGTGCACACTTAGTCCCCTCATAGCATGAATCTAACACTATCATTAAGTTTGCTGATGACACAACGTTGGTAGGCCTGATCACCGACAACGACGAGACAGCCTATACGGAGGAGGTCAGAGACCTGGCAGTGTGATGCCAGGACAACAACCTCTCACTCAAAATGAGCAAGACAAAGGAGCCCATTCACATCAACGGGGTTGTATTGGAGTGGGTTGAGAGCTCCAAGTTCCTTGGTGTCCACATCACCAACAATTTACATGGTCCAAACACACCAAGACAGTCGTGAAGAGGGCACGACAATGCCTATTCCCCCTCAGGAGACTGAAAGATTTGGCATGCGTCCCCAGATCTACAAAATGTTCTACAGCTGCACCATCAAGAGCATCCTGACCAGTTGCATCACCACCTGGTAAGGCAAGTGCTCGGCGTCTGACTGTAAGGCACTACAAAGGGTAGTATGTACAGCCTAGTACATCACTGGGGCAAAGCTTCCTGCCATCCAGGACCTCTTAAGTAGGCGGTGTCAGTCACCCAAATCACAGACTGTTCTCTCTGATACCACATGGCAAGCGGTACCGGAGCGCCAAGTCTAGGTTCAAATGGCTCCTTAACCTGTTGAGGACAGACGTTCCACTAGCGGAACCCCGTTCCGCCTGCGGAACCCCTAGCCAATAGCCAATGGCATCGCACGGCGTGAAATACAAAACCAACTAAAATACCACAATTCAATTTTCTCAAACAATCAACTATTTTACACCATTTTAAAGATAAGACTCTCGTTAATCTAACCACATTGTCCAATTTCAAAAAAGGCTTTACAGCGAAAGCAAAACATTTGATTATGTTAGGAGAGTACATGGACACAAATAATCACACAGCCATTTTCCAAGCAAGCATATATGTCACATAAACCCAAACCACAGCTAAATGCAGCACTAACCTTTGATGATCTTCATCAGATGACACTCCTAGGACATTATGTTATACAATACATGCATGTTTTGTTCAATGAAGTTCATATTTATATCAAAAACCAGCTTTTTACATTAGCATGTGATGTTCAGAACTAGCATACCCACCGAAAACTTCCAGTGAATTTACTAAATTACTCATGATAAACGTTCACAAAATACACAACAATTATTTGAAGAATTATAGATACAGAACTCCTTTATGCAATCACGGTGTCAGATTTTAAAATAGCTTTTCGGTGAAAGCACATTTTGCAATATTCTGAGTACATAGCTCGGCCATCACGGCTAGCTATTTTGACACCCACCAAGTTTGGGACAACCTAAACTCAGAATTACTATTAGAAAAATTGGATTACCTTTGCTGTTCTTCGTCAGAATGCACTCCCAGGACTTCTACTTCAACAACAAATGTTGTTTTGGTTCCAAATAATCCATAGTTATATTCAAATAGCTCCGTTTTGTTCGTGCATTCAGGTCACTATCCGAAGGGCGAGCGCTTTTCGTGACAAAAAAATTCAAAATATTCCATTAACGTACTTAGAAGCATGTCAAACACCTTTTAAAATTAATTTTTATGCTATTTTTCTCATAAAATAGCGATAATATTCCAACCGGGCAACGTTGTATTCATTCAAAGGCTGAAAGAAAAAAATTGAGTAGTCTTGTGACCGCGCATCTCAGTGTCACTGTCCCCAGGCTGACCACTCACAAATTCTGCTGCTGTTCTTTGCCCAGAGACAGCAGACAGCCCATTCCACTTTCTGGCGGCTTTAGAGAGCCAATGGAAGCCTTAGAAAATGTTACGTTACAGCACAGATGCTGTATTTTCGATAGAGATGCAACAGAAGGACAACAAATTGTCAGACAGGGCACTTCCTGTATGGAATCTTCTCAGGTTTTGGTCTGCCATATGAGTTCTGTTATACTCACAGACACCATTCAAACAGTTTTAGAAACTTTAGAGTGTTTTCTATCCACATCTACTAATTATATGCATATTCTAGTTTCCGGGCAAGAGTAGTAACCAGATTAAATTGGGTACGTTTTTTATCCGGCCGTGAAAATGCTGCCCCCTATCCCAAAGAAGTTTAAAGCTTAACTTCTTGTTAATCCAACCACGTTGTCAGATTTCAAAAAGGCTTTACGGCAAAAGCATTCCATGTGATTATCAGAGGACAGCGCCCCACATCAAAATACTTTTTCAAACCAGCACAGGCGTCACAAAATCCCAAATAGCGAGACAATAAATCACTTTCCTTCGAAGATCTTCCTCTGTTTGCAATCCCAAGGGTCCCAGCTACACAATGAATGGTAATTTTGTTCAATAAAGTCCCTCTTTATATCCAAAAAAGCCAGTTTAGTTGGCGCCATTGATTTCATTTATCCACTCGTTCAACATGCACACAAACGAATCCAAAAAGTTACCGGTAAAGTTCGTCCAAACAAGTCAAACGATGTTTCTATTTAATCCTTAGGTACTCTAATATCTAAATAAATGATCATATTTACGACAGAGAATAGTATCTTCAATAGGGAAGATAAATAACGAAGAGCGCGCATCCTCATTCACGCGTGCAACAAGACTACTTTTCTAATGAGAGACACCTTGGAAAAACTACAACTACTTGTTCATTTTTCAAAAAACAAGCCTGAAACACATTCTGAAGATTGTTGACATTAGTGGAAGCCATAGTAACTGCAATCTGGGTCTTATCTATTTGTGTTTCCCATAGGCTATCATTGAAATGGCCTGTGACCTAACAAAATACAATTCCGGTTGGATTTTCCTCGGGTTTTCACCTGCCATATTAGTTCTGTTATACTCACTGACAGTATTCTAACAGTTTCAGAAACTTCAGTGTTTTCTTTCCAATGCTACAAATTATATGCATATCCTTGCTTCTGGGCCTGAGTAACAGGCAGTTTACTTTGGGCACATCATTCATCCGAACTTCCGAACACTCCCATGAGGCTTAAGAGGATCTATATAGTATTACCTCTTCCCCCTCCCCTCATCCCCTCTTCCCCCTCTCCTCTCCTCTCCTCTCTCCCCAATCCTCTTCTGAGTTTTCACTCTTGCTCCTGATGCTCTCGGTTAATATAATCTATGAAAAAGGCTAAGAATGTTCTCTTGACTGAATTTAGGGCAGCCCCTCATTTTTCCCTAGTTTTTGTACAACATGTTTTGGTCTTTCCGGATTCTTTCGATGTCTTCCGTTCCTTCTCTTGCAGCCTTTCATCGTCACTCTCTACCCTTTCCCCACCTTAACACCTCCCTCTATCTCAACACCTACACACTCTGTAACATCAAAGATGGATCAGTTTTACAACAAACCCAGTAATTTTGTGGCAGTAAATCCCAATTCCGTGACAGAAGCTACTCTGCCTGAGTAGAAAGAAAACAAGCTTGACTCGAATAACCATTTTTACATTTTTTTATTGAACCTTTATTTATTAAGGCAAGTCAGTTAAGAACAAACTCTTATTTACAACGATGGCCTACCCCAGCAAAAGCAGGACGGCCAAACAATTGTGCGCCTCCCTATGGGAATCCCAATCACGGCTGGTTGTGATACAGCCTGGAATCGAACCAGGGTCTGTAGTGACACCTCTAGCTCTGAGATGCTGTGCATTGCCCTGCTGCGCCACTCGGGAGCAATGTTGTGTTACTGTAAAGTTTGAAACGAAGAATCCCAATAAAAAATACTTTTCAGAAATCACTCCACAAAGCGTTTGTGCCACATCACCGCACGCTTGCTCTCGTCATCCGAGCGAGCTGTGTGGACTCTTGGCACCCCACTGGTCCATCAAAATGTCAATACAAGGCCCCGGAATAACAGAAGTGTGTGTTTGTGTGTGCGTGTGCCTGTGCACCCTGACACGTGTGTGTGTGTGTGTGTGTGTGTGTGTGTGTGTGTGTGTGTGTGTGTGTGTGTGTGTGTGTGTGTGTGTGTGTGTGTGTGTGAGGGAGGGAGATAACTCTGGGTTAGGCTATTCTTTGGCCACCGGGGGACATGCTGGGAGCAGCCATGTATGAGTGGTCTGACATAGCCAGCGGTCTCTGGTGTTAACAGGAGAACTGGGCTGCCTGCTGTGATGGATATGGAAGGAATGAAGGATGTTGTCTGAGACGTATGGCCATCTGATTCACTGTCACTGGGATGGCTAGTCTGGGGTAGATAGTCTGGAGTAGATAGTCTGGGGTAGCTAGTCTGGGGTAGCTAGTCTGGGGTAGCTAGTCTGGGGTAGATAGTCTGGGGTAGCTAGTTTGGGGTAGCTAGTCTGTGTTAGCTAGTCTGGGGTAGCTAGTTTGGGGTAGCTAGTTTGGGGTAGTTAGTCTCGGGTAGCTAGTCTGGGTTAGATAGTCTGGGTTAGATAGTCTGGGGTAGCTAGTCCGGGGTAGCTTGTCTGGGGTAGTTCGTCTTGGGTAGTTCGTCTTGGGTAGTTCGTCTTGGGTAGCTAGTCTGGATAGTTAGTCTGGGGTAGTTCGTCTTAAGTACTTAGTCTTGGGTAGCAAGTCTGGGGTAGCTAGTCTTGGGTAGCTTGTCTGGGGAGGCTAGTCTAAAGTATGTTAGCCTTGGCAATGGGCTATCGGTTTCTTTTCTGTGTCAGTGGTGAAGTGTTAAACTAGAAATCGTCAGACAATGATTATGATTGTCATTTTATCAAAAACAACAAAAACAGAACAACCAAATTGGTCTTGATACAAATTTGTTCACGTTGTGAGGTTGCACGTTTATTCCCAAGGGAACAACACCATCGTAGAAATCAAATACGGACAGGATTCAATTTGTCGGCAATGCACCTTTTAAAGGCAATGCTCCCGTGTACACAGAAACCTTATCGGCTCAATCGGAAATTAACTTTAAATATCTCATAGCTGACAAAGCGCGTTTGGACTGAATCCCGGCCTAAATTCACTCTAGAATACTTCAGAATAACATGATAAATAGATCTACAATCTTATTTGATCGGTTTATCCGTTTATGGGAGTAGTGGTGAGCCTCAAGTGATATTGTAATACACTTATAAAGATATAGGATCTTCATTTGATCACCCTGTTGCAGGAGAACTTTCCTGCAATGGAGGACATTTTAAACTTTTAGTGTATTTGGAGTTTAAGGCTTCGGAAGTTTGTAATTTCCACTTTGAAATTTCAAACTTGCTTTTCCCTTATGATAAATGTATCAACCCCTACAAAAATGTCTATTAATTATAATCCATGTAATAATTCACATTTCCTGTTTCTGCAGGATTTTCAGCAGGATTATTTCCCTGCTTTAGCAAACTGTCTCAAATTTTGATCCTACATCTGTACAAGCAACATATGGCTGGAATGCTGAAGCTATGTTCAACCGTCCAATCAGTGAAGATGTGTGTAGATGTAAGACCTATGGGAGGTAACATAGGAGGATCAATTCACCGTTGGGGCACATCACAACATATAGGAGGGCCGATCCACCGTCGGAGTACATCACACCATATGTGGAGCAATTTTCTATAGATGATGATGTGACATGTTGAGTTATGTGATGTCACTCAGTGTAAGCTAATTCAATTCCTGACACATCTCAGGAAAACAAGAGAAAGGTCATTGGTGAAAAGTAAAGAACACAAATATTGTTCCTGAGATGGTCAGGAGAGAGAAAGAGAGGGGGAGTACACAAGAAAGAAAGAGTGAAATACAAGCCTACGGGTATTGACAGAGATAGAGCAGGCGAGAAAGAGGGAGAAAGAAAGAGAGAGAGAAAGAAAGAAAGAGAAAGTGAAAGACAGAGAGATGAAGAAAGAGAGACAGAGAGAGAGAGAAAGAGAGATTGTCGACCCTTTGAGATCAATACACTGTGTGTGTGTGTGTGTGTGTGTGTGTGTGTGTGTGTGTGTGTGTGTGTGTGTGTGTGTGTGTGTGTGTGTGTGTGTGTGTGTGTGTGTGTGTGTGTGTGTGTGTGTGTGTGGATTTGAGAGAGAGAGAAAGAGATAGTGAGAGAGAAAGAGAGTTGGAACCAGAGAGAGAAAATGCAATCAGTGTGCGGATGAGGTTTCTCCGGAGTGAGGATTTGGGTCATTTGGAAGAATATGGCTGATTCAGCAGCACTGCTGTCGCCGCCGCGATGAACTTAATCTACTGGTTACTCCTGCAGGCAGAAAGAGGGAGAGAGAGCAAGTGATGGGAGAGAGAGTGAAGAGAGCGAGTGTGTTGGGAGGGAGAGAGAATAGAGAGAGAGAGAATGAGAGAGAGAGATGGGAGAGAGCGAGGAGAGAGAGAGAGAGAAAGGGAGAGAGAGAGAGAAAGAGATGGGAGCGAGCTAGAGAAAAGAGAGCGAGACAGAGAGAGAGAGAAAGAGAGAGATGGGAGAGAGTGTGAGGGACATAAAAGGCAGCAGGAAGAGAGAGAACAGGCAAAAGATGGATAGAAAGAGCAGGTGAGAGATGGAGAGAGAGCAGGTGAGAGATGGAGAGAGAGCAGGTGAGAGATGGAGAGATAGAGCAGGTGAGAGAAGGAGAGAGAGAGCAGGCGAGAGACAGAGAGAGATAGCAGGCGAGAGACGGCAGGAAGAAAGAATGGCAGGGGCGAGACAGGAGAAGCAGGTGAGATACGGAGAAAGAGTGTGGAAGAGAAATGGGGAGGCAGAGAGAGATGAAACGGGGGAGAGATGGGGAGACAGTAAGAGAGAGAGAGAAAGATCGAGAAAGCTCTCCCAGTGTCTGTCTGCACCCAAGCCTTCAGGAATTGCTCTACCCTCTCTATACATCAGATAAAAGAGCAGAAGTCTCCCACCCTCCCTGCTTCCTCCCTCAACCCCCCCCCCCCCCACACACACACACACACACACACACAGCTCAGATAATATATTTTTCTGACATTAACCCCCTTTCTTCTTATCTTTTTCTTCAACCAATCTCTTCCGTCTCCTTTTTGTATTTAAAATTTGATTTCACATGCGTATGAACACTAATTATTCTAAATTTAATTCAGGGAGGATGGGGGAGGGGAGGAAGGAGAAAGGGAGGGAGGGACAGAAGAACTCGGCTCAGAAACCCATAGAAACGTAATGTTTTATTGAAATATTATGTGCATATTAATGAATAAATACAACAAATTAGGCTTGAAGTCAGAGGCTTGTAGTATAAAGCAGTGTCTGCCTCAGTGAGACAAGACTGTTGTTTATACACAAATATCTGATTATGTTATTATTGATTTTCATCAGTGTGTGTGTGTGTGCGTGCGTACGTGTGTGTTTGTGATCATGCTTGTGTGTGTCTGTGTGTGTGTGTGTGTCTGTCTGTGTGCAAGTGTGTGTGGCGTGGACAATACTCAACATAATCAGTGAAGACAACTTCATAGAGGACACTTGTCACACTTGTCTCTCACCAATTTCCTAAAGCTTCAGGTGCCACCACAGGTATTTCACCACAGCCAACCACCTCCCCGACACTCTTCCTGCTACACCTCTTCCTGCCCACCAGATGGCAGTGTTGTAATACAGTAGACCTGCCTGCTGCCTACTGCCTCCCCAAGCTGAATCTAATGGCATGTGGCGTCTGATACCCGCGAGTGATGCAGCAGGAAAATGCTCTCCATAACCTATTGTTCTGATTGGAAAAGAGGGAGGAAGTGGAGAGGGACACAAACTAAACAAAAGGAGGAGGAAAACAGGGAGGATGCCACTGCTGTCAGGGTGTTTAGGTGCAGGCCCACTCCTCACCTCTGGTGACAGGGGGCTGTGAGGTTTACAGGGGTTAGGGTGATATGGGCTCCCCAGACTGCTCTCTTGCTCTCACACTCAGAAGCACACAGGCATATACATCCAACACTGTTTTGCAGCCTGCACAATAGCGTAAGATACAGGAGGGGTTATGATCCTCAGAGATGTGTGTGTATGTGAGGATAAACACATGCATGCACACACACACGCACACAGATGCACACACACACACTGTGTGACGGCACAGCGCAACGGAGGAGAGGAGCAAGGGAGACGCTCATTTGTCACTGCCACCCCTAATCGTGTAAAAGGCTGCTCTCTCTCTCTCTTTCTCTCTCCATCCCTCCCTCTGTTTCTGTCTTATTCTCACACTATGTAGCCTCTATCCCTCTCTCCTCTGCATCCCCTCTCTATCCCATCTCTCCTCTCTCCCTATCCCCTCTCTCCTCCTTCTCCATCACCTCTCTCTATCCCCTCTGTATCTCCTCTGCTCTATCCCTTCTCTCTATCCCCTCTCTCTATCCCTATCTCACTATCTCTATCCCCTCTTTCCTCCTTCTCTATCCCCTATCTCCTCCCTCTCTCCTCTCTCTCTATCTATCTCCTCTCTCTTTCCTCCTTCTCTATCCCCTCTCTCTATCCATTCTTTCCTCTCTCTCTATCCCTATCTCCTCCCTCTCTCCTCCTTCTCTATCCCCTCTCTCCCCCTTCTCTATCCCCTCTCTCCCCTCGCTCTATCCCCTCTCTCATCTCTCTCTATACCCTCTCTATCCCCTCTCTCCTCTCTCCTCTCTCTCTATCCCTTCTCTCCTCTTTCTCATTATTTCTATCCCCTCTCTCTGTCCTCTCTATCCCCTCTCTCTCTATCCTCTCTCACCTCTCCCCTCTCTCTCTATCCCCTCTCTCCTCCTTCTCTATCCCTTTTATCTATACCCTCTACCCTCTCTCTAGCCCCTCTCTTCTCTCTCTATCCCCTCTCTCCTTCTCGATCCCCTCTCTCCTCTCTCCCCTCTCTATATCCCCTCTCTCTCTATACCCTCTCTCCTCTCTCTATCCCCTCTACTCTCTCTCTATACCCTCTCTCCTCTCTCTCTATACCCTCTCTCCTCTCTCTCTATACCCTCTCCCCTCTCTCTATATACCCTCTCTCCTCTCTCTCTATCCCCTCTCTACTCTCTCTCTATCTCCTCTCTCCTCCATCTCTGTCCCCTCTCTCCTCCCTCTCTGTCCCTTCTTTCCTCTCTATCCCTTCTCTCCTCTCTCTCTATCCCCTCTCTTCTCTCTCTCTATCCCTTCTCTCCTCTCTCTCTATCCCCTCTCTTCTCTCTCTCTATCCCCTCTCTTCTCTCTCTCTATCCCCTCTCTTCTCTCTCTCCATCCCCTCTCTTCTCTCTCTCTATCCCCTCTCTTCTCTCTCTCTCTATCCCCCCTCTTCTCTCTCTATCCCCTCCCTTCTCTCTCTCCATCCCCTCTCTTCTCTCTCTCCATCCCCTCTCTTCTCTCTCTCCATCCCCTCTCTTCTCTCTCTCCATCCCCTCTCTACATCTCCTCTCCCCTCTCTCTCTATCCCCTCTCTCTATACCATCTCTTCTCTCTCTCTCTCTCTATCCCCTCTCTCCCCTCTATCAGCTCCCTCCACCCTCTCTATCCCCTCTCACCTCTTTCTCTATCCTCTCTCCTTTCTCTCTATCCCCTCTCGCCTCCCTTTCTATCCCCTCTCTCCTCCCTCCTTCTACCCACTCTCTCTCTCTCTCTCCCTCACTTCTCTTCCATTTTACCCTCTCCTTCTCTCTCTCCCCTACCTTCTTCCCTTTCTCCCCCCTCTCTCCCCTGCATGCTGGAGGGAAATCGACTTTCATTTGGTTAAAAGAGAGACCGGTGTGACTCATTGTCAGAGCTTGATTTCCAGATCATTATTTTCTCCCGGTGGTGAGTGAAACACTAGGGGGAACCAGGAAGAAACCCCATCCGATCCACTTTCTTCCGCTCATCTCTTCTCCTCCTCTCTCTCTTCATCCCCACCATCAGTGGCTCAATTAGGGTCTCTATTTAATTCGTACCGCAGAAGTTCAGCTAGTTACACATTATATGGGATAGATAAACAGACTATCTAAAGATTATCTACAGACTATATAGAGACTATCTACAGACTATATAGAGACTATCTACAGACTATATAGAGACTATCTACAGACTATCTACAGACTATATAGAGACTATCTACAGACTATCTACAGACTGTCTACAGACTATATAGAGACTATCTACAGACTATCTACAGACTATATAGAGATTATCTACAGACTATATAGAGATTATCTACAGACTATATAGAGACTATCTACAGACTATCTACAGACTATCTACAGACTATCTACAGACTATCTACAGACTATCTGCAGACTATATAGAGACTATCTACAGACTATATAGAGATTATCTACAGACTATCTACACACTATATAGAGACTATCTACAGACTATCTACTGACTATCTGCAGACTATATAGAGACTATCTACAGACGATCTACAGACTATATAGAGACTATCTACAGACTATCTAAAGACTTTCTACAGACTGTCTACAGACTATATAGAGACTATCTACAGACTATCTAAAGACTGTCTACAGACTGTCTACAGACTATATAGAGACTATCTACAGACTATCTACAGACTATCTGCAGAATATATAGAGACTATCTACAGACTATATAGAGATTATCTACAGACTATCTACACACTATATAGAGACTATCTACAGACTATCTACTGACTATCTGCAGACTATATAGAGACTATCTACAGACTATATACAGACTATCTGCAGACTATCTGCAGACAATCTAAAGACTGTCTACAGACTGTCTACAGACTATATAGAGACTATCTACAGACTATCTACAGACTATCTGCAGAATATATAGAGACTATCTACAGACTATATAGAGATTATCTACAGACTATCTACACACTATATAGAGACTATCTACAGACTATCTGCAAACTATATAGAGACTATCTACAGACTATCTACAGACTATATAGAGACTATCTACAGACTATATAGAGACTATCTACAGACTATCTACAGACTATCTACAGAATATCTACAGACTATATAGAGACTATCTACAGACTATATAGAGACTATCTACAGACTATCTGCAAACTATATAGAGACTATCTACAGACTATCTACAGACTATATAGAGACTATCTACAGACTATCTACAGACTATCTACAGAATATCTACAGACTATATAGAGACTATCTACAGACTATATAGAGACTATCTACAGAATATCTGCAGACTATCTGCAGACTATCTAAAGACTGTCTACAGACTGTCTACAGACTATATAGAGACTATCTACAGACTATCTACAGACTATATAGAGACTATCTACAGACTATATAGAGACTATCTACAGACTATCTACAGACTATATAGAGATTATCTATAGACTATATAGAGATTATCTACATACTATATAGAGACTATCTACAGACTATCTACAGACTATCTACAGACTATCTGCAGACTATATAGAGACTATCTACAGACTATATAGAGATTATCTACAGACTATCTACACACTATATAGAGACTATCTACAGACTATCTACTGACTATCTGCAGACTATATAGAGACTATCTACAGACTATCTACAGACTATCTACAGATTATCTGCAGACTATCTGCAGACTATCTAAAGACTGTCTACAGACTGTCTACAGAGTATATAGAGACAATCTACAGACTATCTACAGACTATCTGCAGAATATATAGAGACTATCTACAGACTATATAGAGATTATCTACAGACTATCTACACACTATATAGAGACTATCTACAGACTATCTACAGACTATCTGCAAACTATATAGAGACTATCTACAGACTATCTACAGACTATCTACAGACTATCTACAGACTATATAAGAGACTATCTACAGACTATATAGAGACTATCTACAGACTATCTACAGACTATCTACAGAATATCTACAGACTATCTACAGACTATCTACAGACTATATAGAGACTATCTACAGACTATCTACAGACTATCTACAGACTATCTACAGACTATCTACAGACTATATAGAGACTATCTACAGACTATCTACAGACTATATAGAGACTATCTACAGACTATATAGAGACTATCTACAGACTATCTACAGACTATATAGAGATTATCTACAGACTATATAGAGATTATCTACAGACTATATAGAGACTATCTACAGACTATCTACAGACTATCTACAGACTATCTACAGACTATATAGAGACTATCTACAGACTATATAGAGACTATCTACAGACTATCTACAGACTATCTACAGACTATCTGCAGACTATCTGCAGACTATCTAAAGACTGTCTACAGACTGTCTACAGACTATATAGAGACTATCTACAGACTATCTACAGACTATCTGCAGATATATAGAGACTATCTACAGACTATCTAAAGACTTTCTACAGACTGTCTACAGACTATATAGAGACTATCTACAGACTATCTAAAGACTGTCTACAGACTGTCTACAGACTATATAGAGACTATCTACAGACTATCTACAGACTATCTGCAGAATATATAGAGACTATCTACAGACTATATAGAGATTATCTACAGACTATCTACACACTATATAGAGACTATCTACAGACTATCTACTGACTATCTGCAGACTATATAGAGACTATCTACAGACTATATACAGACTATCTGCAGACTATCTGCAGACAATCTAAAGACTGTCTACAGACTGTCTACAGACTATATAGAGACTATCTACAGACTATCTACAGACTATCTGCAGAATATATAGAGACTATCTACAGACTATATAGAGATTATCTACAGACTATCTACACACTATATAGAGACTATCTACAGACTATCTGCAAACTATATAGAGACTATCTACAGACTATCTACAGACTATATAGAGACTATCTACAGACTATATAGAGACTATCTACAGACTATCTACAGACTATCTACAGAATATCTACAGACTATATAGAGACTATCTACAGACTATATAGAGACTATCTACAGACTATCTGCAAACTATATAGAGACTATCTACAGACTATCTACAGACTATATAGAGACTATCTACAGACTATCTACAGACTATCTACAGAATATCTACAGACTATATAGAGACTATCTACAGACTATATAGAGACTATCTACAGAATATCTGCAGACTATCTGCAGACTATCTAAAGACTGTCTACAGACTGTCTACAGACTATATAGAGACTATCTACAGACTATCTACAGACTATATAGAGACTATCTACAGACTATATAGAGACTATCTACAGACTATCTACAGACTATATAGAGATTATCTATAGACTATATAGAGATTATCTACATACTATATAGAGACTATCTACAGACTATCTACAGACTATCTACAGACTATCTGCAGACTATATAGAGACTATCTACAGACTATATAGAGATTATCTACAGACTATCTACACACTATATAGAGACTATCTACAGACTATCTACTGACTATCTGCAGACTATATAGAGACTATCTACAGACTATCTACAGACTATCTACAGATTATCTGCAGACTATCTGCAGACTATCTAAAGACTGTCTACAGACTGTCTACAGAGTATATAGAGACAATCTACAGACTATCTACAGACTATCTGCAGAATATATAGAGACTATCTACAGACTATATAGAGATTATCTACAGACTATCTACACACTATATAGAGACTATCTACAGACTATCTACAGACTATCTGCAAACTATATAGAGACTATCTACAGACTATCTACAGACTATATAGAGACTATCTACAGACTATATAGAGACTATCTACAGACTATATAGAGACTATCTACAGACTATCTACAGACTATCTACAGAATATCTACAGACTATATAGAGACTATCTACAGACTATATAGAGACTATCTACAGAATATCTGCAGACTATCTAGCAGACTATCTACAGACTAGTACTACAGACTATCTACAGACTATATAGAGACTATCTACAGACTATATAGAGACTATCTACAGACTATCTACAGACTATATAGAGACTATCTACAGACTATATAGAGACTATCTACAGACTATATAGAGACTATCTACAGACTATCTACAGACTATCTACAGACTATCTACAGACTATATAGAGACTATCTACAGACTATATAGAGACTATCTACAGACTATCTGCAGACTATCTAGCAGACTGTCTACAGACTGTCTACAGACTATATAGAGACTATCTACAGACTATCTACAGACTATATAGAGACTATCTACAGACTATCTACAGACTATCTACAGACTATCTGCAGACTATATAGAGACTATCTACAGACTATATAGAGATTATCTACAGACTATCTACACACTATATAGAGACTATCTACAGACTATCTACTGACTATCTGCAGACTATATAGAGACTATCTACAGACTATCTACAGACTATATAGAGACTATCTACAGACTATCTACAGACTATCTGCAGACTATCTGCAGACTATCTAAAGACTGTCTACAGACTGTCTACAGACTATATAGAGACTATCTACAGACTATCTACAGACTATCTGCAGAATATATAGAGACTATCTACAGACTATCTACAGACTATCTACAGACTATCTGCAGACTATATAGAGACTATCTACAGACTATATAGAGATTATCTACAGACTATCTACACACTATATAGAGACTATCTACAGACTATCTACTGACTATCTGCAGACTATATAGAGACTATCTACAGACTATCTACAGACTATATAGAGACTATCTACAGACTATCTACAGACTATCTACAGATTATCTGCAGACTATCTGCAGACTATCTAAAGACTGTCTACAGACTGTCTACAGAGTATATAGAGACAATCTACAGACTATCTACAGACTATCTGCAGAATATATAGAGACTATCTACAGACTATATAGAGATTATCTACAGACTATCTACACACTATATAGAGACTATCTACAGACTATCTACAGACTATCTGCAAACTATATAGAGACTATCTACAGACTATCTACAGACTATATAGAGACTATCTACAGACTATATAGAGACTATCTACAGACTATCTACAGACTATCTACAGAATATCTACAGACTATATAGAGACTATCTACAGACTATATAGAGACTATCTACAGACTATCTGCAGACTATCTGCAGACTATCTAAAGACTGTCTACAGACTGTCTACAGACTATATAGAGACTATCTACAGACTATCTACAGACTATCTACAGACTATATAGAGCCTATCTACAGACTATATAGAGACTATCTACAGACTATCTACAGACTATATAGAGACTATCTACAGACTATATAGAGACTATCTACAGACTATCTACAGACTATCTACAGACTATCTACAGAATATCTACAGACTATATAGAGACTATCTACAGACTATATAGAGACTATCTACAGAATATCTGCAGACTATCTGCAGACTATCTAAAGACTGTCTACAGACTGTCTACAGACTATATAGAGACTATCTACAGACTATCTACAGACTATCTACAGACTATATGGAGACTATCTACAGACTATAAAGAGACTATCTACAGACTATATAGAGACTATCTACAGACTATCTACAGACTATCTACAGAATATCTACAGACTATATAGAGACTATCTACAGACTATATAGAGACTATCTACAGAATATCTGCAGACTATCTAAAGACTGTCTACAGACTGTCTACAGACTATATAGAGACTATCTACAGACTATCTACAGACTATATAGAGACTATCTACAGACTATATAGAGACTAACTACAGACTATCTACAGACTATATAGAGATTATCTACAGACTATATAGAGATTATCTACATACTATATGGAGACTATCTACAGACTATCTACAGACTATCTACAGACTATCTGCAGACTATATAGAGACTATCTACAGACTATATAGAGATTATATAGAGACTATCTACAGACTATCTACAGACTATCTGCAGACTATCTGCAGACTATCTAAAGACTGTCTACAGACTGTCTACAGACTATATAGAGACAATCTACAGACTATCTACAGACTATCTGCAGAATATATAGAGACTATCTACAGACTATCTACAGACTATCTACAGACTATCTGCAGACTATATAGAGACTATCTACAGACTATATAGAGATTATCTACAGACTATCTACACATTATATAGAGACTATCTACAGACTATCTACTGACTATCTGCAGACTATATAGAGACTATCTACAGACTATCTACAGACTATATAGAGACTATCTACAGACTATCTACAGACTATCTGCAGACTATCTGCAGACTATCTAAAGACTGTCTACAGACTGTCTACAGACTATATAGAGACAATCTACAGACTATCTACAGACTATCTGCAGAATATATAGAGACTATCTACAGACTATCTACAGACTATCTACAGACTATCTGCAGACTATATAGAGACTATCTACAGACTATATAGAGATTATCTACAGACTATCTACACACTATATAGAGACTATCTACAGACTATCTACTGACTATCTGCAGACTATATAGAGACTATCTACAGACTATCTACAGACTATATAGAGACTATCTACAGACTATCTACAGACTATCTACAGATTATCTGCAGACTATCTGCAGACTATCTAAAGACTGTCTACAGACTGTCTACAGAGTATATAGAGACAATCTACAGACTATCTACAGACTATCTGCAGAATATATAGAGACTATCTACAGACTATATAGAGATTATCTACAGACTATCTACACACTATATAGAGACTATCTACAGACTATCTACAGACTATCTGCAAACTATATAGAGACTATCTACAGACTATCTACAGACTATATAGAGACTATCTACAGACTATATAGAGACTATCTACAGACTATCTACAGACTATCTACAGAATATCTACAGACTATATAGAGACTATCTACAGACTATATAGAGACTATCTACAGAATATCTGCAGACTATCTGCAGACTATCTAAAGACTGTCTACAGACTGTCTACAGACTATATAGAGACTATCTACAGACTATCTACAGACTATCTACAGACTATATGGAGACTATCTACAGACTATAAAGAGACTATCTACAGACTATATAGAGACTATCTACAGACTATCTACAGACTATCTACAGAATATCTACAGACTATATAGAGACTATCTACAGACTATATAGAGACTATCTACAGAATATCTGCAGACTATCTAAAGACTGTCTACAGACTGTCTACAGACTATATAGAGACTATCTACAGACTATCTACAGACTATATAGAGACTATCTACAGACTATATAGAGACTATCTACAGACTATCTACAGACTATATAGAGATTATCTACAGACTATATAGAGATTATCTACAGACTATATGGAGACTATCTACAGACTATCTACAGACTATCTACAGACTATCTGCAGACTATATAGAGACTATCTACAGACTATATAGAGATTATATAGAGACTATCTACAGACTATCTACAGACTATCTGCAGACTATCTGCAGACTATCTAAAGACTGTCTACAGACTGTCTACAGACTATATAGAGACAATCTACAGACTATCTACAGACTATCTGCAGAATATATAGAGACTATCTACAGACTATCTACAGACTATCTACAGACTATCTGCAGACTATATAGAGACTATCTACAGACTATATAGAGATTATCTACAGACTATCTACACACTATATAGAGACTATCTACAGACTATCTACTGACTATCTGCAGACTATATAGAGACTATCTACAGACTATCTACAGACTATATAGAGACTATCTACAGACTATCTACAGACTATCTGCAGACTATCTGCAGACTATCTAAAGACTGTCTACAGACTGTCTACAGACTATATAGAGACAATCTACAGACTATCTACAGACTATCTGCAGAATATATAGAGACTATCTACAGACTATCTACAGACTATCTACAGACTATCTGCAGACTATATAGAGACTATCTACAGACTATATAGAGATTATCTACAGACTATCTACACACTATATAGAGACTATCTACAGACTATCTACTGACTATCTGCAGACTATATAGAGACTATCTACAGACTATCTACAGACTATATAGAGACTATCTACAGACTATCTACAGACTATCTACAGATTATCTGCAGACTATCTGCAGACTATCTAAAGACTGTCTACAGACTGTCTACAGAGTATATAGAGACAATCTACAGACTATCTACAGACTATCTGCAGAATATATAGAGACTATCTACAGACTATATAGAGATTATCTACAGACTATCTACACACTATATAGAGACTATCTACAGACTATCTACAGACTATCTGCAAACTATATAGAGACTATCTACAGACTATCTACAGACTATATAGAGACTATCTACAGACTATATAGAGACTATCTACAGACTATCTACAGACTATCTACAGAATATCTACAGACTATATAGAGACTATCTACAGACTATATAGAGACTATCTACAGAATATCTGCAGACTATCTGCAGACTATCTAAAGACTGTCTACAGACTGTCTACAGACTATATAGAGACTATCTACAGACTATCTACAGACTATCTACAGACTATATAGAGACTATCTACAGACTATCTACAGACTATCTACAGACTATCTGCAGACTATATAGAGACTATCTACAGACTATATAGAGACTATCTACAGACTATCTACACACTATATAGAGACTATCTACAGACTATCTACTGACTATCTGCAGACTATATAGAGACTATCTACAGACTATCTACAGACTATATAGAGACTATCTACAGACTATCTACAGACTATATAGAGACTATCTACAGACTATCTAGAGACTGTCTACAGACTGTCTACAGACTATATAGAGACTATCTACAGACTATATAGAGACTATCTACAGACTATATAGAGACTATCTACAGACTATCTACAGACTATCTACAGACTATCTGCAGACTATATAGAGACTATCTACAGACTATATAGAGATTATCTACAGACTATCTACACACTATATAGAGACTATCTACAGACTATCTACTGACTATCTGCAGACTATATAGAGACTATCTACAGACTATTAAGACTTCACAGACTATCTACAGATTATCTGCAGACTATCTGCAGACTATCTAAAGACTGTCTACAGACTGTCTACAGAGTATATAGAGACAATCTACAGACTATCTACAGACTATCTGCAGAATATATAGAGACTATCTACAGACTATATAGAGATTATCTACAGACTATCTACACACTATATAGAGACTATCTACAGACTATCTACAGACTATCTGC
Organism: Salmo salar; assembly: GCF_965601325.2. Taxonomy (NCBI): domain Eukaryota; kingdom Metazoa; phylum Chordata; class Actinopteri; order Salmoniformes; family Salmonidae; genus Salmo; species Salmo salar. Next base: position 12,346,343 of record NC_138297.1, on the reverse strand, counting down.
AAACTATATAGAGACTATCTACAGACTATCTACAGACTATATAGAGACTATCTACAGACTATATAGAGACTATCTACAGACTATCTACAGACTATCTACAGAATATCTACAGACTATATAGAGACTATCTACAGACTATATAGAGACTATCTACAGAATATCTGCAGACTATCTGCAGACTATCTAAAGACTGTCTACAGACTGTCTACAGACTATATAGAGACTATCTACAGACTATCTACAGACTATCTACAGACTATATAGAGACTATCTACAGACTATCTACAGACTATCTACAGAATATCTACAGACTATATAGAGACTATCTACAGACTATATAGAGACTATCTACAGAATATCTAAAGACTGTCTGCAGACTATCTAAAGACTGTCTACAGACTGTCTACAGACTATATAGAGACTATCTACAGACTATCTACAGACTATATAGAGACTATCTACAGACTATATAGAGACTATCTACAGACTATCTACAGACTATATAGAGACTATCTACAGACTATATAGAGACTATCTACAGACTATCTAGCAGACTATCTACAGACTATCTACAGACTATATAGAGACTATCTACAGACTATATAGAGACTATCTACAGACTATATAGAGACTATCTACAGACTATCTACAGACTATATAGAGACTATCTACAGACTATCTGCAGACTATATAGAGACTATCTACAGACTATCTGCAGACTATATAGAGATTATCTACAGACTATATAGAGATTATCTACAGACTATCTACAGACTATATAGAGACTATCTACAGACTATCTGCAGACTATCTACAGACTATCTGCAGACTATCTACAGACTATCTACAGACTATCTACAGACTATCTGCAGACTATATAGAGACTATCTACAGACTATATAGAGATTATATAGAGACTATCTACAGACTATCTACAGACTATCTGCAGACTATCTGCAGACTATCTAAAGACTGTCTACAGACTGTCTACAGACTATATAGAGACAATCTACAGACTATCTACAGACTATCTGCAGAATATATAGAGACTATCTACAGACTATCTACAGACTATCTACAGACTATCTGCAGACTATATAGAGACTATCTACAGACTATATAGAGATTATCTACAGACTATCTACACACTATATAGAGACTATCTACAGACTATCTACTGACTATCTGCAGACTATATAGAGACTATCTACAGACTATCTACAGACTATATAGAGACTATCTACAGACTATCTACAGACTATCTGCAGACTATCTGCAGACTATCTAAAGACTGTCTACAGACTGTCTACAGACTATATAGAGACTATCTACAGACTATCTACAGACTATCTGCAGAATATATAGAGACTATCTACAGACTATCTACAGACTATCTACAGACTATCTGCAGACTATATAGAGACTATCTACAGACTATATAGAGATTATCTACAGACTATCTACACACTATATAGAGACTATCTACAGACTATCTACTGACTATCTGCAGACTATATAGAGACTATCTACAGACTATCTACAGACTATATAGAGACTATCTACAGACTATCTACAGACTATCTACAGACTATCTGCAGACTATATAGAGACTATCTACAGACTATCTACAGACTATATAGAGACTATCTACAGACTATCTACAGACTATCTACAGATTATCTGCAGACTATCTGCAGACTATCTAAAGACTGTCTACAGACTGTCTACAGAGTATATAGAGACAATCTACAGACTATCTACAGACTATCTGCAGAATATATAGAGACTATCTACAGACTATATAGAGATTATCTACAGACTATCTACACACTATATAGAGACTATCTACAGACTATCTACAGACTATCTGCAAACTATATAGAGACTATCTACAGACTATCTACAGACTATCTACAGACTATCTACAGACTATATAGAGACTATCTACAGACTATATAGAGACTATCTACAGACTATCTACAGACTATCTACAGAATATCTACAGACTATATAGAGACTATCTACAGACTATATAGAGACTATCTACAGAATATCTGCAGACTATCTGCAGACTATCTAAAGACTGTCTACAGACTGTCTACAGACTATATAGAGACTATCTACAGACTATCTACAGACTATCTACAGACTATATAGAGACTATCTACAGACTATCTACAGACTATCTACAGAATATCTACAGACTATATAGAGACTATCTACAGACTATATAGAGACTATCTACAGAATATCTAAAGACTGTCTGCAGACTATCTAAAGACTGTCTACAGACTGTCTACAGACTATATAGAGACTATATACAGACTATCTACAGACTATATAGAGACTATCTACAGACTATAAAGAGACTATCTACAGACTATATAGAGACTATCTACAGACTATCTACAGACTATCTACAGAATATCTACAGACTATATAGAGACTATCTACAGACTATATAGAGACTATCTACAGAATATCTAGCAGACTATCTGCAGACTATCTAAAGACTGTCTACAGACTGTCTACAGACTATATAGAGACTATCTACAGACTATCTACAGACTATCTACAGACTATATGGAGACTATCTACAGACTATAAAGAGACTATCTACAGACTATATAGAGACTATCTACAGACTATCTACAGACTATCTACAGAATATCTACAGACTATATAGAGACTATCTACAGACTATATAGAGACTATCTACAGAATATCTGCAGACTATCTAAAGACTGTCTACAGACTGTCTACAGACTATATAGAGACTATCTACAGACTATCTACAGACTATATAGAGACTATCTACAGACTATATAGAGACTAACTACAGACTATCTACAGACTATATAGAGATTATCTACAGACTATATAGAGATTATCTACATACTATATGGAGACTATCTACAGACTATCTACAGACTATCTACAGACTATCTGCAGACTATATAGAGACTATCTACAGACTATATAGAGATTATATAGAGACTATCTACAGACTATCTACAGACTATCTGCAGACTATCTGCAGACTATCTAAAGACTGTCTACAGACTGTCTACAGACTATATAGAGACAATCTACAGACTATCTACAGACTATCTGCAGAATATATAGAGACTATCTACAGACTATCTACAGACTATCTACAGACTATCTGCAGACTATATAGAGACTATCTACAGACTATATAGAGATTATCTACAGACTATCTACACATTATATAGAGACTATCTACAGACTATCTACTGACTATCTGCAGACTATATAGAGACTATCTACAGACTATCTACAGACTATATAGAGACTATCTACAGACTATCTACAGACTATCTGCAGACTATCTGCAGACTATCTAAAGACTGTCTACAGACTGTCTACAGACTATATAGAGACAATCTACAGACTATCTACAGACTATCTGCAGAATATATAGAGACTATCTACAGACTATCTACAGACTATCTACAGACTATCTGCAGACTATATAGAGACTATCTACAGACTATATAGAGATTATCTACAGACTATCTACACACTATATAGAGACTATCTACAGACTATCTACTGACTATCTGCAGACTATATAGAGACTATCTACAGACTATCTACAGACTATATAGAGACTATCTACAGACTATCTACAGACTATCTACAGATTATCTGCAGACTATCTGCAGACTATCTAAAGACTGTCTACAGACTGTCTACAGAGTATATAGAGACAATCTACAGACTATCTACAGACTATCTGCAGAATATATAGAGACTATCTACAGACTATATAGAGATTATCTACAGACTATCTACACACTATATAGAGACTATCTACAGACTATCTACAGACTATCTGCAAACTATATAGAGACTATCTACAGACTATCTACAGACTATATAGAGACTATCTACAGACTATATAGAGACTATCTACAGACTATCTACAGACTATCTACAGAATATCTACAGACTATATAGAGACTATCTACAGACTATATAGAGACTATCTACAGAATATCTGCAGACTATCTGCAGACTATCTAAAGACTGTCTACAGACTGTCTACAGACTATATAGAGACTATCTACAGACTATCTACAGACTATCTACAGACTATATAGAGACTATCTACAGACTATCTACAGACTATCTACAGAATATCTACAGACTATATAGAGACTATCTACAGACTATATAGAGACTATCTACAGAATATCTACAGACTATCTGCAGACTATCTAAAGACTGTCTACAGACTGTCTACAGACTATATAGAGACTATCTACAGACTATCTACAGACTATATAGAGACTATCTACAGACTATATAGAGACTATCTACAGACTATCTGCAGACTATCTACAGACTATCTGCAGACTATCTACAGACTATCTACAGACTATATAGAGACTATCTACAGACTATATAGAGACTATCTACAGACTATATAGAGACTATCTACAGACTATCTACAGACTATATAGAGACTATCTACAGACTATCTGCAGACTATATAGAGACTATCTACAGACTATCTACAGACTATATAGAGACTATCTACAGACTATATAGAGACTATCTACAGACTATATAGAGACTATCTACAGACTATCTACAGACTATCTACAGACTATCTACAGACTATCTGCAGACTATATAGAGACTATCTACAGACTATCTGCAGACTATATAGAGACTATCTACAGACTATATAGAGATTATCTACAGACTATCTACAGACTATATAGAGACTATCTACAGACTATCTGCAGACTATCTACAGACTATCTGCAGACTATCTACAGACTATCTACAGACTATCTACAGACTATCTGCAGACTATATAGAGACTATCTACAGACTATATAGAGATTATATAGAGACTATCTACAGACTATCTACAGACTATCTGCAGACTATCTAAAGACTATCTAAAGACTGTCTACAGACTGTCTACAGACTATATAGAGACAATCTACAGACTATCTACAGACTATCTGCAGAATATATAGAGACTATCTACAGACTATCTACAGACTATCTACAGACTATCTGCAGACTATATAGAGACTATCTACAGACTATATAGAGATTATCTACAGACTATCTACACATTATATAGAGACTATCTACAGACTATCTACTGACTATCTGCAGACTATATAGAGACTATCTACAGACTATCTACAGACTATATAGAGACTATCTACAGACTATCTACAGACTATCTGCAGACTATCTGCAGACTATCTAAAGACTGTCTACAGACTGTCTACAGACTATATAGAGACAATCTACAGACTATCTACAGACTATCTGCAGAATATATAGAGACTATCTACAGACTATCTACAGACTATCTACAGACTATCTGCAGACTATATAGAGACTATCTACAGACTATATAGAGATTATCTACAGACTATCTACACACTATATAGAGACTATCTACAGACTATCTACTGACTATCTGCAGACTATATAGAGACTATCTACAGACTATCTACAGACTATATAGAGACTATCTACAGACTATCTACAGACTATCTACAGATTATCTGCAGACTATCTGCAGACTATCTAAAGACTGTCTACAGACTGTCTACAGAGTATATAGAGACAATCTACAGACTATCTACAGACTATCTGCAGAATATATAGAGACTATCTACAGACTATATAGAGATTATCTACAGACTATCTACACACTATATAGAGACTATCTACAGACTATCTACAGACTATCTGCAAACTATATAGAGACTATCTACAGACTATCTACAGACTATATAGAGACTATCTACAGACTATATAGAGACTATCTACAGACTATCTACAGACTATCTACAGAATATCTACAGACTATATAGAGACTATCTACAGACTATATAGAGACTATCTACAGAATATCTGCAGACTATCTGCAGACTATCTAAAGACTGTCTACAGACTGTCTACAGACTATATAGAGACTATCTACAGACTATCTACAGACTATCTACAGACTATATAGAGACTATCTACAGACTATCTACAGACTATCTACAGAATATCTACAGACTATATAGAGACTATCTACAGACTATATAGAGACTATCTACAGAATATCTAAAGACTGTCTGCAGACTATCTAAAGACTGTCTACAGACTGTCTACAGACTATATAGAGACTATCTACAGACTATCTACAGACTATATAGAGACTATCTACAGACTATATAGAGACTATCTACAGACTATCTACAGACTATATAGAGACTATCTACAGACTATCTACAGACTATCTACAGACTATCTGCAGACTATCTACAGACTATCTACAGACTATATAGAGACTATCTACAGACTATATAGAGACTATCTACAGACTATAAAGAGACTATCTACAGACTATCTACAGACTATATAGAGACTATCTACAGACTATCTGCAGACTATATAGAGACTATCTACAGACTATCTGCAGACTATATAGAGATTATCTACAGACTATATAGAGATTATCTACAGACTATCTACAGACTATATAGAGACTATCTACAGACTATCTGCAGACTATCTACAGACTATCTGCAGACTATCTACAGACTATCTACAGACTATCTACAGACTATCTGCAGACTATATAGAGACTATCTACAGACTATATAGAGATTATATAGAGACTATCTACAGACTATCTACAGACTATCTGCAGACTATCTGCAGACTATCTAAAGACTGTCTACAGACTGTCTACAGACTATATAGAGACTATCTACAGACTATCTACAGACTATCTGCAGAATATATAGAGACTATCTACAGACTATCTACAGACTATCTACAGACTATCTGCAGACTATATAGAGACTATCTACAGACTATATAGAGATTATCTACAGACTATCTACACATTATATAGAGACTATCTACAGACTATCTACTGACTATCTGCAGACTATATAGAGACTATCTACAGACTATCTACATACTATATAGAGACTATCTACTGACTATCTACAGACTATCTACAGACTATCTGCAGAATATATAGAGACTATCTACAGACTATCTACAGACTATCTACAGACTATCTGCAGACTATATAGAGACTATCTACAGACTATATAGAGATTATCTACAGACTATCTACACACTATATAGAGACTATCTACAGACTATCTACTGACTATCTGCAGACTATATAGAGACTATCTACAGACTATCTACAGACTATATAGAGACTATCTACAGACTATCTACAGACTATCTACAGATTATCTGCAGACTATCTGCAGACTATCTAAAGACTGTCTACAGACTGTCTACAGAGTATATAGAGACAATCTACAGACTATCTACAGACTATCTGCAGAATATATAGAGACTATCTACAGACTATATAGAGATTATCTACAGACTATCTACACACTATATAGAGACTATCTACAGACTATCTACAGACTATCTGCAAACTATATAGAGACTATCTACAGACTATCTACAGACTATCTACAGACTATCTACAGACTATATAGAGACTATCTACAGACTATATAGAGACTATCTACAGACTATCTACAGACTATCTACAGAATATCTACAGACTATATAGAGACTATCTACAGACTATATAGAGACTATCTACAGAATATCTGCAGACTATCTGCAGACTATCTAAAGACTGTCTACAGACTGTCTACAGACTATATAGAGACTATCTACAGACTATCTACAGACTATCTACAGACTATATAGAGACTATCTACAGACTATCTACAGACTATCTACAGAATATCTACAGACTATATAGAGACTATCTACAGACTATATAGAGACTATCTACAGAATATCTAAAGACTGTCTGCAGACTATCTAAAGACTGTCTACAGACTGTCTACAGACTATATAGAGACTATCTACAGACTATCTACAGACTATATAGAGACTATCTACAGACTATAAAGAGACTATCTACAGACTATATAGAGACTATCTACAGACTATCTACAGACTATCTACAGAATATCTACAGACTATATAGAGACTATCTACAGACTATAAAGAGACTATCTACAGACTATATAGAGACTATCTACAGACTATCTAAAGACTGTCTACAGACTGTCTACAGACTATATAGAGACTATCTACAGACTATCTACAGACTATCTACAGACTATATGGAGACTATCTACAGACTATAAAGAGACTATCTACAGACTATATAGAGACTATCTACAGACTATCTACAGACTATCTACAGAATATCTACAGACTATATAGAGACTATCTACAGACTATATAGAGACTATCTACAGAATATCTGCAGACTATCTAAAGACTGTCTACAGACTGTCTACAGACTATATAGAGACTATCTACAGACTATCTACAGACTATATAGAGACTATCTACAGACTATATAGAGACTAACTACAGACTATCTACAGACTATATAGAGATTATCTACAGACTATATAGAGATTATCTACATACTATATGGAGACTATCTACAGACTATCTACAGACTATCTACAGACTATCTGCAGACTATATAGAGACTATCTACAGACTATATAGAGATTATATAGAGACTATCTACAGACTATCTACAGACTATCTGCAGACTATCTGCAGACTATCTAAAGACTGTCTACAGACTGTCTACAGACTATATAGAGACAATCTACAGACTATCTACAGACTATCTGCAGAATATATAGAGACTATCTACAGACTATCTACAGACTATCTACAGACTATCTGCAGACTATATAGAGACTATCTACAGACTATATAGAGATTATCTACAGACTATCTACACACTATATAGAGACTATCTACAGACTATCTACTGACTATCTGCAGACTATATAGAGACTATCTACAGACTATCTACAGACTATATAGAGACTATCTACAGACTATCTACAGACTATCTGCAGACTATCTGCAGACTATCTAAAGACTGTCTACAGACTGTCTACAGACTATATAGAGACAATCTACAGACTATCTACAGACTATCTGCAGAATATATAGAGACTATCTACAGACTATCTACAGACTATCTACAGACTATCTGCAGACTATATAGAGACTATCTACAGACTATATAGAGATTATCTACAGACTATCTACACACTATATAGAGACTATCTACAGACTATCTACTGACTATCTGCAGACTATATAGAGACTATCTACAGACTATCTACAGACTATATAGAGACTATCTACAGACTATCTACAGACTATCTACAGATTATCTGCAGACTATCTGCAGACTATCTAAAGACTGTCTACAGACTGTCTACAGAGTATATAGAGACAATCTACAGACTATCTACAGACTATCTGCAGAATATATAGAGACTATCTACAGACTATATAGAGATTATCTACAGACTATCTACACACTATATAGAGACTATCTACAGACTATCTACAGACTATCTGCAAACTATATAGAGACTATCTACAGACTATCTGCAGACTATATAGAGATTATCTACAGACTATATAGAGATTATCTACAGACTATATAGAGACTATCTACAGACTATCTACAGACTATCTACAGAATATCTACAGACTATATAGAGACTATCTACAGACTATATAGAGACTATCTACAGAATATCTGCAGACTATCTGCAGACTATCTAAAGACTGTCTACAGACTGTCTACAGACTATATAGAGACTATCTACAGACTATCTACAGACTATCTACAGACTATATAGAGACTATCTACAGACTATCTACAGACTATCTACAGAATATCTACAGACTATATAGAGACTATCTACAGACTATATAGAGACTATCTACAGAATATCTAAAGACTGTCTGCAGACTATCTAAAGACTGTCTACAGACTGTCTACAGACTATATAGAGACTATCTACAGACTATCTACAGACTATATAGAGACTATCTACAGACTATAAAGAGACTATCTACAGACTATCTACAGACTATATAGAGACTATCTACAGACTATCTGCAGACTATCTACAGACTATCTGCAGACTATCTACAGACTATCTACAGACTATATAGAGACTATCTACAGACTATATAGAGACTATCTACAGACTATAAAGAGACTATCTACAGACTATCTACAGACTATATAGAGACTATCTACAGACTATCTGCAGACTATATAGAGACTATCTACAGACTATCTGCAGACTATATAGAGATTATCTACAGACTATATAGAGATTATCTACAGACTATCTACAGACTATATAGAGACTATCTACAGACTATCTGCAGACTATCTACAGACTATCTGCAGACTATCTACAGACTATCTACAGACTATCTGCAGACTATATAGAGACTATCTACAGACTATATAGAGATTATATAGAGACTATCTACAGACTATCTACAGACTATCTGCAGACTATCTGCAGACTATCTAAAGACTGTCTACAGACTGTCTACAGACTATATAGAGACAATCTACAGACTATCTACAGACTATCTGCAGAATATATAGAGACTATCTACAGACTATCTACAGACTATCTACAGACTATCTGCAGACTATATAGAGACTATCTACAGACTATATAGAGATTATCTACAGACTATCTACACATTATATAGAGACTATCTACAGACTATCTACTGACTATCTGCAGACTATATAGAGACTATCTACAGACTATCTACAGACTATATAGAGACTATCTACAGACTATCTACAGACTATCTGCAGACTATCTGCAGACTATCTAAAGACTGTCTACAGACTGTCTACAGACTATATAGAGACAATCTACAGACTATCTACAGACTATCTGCAGAATATATAGAGACTATCTACAGACTATCTACAGACTATCTACAGACTATCTGCAGACTATATAGAGACTATCTACAGACTATATAGAGATTATCTACAGACTATCTACACACTATATAGAGACTATCTACAGACTATCTACTGACTATCTGCAGACTATATAGAGACTATCTACAGACTATCTACAGACTATATAGAGACTATCTACAGACTATCTACAGACTATCTACAGATTATCTGCAGACTATCTGCAGACTATCTAAAGACTGTCTACAGACTGTCTACAGAGTATATAGAGACAATCTACAGACTATCTACAGACTATCTGCAGAATATATAGAGACTATCTACAGACTATATAGAGATTATCTACAGACTATCTACACACTATATAGAGACTATCTACAGACTATCTACAGACTATCTGCAAACTATATAGAGACTATCTACAGACTATCTACAGACTATCTACAGACTATCTACAGACTATATAGAGACTATCTACAGACTATCTACAGACTATCTACAGAATATCTACAGACTATATAGAGACTATCTACAGACTATATAGAGACTATCTACAGAATATCTGCAGACTATCTGCAGACTATCTAAAGACTGTCTACAGACTGTCTACAGACTATATAGAGACTATCTACAGACTATCTACAGACTATCTACAGACTATATAGAGACTATCTACAGACTATCTACAGACTATCTACAGAATATCTACAGACTATATAGAGACTATCTACAGACTATATAGAGACTATCTACAGAATATCTAAAGACTGTCTGCAGACTATCTAAAGACTGTCTACAGACTGTCTACAGACTATATAGAGACTATCTACAGACTATCTACAGACTATATAGAGACTATCTACAGACTATATAGAGACTATCTACAGACTATCTACAGACTATATAGAGACTATCTACAGACTATCTGCAGACTATCTACAGACTATCTGCAGACTATCTACAGACTATCTACAGACTATATAGAGACTATCTACAGACTATATAGAGACTATCTACAGACTATAAAGAGACTATCTACAGACTATCTACAGACTATATAGAGACTATCTACAGACTATCTGCAGACTATATAGAGATTATCTACAGAATATATAGAGATTATCTACAGACTATCTACAGACTATATAGAGACTATCTACAGACTATCTGCAGACTATCTACAGACTATCTGCAGACTATCTACAGACTATCTACAGACTATCTACAGACTATCTACAGACTATATAGAGACTATCTACAGACTATATAGAGACTATCTACAGACTATATAGAGACTATCTACAGACTATCTACAGACTATATAGAGATTATCTACAGACTATATAGAGATTATCTACAGACTATCTACAGACTATCTACAGACTATCTACAGACTATCTACAGACTATATAGAGACTATCTACAGACTATCTGCAGACTATCTACAGACTATCTGCAGACTATCTACAGACTATCTACAGACTGTCTACAGACTGTCTACAGACTGTCTAAAGACTATCTAAAGACTATCTACAGACTATCTACAGACTATAAAGAGACTATCTACAGACTATCTACAGACTATATAGAGACTATCTACAGACTATCTGCAGACTATATAGAGATTATCTACAGACTATATAGAGATTATCTACAGACTATCTACAGACTATATAGAGACTATCTACAGACTATCTGCAGACTATATAGAGATTATCTACAGACTATATAGAGATTATCTACAGACTATCTACACACTATATAGAGAATATCTACAGACTATATAGAGACTATCTACAGACTATATAGAGATTATCTACAGACTATATAGAGATTATCTACAGACTATCTACAGACTATCTACAGACTATCTACAGACTATCTACAGACTATATAGAGACTATCTACAGACTATCTACTGACTATATAGAGACTATCTACAGACTATCTGCAGACTATCTACAGACTATCTGCAGACTATCTACAGACTATCTACAGACTATATAGAGACTATCTACAGACTATATAGAGACTATCTACAGACTATATAGAGACAATATAGAGACTATCTACAGACTATATAGAGACTATCTACAGACTATATAGAGACTATCTACAGACTATCTACAGACTATCTACAGACTATCTACAGACTATATAGAGACTATCTACAGACTATCTGCAGACTATCTACAGACTATCTGCAGACTATCTACAGACTATCTACAGACTATCTACAGACTATATAGAGACTATCTACAGACTATATAGAGACTATCTACAGACTATCTGCAGACTATCTACAGACTATCTACAGACTATCTACAGACTATCTACAGACTATATAGAGACTATCTACAGACTATATAGAGACTATCTACAGACTATCTACAGACTATATAGAGACTATCTACAGACTATATAGAGACTATCTACAGACTATATAGAGACTATCTACAGACTATCTGCAGACTATATAGAGATATCTACAGACTATATAGAGATTATCTACAGACTATCTACACACTATATAGAGAATATCTACAGACTATATAGAGACTATCTACAGACTATCTACAGACTATATAGAGATTATCTACAGACTATATAGAGATTATCTACAGACTATCTACAGACTATCTACAGACTATCTGCAGACTATATAGAGACTATCTACAGACTATCTACAGACTATCTACAGACTATCTACAGACTATATAGAGACTATCTACAGACTATATAGAGACTATCTACAGACTATATAGAGACTATCTACAGACTATCTGCAGAATATATAGAGACTATCTACAGACTATCTACAGACTATCTACAGACTATATAGAGACTATCTACAGACTATCTACAGACTATATAGAGACTATCTACAGACTATCTGCAGACTATCTACAGACTATCTACAGACTATCTACAGACTATCTACAGACTATCTACAGACTATATAGAGACTATCTACAGACTATATAGAGACTATCTACAGACTATATAGAGACTATCTACAGACTATCTACAGACTATATAGAGACTATCTACAGACTATATAGAGACTATCTACAGACTATATAGAGACTATCTACAGACTATCTGCAGACTATATAGAGACTATCTACAGACTATATAGAGATTATCTACAGACTATCTACACACTATATAGAGACTATCTACAGACTATCTACAGACTATCTGCAAACTATATAGAGACTATCTACAGACTATCTACAGACTATCTACAGACTATCTACAGACTATATAGAGACTATCTACAGACTATCTACAGACTATCTACAGAATATCTACAGACTATATAGAGACTATCTACAGACTATATAGAGACTATCTACAGAATATCTGCAGACTATCTGCAGACTATCTAAAGACTGTCTACAGACTGTCTACAGACTATATAGAGACTATCTACAGACTATCTACAGACTATCTACAGACTATATAGAGACTATCTACAGACTATCTACAGACTATCTACAGAATATCTACAGACTATATAGAGACTATCTACAGACTATATAGAGACTATCTACAGAATATCTAAAGACTGTCTGCAGACTATCTAAAGACTGTCTACAGACTGTCTACAGACTATATAGAGACTATCTACAGACTATCTACAGACTATATAGAGACTATCTACAGACTATAAAGAGACTATCTACAGACTATCTACAGACTATATAGAGACTATCTACAGACTATCTGCAGACTATCTACAGACTATCTGCAGACTATCTACAGACTATCTACAGACTATATAGAGACTATCTACAGACTATATAGAGACTATCTACAGACTATAAAGAGACTATCTACAGACTATCTACAGACTATATAGAGACTATCTACAGACTATCTGCAGACTATATAGAGATTATCTACAGAATATATAGAGATTATCTACAGACTATCTACAGACTATATAGAGACTATCTACAGACTATCTGCAGACTATCTACAGACTATCTGCAGACTATCTACAGACTATCTACAGACTATCTACAGACTATCTACAGACTATATAGAGACTATCTACAGACTATATAGAGACTATCTACAGACTATATAGAGACTATCTACAGACTATCTACAGACTATATAGAGATTATCTACAGACTATATAGAGATTATCTACAGACTATCTACAGACTATCTACAGACTATCTACAGACTATCTACAGACTATCTACAGACTATATAGAGACTATCTACAGACTATCTGCAGACTATCTACAGACTATCTGCAGACTATCTACAGACTATCTACAGACTGTCTACAGACTGTCTACAGACTGTCTAAAGACTATCTAAAGACTATCTACAGACTATCTACAGACTATAAAGAGACTATCTACAGACTATCTACAGACTATATAGAGACTATCTACAGACTATCTGCAGACTATATAGAGATTATCTACAGACTATATAGAGATTATCTACAGACTATCTACAGACTATATAGAGACTATCTACAGACTATCTGCAGACTATATAGAGATTATCTACAGACTATATAGAGATTATCTACAGACTATCTACACACTATATAGAGAATATCTACAGACTATATAGAGACTATCTACAGACTATATAGAGATTATCTACAGACTATATAGAGATTATCTACAGACTATCTACAGACTATCTACAGACTATCTACAGACTATCTACAGACTATATAGAGACTATCTACAGACTATCTACTGACTATATAGAGACTATCTACAGACTATCTGCAGACTATCTACAGACTATCTGCAGACTATCTACAGACTATCTACAGACTATATAGAGACTATCTACAGACTATATAGAGACTATCTACAGACTATATAGAGACAATATAGAGACTATCTACAGACTATATAGAGACTATCTACAGACTATATAGAGACTATCTACAGACTATCTACAGACTATCTACAGACTATCTACAGACTATATAGAGACTATCTACAGACTATCTGCAGACTATCTACAGACTATCTGCAGACTATCTACAGACTATCTACAGACTATCTACAGACTATATAGAGACTATCTACAGACTATATAGAGACTATCTACAGACTATCTGCAGACTATCTACAGACTATCTACAGACTATCTACAGACTATCTACAGACTATATAGAGACTATCTACAGACTATATAGAGACTATCTACAGACTATCTACAGACTATATAGAGACTATCTACAGACTATATAGAGACTATCTACAGACTATATAGAGACTATCTACAGACTATCTGCAGACTATATAGAGATATCTACAGACTATATAGAGATTATCTACAGACTATCTACACACTATATAGAGAATATCTACAGACTATATAGAGACTATCTACAGACTATCTACAGACTATATAGAGATTATCTACAGACTATATAGAGATTATCTACAGACTATCTACAGACTATCTACAGACTATCTGCAGACTATATAGAGACTATCTACAGACTATCTACAGACTATCTACAGACTATCTACAGACTATATAGAGACTATCTACAGACTATATAGAGACTATCTACAGACTATATAGAGACTATCTACAGACTATCTGCAGAATATATAGAGACTATCTACAGACTATCTACAGACTATCTACAGACTATATAGAGACTATCTACAGACTATCTACAGACTATATAGAGACTATCTACAGACTATCTGCAGACTATCTACAGACTATCTACAGACTATCTACAGACTATCTACAGACTATCTACAGACTATATAGAGACTATCTACAGACTATATAGAGACTATCTACAGACTATATAGAGACTATCTACAGACTATCTACAGACTATATAGAGACTATCTACAGACTATATAGAGACTATCTACAGACTATATAGAGACTATCTACAGACTATCTGCAGACTATATAGAGATATCTACAGACTATATAGAGATTATCTACAGACTATCTACACACTATATAGAGAATATCTACAGACTATATAGAGACTATCTACAGACTATCTACAGACTATATAGAGATTATCTACAGACTATATAGAGATTATCTACAGACTATATAGAGACTATCTACAGACTATCTACAGACTATCTACAGACTATCTACAGACTATATAGAGACTATCTACAGACTATATAGAGACTATCTACAGACTATATAGAGACTATCTACAGACTATCTACAGACTATATAGAGACTATCTACAGACTATCTGCAGACTATCTGCAGACTATCTGCAGACTATCTGCAGACTGTCTACAGACTGTCTACAGACTATATAGAGACTATCTACAGACTATCTACAGACTATATAGAGACTATCTGCAGACTATATAGAGACTATCTACAGACTATCTACAGACTATCTACAGACTATCTACAGACTATATAGAGACTATCTACAGACTATCTGCAGACTATCTGCAGACTATCTAAAGACTGTCTACAGACTGTCTACAGACTATATAGAGACTATCAACAGACTATCAACAGACTATCTACAGACTATATAGAGACTATCTACAGACTATATAGAGACTATCTACAGACTATATAGAGACTATCTACAGTCTATATAGAGGCTATCTACAGACTATATAGAGACTATCTACAGACTATATAGAGACTATCTACAGACTATATAGAGACTATCTACAGACTGTCTAAAGACTATCTACAGACTATCTACATACTGTCTAAAGACTATCTACAGACTGTCTACAGACTGTCTACAGACTGTCTAAAGACTATCTAAAGACTATCTACAGACTATCTACAGACTATAAAGAGACTATCTACAGACTATCTACAGACTATATAGAGACTATCTACAGACTATCTGCAGACTATATAGAGATTATCTACAGACTATATAGAGATTATCTACAGACTATCTACAGACTATATAGAGACTATCTACAGACTATCTGCAGACTATATAGAGATTATCTACAGACTATATAGAGATTATCTACAGACTATCTACACACTATATAGAGAATATCTACAGACTATATAGAGACTATCTACAGACTATATAGAGATTATCTACAGACTATATAGAGATTATCTACAGACTATCTACAGACTATCTACAGACTATATAGAGACTATCTACAGACTATATAGAGACTATCTACAGACTATCTACAGACTATATAGAGACTATCTACAGACTATCTGCAGACTATCTACAGACTATCTGCAGACTATCTACAGACTATCTACAGACTATATAGAGACTATCTACAGACTATATAGAGACTATCTACAGACTATATAGAGACTATCTACAGACTATCTACAGACTATATAGAGACTATCTACAGACTATCTGCAGACTATATAGAGACTATCTACAGAATATATAGAGACTATCTACAGACTATCTACAGACTATATAGAGACTATCTACAGACTATCTGCAGACTATCTACAGACTATCTGCAGACTATCTACAGACTATCTACAGACTATCTACAGACTATCTACAGACTATATAGAGACTATCTACAGACTATATAGAGACTATCTACAGACTATATAGAGACTATCTACAGACTATCTACAGACTATATAGAGACTATCTACAGACTATATAGAGACTATCTACAGACTATCTACAGACTATCTACAGACTATCTACAGACTATCTACAGACTATCTACAGACTATATAGAGACTATCTACAGACTATCTGCAGACTATCTACAGACTATCTGCAGACTATCTACAGACTATCTACAGACTGTCTACAGACTGTCTACAGACTGTCTAAAGACTATCTAAAGACTATCTACAGACTATCTACAGACTATAAAGAGACTATCTACAGACTATCTACAGACTATATAGAGACTATCTACAGACTATCTGCAGACTATATAGAGATTATCTACAGACTATATAGAGATTATCTACAGACTATCTACAGACTATATAGAGACTATCTACAGACTATCTGCAGACTATATAGAGATTATCTACAGACTATATAGAGATTATCTACAGACTATCTACACACTATATAGAGAATATCTACAGACTATATAGAGACTATCTACAGACTATATAGAGATTATCTACAGACTATATAGAGATTATCTACAGACTATCTACAGACTATCTACAGACTATCTACAGACTATCTACAGACTATATAGAGACTATCTACAGACTATCTACTGACTATATAGAGACTATCTACAGACTATCTGCAGACTATCTACAGACTATCTGCAGACTATCTACAGACTATCTACAGACTATCTACAGACTATATAGAGACTATCTACAGACTATATAGAGACTATCTACAGACTATATAGAGACTATATAGAGACTATCTACAGACTATATAGAGACTATCTACAGACTATATAGAGACTATCTACAGACTATCTACAGACTATCTACAGACTATCTACAGACTATATAGAGACTATCTACAGACTATCTGCAGACTATCTACAGACTATCTGCAGACTATCTACAGACTATCTACAGACTATCTACAGACTATATAGAGACTATCTACAGACTATATAGAGACTATCTACAGACTATCTGCAGACTATCTACAGACTATCTACAGACTATCTACAGACTATCTACAGACTATATAGAGACTATCTACAGACTATATAGAGACTATCTACAGACTATCTACAGACTATATAGAGACTATCTACAGACTATATAGAGACTATCTACAGACTATATAGAGACTATCTACAGACTATCTGCAGACTATATAGAGATATCTACAGACTATCTACACACTATATAGAGAATATCTACAGACTATATAGAGACTATCTACAGACTATCTACAGACTATATAGAGATTATCTACAGACTATATAGAGATTATCTACATACTATCTACAGACTATCTACAGACTATCTGCAGACTATATAGAGACTATCTACAGACTATCTACAGACTATCTACAGACTATCTACAGACTATATAGAGACTATCTACAGACTATATAGAGACTATCTACAGACTATATAGAGACTATCTACAGACTATATAGAGACTATCTACAGACTATCTACAGACTATATAGAGACTATCTACAGACTATCTGCAGACTATCTGCAGACTATCTGCAGACTATCTAAAGACTGTCTACAGACTGTCTACAGACTATATAGAGACTATCTACAGACTATCTACAGACTATCTACAGACTATCTACAGACTATATAGAGACTATCTACAGACTATATAGAGACTATCTACAGACTATATAGAGACTATCTACAGACTATCTGCAGACTATATAGAGATATCTACAGACTATATAGAGATTATCTACAGACTATCTACACACTATATAGAGAATATCTACAGACTATATAGAGACTATCTACAGACTATCTACAGACTATATAGAGATTATCTACAGACTATATAGAGATTATCTACAGACTATATAGAGACTATCTACAGACTATCTACAGACTATCTACAGACTATCTACAGACTATATAGAGACTATCTACAGACTATATAGAGACTATCTACAGACTATATAGAGACTATCTACAGACTATCTACAGACTATATAGAGACTATCTACAGACTATCTGCAGACTATCTGCAGACTATCTGCAGACTATCTGCAGACTGTCTACAGACTGTCTACAGACTATATAGAGACTATCTACAGACTATCTACAGACTATATAGAGACTATCTGCAGACTATATAGAGACTATCTACAGACTATCTACAGACTATCTACAGACTATCTACAGACTATATAGAGACTATCTACAGACTATCTGCAGACTATCTGCAGACTATCTAAAGACTGTCTACAGACTGTCTACAGACTATATAGAGACTATCAACAGACTATCAACAGACTATCTACAGACTATATAGAGACTATCTACAGACTATATAGAGACTATCTACAGACTATATAGAGACTATCTACAGTCTATATAGAGGCTATCTACAGACTATATAGAGACTATCTACAGACTATATAGAGACTATCTACAGACTATATAGAGACTATCTACAGACTGTCTAAAGACTATCTACAGACTATCTACATACTGTCTAAAGACTATCTACAGACTGTCTACAGACTGTCTACAGACTGTCTAAAGACTATCTAAAGACTATCTACAGACTATCTACAGACTATAAAGAGACTATCTACAGACTATCTACAGACTATATAGAGACTATCTACAGACTATCTGCAGACTATATAGAGATTATCTACAGACTATATAGAGATTATCTACAGACTATCTACAGACTATATAGAGACTATCTACAGACTATCTGCAGACTATATAGAGATTATCTACAGACTATATAGAGATTATCTACAGACTGTCTACACACTATATAGAGAATATCTACAGACTATATAGAGACTATCTACAGACTATATAGAGATTATCTACAGACTATATAGAGATTATCTACAGACTATCTACAGACTATCTACAGACTATCTACAGACTATCTACAGACTATATAGAGACTATCTACAGACTATCTACTGACTATATAGAGACTATCTACAGACTATCTGCAGACTATCTACAGACTATCTGCAGACTATCTACAGACTATCTACAGACTATCTACAGACTATATAGAGACTATCTACAGACTATATAGAGACTATCTACAGACTATATAGAGACTATATAGAGACTATCTACAGACTATATAGAGACTATCTACAGACTATATAGAGACTATCTACAGACTATCTACAGACTATCTACAGACTATCTACAGACTATATAGAGACTATCTACAGACTATCTGCAGACTATCTACAGACTATCTGCAGACTATCTACAGACTATCTACAGACTATCTACAGACTATATAGAGACTATCTACAGACTATATAGAGACTATCTACAGACTATCTGCAGACTATCTACAGACTATCTACAGACTATCTACAGACTATATAGAGACTATCTACAGACTATATAGAGACTATCTACAGACTATATAGAGACTATATAGAGACTATCTACAGACTATATAGAGACTATCTACAGACTATATAGAGACTATCTACAGACTATCTACAGACTATCTACAGACTATCTACAGACTATATAGAGACTATCTACAGACTATCTGCAGACTATCTACAGACTATCTGCAGACTATCTACAGACTATCTAGCAGACTATCTACAGACTATCTACAGACTATCTACAGACTATATAGAGACTATCTACAGACTATATAGAGACTATCTACAGACTATTATCTACAGACTATATAGAGACTATCTACAGACTATCTGCAGACTATCTACAGACTATCTACAGACTATCTACAGACTATCTACAGACTATATAGAGACTATCTACAGACTATATAGAGACTATCTACAGACTATCTACAGACTATATAGAGACTATCTACAGACTATATAGAGACTATCTACAGACTATATAGAGACTATCTACAGACTATATAGAGACTATCTACAGACTATATAGAGACTATCTACAGACTATCTGCAGACTATATAGAGATTATCTACAGACTATATAGAGATTATCTACAGACTATCTACACACTATATAGAGAATATCTACAGACTATATAGAGACTATCTACAGACTATCTACAGACTATATAGAGATTATCTACAGACTATATAGAGATTATCTACAGACTATCTACAGACTATCTACAGACTATCTGCAGACTATATAGAGACTATCTACAGACTATCTACAGACTATCTACAGACTATCTACAGACTATATAGAGACTATCTACAGACTATATAGAGACTATCTACAGACTATATAGAGACTATCTACAGACTATCTACAGACTATATAGAGACTATCTACAGACTATCTGCAGACTATCTACAGACTATCTGCAGACTATCTACAGACTATCTGCAGACTATCTGCAGACTATCTGCAGACTATCTAAAGACTGTCTACAGACTGTCTACAGACTATATAGAGACTATCTACAGACTATCTACAGACTATATAGAGACTATCTGCAGACTATATAGAGACTATCTACAGACTATCTACAGAATATCTACAGACTATCTACAGACTATATAGAGACTATCTACAGACTATATAGAGACTATCTACAGACTATCTGCAGACTATCTGTAGACTATCTAAAGACTGTCTACAGACTGTCTACAGACTATATAGAGACTATCAACAGACTATCTACAGACTATCTACAGACTATATAGAGACTATCTACAGACTATATAGAGACTATCTACAGACTATATAGAGACTATCTACAGTCTATATAGAGGCTATCTACAGACTATATAGAGACTATCTACAGACTATATAGAGACTATCTACAGACTATATAGAGACTATCTACAGACTGTCTAAAGACTATCTACAGACTATCTACAGACTATATAGAGACTATCTACAGACTATCTACAGACTATATAGAGACTATCTACAGACTATCTGCAGACTATCTACAGACTATCTACAGACTATCTACAGACTATCTACAGACTATCTACAGACTATATAGAGACTATCTACAGACTATATAGAGACTATCTACAGACTATATAGAGACTATCTACAGACTATCTACAGACTATATAGAGACTATCTACAGACTATATAGAGACTATCTACAGACTATATAGAGACTATCTACAGACTATCTGCAGACTATATAGAGATATCTACAGACTATATAGAGATTATCTACAGACTATCTACACACTATATAGAGAATATCTACAGACTATATAGAGACTATCTACAGACTATCTACAGACTATATAGAGATTATCTACAGACTATATAGAGATTATCTACAGACTATATAGAGACTATCTACAGACTATCTGCAGACTATCTGCAGACTATCTGCAGACTATCTAAAGACTGTCTACAGACTGTCTACAGACTATATAGAGACTATCTACAGACTATCTACAGACTATCTACAGACTATCTACAGACTATATAGAGACTATCTACAGACTATATAGAGACTATCTACAGACTATATAGAGACTATCTACAGACTATCTGCAGACTATATAGAGATATCTACAGACTATATAGAGATTATCTACAGACTATCTACACACTATATAGAGAATATCTACAGACTATATAGAGACTATCTACAGACTATCTACAGACTATATAGAGATTATCTACAGACTATATAGAGATTATCTACAGACTATATAGAGACTATCTACAGACTATCTACAGACTATCTACAGACTATCTACAGACTATATAGAGACTATCTACAGACTATATAGAGACTATCTACAGACTATATAGAGACTATCTACAGACTATCTACAGACTATATAGAGACTATCTACAGACTATCTGCAGACTATCTGCAGACTATCTGCAGACTATCTGCAGACTGTCTACAGACTGTCTACAGACTATATAGAGACTATCTACAGACTATCTACAGACTATATAGAGACTATCTGCAGACTATATAGAGACTATCTACAGACTATCTACAGACTATCTACAGACTATCTACAGACTATATAGAGACTATCTACAGACTATCTGCAGACTATCTGCAGACTATCTAAAGACTGTCTACAGACTGTCTACAGACTATATAGAGACTATCAACAGACTATCAACAGACTATCTACAGACTATATAGAGACTATCTACAGACTATATAGAGACTATCTACAGACTATATAGAGACTATCTACAGTCTATATAGAGGCTATCTACAGACTATATAGAGACTATCTACAGACTATATAGAGACTATCTACAGACTATATAGAGACTATCTACAGACTGTCTAAAGACTATCTACAGACTATCTACATACTGTCTAAAGACTATCTACAGACTGTCTACAGACTGTCTACAGACTGTCTAAAGACTATCTAAAGACTATCTACAGACTATCTACAGACTATAAAGAGACTATCTACAGACTATCTACAGACTATATAGAGACTATCTACAGACTATCTGCAGACTATATAGAGATTATCTACAGACTATATAGAGATTATCTACAGACTATCTACAGACTATATAGAGACTATCTACAGACTCACTATATAGAGAATATCTACAGACTATATAGAGACTATCTACAGACTATATAGAGATTATCTACAGACTATATAGAGATTATCTACAGACTATCTACAGACTATCTACAGACTATCTACAGACTATCTACAGACTATATAGAGACTATCTACAGACTATCTACTGACTATATAGAGACTATCTACAGACTATCTGCAGACTATCTACAGACTATCTGCAGACTATCTACAGACTATCTACAGACTATCTACAGACTATATAGAGACTATCTACAGACTATATAGAGACTATCTACAGACTATATAGAGACTATATAGAGACTATCTACAGACTATATAGAGACTATCTACAGACTATATAGAGACTATCTACAGACTATCTACAGACTATCTACAGACTATCTACAGACTATATAGAGACTATCTACAGACTATCTGCAGACTATCTACAGACTATCTGCAGACTATCTACAGACTATCTACAGACTATCTACAGACTATATAGAGACTATCTACAGACTATATAGAGACTATCTACAGACTATCTGCAGACTATCTACAGACTATCTACAGACTATCTACAGACTATCTACAGACTATATAGAGACTATCTACAGACTATATAGAGACTATCTACAGACTATATAGAGACTATATAGAGACTATCTACAGACTATATAGAGACTATCTACAGACTATATAGAGACTATCTACAGACTATCTACAGACTATCTACAGACTATCTACAGACTATATAGAGACTATCTACAGACTATCTGCAGACTATCTACAGACTATCTGCAGACTATCTACAGACTATCTACAGACTATCTACAGACTATATAGAGACTATCTACAGACTATATAGAGACTATCTACAGACTATCTACAGACTATCTACAGACTATCTACAGACTATATAGAGACTATCTACAGACTATC
The DNA here is from genome assembly GCF_965601325.2 of Salmo salar. Taxonomy (NCBI): domain Eukaryota; kingdom Metazoa; phylum Chordata; class Actinopteri; order Salmoniformes; family Salmonidae; genus Salmo; species Salmo salar. The sequence goes on along the minus strand of NC_138297.1, from coordinate 12,320,438 downwards.
TGCAGACTATCTACAGACTATCTGCAGACTATCTACAGACTATCTACAGACTATCTACAGACTATCTACAGACTATATAGAGACTATCTACAGACTATATAGAGACTATCTACAGACTATATAGAGACTATCTACAGACTATATAGAGACTATCTACAGACTATCTGCAGACTATATAGAGATTATCTACAGACTATATAGAGATTATCTACAGACTATCTACACACTATATAGAGAATATCTACAGACTATATAGAGACTATCTACAGACTATCTACAGACTATATAGAGATTATCTACAGACTATATAGAGATTATCTACATACTATCTACAGACTATCTACAGACTATCTGCAGACTATATAGAGACTATCTACAGACTATCTACAGACTATCTACAGACTATATAGAGACTATCTACAGACTATATAGAGACTATCTACAGACTATATAGAGACTATCTACAGACTATCTACAGACTATATAGAGACTATCTACAGACTATCTGCAGACTATCTACAGACTATCTGCAGACTATCTACAGACTATCTGCAGACTATCTGCAGACTATCTGCAGACTATCTAAAGACTGTCTACAGACTGTCTACAGACTATATAGAGACTATCTACAGACTATCTACAGACTATATAGAGACTATCTGCAGACTATATAGAGACTATCTACAGACTATCTACAGAATATCTACAGACTATCTACAGACTATATAGAGACTATCTACAGACTATATAGAGACTATCTACAGACTATCTGCAGACTATCTGCAGACTATCTAAAGACTGTCTACAGACTGTCTACAGACTATATAGAGACTATCAACAGACTATCTACAGACTATCTACAGACTATATAGAGACTATCTACAGACTATATAGAGACTATCTACAGACTATATAGAGACTATCTACAGTCTATATAGAGGCTATCTACAGACTATATAGAGACTATCTACAGACTATATAGAGACTATCTACAGACTATATAGAGACTATCTACAGACTGTCTAAAGACTATCTACAGACTATCTACAGACTATATAGAGACCCGACTATCTACAGACTAGGCTCTCGACACGCAGCTATCTACAGACTATCTACAGACTATCTACAGACTATCTACAGACTATCTACAGACTATATAGAGACTATCTACAGACTATATAGAGACTATCTACAGACTATATAGAGACTATCTACAGACTATCTACAGACTATATAGAGACTATCTACAGACTATATAGAGACTATCTACAGACTATATAGAGACTATCTACAGACTATCTGCAGACTATATAGAGATATCTACAGACTATATAGAGATTATCTACAGACTATCTACACACTATATAGAGAATATCTACAGACTATATAGAGACTATCTACAGACTATCTACAGACTATATAGAGATTATCTACAGACTATATAGAGATTATCTACAGACTATATAGAGACTATCTACAGACTATCTACAGACTATCTACAGACTATATAGAGACTATCTACAGACTATATAGAGACTATCTACAGACTATATAGAGACTATCTACAGACTATCTACAGACTATATAGAGACTATCTACAGACTATCTAGCAGACTATCTGCAGACTATCTGCAGACTATATAGCAGACTATCTACAGACTATCTGCAGACTATCTAGCAGACTATCTGCAGACTATCTACAGACTGTCTACAGACTGTCTACAGACTATATAGAGACTATCTACAGACTATCTACAGACTATCTAGAGACTATCTGCAGACTATATAGAGACTATCTACAGACTATCTACAGACTATCTGCAGACTATCTACAGACTATATAGAGACTATCTACAGACTATCTAGCAGACTATCTGCAGACTATCTAGAGACTGTCTACAGACTGTCTACAGACTATATAGAGACTATCAACAGACTATCAACAGACTATCTACAGACTATATAGAGACTATCTACAGACTATATAGAGACTATCTACAGACTATATAGAGACTATCTACAGTCTATATAGAGGCTATCTACAGACTATATAGAGACTATCTACAGACTATATAGAGACTATCTACAGACTATATAGAGACTATCTACAGACTGTCTAAAGACTATCTACAGACTATCTACATACTGTCTAAAGACTATCTACAGACTGTCTACAGACTGTCTACAGACTGTCTAAAGACTATCTAAAGACTATCTAGCACCGACTATCTACAGACTATAAAGAGACTATCTACAGACTATCTACAGACTATATAGAGACTATCTACAGACTATCTGCAGACTATATAGAGATTATCTACAGACTATATAGAGATTATCTACAGACTATCTACAGACTATATAGAGACTATCTACAGACTATCTGCAGACTATATAGAGATTATCTACAGACTATATAGAGATTATCTACAGACTATCTACACACTATATAGAGAATATCTACAGACTATATAGAGACTATCTACAGACTATATAGAGATTATCTACAGACTATATAGAGATTATCTACAGACTATCTACAGACTATCTACAGACTATCTACAGACTATCTACAGACTATATAGAGACTATCTACAGACTATCTACTGACTATATAGAGACTATCTACAGACTATCTGCAGACTATCTACAGACTATCTGCAGACTATCTACAGACTATCTACAGACTATATAGAGACTATCTACAGACTATATAGAGACTATCTACAGACTATATAGAGACTATATAGAGACTATCTACAGACTATATAGAGACTATCTACAGACTATATAGAGACTATCTACAGACTATCTACAGACTATCTACAGACTATCTACAGACTATATAGAGACTATCTACAGACTATCTGCAGACTATCTACAGACTATCTGCAGACTATCTACAGACTATCTACAGACTATCTACAGACTATATAGAGACTATCTACAGACTATATAGAGACTATCTACAGACTATCTGCAGACTATCTACAGACTATCTACAGACTATCTACAGACTATCTACAGACTATATAGAGACTATCTACAGACTATATAGAGACTATCTACAGACTATCTACAGACTATATAGAGACTATCTACAGACTATATAGAGACTATCTACAGACTATATAGAGACTATCTACAGACTATCTGCAGACTATATAGAGATATCTACAGACTATCTACAGCACTATATAGAGAATATCTACAGACTATATAGAGACTATCTACAGACTATCTACAGACTATATAGAGATTATCTACAGACTATATAGAGATTATCTACAGACTATCTACAGACTATCTACAGACTATCTGCAGACTATATAGAGACTATCTACAGACTATCTACAGACTATCTACAGACTATCTACAGACTATATAGAGACTATCTACAGACTATATAGAGACTATCTACAGACTATATAGAGACTATCTACAGACTATATAGAGACTATCTACAGACTATCTACAGACTATATAGAGACTATCTACAGACTATCTGCAGACTATCTGCAGACTATCTGCAGACTATCTAAAGACTGTCTACAGACTGTCTACAGACTATATAGAGACTATCTACAGACTATATAGAGACTATCTACAGACTATATAGAGACTATCTACAGACTATCTACAGACTATATAGAGACTATCTACAGACTATATAGAGACTATCTACAGACTATATAGAGACTATCTACAGACTATCTGCAGACTATATAGAGATATCTACAGACTATATAGAGATTATCTACAGACTATCTACACACTATATAGAGAATATCTACAGACTATATAGAGACTATCTACAGACTATCTACAGACTATATAGAGATTATCTACAGACTATATAGAGATTATCTACAGACTATATAGAGACTATCTACAGACTATCTACAGACTATCTACAGACTATCTACAGACTATATAGAGACTATCTACAGACTATATAGAGACTATCTACAGACTATATAGAGACTATCTACAGACTATCTACAGACTATATAGAGACTATCTACAGACTATCTGCAGACTATCTGCAGACTATCTGCAGACTATCTGCAGACTGTCTACAGACTGTCTACAGACTATATAGAGACTATCTACAGACTATCTACAGACTATATAGAGACTATCTGCAGACTATATAGAGACTATCTACAGACTATCTACAGACTATCTACAGACTATCTACAGACTATATAGAGACTATCTACAGACTATCTGCAGACTATCTGCAGACTATCTAAAGACTGTCTACAGACTGTCTACAGACTATATAGAGACTATCAACAGACTATCAACAGACTATCTACAGACTATATAGAGACTATCTACAGACTATATAGAGACTATCTACAGACTATATAGAGACTATCTACAGTCTATATAGAGGCTATCTACAGACTATATAGAGACTATCTACAGACTATATAGAGACTATCTACAGACTATATAGAGACTATCTACAGACTGTCTAAAGACTATCTACAGACTATCTACATACTGTCTAAAGACTATCTACAGACTGTCTACAGACTGTCTACAGACTGTCTAAAGACTATCTAAAGACTATCTACAGACTATCTACAGACTATAAAGAGACTATCTACAGACTATCTACAGACTATATAGAGACTATCTACAGACTATCTGCAGACTATATAGAGATTATCTACAGACTATATAGAGATTATCTACAGACTATCTACAGACTATATAGAGACTATCTACAGACTATCTGCAGACTATATAGAGATTATCTACAGACTATATAGAGATTATCTACAGACTATCTACACACTATATAGAGAATATCTACAGACTATATAGAGACTATCTACAGACTATATAGAGATTATCTACAGACTATATAGAGATTATCTACAGACTATCTACAGACTATCTACAGACTATCTACAGACTATCTACAGACTATATAGAGACTATCTACAGACTATCTACTGACTATATAGAGACTATCTACAGACTATCTGCAGACTATCTACAGACTATCTGCAGACTATCTACAGACTATCTACAGACTATATAGAGACTATCTACAGACTATATAGAGACTATCTACAGACTATATAGAGACTATCTACAGACTATATAGAGACTATCTACAGACTATCTACAGACTATATAGAGACTATCTACAGACTATATAGAGACTATCTACAGACTATCTACAGACTATCTACAGACTATCTGCAGACTATATAGAGACTATCTACAGACTATCTACAGACTATCTACAGACTATATAGAGACTATCTACAGACTATATAGAGACTATCTACAGACTATATAGAGACTATCTACAGACTATCTACAGACTATATAGAGACTATCTACAGACTATCTGCAGACTATCTACAGACTATCTGCAGACTATCTACAGACTATCTGCAGACTATCTGCAGACTATCTGCAGACTATCTAAAGACTGTCTACAGACTGTCTACAGACTATATAGAGACTATCTACAGACTATCTACAGACTATATAGAGACTATCTGCAGACTATATAGAGACTATCTACAGACTATCTACAGACTATCTACAGACTATCTACAGACTATATAGAGACTATCTACAGACTATATAGAGACTATCTACAGACTATCTGCAGACTATCTGCAGACTATCTAAAGACTGTCTACAGACTGTCTACAGACTATATAGAGACTATCAACAGACTATCTACAGACTATCTACAGACTATATAGAGACTATCTACAGACTATATAGAGACTATCTACAGACTATATAGAGACTATCTACAGTCTATATAGAGGCTATCTACAGACTATATAGAGACTATCTACAGACTATATAGAGACTATCTACAGACTGTCTAAAGACTATCTACAGACTATCTACAGACTATATAGAGACTATCTACAGACTATCTGCAGACTATCTACAGACTATCTGCAGACTATCTACAGACTATCTACAGACTATCTACAGACTATCTACAGACTATATAGAGACTATCTACAGACTATATAGAGACTATCTACAGACTATATAGAGACTATCTACAGACTATATAGAGACTATCTACAGACTATCTGCAGACTATATAGAGACTATCTACAGACTATATAGAGATTATCTACAGACTATCTACACACTATATAGAGAATATCTACAGACTATATAGAGACTATCTACAGACTATCTACAGACTATATAGAGATTATCTACAGACTATATAGAGATTATCTACATACTATCTACAGACTATCTACAGACTATCTGCAGACTATATAGAGACTATCTACAGACTATCTACAGACTATCTACAGACTATATAGAGACTATCTACAGACTATATAGAGACTATCTACAGACTATATAGAGACTATCTACAGACTATCTACAGACTATATAGAGACTATCTACAGACTATCTGCAGACTATCTACAGACTATCTGCAGACTATCTACAGACTATCTGCAGACTATCTGCAGACTATCTGCAGACTATCTAAAGACTGTCTACAGACTGTCTACAGACTATATAGAGACTATCTACAGACTATCTACAGACTATATAGAGACTATCTGCAGACTATATAGAGACTATCTACAGACTATCTACAGAATATCTACAGACTATCTACAGACTATATAGAGACTATCTACAGACTATATAGAGACTATCTACAGACTATCTGCAGACTATCTGCAGACTATCTAAAGACTGTCTACAGACTGTCTACAGACTATATAGAGACTATCAACAGACTATCTACAGACTATCTACAGACTATATAGAGACTATCTACAGACTATATAGAGACTATCTACAGACTATATAGAGACTATCTACAGTCTATATAGAGGCTATCTACAGACTATATAGAGACTATCTACAGACTATATAGAGACTATCTACAGACTATATAGAGACTATCTACAGACTGTCTAAAGACTATCTACAGACTATCTACAGACTATATAGAGACTATCTACAGACTATCTGCAGACTATCTACAGACTATCTACAGACTATCTACAGACTATCTACAGACTATCTACAGACTATATAGAGACTATCTACAGACTATATAGAGACTATCTACAGACTATATAGAGACTATCTACAGACTATCTACAGACTATATAGAGACTATCTACAGACTATATAGAGACTATCTACAGACTATATAGAGACTATCTACAGACTATCTGCAGACTATATAGAGATATCTACAGACTATATAGAGATTATCTACAGACTATCTACACACTATATAGAGAATATCTACAGACTATATAGAGACTATCTACAGACTATCTACAGACTATATAGAGATTATCTACAGACTATATAGAGATTATCTACAGACTATATAGAGACTATCTACAGACTATCTACAGACTATCTACAGACTATCTACAGACTATATAGAGACTATCTACAGACTATATAGAGACTATCTACAGACTATATAGAGACTATCTACAGACTATCTACAGACTATATAGAGACTATCTACAGACTATCTGCAGACTATCTGCAGACTATCTGCAGACTATCTGCAGACTGTCTACAGACTGTCTACAGACTATATAGAGACTATCTACAGACTATCTACAGACTATATAGAGACTATCTGCAGACTATATAGAGACTATCTACAGACTATCTACAGACTATCTACAGACTATCTACAGACTATATAGAGACTATCTACAGACTATCTGCAGACTATCTGCAGACTATCTAAAGACTGTCTACAGACTGTCTACAGACTATATAGAGACTATCAACAGACTATCAACAGACTATCTACAGACTATATAGAGACTATCTACAGACTATATAGAGACTATCTACAGACTATATAGAGACTATCTACAGTCTATATAGAGGCTATCTACAGACTATATAGAGACTATCTACAGACTATATAGAGACTATCTACAGACTATATAGAGACTATCTACAGACTGTCTAAAGACTATCTACAGACTATCTACATACTGTCTAAAGACTATCTACAGACTGTCTACAGACTGTCTACAGACTGTCTAAAGACTATCTAAAGACTATCTACAGACTATCTACAGACTATAAAGAGACTATCTACAGACTATCTACAGACTATATAGAGACTATCTACAGACTATCTGCAGACTATATAGAGATTATCTACAGACTATATAGAGATTATCTACAGACTATCTACAGACTATATAGAGACTATCTACAGACTATCTGCAGACTATATAGAGATTATCTACAGACTATATAGAGATTATCTACAGACTATCTACACACTATATAGAGAATATCTACAGACTATATAGAGACTATCTACAGACTATATAGAGATTATCTACAGACTATATAGAGATTATCTACAGACTATCTACAGACTATCTACAGACTATCTACAGACTATCTACAGACTATATAGAGACTATCTACAGACTATCTACTGACTATATAGAGACTATCTACAGACTATCTGCAGACTATCTACAGACTATCTGCAGACTATCTACAGACTATCTACAGACTATATAGAGACTATCTACAGACTATATAGAGACTATCTACAGACTATATAGAGACTATATAGAGACTATCTACAGACTATATAGAGACTATCTACAGACTATATAGAGACTATCTACAGACTATCTACAGACTATCTACAGACTATCTACAGACTATATAGAGACTATCTACAGACTATCTGCAGACTATCTACAGACTATCTGCAGACTATCTACAGACTATCTACAGACTATCTACAGACTATATAGAGACTATCTACAGACTATATAGAGACTATCTACAGACTATCTGCAGACTATCTACAGACTATCTACAGACTATCTACAGACTATCTACAGACTATATAGAGACTATCTACAGACTATATAGAGACTATCTACAGACTATCTACAGACTATATAGAGACTATCTACAGACTATATAGAGACTATCTACAGACTATATAGAGACTATCTACAGACTATCTGCAGACTATATAGAGATATCTACAGACTATATAGAGATTATCTACAGACTATCTACACACTATATAGAGAATATCTACAGACTATATAGAGACTATCTACAGACTATCTACAGACTATATAGAGATTATCTACAGACTATATAGAGATTATCTACAGACTATCTACAGACTATCTACAGACTATCTGCAGACTATATAGAGACTATCTACAGACTATCTACAGACTATCTACAGACTATCTACAGACTATATAGAGACTATCTACAGACTATATAGAGACTATCTACAGACTATATAGAGACTATCTACAGACTATCTACAGACTATATAGAGACTATCTACAGACTATCTGCAGACTATCTGCAGACTATCTGCAGACTATCTAAAGACTGTCTACAGACTGTCTACAGACTATATAGAGACTATCTACAGACTATCTACAGACTATATAGAGACTATCTGCAGACTATATAGAGACTATCTACAGACTATCTACAGACTATCTACAGACTATCTACAGACTATATAGAGACTATCTACAGACTATATAGAGACTATCTACAGACTATCTGCAGACTATCTGCAGACTATCTAAAGACTGTCTACAGACTGTCTACAGACTATATAGAGACTATCAACAGACTATCAACAGACTATCTACAGACTATCTACAGACTATATAGAGACTATCTACAGACTATATAGAGATTATCTACAGACTATCTACAGACTATCTACAGACTATCTGCAGACTATATAGAGACTATCTACAGACTATCTACAGACTATCTACAGACTATCTACAGACTATATAGAGACTATCTACAGACTATATAGAGACTATCTACAGACTATATAGAGACTATCTACAGACTATCTACAGACTATATAGAGACTATCTACAGACTATCTGCAGACTATCTGCAGACTATCTAAAGACTGTCTACAGACTGTCTACAGACTATATAGAGACTATCTACAGACTATCTACAGACTATATAGAGACTATCTGCAGACTATATAGAGACTATCTACAGACTATCTACAGACTATCTACAGACTATCTACAGACTATATAGAGACTATCTACAGACTATATAGAGACTATCTACAGACTATCTGCAGACTATCTACAGACTATCTACAGACTATCTACAGACTATCTACAGACTATATAGAGACTATCTACAGACTATATAGAGACTATCTACAGACTATCTACAGACTATATAGAGACTATCTACAGACTATATAGAGACTATCTACAGACTATATAGAGACTATCTACAGACTATCTGCAGACTATATAGAGATATCTACAGACTATATAGAGATTATCTACAGACTATCTACACACTATATAGAGAATATCTACAGACTATATAGAGACTATCTACAGACTATCTACAGACTATATAGAGATTATCTACAGACTATATAGAGATTATCTACAGACTATCTACAGACTATCTACAGACTATCTGCAGACTATATAGAGACTATCTACAGACTATCTACAGACTATCTACAGACTATCTACAGACTATATAGAGACTATCTACAGACTATATAGAGACTATCTACAGACTATATAGAGACTATCTACAGACTATCTACAGACTATATAGAGACTATCTACAGACTATCTGCAGACTATCTGCAGACTATCTGCAGACTATCTAAAGACTGTCTACAGACTGTCTACAGACTATATAGAGACTATCTACAGACTATCTACAGACTATATAGAGACTATCTGCAGACTATATAGAGACTATCTACAGACTATCTACAGACTATCTACAGACTATCTACAGACTATATAGAGACTATCTACAGACTATATAGAGACTATCTACAGACTATCTGCAGACTATCTGCAGACTATCTAAAGACTGTCTACAGACTGTCTACAGACTATATAGAGACTATCAACAGACTATCAACAGACTATCTACAGACTATCTACAGACTATATAGAGACTATCTGCAGACTATATAGAGACTATCTACAGACTATCTACAGACTATCTACAGACTATCTACAGACTATATAGAGACTATCTACAGACTATATAGAGACTATCTACAGACTATCTGCAGACTATCTGCAGACTATCTAAAGACTGTCTACAGACTGTCTACAGACTATATAGAGACTATCAACAGACTATCAACAGACTATCTACAGACTATCTACAGACTATATAGAGACTATCTACAGACTATATAGAGATTATCTACAGACTATCTACAGACTATCTACAGACTATCTGCAGACTATATAGAGACTATCTACAGACTATCTACAGACTATCTACAGACTATCTACAGACTATATAGAGACTATCTACAGACTATATAGAGACTATCTACAGACTATATAGAGACTATCTACAGACTATCTACAGACTATATAGAGACTATCTACAGACTATCTGCAGACTATATAGAGACTATCTACAGACTATCTACAGAATATCTACAGACTATCTACAGACTATATAGAGACTATCTACAGACTATATAGAGACTATCTACAGACTATCTGCAGACTATCTGCAGACTATCTAAAGACTGTCTACAGACTGTCTACAGACTATATAGAGACTATCAACAGACTATCTACAGACTATCTACAGACTATATAGAGACTATCTACAGACTATATAGAGACTATCTACAGACTATATAGAGACTATCTACAGTCTATATAGAGGCTATCTACAGACTATATAGAGACTATCTACAGACTATATAGAGACTATCTACAGACTATATAGAGACTATCTACAGACTGTCTAAAGACTATCTACAGACTATCTACAGACTATATAGAGACTATCTACAGACTATCTGCAGACTATCTACAGACTATCTACAGACTATCTACAGACTATCTACAGACTATCTACAGACTATATAGAGACTATCTACAGACTATCTGCAGACTATATAGAGATTATCTACAGACTATATAGAGATTATCTACAGACTATCTACACACTATATAGAGAATATCTACAGACTATATAGAGACTATCTACAGACTATATAGAGATTATCTACAGACTATATAGAGATTATCTACAGACTATCTACAGACTATCTACAGACTATCTACAGACTATCTACAGACTATATAGAGACTATCTACAGACTATCTACTGACTATATAGAGACTATCTACAGACTATCTGCAGACTATCTACAGACTATCTGCAGACTATCTACAGACTATCTACAGACTATATAGAGACTATCTACAGACTATATAGAGACTATCTACAGACTATATAGAGACAATATAGAGACTATCTACAGACTATATAGAGACTATCTACAGACTATATAGAGACTATCTACAGACTATCTACAGACTATCTACAGACTATCTACAGACTATATAGAGACTATCTACAGACTATCTGCAGACTATCTACAGACTATCTGCAGACTATCTACAGACTATCTACAGACTATCTACAGACTATATAGAGACTATCTACAGACTATATAGAGACTATCTACAGACTATCTGCAGACTATCTACAGACTATCTACAGACTATCTACAGACTATCTACAGACTATATAGAGACTATCTACAGACTATATAGAGACTATCTACAGACTATATAGAGACTATCTACAGACTATATAGAGACTATCTACAGACTATATAGAGACTATCTACAGACTATCTGCAGACTATATAGAGATATCTACAGACTATATAGAGATTATCTACAGACTATCTACACACTATATAGAGAATATCTACAGACTATATAGAGACTATCTACAGACTATCTACAGACTATATAGAGATTATCTACAGACTATATAGAGATTATCTACAGACTATCTACAGACTATCTACAGACTATCTGCAGACTATATAGAGACTATCTACAGACTATCTACAGACTATCTACAGACTATCTACAGACTATATAGAGACTATCTACAGACTATATAGAGACTATCTACAGACTATATAGAGACTATCTACAGACTATCTACAGACTATATAGAGACTATCTACAGACTATCTGCAGACTATCTGCAGACTATCTGCAGACTATCTAAAGACTGTCTACAGACTGTCTACAGACTATATAGAGACTATCTACAGACTATCTACAGACTATATAGAGACTATCTGCAGACTATATAGAGACTATCTACAGACTATCTACAGACTATCTACAGACTATCTACAGACTATATAGAGACTATCTACAGACTATATAGAGACTATCTACAGACTATCTGCAGACTATCTGCAGACTATCTAAAGACTGTCTACAGACTGTCTACAGACTATATAGAGACTATCAACAGACTATCAACAGACTATCTACAGACTATCTACAGACTATATAGAGACTATCTACAGACTATATAGAGATTATCTACAGACTATCTACAGACTATCTACAGACTATCTGCAGACTATATAGAGACTATCTACAGACTATCTACAGACTATCTACAGACTATCTACAGACTATATAGAGACTATCTACAGACTATATAGAGACTATCTACAGACTATATAGAGACTATCTACAGACTATCTACAGACTATATAGAGACTATCTACAGACTATCTGCAGACTATCTGCAGACTATCTAAAGACTGTCTACAGACTGTCTACAGACTATATAGAGACTATCTACAGACTATCTACAGACTATATAGAGACTATCTGCAGACTATATAGAGACTATCTACAGACTATCTACAGACTATCTACAGACTATCTACAGACTATATAGAGACTATCTACAGACTATATAGAGACTATCTACAGACTATCTGCAGACTATCTACAGACTATCTACAGACTATCTACAGACTATCTACAGACTATATAGAGACTATCTACAGACTATATAGAGACTATCTACAGACTATCTACAGACTATATAGAGACTATCTACAGACTATATAGAGACTATCTACAGACTATATAGAGACTATCTACAGACTATCTGCAGACTATATAGAGATATCTACAGACTATATAGAGATTATCTACAGACTATCTACACACTATATAGAGAATATCTACAGACTATATAGAGACTATCTACAGACTATCTACAGACTATATAGAGATTATCTACAGACTATATAGAGATTATCTACAGACTATCTACAGACTATCTACAGACTATCTGCAGACTATATAGAGACTATCTACAGACTATCTACAGACTATCTACAGACTATCTACAGACTATATAGAGACTATCTACAGACTATATAGAGACTATCTACAGACTATATAGAGACTATCTACAGACTATCTACAGACTATATAGAGACTATCTACAGACTATCTGCAGACTATCTGCAGACTATCTGCAGACTATCTAAAGACTGTCTACAGACTGTCTACAGACTATATAGAGACTATCTACAGACTATCTACAGACTATATAGAGACTATCTGCAGACTATATAGAGACTATCTACAGACTATCTACAGACTATCTACAGACTATCTACAGACTATATAGAGACTATCTACAGACTATATAGAGACTATCTACAGACTATCTGCAGACTATCTGCAGACTATCTAAAGACTGTCTACAGACTGTCTACAGACTATATAGAGACTATCAACAGACTATCAACAGACTATCTACAGACTATCTACAGACTATATAGAGACTATCTACAGACTATATAGAGATTATCTACAGACTATCTACAGACTATCTACAGACTATCTGCAGACTATATAGAGACTATCTACAGACTATCTACAGACTATCTACAGACTATCTACAGACTATATAGAGACTATCTACAGACTATATAGAGACTATCTACAGACTATATAGAGACTATCTACAGACTATCTACAGACTATATAGAGACTATCTACAGACTATCTACAGACTATATAGAGACTATCTACAGACTATATAGAGACTATCTACAGACTATCTGCAGACTATCTGCAGACTATCTAAAGACTGTCTACAGACTGTCTACAGACTATATAGAGACTATCAACAGACTATCTACAGACTATCTACAGACTATATAGAGACTATCTACAGACTATATAGAGACTATCTACAGACTATATAGAGACTATCTACAGTCTATATAGAGGCTATCTACAGACTATATAGAGACTATCTACAGACTATATAGAGACTATCTACAGACTATATAGAGACTATCTACAGACTGTCTAAAGACTATCTACAGACTATCTACAGACTATATAGAGACTATCTACAGACTATCTGCAGACTATCTACAGACTATCTACAGACTATCTACAGACTATCTACAGACTATCTACAGACTATATAGAGACTATCTACAGACTATATAGAGACTATCTACAGACTATATAGAGACTATCTACAGACTATCTACAGACTATATAGAGACTATCTACAGACTATATAGAGACTATCTACAGACTATATAGAGACTATCTACAGACTATCTGCAGACTATATAGAGATATCTACAGACTATATAGAGATTATCTACAGACTATCTACACACTATATAGAGAATATCTACAGACTATATAGAGACTATCTACAGACTATCTACAGACTATATAGAGATTATCTACAGACTATATAGAGATTATCTACAGACTATATAGAGACTATCTACAGACTATCTACAGACTATCTACAGACTATCTACAGACTATATAGAGACTATCTACAGACTATATAGAGACTATCTACAGACTATATAGAGACTATCTACAGACTATCTACAGACTATATAGAGACTATCTACAGACTATCTGCAGACTATCTGCAGACTATCTGCAGACTATCTGCAGACTGTCTACAGACTGTCTACAGACTATATAGAGACTATCTACAGACTATCTACAGACTATATAGAGACTATCTGCAGACTATATAGAGACTATCTACAGACTATCTACAGACTATCTACAGACTATCTACAGACTATATAGAGACTATCTACAGACTATCTGCAGACTATCTGCAGACTATCTAAAGACTGTCTACAGACTGTCTACAGACTATATAGAGACTATCAACAGACTATCAACAGACTATCTACAGACTATATAGAGACTATCTACAGACTATATAGAGACTATCTACAGACTATATAGAGACTATCTACAGTCTATATAGAGGCTATCTACAGACTATATAGAGACTATCTACAGACTATATAGAGACTATCTACAGACTATATAGAGACTATCTACAGACTGTCTAAAGACTATCTACAGACTATCTACATACTGTCTAAAGACTATCTACAGACTGTCTACAGACTGTCTACAGACTGTCTAAAGACTATCTAAAGACTATCTACAGACTATCTACAGACTATAAAGAGACTATCTACAGACTATCTACAGACTATATAGAGACTATCTACAGACTATCTGCAGACTATATAGAGATTATCTACAGACTATATAGAGATTATCTACAGACTATCTACAGACTATATAGAGACTATCTACAGACTATCTGCAGACTATATAGAGATTATCTACAGACTATATAGAGATTATCTACAGACTATCTACACACTATATAGAGAATATCTACAGACTATATAGAGACTATCTACAGACTATATAGAGATTATCTACAGACTATATAGAGATTATCTACAGACTATCTACAGACTATCTACAGACTATCTACAGACTATCTACAGACTATATAGAGACTATCTACAGACTATCTACTGACTATATAGAGACTATCTACAGACTATCTGCAGACTATCTACAGACTATCTGCAGACTATCTACAGACTATCTACAGACTATATAGAGACTATCTACAGACTATATAGAGACTATCTACAGACTATATAGAGACAATATAGAGACTATCTACAGACTATATAGAGACTATCTACAGACTATATAGAGACTATCTACAGACTATCTACAGACTATCTACAGACTATCTACAGACTATATAGAGACTATCTACAGACTATCTGCAGACTATCTACAGACTATCTGCAGACTATCTACAGACTATCTACAGACTATCTACAGACTATATAGAGACTATCTACAGACTATATAGAGACTATCTACAGACTATCTGCAGACTATCTACAGACTATCTACAGACTATCTACAGACTATCTACAGACTATATAGAGACTATCTACAGACTATATAGAGACTATCTACAGACTATCTACAGACTATATAGAGACTATCTACAGACTATATAGAGACTATCTACAGACTATATAGAGACTATCTACAGACTATCTGCAGACTATATAGAGATATCTACAGACTATATAGAGATTATCTACAGACTATCTACACACTATATAGAGAATATCTACAGACTATATAGAGACTATCTACAGACTATCTACAGACTATATAGAGATTATCTACAGACTATATAGAGATTATCTACAGACTATCTACAGACTATCTACAGACTATCTGCAGACTATATAGAGACTATCTACAGACTATCTACAGACTATCTACAGACTATCTACAGACTATATAGAGACTATCTACAGACTATATAGAGACTATCTACAGACTATATAGAGACTATCTACAGACTATCTACAGACTATATAGAGACTATCTACAGACTATCTGCAGACTATCTGCAGACTATCTGCAGACTATCTAAAGACTGTCTACAGACTGTCTACAGACTATATAGAGACTATCTACAGACTATCTACAGACTATATAGAGACTATCTGCAGACTATATAGAGACTATCTACAGACTATCTACAGACTATCTACAGACTATCTACAGACTATATAGAGACTATCTACAGACTATATAGAGACTATCTACAGACTATCTGCAGACTATCTGCAGACTATCTAAAGACTGTCTACAGACTGTCTACAGACTATATAGAGACTATCAACAGACTATCAACAGACTATCTACAGACTATCTACAGACTATATAGAGACTATCTACAGACTATATAGAGATTATCTACAGACTATCTACAGACTATCTACAGACTATCTGCAGACTATATAGAGACTATCTACAGACTATCTACAGACTATCTACAGACTATCTACAGACTATATAGAGACTATCTACAGACTATATAGAGACTATCTACAGACTATATAGAGACTATCTACAGACTATCTACAGACTATATAGAGACTATCTACAGACTATCTGCAGACTATCTACAGACTATCTACAGACTGTCTACAGACTGTCTACAGACTATATAGAGACTATCTACAGACTATCTACAGACTATATAGAGACTATCTGCAGACTATATAGAGACTATCTACAGACTATCTACAGACTATCTACAGACTATCTACAGACTATATAGAGACTATCTACAGACTATATAGAGACTATCTACAGACTATCTGCAGACTATCTACAGACTATCTACAGACTATCTACAGACTATCTACAGACTATATAGAGACTATCTACAGACTATATAGAGACTATCTACAGACTATCTACAGACTATATAGAGACTATCTACAGACTATATAGAGACTATCTACAGACTATATAGAGACTATCTACAGACTATCTGCAGACTATATAGAGATATCTACAGACTATATAGAGATTATCTACAGACTATCTACACACTATATAGAGAATATCTACAGACTATATAGAGACTATCTACAGACTATCTACAGACTATATAGAGATTATCTACAGACTATATAGAGATTATCTACAGACTATATAGAGATTATCTACAGACTATCTACAGACTATCTACAGACTATCTGCAGACTATATAGAGACTATCTACAGACTATCTACAGACTATCTACAGACTATCTACAGACTATATAGAGACTATCTACAGACTATATAGAGACTATCTACAGACTATATAGAGACTATCTACAGACTATCTACAGACTATATAGAGACTATCTACAGACTATCTGCAGACTATCTGCAGACTATCTGCAGACTATCTAAAGACTGTCTACAGACTGTCTACAGACTATATAGAGACTATCTACAGACTATCTACAGACTATATAGAGACTATCTGCAGACTATATAGAGACTATCTACAGACTATCTACAGACTATCTACAGACTATCTACAGACTATATAGAGACTATCTACAGACTATATAGAGACTATCTACAGACTATCTGCAGACTATCTGCAGACTATCTAAAGACTGTCGACAGACTGTCTACAGACTATATAGAGACTATCAACAGACTATCAACAGACTATCTACAGACTATCTACAGACTATATAGAGACTATCTACAGACTATATAGAGATTATCTACAGACTATCTACAGACTATCTACAGACTATCTGCAGACTATATAGAGACTATCTACAGACTATCTACAGACTATCTACAGACTATCTACAGACTATATAGAGACTATCTACAGACTATATAGAGACTATCTACAGACTATATAGAGACTATCTACAGACTATCTACAGACTATATAGAGACTATCTACAGACTATCTGCAGACTATCTGCAGACTATCTAAAGACTGTCTACAGACTGTCTACAGACTATATAGAGACTATCTACAGACTATCTACAGACTATATAGAGACTATCTGCAGATTATATATAGACTATCTACAGACTATCTACAGACTATCTACAGACTATCTACAGACTATATAGAGACTATCTACAGACTATATAGAGACTATCTACAGACTATCTGCAGACTATCTGCAGACTATCTAAAGACTGTCTACAGACTGTCTACAGACTATATAGAGACTATCAACAGACTATCAACAGACTATCTACAGACTATCTACAGACTATATAGAGACTATCTACAGACTATATAGAGACTATCTACAGACTATATAGAGACTATCTACAGTCTATATAGAGGCTATCTACAGACTATATAGAGACTATCTACAGACTATATAGAGACTATCTACAGACTATATAGAGACTATCTACAGACTGTCTAAAGACTATCTACAGACTATCTACATACTGTCTAAAGACTATCTACAGACTGTCTACAGACTGTCTACAGACTGTCTAAAGACTATCTAAAGACTATCTACAGACTATCTACAGACTATAAAGAGACTATCTACAGACTATCTACAGACTATATAGAGACTATCTACAGACTATCTGCAGACTATATAGAGATTATCTACAGACTATATAGAGATTATCTACAGACTATCTACAGACTATATAGAGATTATCTACAGACTATCTACACACTATATAGAGAATATCTACAGACTATATAGAGACTATCTACAGACTATCTACAGACTATATAGAGATTATCTACAGACTATATAGAGATTATCTACAGACTATATACAGACTATCTACAGACTATCTGCAGACTATATAGAGACTATCTACAGACTATCTACAGACTATCTACAGACTATCTACAGACTATATAGAGACTATCTACAGACTATCTACAGACTATATAGAGACTATCTGCAGACTATCTACAGACTATCTACAGACTATCTACAGACTATCTACAGACTATATAGAGATATCTACAGACTATATAGAGATTATCTACAGACTATCTACACACTATATAGAGAATATCTACAGACTATATAGAGACTATCTACAGACTATCTACAGACTATATAGAGATTATCTACAGACTATATAGAGATTATCTACAGACTATCTACAGACTATCTACAGACTATCTGCAGACTATATAGAGACTATCTACAGACTATCTACAGACTATCTACAGACTATCTACAGACTATATAGAGACTATCTACAGACTATATAGAGACTATCTACAGACTATATAGAGACTATCTACAGACTATCTACAGACTATATAGAGACTATCTACAGACTATCTACAGACTATCTGCAGACTATCTGCAGACTATCTGCAGACTATCTAAAGACTGTCTACAGACTGTCTACAGACTATATAGAGACTATCTACAGACTATCTACAGACTATATAGAGACTATCTGCAGACTATATAGAGACTATCTACAGACTATCTACAGACTATCTACAGACTATATAGAGACTATCTACAGACTATATAGAGACTATCTACAGACTATCTGCAGACTATCTGCAGACTATCTGCAGACTATCTAAAGACTGTCTACAGACTGTCTACAGACTATATAGAGACTATCAACAGACTATCAACAGACTATCTACAGACTATATAGAGACTATCTACAGACTATATAGAGACTATCTACAGACTATATAGAGACTATCTACAGTCTATATAGAGGCTATCTACAGACTATATAGAGACTATCTACAGACTATATAGAGACTATCTACAGACTATATAGAGACTATCTACAGACTGTCTAAAGACTATCTACAGACTATCTACATACTGTCTAAAGACTATCTACAGACTGTCTACAGACTGTCTACAGACTGTCTAAAGACTATCTAAAGACTATCTACAGACTATCTACAGACTATAAAGAGACTATCTACAGACTATCTACAGACTATATAGAGACTATCTACAGACTATCTGCAGACTATATAGAGATTATCTACAGACTATATAGAGATTATCTACAGACTATCTACAGACTATATAGAGATTATCTACAGACTATCTACACACTATATAGAGAATATCTACAGACTATATAGAGACTATCTACAGACTATCTACAGACTATATAGAGATTATCTACAGACTATATAGAGATTATCTACAGACTATATACAGACTATCTACAGACTATCTGCAGACTATATAGAGACTATCTACAGACTATCTACAGACTATCTACAGACTATCTACAGACTATATAGAGACTATCTACAGACTATCTACAGACTATATAGAGACTATCTACAGACTATCTGCAGACTATCTACAGACTATCTGCAGACTATCTACAGACTATCTACAGACTATCTACAGACTATCTACAGACTATCTACAGACTATATAGAGACTATCTACAGACTATATAGAGACTATATAGAGACTATCTACAGACTATATAGAGACTATCTACAGACTATATAGAGACTATCTACAGACTATCTACAGACTATCTACAGACTATCTACAGACTATATAGAGACTATCTACAGACTATCTACAGACTATATAGAGACTATCTACAGACTATCTGCAGACTATCTACAGACTATCTGCAGACTATCTACAGACTATCTACAGACTATCTACAGACTATCTACAGACTATATAGAGACTATCTACAGACTATATAGAGACTATCTACAGACTATCTACAGACTATCTACAGACTATATAGAGACTATCTACAGACTATCTACAGACTATATAGAGACTATCTACAGACTATCTGCAGACTATCTACAGACTATCTGCAGACTATCTACAGACTATCTACAGACTATCTACAGACTATCTACAGACTATATAGAGACTATCTACAGACTATCTACAGACTATCTACAGACTATCTACAGACTATATAGAGACTATATAGAGACTATCTACAGACTATCTACAGACTATATAGAGACTATCTACAGACTATCTACAGACTATATAGAGACTATCTACAGACTATCTACAGACTATATAGAGACTATCTACAGACTATATAGAGACTATATAGAGACTATCTACAGAATATATAGAGACTATCTACAGACTATATAGAGACTATCTACAGACTATCTGCAGACTATATAGAGATTATCTACAGACTATATAGAGATTATCTACAGACTATCTACACACTATATAGAGAATATCTACAGACTATATAGAGACTATCTACAGACTATCTACAGACTATATAGAGATTATCTACAGACTATATAGAGATTATCTACAGACTATCTACAGACTATCTACAGACTATCTGCAGACTATATAGAGACTATCTACAGACTATCTACAGACTATCTACAGACTATATAGAGACTATCTACAGACTATATAGAGACTATCTACAGACTATATAGAGACTATCTACAGACTATCTGCAGACTATATAGAGATATCTACAGACTATATAGAGATTATCTACAGACTATCTACACACTATATAGAGAATATCTACAGACTATATAGAGACTATCTACAGACTATCTACAGACTATATAGAGATTATCTACAGACTATATAGAGATTATCTACAGACTATATAGAGACTATCTACAGACTATCTACAGACTATCTACAGACTATCTACAGACTATATAGAGACTATCTACAGACTATATAGAGACTATCTACAGACTATATAGAGACTATCTACAGACTATCTACAGACTATATAGAGACTATCTACAGACTATCTGCAGACTATCTGCAGACTATCTGCAGACTATCTGCAGACTGTCTACAGACTGTCTACAGACTATATAGAGACTATCTACAGACTATCTACAGACTATATAGAGACTATCTGCAGACTATATAGAGACTATCTACAGACTATCTGCAGACTATCTGCAGACTATCTAAAGACTGTCTACAGACTGTCTACAGACTATATAGAGACTATCAACAGACTATCAACAGACTATCTACAGACTATATAGAGACTATCTACAGACTATATAGAGACTATCTACAGACTATATAGAGACTATCTACAGTCTATATAGAGGCTATCTACAGACTATATAGAGACTATCTACAGACTATATAGAGACTATCTACAGACTATATAGAGACTATCTACAGACTGTCTAAAGACTATCTACAGACTATCTACATACTGTCTAAAGACTATCTACAGACTGTCTACAGACTGTCTACAGACTGTCTAAAGACTATCTAAAGACTATCTACAGACTATCTACAGACTATAAAGAGACTATCTACAGACTATCTACAGACTATATAGAGACTATCTACAGACTATCTGCAGACTATATAGAGATTATCTACAGACTATATAGAGATTATCTACAGACTATCTACAGACTATATAGAGACTATCTACAGACTATCTGCAGACTATATAGAGATTATCTACAGACTATATAGAGATTATCTACAGACTATCTACACACTATATAGAGAATATCTACAGACTATATAGAGACTATCTACAGACTATATAGAGATTATCTACAGACTATATAGAGATTATCTACAGACTATCTACAGACTATCTACAGACTATCTACAGACTATCTACAGACTATATAGAGACTATCTACAGACTATCTACTGACTATATAGAGACTATCTACAGACTATCTGCAGACTATCTACAGACTATCTGCAGACTATCTACAGACTATCTACAGACTATCTACAGACTATCTACAGACTATATAGAGACTATCTACAGACTATATAGAGACTATCTACAGACTATATAGAGACTATATAGAGACTATCTACAGACTATATAGAGACTATCTACAGACTATATAGAGACTATCTACAGACTATCTACAGACTATCTACAGACTATCTACAGACTATATAGAGACTATCTACAGACTATCTGCAGACTATCTACAGACTATCTGCAGACTATCTACAGACTATCTACAGACTATCTACAGACTATATAGAGACTATCTACAGACTATCTACAGACTATATAGAGACTATCTACAGACTATCTGCAGACTATCTACAGACTATCTACAGACTATCTACAGACTATATAGAGACTATCTACAGACTATATAGAGTCTATCTACAGACTATATAGAGACTATCTACAGACTATCTACAGACTATATAGAGACTATCTACAGACTATATAGAGACTATCTACAGACTATATAGAGACTATCTACAGACTATCTGCAGACTATATAGAGATATCTACAGACTATATAGAGATTATCTACAGACTATCTACACACTATATAGAGAATATCTACAGACTATATAGAGACTATCTACAGACTATCTACAGACTATATAGAGATTATCTACAGACTATATAGAGATTATCTACAGACTATCTACAGACTATCTACAGACTATCTGCAGACTATATAGAGACTATCTACAGACTATCTACAGACTATCTACAGACTATCTACAGACTATATAGAGACTATCTACAGACTATATAGAGACTATCTACAGACTATATAGAGACTATCTACAGACTATCTACAGACTATATAGAGACTATCTACAGACTATCTGCAGACTATCTGCAGACTATCTGCAGACTATCTAAAGACTGTCTACAGACTGTCTACAGACTATATAGAGACTATCTACAGACTATCTACAGACTATATAGAGACTATCTGCAGACTATATAGAGACTATCTACAGACTATCTACAGACTATCTACAGACTATCTACAGACTATCTACAGACTATATAGAGACTATCTACAGACTATCTGCAGACTATCTGCAGACTATCTGCAGACACGACTGTCTACAGACTGTCTACAGACTATATAGAGACTATCAACAGACTATCAACAGACTATCTACAGACTATATAGAGACTATCTACAGACTATATAGAGACTATCTACAGACTATATAGAGACTATCTACAGTCTATATAGAGGCTATCTACAGACTATATAGAGACTATCTACAGACTATATAGAGACTATCTACAGACTATATAGAGACTATCTACAGACTGTCTAAAGACTATCTACAGACTATCTACATACTGTCTAAAGACTATCTACAGACTGTCTACAGACTGTCTACAGACTGTCTAAAGACTATCTAAAGACTATCTACAGACTATCTACAGACTATAAAGAGACTATCTACAGACTATCTACAGACTATATAGAGACTATCTACAGACTATCTGCAGACTATATAGAGATTATCTACAGACTATATAGAGATTATCTACAGACTATCTACAGACTATATAGAGACTATCTACAGACTATCTGCAGACTATATAGAGATTATCTACAGACTATATAGAGATTATCTACAGACTATCTACACACTATATAGAGAATATCTACAGACTATATAGAGACTATCTACAGACTATATAGAGATTATCTACAGACTATATAGAGATTATCTACAGACTATCTACAGACTATCTACAGACTATCTACAGACTATCTACAGACTATATAGAGACTATCTACAGACTATCTACTGACTATATAGAGACTATCTACAGACTATCTGCAGACTATCTACAGACTATCTGCAGACTATCTACAGACTATCTACAGACTATCTACAGACTATCTACAGACTATATAGAGACTATCTACAGACTATATAGAGACTATCTACAGACTATATAGAGACTATATAGAGACTATCTACAGACTATATAGAGACTATCTACAGACTATATAGAGACTATCTACAGACTATCTACAGACTATCTACAGACTATCTACAGACTATATAGAGACTATCTACAGACTATCTGCAGACTATCTACAGACTATCTGCAGACTATCTACAGACTATCTACAGACTATCTACAGACTATATAGAGACTATCTACAGACTATCTACAGACTATATAGAGACTATCTACAGACTATCTGCAGACTATCTACAGACTATCTACAGACTATCTACAGACTATATAGAGACTATCTACAGACTATATAGAGTCTATCTACAGACTATATAGAGACTATCTACAGACTATCTACAGACTATATAGAGACTATCTACAGACTATATAGAGACTATCTACAGACTATATAGAGACTATCTACAGACTATCTGCAGACTATATAGAGATATCTACAGACTATATAGAGATTATCTACAGACTATCTACACACTATATAGAGAATATCTACAGACTATATAGAGACTATCTACAGACTATCTACAGACTATATAGAGATTATCTACAGACTATATAGAGATTATCTACAGACTATCTACAGACTATCTACAGACTATCTGCAGACTATATAGAGACTATCTACAGACTATCTACAGACTATCTACAGACTATCTACAGACTATATAGAGACTATCTACAGACTATATAGAGACTATCTACAGACTATATAGAGACTATCTACAGACTATCTGCAGACTATCTGCAGACTATCTGCAGACTATCTAAAGACTGTCTACAGACTGTCTACAGACTATATAGAGACTATCTACAGACTATCTACAGACTATATAGAGACTATCTGCAGACTATATAGAGACTATCTACAGACTATCTACAGACTATCTACAGACTATCTACAGACTATATAGAGACTATCTACAGACTATATAGAGACTATCTACAGACTATCTGCAGACTATCTGCAGACTATCTGCAGACTATCTAAAGACTGTCTACAGACTGTCTACAGACTATATAGAGACTATCAACAGACTATCAACAGACTATCTACAGACTATATAGAGACTATCTACAGACTATATAGAGACTATCTACAGACTATATAGAGACTATCTACAGTCTATATAGAGGCTATCTACAGACTATATAGAGACTATCTACAGACTATATAGAGACTATCTACAGACTATATAGAGACTATCTACAGACTGTCTAAAGACTATCTACAGACTATCTACATACTGTCTAAAGACTATCTACAGACTGTCTACAGACTGTCTACAGACTGTCTAAAGACTATCTAAAGACTATCTACAGACTATCTACAGACTATAAAGAGACTATCTACAGACTATCTACAGACTATATAGAGACTATCTACAGACTATCTGCAGACTATATAGAGATTATCTACAGACTATATAGAGATTATCTACAGACTATCTAAAGACTATATAGAGATTATCTACAGACTATCTACACACTATATAGAGAATATCTACAGACTATATAGAGACTATCTACAGACTATCTACAGACTATATAGAGATTATCTACAGACTATATACAGACTATCTACAGACTATCTGCAGACTATATAGAGACTATCTACAGACTATCTACAGACTATCTACAGACTATCTACAGACTATACTAGAGACTATCTACAGACTATCTACAGACTATATAGAGACTATCTACAGACTATCTGCAGACTATCTACAGACTATGTGCAGACTATCTACAGACTATCTACAGACTATCTACAGACTATCTACAGACTATATAGAGACTATCTACAGACTATCTAAGACTATATAGAGACTATCTACAGACTATCTACAGACTATCTACAGACTATCTACAGACTATATAGAGACTATCTACAGACTATCTACAGACTATATAGAGACTATCTACAGACTATCTGCAGACTATCTACAGACTATCTGCAGACTATCTACAGACTATCTACAGACTATCTACAGACTATCTACAGACTATATAGAGACTATCTACAGACTATCTACAGACTATCTACAGACTATCTACAGACTATATAGAGACTATCTACAGACTATATAGAGACTATCTACAGACTATATAGAGACTATCTACAGACTATCTACAGACTATATAGAGACTATCTACAGACTATCTGCAGACTATCTGCAGACTATCTGCAGACTATCTAAAGACTGTCTACAGACTGTCTACAGACTATATAGAGACTATCTACAGACTATCTACAGACTATATAGAGACTATCTGCAGACTATATAGAGACTATCTACAGACTATCTACAGACTATCTACAGACTATCTACAGACTATATAGAGACTATCTACAGACTATATAGAGACTATCTACAGACTATCTGCAGACTATCTGCAGACTATCTGCAGACTATCTAAAGACTGTCTACAGACTGTCTACAGACTATATAGAGACTATCAACAGACTATCAACAGACTATCTACAGACTATATAGAGACTATCTACAGACTATATAGAGACTATCTACAGACTATATAGAGACTATCTACAGTCTATATAGAGGCTATCTACAGACTATATAGAGACTATCTACAGACTATATAGAGACTATCTACAGACTATATAGAGACTATCTACAGACTGTCTAAAGACTATCTACAGACTATCTACATACTGTCTAAAGACTATCTACAGACTGTCTACAGACTGTCTACAGACTGTCTAAAGACTATCTAAAGACTATCTACAGACTATCTACAGACTATAAAGAGACTATCTACAGACTATCTACAGACTATATAGAGACTATCTACAGACTATCTGCAGACTATATAGAGATTATCTACAGACTATATAGAGATTATCTACAGACTATCTAAAGACTATATAGAGATTATCTACAGACTATCTACACACTATATAGAGAATATCTACAGACTATATAGAGACTATCTACAGACTATCTACAGACTATCTACAGACTATCTGCAGACTATATAGAGACTATCTACAGACTATCTACAGACTATCTACAGACTATCTACAGACTATATAGAGACTATCTACAGACTATCTACAGACTATATAGAGACTATCTACAGACTATCTGCAGACTATCTACAGACTATGTGCAGACTATCTACAGACTATCTACAGACTATCTACAGACTATCTACAGACTATATAGAGACTATCTACAGACTATATAGAGACTATATAGAGACTATCTACAGACTATATAGAGACTATCTACAGACTATATAGAGACTATCTACAGACTATCTACAGACTATCTACAGACTATATAGAGACTATCTACAGACTATCTACAGACTATATAGAGACTATCTACAGACTATCTGCAGACTATCTACAGACTATCTGCAGACTATCTACAGACTATCTACAGACTATCTACAGACTATCTACAGACTATATAGAGACTATCTACAGACTATATAGAGACTATCTACAGACTATCTACAGACTATATAGAGATTATCTACAGACTATCTACACACTATATAGAGAATATCTCAGACTATATAGAGATTATCTACAGACTATATACAGACTATCTACAGACTATCTGCAGACTATATAGAGACTATCTACAGACTATCTACAGACTATCTACAGACTATCTACAGACTATATAGAGACTATCTACAGACTATCTACAGACTATATAGAGACTATCTACAGACTATCTGCAGACTATCTACAGACTATCTGCAGACTATCTACAGACTATCTACAGACTATCTACAGACTATCTACAGACTATATAGAGACTATCTACAGACTATATAGAGACTATATAGAGACTATCTACAGACTATATAGAGACTATCTACAGACTATATAGAGACTATCTACAGACTATCTACAGACTATCTACAGACTATATAGAGACTATCTACAGACTATCTACAGACTATATAGAGACTATCTACAGACTATCTGCAGACTATCTACAGACTATCTGCAGACTATCTACAGACTATCTACAGACTATCTACAGACTATCTACAGACTATATAGAGACTATCTACAGACTATATAGAGACTATCTACAGACTATCTACAGACTATCTACAGACTATTAAGACTATCTAAGACTATCTACAGACTATATAGAGACTATCTACAGACTATCTGCAGACTATCTACAGACTATCTGCAGACTATCTACAGACTATCTACAGACTATCTACAGACTATCTACAGACTATATAGAGACTATTAAGACTATCTACAGACTATTAAGACTATCTACAGACTATCTACAGACTATTAAGACTATTAGAGACTATCTACAGACTATCTACAGACTATCTATATAGAGACTATCTACAGACTATCTACAGACTATATAGAGACTATCTACAGACTATCTGCAGACTATCTACAGACTATCTGCAGACTATCTACAGACTATCTACAGACTATCTACAGACTATCTACAGACTATATAGAGACTATCTACAGACTATATAGAGACTATCTACAGACTATCTACAGACTATCTACAGACTATATAGAGACTATCTACAGACTATCTACAGACTATATAGAGACTATCTACAGACTATCTGCAGACTATCTACAGACTATCTGCAGACTATCTACAGACTATCTACAGACTATCTACAGACTATCTACAGACTATATAGAGACTATCTACAGACTATCTACAGACTATCTACAGACTATCTACAGACTATATAGAGACTATATAGAGACTATCTACAGACTATCTACAGACTATATAGAGACTATCTACAGACTATCTACAGACTATATAGAGACTATCTACAGACTATCTACAGACTATATAGAGACTATCTACAGACTATATAGAGACTATCTACAGACTATCTACAGACTATATAGAGACTATCTACAGAATATATAGAGACTATCTACAGACTATATAGAGACTATCTACAGACTATCTGCAGACTATATAGAGATTATCTACAGACTATATAGAGATTATCTACAGACTATCTACACACTATATAGAGAATATCTACAGACTATATAGAGACTATCTACAGACTATCTACAGACTATATAGAGATTATCTACAGACTATATAGAGATTATCTACAGACTATCTAAAGACTATATAGAGATTATCTACAGACTATCTACACACTATATAGAGAATATCTACAGACTATATAGAGACTATCTACAGACTATATACAGACTATCTACAGACTATCTGCAGACTATATAGAGACTATCTACAGACTATCTACAGACTATCTACAGACTATCTACAGACTATATAGAGACTATCTACAGACTATCTACAGACTATATAGAGACTATCTACAGACTATCTGCAGACTATCTACAGACTATGTGCAGACTATCTACAGACTATCTACAGACTATCTACAGACTATCTACAGACTATATAGAGACTATCTACAGACTATATAGAGACTATATAGAGACTATCTACAGACTATATAGAGACTATCTACAGACTATATAGAGACTATCTACAGACTATTAAGATATCTACAGACTATATAGAGACTATCTACAGACTATCTACAGACTATATAGAGACTATCTACAGACTATCTACAGACTATCTACAGACTATCTACAGACTATCTACAGACTATCTACAGACTATCTGACAGACTATCTGCAGACTATCTGAGACTATCTACAGACTATCTACAGACTATCTAGAGACTATCTATATAGAGACTATCTACAGACTATATAGAGACTATATAGAGACTATCTACAGACTATATAGAGACTATCTACAGACTATATAGAGACTATCTACAGACTATCTACAGACTATCTACAGACTATATAGAGACTATCTATAGACTATCTACAGACTATATAGAGACTATCTACAGACTATCTGCAGACTATCTACAGACTATCTGCAGACTATCTACAGACTATCTACAGACTATCTACAGACTATCTACAGACTATATAGAGACTATCTACAGACTATATAGAGACTATCTACAGACTATCTACAGACTATCTACAGACTATATAGAGACTATCTACAGACTATCTACAGACTATATAGAGACTATCTACAGACTATCTGCAGACTATCTACAGACTATCTGCAGACTATCTACAGACTATCTACAGACTATCTACAGACTATCTACAGACTATATAGAGACTATCTACAGACTATCTACAGACTATCTACAGACTATCTACAGACTATATAGAGACTATATAGAGACTATCTACAGACTATCTACAGACTATATAGAGACTATCTACAGACTATCTACAGACTATATGGAGACTATCTACAGACTATCTACAGACTATATAGAGACTATCTACAGACTATATAGAGACTATCTACAGACTATCTACAGACTATATAGAGACTATCTACAGACTATATAGAGACTATCTACAGACTATATAGAGACTATCTACAGACTATCTACAGACTATATAGAGACTATCTACAGACTATCTACAGACTATCTACAGACTATATAGAGACTATCTACAGACTATCTACAGACTATATAGAGACTATCTACAGACTATCTGCAGACTATCTACAGACTATCTGCAGACTATCTACAGACTATCTACAGACTATCTACAGACTATCTACAGACTATATAGAGACTATCTACAGACTATATAGAGACTATCTACAGACTATCTACAGACTATCTACAGACTATATAGAGACTATCTACAGACTATCTACAGACTATATAGAGACTATCTACAGACTATCTGCAGACTATCTACAGACTATCTGCAGACTATCTACAGACTATCTACAGACTATCTACAGACTATCTACAGACTATATAGAGACTATCTACAGACTATCTACAGACTATCTACAGACTATCTACAGACTATATAGAGACTATATAGAGACTATCTACAGACTATCTACAGACTATATAGAGACTATCTACAGACTATCTACAGACTATATAGAGACTATCTACAGACTATCTACAGACTATATAGAGACTATCTACAGACTATATAGAGACTATCTACAGACTATCTACAGACTATATAGAGACTATCTACAGAATATATAGAGACTATCTACAGACTATATAGAGACTATCTACAGACTATCTGCAGACTATATAGAGATTATCTACAGACTATATAGAGATTATCTACAGACTATCTACACACTATATAGAGAATATCTACAGACTATATAGAGACTATCTACAGACTATCTACAGACTATATAGAGATTATCTACAGACTATATAGAGACTATCTACAGACTATCTACAGACTATCTACAGACTATCTGCAGACTATATAGAGACTATCTACAGACTATCTACAGACTATCTACAGACTATCTACAGACTATATAGAGACTATCTACAGACTATCTACAGACTATATAGAGACTATCTACAGACTATCTGCAGACTATCTGCAGACTATCTGCAGACTATCTAAAGACTGTCTACAGACTGTCTACAGACTATATAGAGACTATCTACAGACTATCTACAGACTATATAGAGACTATCTGCAGACTATATAGAGACTATCTACAGACTATCTACAGACTATCTACAGACTATCTACAGACTATATAGAGACTATCTACAGACTATATAGAGACTATCTACAGACTATCTGCAGACTATCTGCAGACTATCTGCAGACTATCTAAAGACTGTCTACAGACTGTCTACAGACTATATAGAGACTATCAACAGACTATCAACAGACTATCTACAGACTATATAGAGACTATCTACAGACTATATAGAGACTATCTACAGACTATATAGAGACTATCTACAGTCTATATAGAGGCTATCTACAGACTATATAGAGACTATCTACAGACTATATAGAGACTATCTACAGACTATATAGAGACTATCTACAGACTGTCTAAAGACTATCTACAGACTATCTACATACTGTCTAAAGACTATCTACAGACTGTCTACAGACTGTCTACAGACTGTCTAAAGACTATCTAAAGACTATCTACAGACTATCTACAGACTATAAAGAGACTATCTACAGACTATCTACAGACTATATAGAGACTATCTACAGACTATCTGCAGACTATATAGAGATTATCTACAGACTATATAGAGATTATCTACAGACTATCTAAAGACTATATAGAGATTATCTACAGACTATCTACACACTATATAGAGAATATCTACAGACTATATAGAGACTATCTACAGACTATCTACAGACTATATAGAGATTATCTACAGACTATATACAGACTATCTACAGACTATCTGCAGACTATATAGAGACTATCTACAGACTATCTACAGACTATCTACAGACTATCTACAGACTATATAGAGACTATCTACAGACTATCTACAGACTATATAGAGACTATCTACAGACTATCTGCAGACTATCTACAGACTATGTGCAGACTATCTACAGACTATCTACAGACTATCTACAGACTATCTACAGACTATATAGAGACTATCTACAGACTATATAGAGACTATATAGAGACTATCTACAGACTATATAGAGACTATCTACAGACTATATAGAGACTATCTACAGACTATCTACAGACTATCTACAGACTATATAGAGACTATCTACAGACTATCTACAGACTATATAGAGACTATCTACAGACTATCTGCAGACTATCTACAGACTATCTGCAGACTATCTACAGACTATCTACAGACTATCTACAGACTATCTACAGACTATATAGAGACTATCTACAGACTATATAGAGACTATCTACAGACTATCTACAGACTATCTACAGACTATATAGAGACTATCTACAGACTATCTACAGACTATATAGAGACTATCTACAGACTATCTGCAGACTATCTACAGACTATCTGCAGACTATCTACAGACTATCTACAGACTATCTACAGACTATCTACAGACTATATAGAGACTATCTACAGACTATCTACAGACTATCTACAGACTATCTACAGACTATATAGAGACTATATAGAGACTATCTACAGACTATCTACAGACTATATAGAGACTATCTACAGACTATCTACAGACTATATAGAGACTATCTACAGACTATCTACAGACTATATAGAGACTATCTACAGACTATATAGAGACTATCTACAGACTATCTACAGACTATATAGAGACTATCTACAGACTATATAGAGACTATCTACAGACTATATAGAGACTATCTACAGACTATCTGCAGACTATATAGAGATTATCTACAGACTATATAGAGATTATCTACAGACTATCTACACACTATATAGAGAATATCTACAGACTATATAGAGACTATCTACAGACTATCTACAGACTATATAGAGATTATCTACAGACTATATAGAGATTATCTACAGACTATCTACAGACTATCTACAGACTATCTGCAGACTATATAGAGACTATCTACAGACTATCTACAGACTATCTACAGACTATCTACAGACTATATAGAGACTATCTACAGACTATCTACAGACTATATAGAGACTATCTACAGACTATCTGCAGACTATCTGCAGACTATCTACAGACTATCTACAGACTGTCTACAGACTATCTACAGACTATATAGAGACTATCTACAGACTATATAGAGACTATCTGCAGACTATATAGAGACTATCTACAGACTATCTACAGACTATCTACAGACTATCTACAGACTATATAGAGACTATCTACAGACTATATAGAGACTATCTACAGACTATCTGCAGACTATCTGCAGACTATCTGCAGACTATCTAAAGACTGTCTACAGACTGTCTACAGACTATATAGAGACTATCAACAGACTATCAACAGACTATCTACAGACTATATAGAGACTATCTACAGACTATATAGAGACTATCTACAGACTATATAGAGACTATCTACAGTCTATATAGAGGCTATCTACAGACTATATAGAGACTATCTACAGACTATATAGAGACTATCTACAGACTATATAGAGACTATCTACAGACTGTCTAAAGACTATCTACAGACTATCTACATACTGTCTAAAGACTATCTACAGACTGTCTACAGACTGTCTACAGACTGTCTAAAGACTATCTAAAGACTATCTACAGACTATCTACAGACTATAAAGAGACTATCTACAGACTATCTACAGACTATATAGAGACTATCTACAGACTATCTGCAGACTATATAGAGATTATCTACAGACTATATAGAGATTATCTACAGACTATCTAAAGACTATATAGAGATTATCTACAGACTATCTACACACTATATAGAGAATATCTACAGACTATATAGAGACTATCTACAGACTATCTACAGACTATATAGAGATTATCTACAGACTATATACAGACTATCTACAGACTATCTGCAGACTATATAGAGACTATCTACAGACTATCTACAGACTATCTACAGACTATCTACAGACTATATAGAGACTATCTACAGACTATCTACAGACTATATAGAGACTATCTACAGACTATCTGCAGACTATCTACAGACTATGTGCAGACTATCTACAGACTATCTACAGACTATCTACAGACTATCTACAGACTATATAGAGACTATCTACAGACTATATAGAGACTATCTACAGACTATCTACAGACTATCTACAGACTATCTACAGACTATATAGAGACTATCTACAGACTATCTACAGACTATATAGAGACTATCTACAGACTATCTGCAGACTATCTACAGACTATCTGCAGACTATCTACAGACTATCTACAGACTATCTACAGACTATATAGAGACTATCTACAGACTATCTACAGACTATCTACAGACTATCTACAGACTATATAGAGACTATCTACAGACTATATAGAGACTATCTACAGACTATATAGAGACTATCTACAGACTATCTACAGACTATATAGAGACTATCTACAGACTATCTGCAGACTATCTGCAGACTATCTGCAGACTATCTAAAGACTGTCTACAGACTGTCTACAGACTATATAGAGACTATCTACAGACTATCTACAGACTATATAGAGACTATCTGCAGACTATATAGAGACTATCTACAGACTATCTACAGACTATCTACAGACTATCTACAGACTATATAGAGACTATCTACAGACTATATAGAGACTATCTACAGACTATCTGCAGACTATCTGCAGACTATCTGCAGACTATCTAAAGACTGTCTACAGACTGTCTACAGACTATATAGAGACTATCAACAGACTATCAACAGACTATCTACAGACTATATAGAGACTATCTACAGACTATATAGAGACTATCTACAGACTATATAGAGACTATCTACAGTCTATATAGAGGCTATCTACAGACTATATAGAGACTATCTACAGACTATATAGAGACTATCTACAGACTATATAGAGACTATCTACAGACTGTCTAAAGACTATCTACAGACTATCTACATACTGTCTAAAGACTATCTACAGACTGTCTACAGACTGTCTACAGACTGTCTAAAGACTATCTAAAGACTATCTACAGACTATCTACAGACTATAAAGAGACTATCTACAGACTATCTACAGACTATATAGAGACTATCTACAGACTATCTGCAGACTATATAGAGATTATCTACAGACTATATAGAGATTATCTACAGACTATCTAAAGACTATATAGAGATTATCTACAGACTATCTACACACTATATAGAGAATATCTACAGACTATATAGAGACTATCTACAGACTATCTACAGACTATATAGAGATTATCTACAGACTATATACAGACTATCTACAGACTATCTGCAGACTATATAGAGACTATCTACAGACTATCTACAGACTATCTACAGACTATCTACAGACTATATAGAGACTATCTACAGACTATCTACAGACTATCTACAGACTATCTACAGACTATATAGAGACTATCTACAGACTATATAGAGACTATATAGAGACTATCTACAGACTATATAGAGACTATCTACAGACTA
The DNA here is from genome assembly GCF_965601325.2 of Salmo salar. NCBI lineage: Eukaryota > Metazoa > Chordata > Actinopteri > Salmoniformes > Salmonidae > Salmo > Salmo salar. Next base: position 12,282,133 of record NC_138297.1, on the reverse strand, counting down.
TATAGAGACTATCTACAGACTATCTACAGACTATCTACAGACTATATAGAGACTATCTACAGACTATCTACAGACTATATAGAGACTATCTACAGACTATCTGCAGACTATCTACAGACTATCTGCAGACTATCTACAGACTATCTACAGACTATCTACAGACTATCTACAGACTATATAGAGACTATCTACAGACTATATAGAGACTATCTACAGACTATCTACAGACTATATAGAGACTATCTACAGACTATCTACAGACTATATAGAGACTATCTACAGACTATCTGCAGACTATATAGAGATTATCTACAGACTATATAGAGATTATCTACAGACTATCTACACACTATATAGAGAATATCTACAGACTATATAGAGACTATCTACAGACTATCTACAGACTATATAGAGATTATCTACAGACTATATAGAGATTATCTACAGACTATCTACAGACTATCTACAGACTATCTGCAGACTATATAGAGACTATCTACAGACTATCTACAGACTATCTACAGACTATCTACAGACTATATAGAGACTATCTACAGACTATCTACAGACTATATAGAGACTATCTACAGACTATCTGCAGACTATCTACAGACTATCTGCAGACTATCTACAGACTATCTACAGACTATCTACAGACTATATAGAGACTATCTACAGACTATATAGAGACTATATAGAGACTATCTACAGACTATATAGAGACTATCTACAGACTATATAGAGACTATCTACAGACTATCTACAGACTATCTACAGACTATCTACAGACTATATAGAGACTATCTACAGACTATCTACAGACTATATAGAGACTATCTACAGACTATCTGCAGACTATCTACAGACTATCTGCAGACTACCTACAGACTATCTACAGACTATCTACAGACTATCTACAGACTATATAGAGACTATCTACAGACTATATAGAGACTATCTACAGACTATCTACAGACTATATAGAGACTATCTACAGACTATATAGAGACTATCTACAGACTATATAGAGACTATCTACAGACTATCTGCAGACTATATAGAGATTATCTACAGACTATATAGAGATTATCTACAGACTATCTACACACTATATAGAGAATATCTACAGACTTTATAGAGACTATCTACAGACTATCTACAGACTATATAGAGATTATCTACAGACTATATAGAGATTATCTACAGACTATCTACAGACTATCTACAGACTATCTGCAGACTATATAGAGACTATCTACAGACTATCTACAGACTATCTACAGACTATATAGAGACTATCTACAGACTATATAGAGACTATCTACAGACTATATAGAGACTATCTACAGACTATCTACAGACTATATAGAGACTATCTACAGACTATCTACAGACTATATAGAGACTATCTACAGACTATCTGCAGACTATCTACAGACTATCTGCAGACTATCTGCAGACTATCTGCAGACTATCTAAAGACTGTCTACAGACTGTCTACAGACTATATAGAGACTATCTACAGGCTATCTACAGACTATATAGAGACTATCTGCAGACTATATAGAGACTATCTACAGACTATCTACAGACTATCTACAGACTATCTACAGACTATATAGAGACGATCTACAGACTATATAGAGACTATCTACAGACCTTCTACAGACTATATAGAGACTATCTACAGACTATATAGAGACTATCTACAGACTATATAGAGACTATCTACAGACTATCTGCAGACTATATAGAGATTATCTACAGACTATATAGAGATTATCTACAGACTATCTACACACTATATAGAGAATATCTACAGACTATATAGAGACTATCTACAGACTATCTACAGACTATATAGAGATTATCTACAGACTATATAGAGATTATCTACAGACTATCTACAGACTATCTACAGACTATCTGCAGACTATATAGAGACTATCTACAGACTATCTACAGACTATCTACAGACTATCTACAGACTATATAGAGACTATCTACAGACTATATAGAGACTATCTACAGACTATATAGCGACTATCTACAGACTATCTACAGACTATATAGAGACTATCTACAGACTATCTGCAGACTATCTACAGACTATCTGCAGACTATCTACAGACTATCTGCAGACTATCTGCAGACTATCTGCAGACTATCTAAAGACTGTCTACAGACTGTCTACAGACTATATAGAGACTATCTACAGACTATCTACAGACTATATAGAGACTATCTGCAGACTATATAGAGACTATCTACAGACTATCTACAGACTATCTACAGACTATCTACAGACTATATAGAGACTATCTACAGACTATATAGAGACTATCTACAGACTATCTGCAGACTATCTGCAGACTATCTAAAGACTGTCTACAGACTGTCTACAGACTATATAGAGACTATCAACAGACTATCTACAGACTATCTACAGACTATATAGAGACTATCTACAGACTATATAGAGACTATCTACAGACTATATAGAGACTATCTACAGTCTATATAGAGGCTATCTACAGACTATATAGAGACTATCTACAGACTATATAGAGACTATCTACAGACTATATAGAGACTATCTACAGACTGTCTAAAGACTATCTACAGACTATCTACAGACTATCTACAGACTATATAGAGACTATCTACAGACTATATAGAGACTATCTACAGACTATATAGAGACTATCTACAGACTATCTACAGACTATATAGAGACTATCTACAGACTATATAGAGACTATCTACAGACTATATAGAGACTATCTACAGACTATCTGCAGACTATATAGAGACTATCTACAGACTATATAGAGATTATCTACAGACTATCTACACACTATATAGAGAATATCTACAGACTATATAGAGACTATCTACAGACTATCTACAGACTATATAGAGATTATCTACAGACTATATAGAGATTATCTACAGACTATCTACAGACTATCTACAGACTATCTGCAGACTATATAGAGACTATCTACAGACTATCTACAGACTATCTACAGACTATATAGAGACTATCTACAGACTATATAGAGACTATCTACAGACTATATAGAGACTATCTACAGACTATCTACAGACTATATAGAGACTATCTACAGACTATCTACAGACTATATAGAGACTATCTACAGACTATCTGCAGACTATCTACAGACTATCTGCAGACTATCTGCAGACTATCTGCAGACTATCTAAAGACTGTCTACAGACTGTCTACAGACTATATAGAGACTATCTACAGGCTATCTACAGACTATATAGAGACTATCTGCAGACTATATAGAGACTATCTACAGACTATCTACAGACTATCTACAGACTATCTACAGACTATATAGAGACGATCTACAGACTATATAGAGACTATCTACAGACCTTCTACAGACTATATAGAGACTATCTACAGACTATATAGAGACTATCTACAGACTATATAGAGACTATCTACAGACTATCTGCAGACTATATAGAGATTATCTACAGACTATATAGAGATTATCTACAGACTATCTACACACTATATAGAGAATATCTACAGACTATATAGAGACTATCTACAGACTATCTACAGACTATATAGAGATTATCTACAGACTATATAGAGATTATCTACAGACTATCTACAGACTATCTACAGACTATCTACAGACTATCTACAGACTATATAGAGACTATCTACAGACTATATAGAGACTATCTACAGACTATATAGCGACTATCTACAGACTATCTACAGACTATATAGAGACTATCTACAGACTATCTGCAGACTATCTACAGACTATCTGCAGACTATCTACAGACTATCTGCAGACTATCTGCAGACTATCTGCAGACTATCTAAAGACTGTCTACAGACTGTCTACAGACTATATAGAGACTATCTACAGACTATCTACAGACTATATAGAGACTATCTGCAGACTATATAGAGACTATCTACAGACTATCTACAGACTATCTACAGACTATCTACAGACTATATAGAGACTATCTACAGACTATATAGAGACTATCTACAGACTATCTGCAGACTATCTGCAGACTATCTAAAGACTGTCTACAGACTGTCTACAGACTATATAGAGACTATCAACAGACTATCTACAGACTATCTACAGACTATATAGAGACTATCTACAGACTATATAGAGACTATCTACAGACTATATAGAGACTATCTACAGTCTATATAGAGGCTATCTACAGACTATATAGAGACTATCTACAGACTATATAGAGACTATCTACAGACTATATAGAGACTATCTACAGACTGTCTAAAGACTATCTACAGACTATCTACAGACTATCTACAGACTATATAGAGACTATCTACAGACTATATAGAGACTATCTACAGACTATATAGAGACTATCTACAGACTATCTACAGACTATATAGAGACTATCTACAGACTATATAGAGACTATCTACAGACTATATAGAGACTATCTACAGACTATCTGCAGACTATATAGAGACTATCTACAGACTATATAGAGATTATCTACAGACTATCTACACACTATATAGAGAATATCTACAGACTATATAGAGACTATCTACAGACTATCTACAGACTATATAGAGATTATCTACAGACTATATAGAGATTATCTACAGACTATCTACAGACTATCTACAGACTATCTGCAGACTATATAGAGACTATCTACAGACTATCTACAGACTATCTACAGACTATCTACAGACTATATAGAGACTATCTACAGACTATATAGAGACTATCTACAGACTATATAGAGACTATCTACAGACTATCTACAGACTATATAGAGACTATCTACAGACTATCTGCAGACTATCTACAGACTATCTGCAGACTATCTACAGACTATCTGCAGACTATCTGCAGACTATCTGCAGACTATCTAAAGACTGTCTACAGACTGTCTACAGACTATATAGAGACTATCTGCAGACTATCTGCAGACTATCTAAAGAATGTCTACAGACTGTCTACAGACTATATAGAGACTATCAACAGACTATCTACAGACTATCTACAGACTATATAGAGACTATCTACAGACTATATAGAGACTATCTACAGACTATATAGAGACTATCTACAGTCTATATAGAGGCTATCTACAGACTATATAGAGACTATCTACAGACTATACAGAGACTATCTACAGACTATATAGAGACTATCTACAGACTGTCTAAAGACTATCTACAGACTATCTACATACTGTCTAAAGACTATCTACAGACTGTCTACAGACTGTCTACAGACTGTCTAAAGACTATCTAAAGACTATCTACAGACTATCTACAGACTATAAAGAGACTATCTACAGACTATCTGCAGACTATCTGCAGACTATCTAAAGACTGTCTACAGACTGTCTACAGCCTATATAGAGACTATCTACAAACTATCTACAGACTATCTACAGAATATATAGAGACTATCTACAGACTATATAGAGACTATCTACAGACTATATAGACACTATCTACAGACTATACAGAGATTATCTACTGACTATATAGAGATTATCTACAGACTATCTACAGACTATCTACAGACTATCTGCAGACTATATAGAGACTATCTACAGACTATCTACAGACTATCTACAGACTATATAGAGACTATCTACAGACTATATAGAGACTATCTACAGACTATATAGAGACTATCTACAGACTATCTACAGACTATATAGAGACTATCTACAGACTATCTGCAGACTATCTACAGACTATCTGCAGACTATCTACAGACTATCTACAGACTATCTACAGACTATATAGAGACTATCTACAGACTATATAGAGACTATATAGAGACTATCTACAGACTATATAGAGACTATCTACAGACTATATAGAGACTATCTACAGACTATCTACAGACTATCTACAGACTATCTACAGACTATATAGAGACTATCTACAGACTATCTACAGACTATATAGAGACTATCTACAGACTATCTGCAGACTATCTACAGACTATCTGCAGACTATCTACAGACTATCTACAGACTATCTACAGACTATATAGAGACTATCTACAGACTATATAGAGACTATCTACAGACTATCTACAGACTATATAGAGACTATCTACAGACTATATAGAGACTATCTACAGACTATATAGAGACTATCTACAGACTATCTGCAGACTATATAGAGATTATCTACAGACTATATAGAGATTATCTACAGACTATCTACACACTATATAGAGAATATCTACAGACTATATAGAGACTATCTACAGACTATCTACAGACTATATAGAGATTATCTACAGACTATATAGAGATTATCTACAGACTATCTACAGACTATCTACAGACTATCTGCAGACTATATAGAGACTATCTACAGACTATCTACAGACTATCTACAGACTATATAGAGACTATCTACAGACTATATAGAGACTATCTACAGACTATATAGAGACTATCTACAGACTATCTACAGACTATATAGAGACTATCTACAGACTATCTACAGACTATATAGAGACTATCTACAGACTATCTACAGACTATCTACAGACTATATAGAGACTATCTGCAGACTATCTACAGACTATCTGCAGACTATCTGCAGACTATCTGCAGACTATCTAAAGACTGTCTACAGACTGTCTACAGACTATATAGAGACTATCTACAGACTATCTACAGACTATATAGAGACTTTCTGCAGACTATATAGAGACTATCTACAGACTATCTACAGACTATCTACAGACTATCTACAGACTATATAGAGACTATCTACAGACTATATAGAGACTATCTACAGACTATCTGCAGACTATCTGCAGACTATCTAAAGACTGTCTACAGACTGTCTACAGACTATATAGAGACTATCAACAGACTATCTACAGACTATCTACAGACTATATAGAGACTATCTACAGACTATATAGAGACTATCTACAGACTATATAGAGACTATCTACAGTCTATATAGAGGCTATCTACAGACTATATAGAGACTATCTACAGACTATATAGAGACTATCTACAGACTATATAGAGACTATCTACAGACTGTCTAAAGACTATCTACAGACTATCTACAGACTATCTACAGACTATATAGAGACTATCTACAGACTATATAGAGACTATCTACAGACTATATAGAGACTATCTACAGACTATCTACAGACTATATAGAGACTATCTACAGACTATATAGAGACTATCTACAGACTATATAGAGACTATCTACAGACTATCTGCAGACTATATAGAGACTATCTACAGACTATATAGAGATTATCTACAGACTATCTACACACTATATAGAGAATATCTACAGACTATATAGAGACTATCTACAGACTATCTACAGACTATATAGAGATTATCTACAGACTATATAGAGATTATCTACAGACTATCTACAGACTATCTACAGACTATCTGCAGACTATATAGAGACTATCTACAGACTATCTACAGACTATCTACAGACTATATAGAGACTATCTACAGACTATATAGAGACTATCTACAGACTATATAGAGACTATCTACAGTCTATATAGAGGCTATCTACAGACTATATAGAGACTATCTACAGACTATACAGAGACTATCTACAGACTATATAGAGACTATCTACAGACTGTCTAAAGACTATCTACAGACTATCTACATACTGTCTAAAGACTATCTACAGACTGTCTACAGACTGTCTACAGACTGTCTAAAGACTATCTAAAGACTATCTACAGACTATCTACAGACTATAAAGAGACTATCTACAGACTATCTACAGACTATCTACAGACTATCTTTGAAATATCTACGGACTATATAGAGACTATCTACAGACTATCTACAGACTATCTACAGACTATCTATAGACTATCTACAGACTATATAGAGACTATCTACAGACTATATAGAGACTATCTACAGACTATATAGAGACTATCTACAGACTATCTGCAGACTATATAGAGATTATCTACAGACTATATAGAGATTATCTACAGACTATCTACACACTATATAGAGAATATCTACAGACTATATAGAGACTATCTACAGACTATCTACAGACTATATAGAGATTATCTACAGACTATATAGAGATTATCTACAGACTATCTACAGACTATCTACAGACTATCTGCAGACTATATAGAGACTATCTACAGACTATCTACAGACTATCTACAGACTATCTACAGACTATATAGAGACTATCTACAGACTATATAGAGACTATCTACAGACTATATAGAGACTATCTACAGACTATCTACAGACTATATAGAGACTATCTACAGACTATCTACAGACTATATAGAGACTATCTACAGACTATCTACAGACTATCTACAGACTATATAGAGACTATCTGCAGACTATCTACAGACTATCTGCAGACTATCTGCAGACTATCTGCAGACTATCTGCAGACTATCTAAAGACTGTCTACAGACTGTCTACAGACTATATAGAGACTATCTACAGACTATCTACAGACTATATAGAGACTATCTGCAGACTATATAGAGACTATCTACAGACTATCTACAGACTATCTACAGACTATCTACAGACTATATAGAGACTATCTACAGACTATATAGAGACTATCTACAGACTATCTGCAGACTATCTGCAGACTATCTAAAGACTGTCTACAGACTGTCTACAGACTATATAGAGACTATCAACAGACTATCTACAGACTATCTACAGACTATATAGAGACTATCTACAGACTATATAGAGACTATCTACAGACTATATAGAGACTATCTACAGTCTATATAGAGGCTATCTACAGACTATATAGAGACTATCTACAGACTATATAGAGACTATCTACAGACTATATAGAGACTATCTACAGACTGTCTAAAGACTATCTACAGACTATCTACAGACTATCTACAGACTATATAGAGACTATCTACAGACTATATAGAGACTATCTACAGACTATATAGAGACTATCTACAGACTATCTACAGACTATATAGAGACTATCTACAGACTATATAGAGACTATCTACAGACTATATAGAGACTATCTACAGACTATCTGCAGACTATATAGAGACTATCTACAGACTATATAGAGATTATCTACAGACTATCTACACACTATATAGAGAATATCTACAGACTATATAGAGACTATCTACAGACTATCTACAGACTATATAGAGATTATCTACAGACTATATAGAGATTATCTACAGACTATCTACAGACTATCTACAGACTATCTGCAGACTATATAGAGACTATCTACAGACTATCTACAGACTATCTACAGACTATCTACAGACTATATAGAGACTATCTACAGACTATATAGAGACTATCTACAGACTATATAGAGACTATCTACAGTCTATATAGAGGCTATCTACAGACTATATAGAGACTATCTACAGACTATACAGAGACTATCTACAGACTATATAGAGACTATCTACAGACTGTCTAAAGACTATCTACAGACTATCTACATACTGTCTAAAGACTATCTACAGACTGTCTACAGACTGTCTACAGACTGTCTAAAGACTATCTAAAGACTATCTACAGACTATCTACAGACTATAAAGAGACTATCTACAGACTATCTACAGACTATCTACAGACTATCTTTGAAATATCTACGGACTATATAGAGACTATCTACAGACTATCTACAGACTATCTACAGACTATCTATAGACTATCTACAGACTATATAGAGACTATCTACAGACTATATAGAGACTATCTACAGACTATCTGCAGACTATCTACAGAATATATAGAGACTATCTACAGACTATATAGAGACTATCTACAGACTATATAGAGACTATCTACAGACTATACAGAGATTATCTACTGACTATATAGAGATTATCTACAGACTATCTACAGACTATGTACAGACTATCTGCAGACTATATAGAGACTATCTACAGACTATCTACAGACTATCTACAGACTATATAGAGACTATCTACAGACTATATAGAGACTATCTACAGACTATATAGAGACTATCTACAGACTATCTACAGACTATATAGAGACTATCTACAGACTATCTGCAGACTATATAGAGATTATCTACAGACTATATAGAGATTATCTACAGACTATCTACACACTATATAGAGAATATCTACAGACTATATAGAGACTATCTACAGACTATCTACAGACTATCTACAGACTGTCTGCAGACTATATAGAGACTATCTACAGACTATATAGAGATTATCTAAAGACTATATAGAGACTATCTAGAGACTATCTACAGACTATCTGCAGACTATATAGAGACTATCTACAGACTATCTACAGACTATCTACAGACTGTCTGCAGACTATATAGAGACTATCTACAGACTATATAGAGATTATCTAAAGACTATATAGAGACTATCTAGAGACTATCTACAGACTATCTACAGATTATCTACAGACTATATAGAGACTATCTACAGACAATATAGAGACTATCTACAGACTATATAGAGACTATCTACAGACTATATAGAGGCTATCTACAGACTATATAGAGACTATCTACAGACTATATCGAGACTATCTACAGACTATATAGAGACTATCTACAGACTGTCTAAAGACTATATAAAGAATATCTACAGACTATCTACAGACTGTCTAAAGACTATCTACAGACTATATAGAGATCATCTACAGACTATATAGAGATTATCTACAGACTATATAGAGACTATCTACAGACTATCTACAGACTATCTGCAGACTATATAGAGACTATCTACAGACTATCTACAGACTATCTACAGACTATATAGAGACTATCTACAGACTATATAGAGACTATCTAGAGACTATATAGAGACTATCTACAGACTATATAGAGACTATCTACAGACTATCTACAGACTATCTACAGACTATCTGCAGACTATATAGAGACTATCTACAGACTATCTACAGACTATCTACAGACTATATAGAGACTATCTACAGACTATATAGAGACTATCTACAGACTATATAGAGACTATCTACAGACTATCTACAGACTATCTACAGACTATCTACAGACTATATAGAGACTATCTACAGACTATATAGAGACTATCTACAGACTATCTACAGACTATCTACAGACTATCTACAGACTATATAGAGACTATCTACAGACTATATAGAGACTATCTACAGACTCTATAGAGACTATCTACAGACTATCTACCGACTATCTACAGACTATATAGAGACTATCTACAGACTATATAGAGACTATCTACAGACTATCTGCAGACTATCTACAGACTATCTGCAGACTATCTAAAGACTATCTAAAGACTGTCTACAGACTATATAGAGACTATCTACAGACTATCTACAGACTATCTACAGACTATATAGAGACTATCTACAGACTATATAGAGACTATCTACAGACTATATAGAGATTATCTACAGACTATATAGAGACTATCTACAGACTATCTACAGACTATCTACAGACTATCTGCAGACTATATAGAGACTATCTACAGACTATATAGAGATTATCTACAGACTATCTACAGACTATCTACAGACTATCTTTGAAATATCTACGGACTATATAGAGACTATCTACAGACTATCTACAGACTATCTACAGACTATCTATAGACTATCTACAGACTATATAGAGACTATCTACAGACTATATAGAGACTATCTACAGACTATCTGCAGACTATCTACAGAATATATAGAGACTATCTACAGACTATATAGAGACTATCTACAGACTATATAGAGACTATCTACAGACTATACAGAGATTATCTACTGACTATATAGAGATTATCTACAGACTATCTACAGACTATGTACAGACTATCTGCAGACTATATAGAGACTATCTACAGACTATCTACAGACTATCTACAGACTATATAGAGACTATCTACAGACTATATAGAGACTATCTACAGACTATATAGAGACTATCTACAGACTATCTACAGACTATATAGAGACTATCTACAGACTATCTGCAGACTATATAGAGATTATCTACAGACTATATAGAGATTATCTACAGACTATCTACACACTATATAGAGAATATCTACAGACTATATAGAGACTATCTACAGACTATCTACAGACTATCTACAGACTGTCTGCAGACTATATAGAGACTATCTACAGACTATATAGAGATTATCTAAAGACTATATAGAGACTATCTAGAGACTATCTACAGACTATCTGCAGACTATATAGAGACTATCTACAGACTATCTACAGACTATCTACAGACTGTCTGCAGACTATATAGAGACTATCTACAGACTATATAGAGATTATCTAAAGACTATATAGAGACTATCTAGAGACTATCTACAGACTATCTACAGATTATCTACAGACTATATAGAGACTATCTACAGACAATATAGAGACTATCTACAGACTATATAGAGACTATCTACAGACTATATAGAGGCTATCTACAGACTATATAGAGACTATCTACAGACTATATCGAGACTATCTACAGACTATATAGAGACTATCTACAGACTGTCTAAAGACTATATAAAGAATATCTACAGACTATCTACAGACTGTCTAAAGACTATCTACAGACTATATAGAGATCATCTACAGACTATATAGAGATTATCTACAGACTATATAGAGACTATCTACAGACTATCTACAGACTATCTGCAGACTATATAGAGACTATCTACAGACTATCTACAGACTATCTACAGACTATATAGAGACTATCTACAGACTATATAGAGACTATCTAGAGACTATATAGAGACTATCTACAGACTATATAGAGACTATCTACAGACTATCTACAGACTATCTACAGACTATCTGCAGACTATATAGAGACTATCTACAGACTATCTACAGACTATCTACAGACTGTCTGCAGACTATATAGAGACTATCTACAGACTATATAGAGATTATCTAAAGACTATATAGAGACTATCTAGAGACTATCTACAGACTATCTACAGATTATCTACAGACTATATAGAGACTATCTACAGACAATATAGAGACTATCTACAGACTATATAGAGACTATCTACAGACTATATAGAGGCTATCTACAGACTATATAGAGACTATCTACAGACTATATCGAGACTATCTACAGACTATATAGAGACTATCTACAGACTGTCTAAAGACTATATAAAGAATATCTACAGACTATCTACAGACTGTCTAAAGACTATCTACAGACTATATAGAGATCATCTACAGACTATATAGAGATTATCTACAGACTATATAGAGACTATCTACAGACTATCTACAGACTATCTGCAGACTATATAGAGACTATCTACAGACTATCTACAGACTATCTACAGACTATATAGAGACTATCTACAGACTATATAGAGACTATCTAGAGACTATATAGAGACTATCTACAGACTATATAGAGACTATCTACAGACTATCTACAGACTATCTACAGACTATCTGCAGACTATATAGAGACTATCTACAGACTATCTACAGACTATCTACAGACTATATAGAGACTATCTACAGACTATATAGAGACTATCTACAGACTATATAGAGACTATCTACAGACTATCTACAGACTATCTACAGACTATCTACAGACTATATAGAGACTATCTACAGACTATATAGAGACTATCTACAGACTATCTACAGACTATCTACAGACTATCTACAGACTATATAGAGACTATCTACAGACTATATAGAGACTATCTACAGACTCTATAGAGACTATCTACAGACTATCTACCGACTATCTACAGACTATATAGAGACTATCTACAGACTATATAGAGACTATCTACAGACTATATAGAGACTATCTACAGACTATCTACAGACTATATAGAGACTATCTACAGACTATCTGCAGACTATCTACAGACTATCTGCAGACTATCTACAGACTATCTACAGACTATCTACAGACTATATAGAGACTATCTACAGACTATATAGAGACTATATAGAGACTATCTACAGACTATATAGAGACTATCTACAGACTATATAGAGACTATCTACAGACTATCTACAGACTATCTACAGACTATCTACAGACTATATAGAGACTATCTACAGACTATCTACAGACTATATAGAGACTATCTACAGACTATCTGCAGACTATCTACAGACTATCTGCAGACTATCTACAGACTATCTACAGACTATCTACAGACTATATAGAGACTATCTACAGACTATATAGAGACTATCTACAGACTATCTACAGACTATATAGAGACTATCTACAGACTATATAGAGACTATCTACAGACTATATAGAGACTATCTACAGACTATCTGCAGACTATATAGAGATTATCTACAGACTATATAGAGATTATCTACAGACTATCTACACACTATATAGAGAATATCTACAGACTATATAGAGACTATCTACAGACTATCTACAGACTATATAGAGATTATCTACAGACTATATAGAGATTATCTACAGACTATCTACAGACTATCTACAGACTATCTGCAGACTATATAGAGACTATCTACAGACTATCTACAGACTATCTACAGACTATATAGAGATTATCTAAAGACTATATAGAGACTATCTAGAGACTATCTACAGACTATCTGCAGACTATATAGAGACTATCTACAGACTATCTACAGACTATCTACAGACTGTCTGCAGACTATATAGAGACTATCTACAGACTATATAGAGATTATCTAAAGACTATATAGAGACTATCTAGAGACTATCTACAGACTATCTACAGATTATCTACAGACTATATAGAGACTATCTACAGACAATATAGAGACTATCTACAGACTATATAGAGACTATCTACAGACTATATAGAGGCTATCTACAGACTATATAGAGACTATCTACAGACTATATCGAGACTATCTACAGACTATATAGAGACTATCTACAGACTGTCTAAAGACTATATAAAGAATATCTACAGACTATCTACAGACTGTCTAAAGACTATCTACAGACTATATAGAGATCATCTACAGACTATATAGAGATTATCTACAGACTATATAGAGACTATCTACAGACTATCTACAGACTATCTGCAGACTATATAGAGACTATCTACAGACTATCTACAGACTATCTACAGACTATATAGAGACTATCTACAGACTATATAGAGACTATCTAGAGACTATATAGAGACTATCTACAGACTATATAGAGACTATCTACAGACTATCTACAGACTATCTACAGACTATCTGCAGACTATATAGAGACTATCTACAGACTATCTACAGACTATCTACAGACTATATAGAGACTATCTACAGACTATATAGAGACTATCTACAGACTATATAGAGACTATCTACAGACTATCTACAGACTATCTACAGACTATCTACAGACTATATAGAGACTATCTACAGACTATATAGAGACTATCTACAGACTATCTACAGACTATCTACAGACTATCTACAGACTATATAGAGACTATCTACAGACTATATAGAGACTATCTACAGACTCTATAGAGACTATCTACAGACTATCTACCGACTATCTACAGACTATATAGAGACTATCTACAGACTATATAGAGACTATCTACAGACTATCTGCAGACTATCTACAGACTATCTGCAGACTATCTAAAGACTATCTAAAGACTGTCTACAGACTATATAGAGACTATCTACAGACTATCTACAGACTATCTACAGACTATATAGAGACTATCTACAGACTATATAGAGACTATCTACAGACTATATAGAGATTATCTACAGACTATATAGAGACTATCTACAGACTATCTACAGACTATCTACAGACTATCTGCAGACTATATAGAGACTATCTACAGACTATATAGAGATTATCTACAGACTATCTACAGACTATCTACAGACTATCTTTGAAATATCTACGGACTATATAGAGACTATCTACAGACTATCTACAGACTATCTACAGACTATCTATAGACTATCTACAGACTATATAGAGACTATCTACAGACTATATAGAGACTATCTACAGACTATCTGCAGACTATCTACAGAATATATAGAGACTATCTACAGACTATATAGAGACTATCTACAGACTATATAGAGACTATCTACAGACTATACAGAGATTATCTACTGACTATATAGAGATTATCTACAGACTATCTACAGACTATGTACAGACTATCTGCAGACTATATAGAGACTATCTACAGACTATCTACAGACTATCTACAGACTATATAGAGACTATCTACAGACTATATAGAGACTATCTACAGACTATATAGAGACTATCTACAGACTATCTACAGACTATATAGAGACTATCTACAGACTATCTGCAGACTATATAGAGATTATCTACAGACTATATAGAGATTATCTACAGACTATCTACACACTATATAGAGAATATCTACAGACTATATAGAGACTATCTACAGACTATCTACAGACTATCTACAGACTGTCTGCAGACTATATAGAGACTATCTACAGACTATATAGAGATTATCTAAAGACTATATAGAGACTATCTAGAGACTATCTACAGACTATCTGCAGACTATATAGAGACTATCTACAGACTATCTACAGACTATCTACAGACTGTCTGCAGACTATATAGAGACTATCTACAGACTATATAGAGATTATCTAAAGACTATATAGAGACTATCTAGAGACTATCTACAGACTATCTACAGATTATCTACAGACTATATAGAGACTATCTACAGACAATATAGAGACTATCTACAGACTATATAGAGACTATCTACAGACTATATAGAGGCTATCTACAGACTATATAGAGACTATCTACAGACTATATCGAGACTATCTACAGACTATATAGAGACTATCTACAGACTGTCTAAAGACTATATAAAGAATATCTACAGACTATCTACAGACTGTCTAAAGACTATCTACAGACTATATAGAGATCATCTACAGACTATATAGAGATTATCTACAGACTATATAGAGACTATCTACAGACTATCTACAGACTATCTGCAGACTATATAGAGACTATCTACAGACTATCTACAGACTATCTACAGACTATATAGAGACTATCTACAGACTATATAGAGACTATCTAGAGACTATATAGAGACTATCTACAGACTATATAGAGACTATCTACAGACTATCTACAGACTATCTACAGACTATCTGCAGACTATATAGAGACTATCTACAGACTATCTACAGACTATCTACAGACTGTCTGCAGACTATATAGAGACTATCTACAGACTATATAGAGATTATCTAAAGACTATATAGAGACTATCTAGAGACTATCTACAGACTATCTACAGATTATCTACAGACTATATAGAGACTATCTACAGACAATATAGAGACTATCTACAGACTATATAGAGACTATCTACAGACTATATAGAGGCTATCTACAGACTATATAGAGACTATCTACAGACTATATCGAGACTATCTACAGACTATATAGAGACTATCTACAGACTGTCTAAAGACTATATAAAGAATATCTACAGACTATCTACAGACTGTCTAAAGACTATCTACAGACTATATAGAGATCATCTACAGACTATATAGAGATTATCTACAGACTATATAGAGACTATCTACAGACTATCTACAGACTATCTGCAGACTATATAGAGACTATCTACAGACTATCTACAGACTATCTACAGACTATATAGAGACTATCTACAGACTATATAGAGACTATCTAGAGACTATATAGAGACTATCTACAGACTATATAGAGACTATCTACAGACTATCTACAGACTATCTACAGACTATCTGCAGACTATATAGAGACTATCTACAGACTATCTACAGACTATCTACAGACTATATAGAGACTATCTACAGACTATATAGAGACTATCTACAGACTATATAGAGACTATCTACAGACTATCTACAGACTATCTACAGACTATCTACAGACTATATAGAGACTATCTACAGACTATATAGAGACTATCTACAGACTATCTACAGACTATCTACAGACTATCTACAGACTATATAGAGACTATCTACAGACTATATAGAGACTATCTACAGACTCTATAGAGACTATCTACAGACTATCTACCGACTATCTACAGACTATATAGAGACTATCTACAGACTATATAGAGACTATCTACAGACTATATAGAGACTATCTACAGACTATCTACAGACTATATAGAGACTATCTACAGACTATCTGCAGACTATCTACAGACTATCTGCAGACTATCTACAGACTATCTACAGACTATCTACAGACTATATAGAGACTATCTACAGACTATATAGAGACTATATAGAGACTATCTACAGACTATATAGAGACTATCTACAGACTATATAGAGACTATCTACAGACTATCTACAGACTATCTACAGACTATCTACAGACTATATAGAGACTATCTACAGACTATCTACAGACTATATAGAGACTATCTACAGACTATCTGCAGACTATCTACAGACTATCTGCAGACTATCTACAGACTATCTACAGACTATCTACAGACTATATAGAGACTATCTACAGACTATATAGAGACTATCTACAGACTATCTACAGACTATATAGAGACTATCTACAGACTATATAGAGACTATCTACAGACTATATAGAGACTATCTACAGACTATCTGCAGACTATATAGAGATTATCTACAGACTATATAGAGATTATCTACAGACTATCTACACACTATATAGAGAATATCTACAGACTATATAGAGACTATCTACAGACTATCTACAGACTATATAGAGATTATCTACAGACTATATAGAGATTATCTACAGACTATCTACAGACTATCTACAGACTATCTGCAGACTATATAGAGACTATCTACAGACTATCTACAGACTATCTACAGACTATATAGAGACTATCTACAGACTATATAGAGACTATCTACAGACTATATAGAGACTATCTACAGACTATCTACAGACTATATAGAGACTATCTACAGACTATCTACAGACTATATAGAGACTATCTACAGACTATCTACAGACTATCTACAGACTATATAGAGACTATCTGCAGACTATCTACAGACTATCTGCAGACTATCTGCAGACTATCTGCAGACTATCTAAAGACTGTCTACAGACTGTCTACAGACTATATAGAGACTATCTACAGACTATCTACAGACTATATAGAGACTATCTGCAGACTATATAGAGACTATCTACAGACTATCTACAGACTATCTACAGACTGTCTGCAGACTATATAGAGACTATCTACAGACTATATAGAGATTATCTAAAGACTATATAGAGACTATCTAGAGACTATCTACAGACTATCTGCAGACTATATAGAGACTATCTACAGACTATCTACAGACTATCTACAGACTGTCTGCAGACTATATAGAGACTATCTACAGACTATATAGAGATTATCTAAAGACTATATAGAGACTATCTAGAGACTATCTACAGACTATCTACAGATTATCTACAGACTATATAGAGACTATCTACAGACAATATAGAGACTATCTACAGACTATATAGAGACTATCTACAGACTATATAGAGGCTATCTACAGACTATATAGAGACTATCTACAGACTATATCGAGACTATCTACAGACTATATAGAGACTATCTACAGACTGTCTGCAGACTATATAGAGACTATCTACAGACTATATAGAGATTATCTAAAGACTATATAGAGACTATCTAGAGACTATCTACAGACTATCTACAGATTATCTACAGACTATATAGAGACTATCTACAGACAATATAGAGACTATCTACAGACTATATAGAGACTATCTACAGACTATATAGAGGCTATCTACAGACTATATAGAGACTATCTACAGACTATATCGAGACTATCTACAGACTATATAGAGACTATCTACAGACTGTCTAAAGACTATATAAAGAATATCTACAGACTATCTACAGACTGTCTAAAGACTATCTACAGACTATATAGAGATCATCTACAGACTATATAGAGATTATCTACAGACTATATAGAGACTATCTACAGACTATCTACAGACTATCTGCAGACTATATAGAGACTATCTACAGACTATCTACAGACTATCTACAGACTATATAGAGACTATCTACAGACTATATAGAGACTATCTAGAGACTATATAGAGACTATCTACAGACTATATAGAGACTATCTACAGACTATCTACAGACTATCTACAGACTATCTGCAGACTATATAGAGACTATCTACAGACTATCTACAGACTATCTACAGACTATATAGAGACTATCTACAGACTATATAGAGACTATCTACAGACTATATAGAGACTATCTACAGACTATCTACAGACTATCTACAGACTATCTACAGACTATATAGAGACTATCTACAGACTATATAGAGACTATCTACAGACTATCTACAGACTATCTACAGACTATCTACAGACTATATAGAGACTATCTACAGACTATATAGAGACTATCTACAGACTCTATAGAGACTATCTACAGACTATCTACCGACTATCTACAGACTATATAGAGACTATCTACAGACTATATAGAGACTATCTACAGACTATATAGAGACTATCTACAGACTATCTACAGACTATATAGAGACTATCTACAGACTATCTGCAGACTATCTACAGACTATCTGCAGACTATCTACAGACTATCTACAGACTATCTACAGACTATATAGAGACTATCTACAGACTATATAGAGACTATATAGAGACTATCTACAGACTATATAGAGACTATCTACAGACTATATAGAGACTATCTACAGACTATCTACAGACTATCTACAGACTATCTACAGACTATATAGAGACTATCTACAGACTATCTACAGACTATATAGAGACTATCTACAGACTATCTGCAGACTATCTACAGACTATCTGCAGACTATCTACAGACTATCTACAGACTATCTACAGACTATATAGAGACTATCTACAGACTATATAGAGACTATCTACAGACTATCTACAGACTATATAGAGACTATCTACAGACTATATAGAGACTATCTACAGACTATATAGAGACTATCTACAGACTATCTGCAGACTATATAGAGATTATCTACAGACTATATAGAGATTATCTACAGACTATCTACACACTATATAGAGAATATCTACAGACTATATAGAGACTATCTACAGACTATCTACAGACTATATAGAGATTATCTACAGACTATATAGAGATTATCTACAGACTATCTACAGACTATCTACAGACTATCTGCAGACTATATAGAGACTATCTACAGACTATCTACAGACTATCTACAGACTATATAGAGACTATCTACAGACTATATAGAGACTATCTACAGACTATATAGAGACTATCTACAGACTATCTACAGACTATATAGAGACTATCTACAGACTATCTACAGACTATATAGAGACTATCTACAGACTATCTACAGACTATCTACAGACTATATAGAGACTATCTGCAGACTATCTACAGACTATCTGCAGACTATCTGCAGACTATCTGCAGACTATCTGCAGACTATCTAAAGACTGTCTACAGACTGTCTACAGACTATATAGAGACTATCTACAGACTATCTACAGACTATATAGAGACTATCTGCAGACTATATAGAGACTATCTACAGACTATCTACAGACTATCTACAGACTGTCTGCAGACTATATAGAGACTATCTACAGACTATATAGAGATTATCTAAAGACTATATAGAGACTATCTAGAGACTATCTACAGACTATCTGCAGACTATATAGAGACTATCTACAGACTATCTACAGACTATCTACAGACTGTCTGCAGACTATATAGAGACTATCTACAGACTATATAGAGATTATCTAAAGACTATATAGAGACTATCTAGAGACTATCTACAGACTATCTACAGATTATCTACAGACTATATAGAGACTATCTACAGACAATATAGAGACTATCTACAGACTATATAGAGACTATCTACAGACTATATAGAGGCTATCTACAGACTATATAGAGACTATCTACAGACTATATCGAGACTATCTACAGACTATATAGAGACTATCTACAGACTGTCTAAAGACTATATAAAGAATATCTACAGACTATCTACAGACTGTCTAAAGACTATCTACAGACTATATAGAGATCATCTACAGACTATATAGAGATTATCTACAGACTATATAGAGACTATCTACAGACTATCTACAGACTATCTGCAGACTATATAGAGACTATCTACAGACTATCTACAGACTATCTACAGACTATATAGAGACTATCTACAGACTATATAGAGACTATCTAGAGACTATATAGAGACTATCTACAGACTATATAGAGACTATCTACAGACTATCTACAGACTATCTACAGACTATCTGCAGACTATATAGAGACTATCTACAGACTATCTACAGACTATCTACAGACTATATAGAGACTATCTACAGACTATATAGAGACTATCTACAGACTATATAGAGACTATCTACAGACTATCTACAGACTATCTACAGACTATCTACAGACTATATAGAGACTATCTACAGACTATATAGAGACTATCTACAGACTATCTACAGACTATCTACAGACTATCTACAGACTATATAGAGACTATCTACAGACTATATAGAGACTATCTACAGACTCTATAGAGACTATCTACAGACTATCTACCGACTATCTACAGACTATATAGAGACTATCTACAGACTATATAGAGACTATCTACAGACTATCTGCAGACTATCTACAGACTATCTGCAGACTATCTAAAGACTATCTAAAGACTGTCTACAGACTATATAGAGACTATCTACAGACTATCTACAGACTATCTACAGACTATATAGAGACTATCTACAGACTATATAGAGACTATCTACAGACTATATAGAGATTATCTACAGACTATATAGAGACTATCTACAGACTATCTACAGACTATCTACAGACTATCTGCAGACTATATAGAGACTATCTACAGACTATATAGAGATTATCTACAGACTATCTACAGACTATCTACAGACTATCTTTGAAATATCTACGGACTATATAGAGACTATCTACAGACTATCTACAGACTATCTACAGACTATCTATAGACTATCTACAGACTATATAGAGACTATCTACAGACTATATAGAGACTATCTACAGACTATCTGCAGACTATCTACAGAATATATAGAGACTATCTACAGACTATATAGAGACTATCTACAGACTATATAGAGACTATCTACAGACTATACAGAGATTATCTACTGACTATATAGAGATTATCTACAGACTATCTACAGACTATGTACAGACTATCTGCAGACTATATAGAGACTATCTACAGACTATCTACAGACTATCTACAGACTATATAGAGACTATCTACAGACTATATAGAGACTATCTACAGACTATATAGAGACTATCTACAGACTATCTACAGACTATATAGAGACTATCTACAGACTATCTGCAGACTATATAGAGATTATCTACAGACTATATAGAGATTATCTACAGACTATCTACACACTATATAGAGAATATCTACAGACTATATAGAGACTATCTACAGACTATCTACAGACTATCTACAGACTGTCTGCAGACTATATAGAGACTATCTACAGACTATATAGAGATTATCTAAAGACTATATAGAGACTATCTAGAGACTATCTACAGACTATCTGCAGACTATATAGAGACTATCTACAGACTATCTACAGACTATCTACAGACTGTCTGCAGACTATATAGAGACTATCTACAGACTATATAGAGATTATCTAAAGACTATATAGAGACTATCTAGAGACTATCTACAGACTATCTACAGATTATCTACAGACTATATAGAGACTATCTACAGACAATATAGAGACTATCTACAGACTATATAGAGACTATCTACAGACTATATAGAGGCTATCTACAGACTATATAGAGACTATCTACAGACTATATCGAGACTATCTACAGACTATATAGAGACTATCTACAGACTGTCTAAAGACTATATAAAGAATATCTACAGACTATCTACAGACTGTCTAAAGACTATCTACAGACTATATAGAGATCATCTACAGACTATATAGAGATTATCTACAGACTATATAGAGACTATCTACAGACTATCTACAGACTATCTGCAGACTATATAGAGACTATCTACAGACTATCTACAGACTATCTACAGACTATATAGAGACTATCTACAGACTATATAGAGACTATCTAGAGACTATATAGAGACTATCTACAGACTATATAGAGACTATCTACAGACTATCTACAGACTATCTACAGACTATCTGCAGACTATATAGAGACTATCTACAGACTATCTACAGACTATCTACAGACTGTCTGCAGACTATATAGAGACTATCTACAGACTATATAGAGATTATCTAAAGACTATATAGAGACTATCTAGAGACTATCTACAGACTATCTACAGATTATCTACAGACTATATAGAGACTATCTACAGACAATATAGAGACTATCTACAGACTATATAGAGACTATCTACAGACTATATAGAGGCTATCTACAGACTATATAGAGACTATCTACAGACTATATCGAGACTATCTACAGACTATATAGAGACTATCTACAGACTGTCTAAAGACTATATAAAGAATATCTACAGACTATCTACAGACTGTCTAAAGACTATCTACAGACTATATAGAGATCATCTACAGACTATATAGAGATTATCTACAGACTATATAGAGACTATCTACAGACTATCTACAGACTATCTGCAGACTATATAGAGACTATCTACAGACTATCTACAGACTATCTACAGACTATATAGAGACTATCTACAGACTATATAGAGACTATCTAGAGACTATATAGAGACTATCTACAGACTATATAGAGACTATCTACAGACTATCTACAGACTATCTACAGACTATCTGCAGACTATATAGAGACTATCTACAGACTATCTACAGACTATCTACAGACTATATAGAGACTATCTACAGACTATATAGAGACTATCTACAGACTATATAGAGACTATCTACAGACTATCTACAGACTATCTACAGACTATCTACAGACTATATAGAGACTATCTACAGACTATATAGAGACTATCTACAGACTATCTACAGACTATCTACAGACTATCTACAGACTATATAGAGACTATCTACAGACTATATAGAGACTATCTACAGACTCTATAGAGACTATCTACAGACTATCTACCGACTATCTACAGACTATATAGAGACTATCTACAGACTATATAGAGACTATCTACAGACTATATAGAGACTATCTACAGACTATCTACAGACTATATAGAGACTATCTACAGACTATCTGCAGACTATCTACAGACTATCTGCAGACTATCTACAGACTATCTACAGACTATCTACAGACTATATAGAGACTATCTACAGACTATATAGAGACTATATAGAGACTATCTACAGACTATATAGAGACTATCTACAGACTATATAGAGACTATCTACAGACTATCTACAGACTATCTACAGACTATCTACAGACTATATAGAGACTATCTACAGACTATCTACAGACTATATAGAGACTATCTACAGACTATCTGCAGACTATCTACAGACTATCTGCAGACTATCTACAGACTATCTACAGACTATCTACAGACTATATAGAGACTATCTACAGACTATATAGAGACTATCTACAGACTATATAGAGACTATCTACAGACTATATAGAGATTATCTACAGACTATATAGAGACTATCTACAGACTATCTACAGACTATCTACAGACTATCTGCAGACTATATAGAGACTATCTACAGACTATATAGAGATTATCTACAGACTATCTACAGACTATCTACAGACTATCTTTGAAATATCTACGGACTATATAGAGACTATCTACAGACTATCTACAGACTATCTACAGACTATCTATAGACTATCTACAGACTATATAGAGACTATCTACAGACTATATAGAGACTATCTACAGACTATCTGCAGACTATCTACAGAATATATAGAGACTATCTACAGACTATATAGAGACTATCTACAGACTATATAGAGACTATCTACAGACTATACAGAGATTATCTACTGACTATATAGAGATTATCTACAGACTATCTACAGACTATGTACAGACTATCTGCAGACTATATAGAGACTATCTACAGACTATCTACAGACTATCTACAGACTATATAGAGACTATCTACAGACTATATAGAGACTATCTACAGACTATATAGAGACTATCTACAGACTATCTACAGACTATATAGAGACTATCTACAGACTATCTGCAGACTATATAGAGATTATCTACAGACTATATAGAGATTATCTACAGACTATCTACACACTATATAGAGAATATCTACAGACTATATAGAGACTATCTACAGACTATCTACAGACTATCTACAGACTGTCTGCAGACTATATAGAGACTATCTACAGACTATATAGAGATTATCTAAAGACTATATAGAGACTATCTAGAGACTATCTACAGACTATCTGCAGACTATATAGAGACTATCTACAGACTATCTACAGACTATCTACAGACTGTCTGCAGACTATATAGAGACTATCTACAGACTATATAGAGATTATCTAAAGACTATATAGAGACTATCTAGAGACTATCTACAGACTATCTACAGATTATCTACAGACTATATAGAGACTATCTACAGACAATATAGAGACTATCTACAGACTATATAGAGACTATCTACAGACTATATAGAGGCTATCTACAGACTATATAGAGACTATCTACAGACTATATCGAGACTATCTACAGACTATATAGAGACTATCTACAGACTGTCTAAAGACTATATAAAGAATATCTACAGACTATCTACAGACTGTCTAAAGACTATCTACAGACTATATAGAGATCATCTACAGACTATATAGAGATTATCTACAGACTATATAGAGACTATCTACAGACTATCTACAGACTATCTGCAGACTATATAGAGACTATCTACAGACTATCTACAGACTATCTACAGACTATATAGAGACTATCTACAGACTATATAGAGACTATCTAGAGACTATATAGAGACTATCTACAGACTATATAGAGACTATCTACAGACTATCTACAGACTATCTACAGACTATCTGCAGACTATATAGAGACTATCTACAGACTATCTACAGACTATCTACAGACTGTCTGCAGACTATATAGAGACTATCTACAGACTATATAGAGATTATCTAAAGACTATATAGAGACTATCTAGAGACTATCTACAGACTATCTACAGATTATCTACAGACTATATAGAGACTATCTACAGACAATATAGAGACTATCTACAGACTATATAGAGACTATCTACAGACTATATAGAGGCTATCTACAGACTATATAGAGACTATCTACAGACTATATCGAGACTATCTACAGACTATATAGAGACTATCTACAGACTGTCTAAAGACTATATAAAGAATATCTACAGACTATCTACAGACTGTCTAAAGACTATCTACAGACTATATAGAGATCATCTACAGACTATATAGAGATTATCTACAGACTATATAGAGACTATCTACAGACTATCTACAGACTATCTGCAGACTATATAGAGACTATCTACAGACTATCTACAGACTATCTACAGACTATATAGAGACTATCTACAGACTATATAGAGACTATCTAGAGACTATATAGAGACTATCTACAGACTATATAGAGACTATCTACAGACTATCTACAGACTATCTACAGACTATCTGCAGACTATATAGAGACTATCTACAGACTATCTACAGACTATCTACAGACTATATAGAGACTATCTACAGACTATATAGAGACTATCTACAGACTATATAGAGACTATCTACAGACTATCTACAGACTATCTACAGACTATCTACAGACTATATAGAGACTATCTACAGACTATATAGAGACTATCTACAGACTATCTACAGACTATCTACAGACTATCTACAGACTATATAGAGACTATCTACAGACTATATAGAGACTATCTACAGACTCTATAGAGACTATCTACAGACTATCTACCGACTATCTACAGACTATATAGAGACTATCTACAGACTATATAGAGACTATCTACAGACTATATAGAGACTATCTACAGACTATCTACAGACTATATAGAGACTATCTACAGACTATCTGCAGACTATCTACAGACTATCTGCAGACTATCTACAGACTATCTACAGACTATCTACAGACTATATAGAGACTATCTACAGACTATATAGAGACTATATAGAGACTATCTACAGACTATATAGAGACTATCTACAGACTATATAGAGACTATCTACAGACTATCTACAGACTATCTACAGACTATCTACAGACTATATAGAGACTATCTACAGACTATCTACAGACTATATAGAGACTATCTACAGACTATCTGCAGACTATCTACAGACTATCTGCAGACTATCTACAGACTATCTACAGACTATCTACAGACTATATAGAGACTATCTACAGACTATATAGAGACTATCTACAGACTATCTACAGACTATATAGAGACTATCTACAGACTATATAGAGACTATCTACAGACTATATAGAGACTATCTACAGACTATCTGCAGACTATATAGAGATTATCTACAGACTATATAGAGATTATCTACAGACTATCTACACACTATATAGAGAATATCTACAGACTATATAGAGACTATCTACAGACTATCTACAGACTATATAGAGATTATCTACAGACTATATAGAGATTATCTACAGACTATCTACAGACTATCTACAGACTATCTGCAGACTATATAGAGACTATCTACAGACTATCTACAGACTATCTACAGACTATATAGAGACTATCTACAGACTATATAGAGACTATCTACAGACTATATAGAGACTATCTACAGACTATCTACAGACTATATAGAGACTATCTACAGACTATCTACAGACTATATAGAGACTATCTACAGACTATCTACAGACTATCTACAGACTATATAGAGACTATCTGCAGACTATCTACAGACTATCTGCAGACTATCTGCAGACTATCTGCAGACTATCTGCAGACTATCTAAAGACTGTCTACAGACTGTCTACAGACTATATAGAGACTATCTACAGACTATCTACAGACTATATAGAGACTATCTGCAGACTATATAGAGACTATCTACAGACTATCTACAGACTATCTACAGACTATCTACAGACTATATAGAGACTATCTACAGACTGTCTAAAGACTATATAAAGAATATCTACAGACTATCTACAGACTGTCTAAAGACTATCTACAGACTATATAGAGATCATCTACAGACTATATAGAGATTATCTACAGACTATATAGAGACTATCTACAGACTATCTACAGACTATCTGCAGACTATATAGAGACTATCTACAGACTATCTACAGACTATCTACAGACTATATAGAGACTATCTACAGACTATATAGAGACTATCTACAGACTCTATAGAGACTATCTACAGACTATCTACCGACTATCTACAGACTATATAGAGACTATCTACAGACTATATAGAGACTATCTACAGACTATATAGAGACTATCTACAGACTATCTACAGACTATATAGAGACTATCTACAGACTATCTGCAGACTATCTACAGACTATCTGCAGACTATCTACAGACTATCTACAGACTATCTACAGACTATATAGAGACTATCTACAGACTATATAGAGACTATATAGAGACTATCTACAGACTATATAGAGACTATCTACAGACTATATAGAGACTATCTACAGACTATCTACAGACTATCTACAGACTATCTACAGACTATATAGAGACTATCTACAGACTATCTACAGACTATATAGAGACTATCTACAGACTATCTGCAGACTATCTACAGACTATCTGCAGACTATCTACAGACTATCTACAGACTATCTACAGACTATATAGAGACTATCTACAGACTATATAGAGACTATCTACAGACTATATAGAGACTATCTACAGACTATATAGAGATTATCTACAGACTATATAGAGACTATCTACAGACTATCTACAGACTATCTACAGACTATCTGCAGACTATATAGAGACTATCTACAGACTATATAGAGATTATCTACAGACTATCTACAGACTATCTACAGACTATCTTTGAAATATCTACGGACTATATAGAGACTATCTACAGACTATCTACAGACTATCTACAGACTATCTATAGACTATCTACAGACTATATAGAGACTATCTACAGACTATATAGAGACTATCTACAGACTATCTGCAGACTATCTACAGAATATATAGAGACTATCTACAGACTATATAGAGACTATCTACAGACTATATAGAGACTATCTACAGACTATACAGAGATTATCTACTGACTATATAGAGATTATCTACAGACTATCTACAGACTATGTACAGACTATCTGCAGACTATATAGAGACTATCTACAGACTATCTACAGACTATCTACAGACTATATAGAGACTATCTACAGACTATATAGAGACTATCTACAGACTATATAGAGACTATCTACAGACTATCTACAGACTATATAGAGACTATCTACAGACTATCTGCAGACTATATAGAGATTATCTACAGACTATATAGAGATTATCTACAGACTATCTACACACTATATAGAGAATATCTACAGACTATATAGAGACTATCTACAGACTATCTACAGACTATCTACAGACTGTCTGCAGACTATATAGAGACTATCTACAGACTATATAGAGATTATCTAAAGACTATATAGAGACTATCTAGAGACTATCTACAGACTATCTGCAGACTATATAGAGACTATCTACAGACTATCTACAGACTATCTACAGACTGTCTGCAGACTATATAGAGACTATCTACAGACTATATAGAGATTATCTAAAGACTATATAGAGACTATCTAGAGACTATCTACAGACTATCTACAGATTATCTACAGACTATATAGAGACTATCTACAGACAATATAGAGACTATCTACAGACTATATAGAGACTATCTACAGACTATATAGAGGCTATCTACAGACTATATAGAGACTATCTACAGACTATATCGAGACTATCTACAGACTATATAGAGACTATCTACAGACTGTCTAAAGACTATATAAAGAATATCTACAGACTATCTACAGACTGTCTAAAGACTATCTACAGACTATATAGAGATCATCTACAGACTATATAGAGATTATCTACAGACTATATAGAGACTATCTACAGACTATCTACAGACTATCTGCAGACTATATAGAGACTATCTACAGACTATCTACAGACTATCTACAGACTATATAGAGACTATCTACAGACTATATAGAGACTATCTAGAGACTATATAGAGACTATCTACAGACTATATAGAGACTATCTACAGACTATCTACAGACTATCTACAGACTATCTGCAGACTATATAGAGACTATCTACAGACTATCTACAGACTATCTACAGACTGTCTGCAGACTATATAGAGACTATCTACAGACTATATAGAGATTATCTAAAGACTATATAGAGACTATCTAGAGACTATCTACAGACTATCTACAGATTATCTACAGACTATATAGAGACTATCTACAGACAATATAGAGACTATCTACAGACTATATAGAGACTATCTACAGACTATATAGAGGCTATCTACAGACTATATAGAGACTATCTACAGACTATATCGAGACTATCTACAGACTATATAGAGACTATCTACAGACTGTCTAAAGACTATATAAAGAATATCTACAGACTATCTACAGACTGTCTAAAGACTATCTACAGACTATATAGAGATCATCTACAGACTATATAGAGATTATCTACAGACTATATAGAGACTATCTACAGACTATCTACAGACTATCTGCAGACTATATAGAGACTATCTACAGACTATCTACAGACTATCTACAGACTATATAGAGACTATCTACAGACTATATAGAGACTATCTAGAGACTATATAGAGACTATCTACAGACTATATAGAGACTATCTACAGACTATCTACAGACTATCTACAGACTATCTGCAGACTATATAGAGACTATCTACAGACTATCTACAGACTATCTACAGACTATATAGAGACTATCTACAGACTATATAGAGACTATCTACAGACTATATAGAGACTATCTACAGACTATCTACAGACTATCTACAGACTATCTACAGACTATATAGAGACTATCTACAGACTATATAGAGACTATCTACAGACTATCTACAGACTATCTACAGACTATCTACAGACTATATAGAGACTATCTACAGACTATATAGAGACTATCTACAGACTCTATAGAGACTATCTACAGACTATCTACCGACTATCTACAGACTATATAGAGACTATCTACAGACTATATAGAGACTATCTACAGACTATATAGAGACTATCTACAGACTATCTACAGACTATATAGAGACTATCTACAGACTATCTGCAGACTATCTACAGACTATCTGCAGACTATCTACAGACTATCTACAGACTATCTACAGACTATATAGAGACTATCTACAGACTATATAGAGACTATATAGAGACTATCTACAGACTATATAGAGACTATCTACAGACTATATAGAGACTATCTACAGACTATCTACAGACTATCTACAGACTATCTACAGACTATATAGAGACTATCTACAGACTATCTACAGACTATATAGAGACTATCTACAGACTATCTGCAGACTATCTACAGACTATCTGCAGACTATCTACAGACTATCTACAGACTATCTACAGACTATATAGAGACTATCTACAGACTATATAGAGACTATCTACAGACTATCTACAGACTATATAGAGACTATCTACAGACTATATAGAGACTATCTACAGACTATATAGAGACTATCTACAGACTATCTGCAGACTATATAGAGATTATCTACAGACTATATAGAGATTATCTACAGACTATCTACACACTATATAGAGAATATCTACAGACTATATAGAGACTATCTACAGACTATCTACAGACTATATAGAGATTATCTACAGACTATATAGAGATTATCTACAGACTATCTACAGACTATCTACAGACTATCTGCAGACTATATAGAGACTATCTACAGACTATCTACAGACTATCTACAGACTATATAGAGACTATCTACAGACTATATAGAGACTATCTACAGACTATATAGAGACTATCTACAGACTATCTACAGACTATATAGAGACTATCTACAGACTATCTACAGACTATATAGAGACTATCTACAGACTATCTACAGACTATCTACAGACTATATAGAGACTATCTGCAGACTATCTACAGACTATCTGCAGACTATCTGCAGACTATCTGCAGACTATCTGCAGACTATCTAAAGACTGTCTACAGACTGTCTACAGACTATATAGAGACTATCTACAGACTATCTACAGACTATATAGAGACTATCTGCAGACTATATAGAGACTATCTACAGACTATCTACAGACTATCTACAGACTATCTACAGACTATATAGAGACTATCTACAGACTGTCTAAAGACTATATAAAGAATATCTACAGACTATCTACAGACTGTCTAAAGACTATCTACAGACTATATAGAGATCATCTACAGACTATATAGAGATTATCTACAGACTATATAGAGACTATCTACAGACTATCTACAGACTATCTGCAGACTATATAGAGACTATCTACAGACTATCTACAGACTATCTACAGACTATATAGAGACTATCTACAGACTATATAGAGACTATCTAGAGACTATATAGAGACTATCTACAGACTATATAGAGACTATCTACAGACTATCTACAGACTATCTACAGACTATCTGCAGACTATATAGAGACTATCTACAGACTATCTACAGACTATCTACAGACTGTCTGCAGACTATATAGAGACTATCTACAGACTATATAGAGATTATCTAAAGACTATATAGAGACTATCTAGAGACTATCTACAGACTATCTACAGATTATCTACAGACTATATAGAGACTATCTACAGACAATATAGAGACTATCTACAGACTATATAGAGACTATCTACAGACTATATAGAGGCTATCTACAGACTATATAGAGACTATCTACAGACTATATCGAGACTATCTACAGACTATATAGAGACTATCTACAGACTGTCTAAAGACTATATAAAGAATATCTACAGACTATCTACAGACTGTCTAAAGACTATCTACAGACTATATAGAGATCATCTACAGACTATATAGAGATTATCTACAGACTATATAGAGACTATCTACAGACTATCTACAGACTATCTGCAGACTATATAGAGACTATCTACAGACTATCTACAGACTATCTACAGACTATATAGAGACTATCTACAGACTATATAGAGACTATCTAGAGACTATATAGAGACTATCTACAGACTATATAGAGACTATCTACAGACTATCTACAGACTATCTACAGACTATCTGCAGACTATATAGAGACTATCTACAGACTATCTACAGACTATCTACAGACTATATAGAGACTATCTACAGACTATATAGAGACTATCTACAGACTATATAGAGACTATCTACAGACTATCTACAGACTATCTACAGACTATCTACAGACTATATAGAGACTATCTACAGACTATATAGAGACTATCTACAGACTATCTACAGACTATCTACAGACTATCTACAGACTATATAGAGACTATCTACAGACTATATAGAGACTATCTACAGACTCTATAGAGACTATCTACAGACTATCTACCGACTATCTACAGACTATATAGAGACTATCTACAGACTATATAGAGACTATCTACAGACTATATAGAGACTATCTACAGACTATCTACAGACTATATAGAGACTATCTACAGACTATCTGCAGACTATCTACAGACTATCTGCAGACTATCTACAGACTATCTACAGACTATCTACAGACTATATAGAGACTATCTACAGACTATATAGAGACTATATAGAGACTATCTACAGACTATATAGAGACTATCTACAGACTATATAGAGACTATCTACAGACTATCTACAGACTATCTACAGACTATCTACAGACTATATAGAGACTATCTACAGACTATCTACAGACTATATAGAGACTATCTACAGACTATCTACAGACTATCTACAGACTATCTGCAGACTATATAGAGACTATCTACAGACTATCTACAGACTATCTACAGACTATATAGAGACTATCTACAGACTATATAGAGACTATCTACAGACTATATAGAGACTATCTACAGACTATCTACAGACTATCTACAGACTATCTACAGACTATATAGAGACTATCTACAGACTATATAGAGACTATCTACAGACTATCTACAGACTATCTACAGACTATCTACAGACTATATAGAGACTATCTACAGACTATATAGAGACTATCTACAGACTCTATAGAGACTATCTACAGACTATCTACCGACTATCTACAGACTATATAGAGACTATCTACAGACTATATAGAGACTATCTACAGACTATATAGAGACTATCTACAGACTATCTACAGACTATATAGAGACTATCTACAGACTATCTGCAGACTATCTACAGACTATCTGCAGACTATCTACAGACTATCTACAGACTATCTACAGACTATATAGAGACTATCTACAGACTATATAGAGACTATATAGAGACTATCTACAGACTATATAGAGACTATCTACAGACTATATAGAGACTATCTACAGACTATCTACAGACTATCTACAGACTATCTACAGACTATATAGAGACTATCTACAGACTATCTACAGACTATATAGAGACTATCTACAGACTATCTGCAGACTATCTACAGACTATCTGCAGACTATCTACAGACTATCTACAGACTATCTACAGACTATATAGAGACTATCTACAGACTATATAGAGACTATCTACAGACTATCTACAGACTATATAGAGACTATCTACAGACTATATAGAGACTATCTACAGACTATATAGAGACTATCTACAGACTATCTGCAGACTATATAGAGATTATCTACAGACTATATAGAGATTATCTACAGACTATCTACACACTATATAGAGAATATCTACAGACTATATAGAGACTATCTACAGACTATCTACAGACTATATAGAGATTATCTACAGACTATATAGAGATTATCTACAGACTATCTACAGACTATCTACAGACTATCTGCAGACTATATAGAGACTATCTACAGACTATCTACAGACTATCTACAGACTATATAGAGACTATCTACAGACTATATAGAGACTATCTACAGACTATATAGAGACTATCTACAGACTATCTACAGACTATATAGAGACTATCTACAGACTATCTACAGACTATATAGAGACTATCTACAGACTATCTACAGACTATCTACAGACTATATAGAGACTATCTGCAGACTATCTACAGACTATCTGCAGACTATCTGCAGACTATCTGCAGACTATCTGCAGACTATCTAAAGACTGTCTACAGACTGTCTACAGACTATATAGAGACTATCTACAGACTATCTACAGACTATATAGAGACTATCTGCAGACTATATAGAGACTATCTACAGACTATCTACAGACTATCTACAGACTATCTACAGACTATATAGAGACTATCTACAGACTATATAGAGACTATCTACAGACTATCTGCAGACTATCTGCAGACTATCTAAAGACTGTCTACAGACTGTCTACAGACTATATAGAGACTATCAACAGACTATCTACAGACTATCTACAGACTATATAGAGACTATCTACAGACTATATAGAGACTATCTACAGACTATATAGAGACTATCTACAGTCTATATAGAGGCTATCTACAGACTATATAGAGACTATCTACAGACTATATAGAGACTATCTACAGACTATATAGAGACTATCTACAGACTGTCTAAAGACTATCTACAGACTATCTACAGACTATCTACAGACTATATAGAGACTATCTACAGACTATATAGAGACTATCTACAGACTATATAGAGACTATCTACAGACTATCTACAGACTATATAGAGACTATCTACAGACTATATAGAGACTATCTACAGACTATATAGAGACTATCTACAGACTATCTGCAGACTATATAGAGACTATCTACAGACTATATAGAGATTATCTACAGACTATCTACACACTATATAGAGAATATCTACAGACTATATAGAGACTATCTACAGACTATCTACAGACTATATAGAGATTATCTACAGACTATATAGAGATTATCTACAGACTATCTACAGACTATCTACAGACTATCTGCAGACTATATAGAGACTATCTACAGACTATCTACAGACTATCTACAGACTATCTACAGACTATATAGAGACTATCTACAGACTATATAGAGACTATCTACAGACTATATAGAGACTATCTACAGTCTATATAGAGGCTATCTACAGACTATATAGAGACTATCTACAGACTATACAGAGACTATCTACAGACTATATAGAGACTATCTACAGACTGTCTAAAGACTATCTACAGACTATCTACATACTGTCTAAAGACTATCTACAGACTGTCTACAGACTGTCTACAGACTGTCTAAAGACTATCTAAAGACTATCTACAGACTATCTACAGACTATAAAGAGACTATCTACAGACTATCTACAGACTATCTACAGACTATCTTTGAAATATCTACGGACTATATAGAGACTATCTACAGACTATCTACAGACTATCTACAGACTATCTATAGACTATCTACAGACTATATAGAGACTATCTACAGACTATATAGAGACTATCTACAGACTATATAGAGACTATCTACAGACTATATAGAGACTATCTACAGACTATCTACAGACTATCTACAGACTATCTGCAGACTATATAGAGACTATCTACAGACTATATAGAGATTATCTACAGACTATCTACAGACTATCTACAGACTATCTTTGAAATATCTACGGACTATATAGAGACTATCTACAGACTATCTACAGACTATCTACAGACTATCTATAGACTATCTACAGACTATATAGAGACTATCTACAGACTATATAGAGACTATCTACAGACTATCTGCAGACTATCTACAGAATATATAGAGACTATCTACAGACTATATAGAGACTATCTACAGACTATATAGAGACTATCTACAGACTATACAGAGATTATCTACTGACTATATAGAGATTATCTACAGACTATCTACAGACTATGTACAGACTATCTGCAGACTATATAGAGACTATCTACAGACTATCTACAGACTATCTACAGACTATATAGAGACTATCTACAGACTATATAGAGACTATCTACAGACTATATAGAGACTATCTACAGACTATCTACAGACTATATAGAGACTATCTACAGACTATCTGCAGACTATATAGAGATTATCTACAGACTATATAGAGATTATCTACAGACTATCTACACACTATATAGAGAATATCTACAGACTATATAGAGACTATCTACAGACTATCTACAGACTATCTACAGACTGTCTGCAGACTATATAGAGACTATCTACAGACTATATAGAGATTATCTAAAGACTATATAGAGACTATCTAGAGACTATCTACAGACTATCTGCAGACTATATAGAGACTATCTACAGACTATCTACAGACTATCTACAGACTGTCTGCAGACTATATAGAGACTATCTACAGACTATATAGAGATTATCTAAAGACTATATAGAGACTATCTAGAGACTATCTACAGACTATCTACAGATTATCTACAGACTATATAGAGACTATCTACAGACAATATAGAGACTATCTACAGACTATATAGAGACTATCTACAGACTATATAGAGGCTATCTACAGACTATATAGAGACTATCTACAGACTATATCGAGACTATCTACAGACTATATAGAGACTATCTACAGACTGTCTAAAGACTATATAAAGAATATCTACAGACTATCTACAGACTGTCTAAAGACTATCTACAGACTATATAGAGATCATCTACAGACTATATAGAGATTATCTACAGACTATATAGAGACTATCTACAGACTATCTACAGACTATCTGCAGACTATATAGAGACTATCTACAGACTATCTACAGACTATCTACAGACTATATAGAGACTATCTACAGACTATATAGAGACTATCTAGAGACTATATAGAGACTATCTACAGACTATATAGAGACTATCTACAGACTATCTACAGACTATCTACAGACTATCTGCAGACTATATAGAGACTATCTACAGACTATCTACAGACTATCTACAGACTGTCTGCAGACTATATAGAGACTATCTACAGACTATATAGAGATTATCTAAAGACTATATAGAGACTATCTAGAGACTATCTACAGACTATCTACAGATTATCTACAGACTATATAGAGACTATCTACAGACAATATAGAGACTATCTACAGACTATATAGAGACTATCTACAGACTATATAGAGGCTATCTACAGACTATATAGAGACTATCTACAGACTATATCGAGACTATCTACAGACTATATAGAGACTATCTACAGACTGTCTAAAGACTATATAAAGAATATCTACAGACTATCTACAGACTGTCTAAAGACTATCTACAGACTATATAGAGATCATCTACAGACTATATAGAGATTATCTACAGACTATATAGAGACTATCTACAGACTATCTACAGACTATCTGCAGACTATATAGAGACTATCTACAGACTATCTACAGACTATCTACAGACTATATAGAGACTATCTACAGACTATATAGAGACTATCTAGAGACTATATAGAGACTATCTACAGACTATATAGAGACTATCTACAGACTATCTACAGACTATCTACAGACTATCTGCAGACTATATAGAGACTATCTACAGACTATCTACAGACTATCTACAGACTATATAGAGACTATCTACAGACTATATAGAGACTATCTACAGACTATATAGAGACTATCTACAGACTATCTACAGACTATCTACAGACTATCTACAGACTATATAGAGACTATCTACAGACTATATAGAGACTATCTACAGACTATCTACAGACTATCTACAGACTATCTACAGACTATATAGAGACTATCTACAGACTATATAGAGACTATCTACAGACTCTATAGAGACTATCTACAGACTATCTACCGACTATCTACAGACTATATAGAGACTATCTACAGACTATATAGAGACTATCTACAGACTATATAGAGACTATCTACAGACTATCTACAGACTATATAGAGACTATCTACAGACTATCTGCAGACTATCTACAGACTATCTGCAGACTATCTACAGACTATCTACAGACTATCTACAGACTATATAGAGACTATCTACAGACTATATAGAGACTATATAGAGACTATCTACAGACTATATAGAGACTATCTACAGACTATATAGAGACTATCTACAGACTATCTACAGACTATCTACAGACTATCTACAGACTATATAGAGACTATCTACAGACTATCTACAGACTATATAGAGACTATCTACAGACTATCTGCAGACTATCTACAGACTATCTGCAGACTAT
Source organism: Salmo salar (assembly GCF_965601325.2). Classification (NCBI taxonomy): domain Eukaryota; kingdom Metazoa; phylum Chordata; class Actinopteri; order Salmoniformes; family Salmonidae; genus Salmo; species Salmo salar. The sequence goes on along the minus strand of NC_138297.1, from coordinate 12,241,322 downwards.
CTACAGACTATCTACAGACTATCTACAGACTATATAGAGACTATCTACAGACTATATAGAGACTATCTACAGACTATCTACAGACTATATAGAGACTATCTACAGACTATATAGAGACTATCTACAGACTATATAGAGACTATCTACAGACTATCTGCAGACTATATAGAGATTATCTACAGACTATATAGAGATTATCTACAGACTATCTACACACTATATAGAGAATATCTACAGACTATATAGAGACTATCTACAGACTATCTACAGACTATATAGAGATTATCTACAGACTATATAGAGATTATCTACAGACTATCTACAGACTATCTACAGACTATCTGCAGACTATATAGAGACTATCTACAGACTATCTACAGACTATCTACAGACTATATAGAGACTATCTACAGACTATATAGAGACTATCTACAGACTATATAGAGACTATCTACAGACTATCTACAGACTATATAGAGACTATCTACAGACTATCTACAGACTATATAGAGACTATCTACAGACTATCTACAGACTATCTACAGACTATATAGAGACTATCTGCAGACTATCTACAGACTATCTGCAGACTATCTGCAGACTATCTGCAGACTATCTGCAGACTATCTAAAGACTGTCTACAGACTGTCTACAGACTATATAGAGACTATCTACAGACTATCTACAGACTATATAGAGACTATCTGCAGACTATATAGAGACTATCTACAGACTATCTACAGACTATCTACAGACTATCTACAGACTATATAGAGACTATCTACAGACTGTCTAAAGACTATATAAAGAATATCTACAGACTATCTACAGACTGTCTAAAGACTATCTACAGACTATATAGAGATCATCTACAGACTATATAGAGATTATCTACAGACTATATAGAGACTATCTACAGACTATCTACAGACTATCTGCAGACTATATAGAGACTATCTACAGACTATCTACAGACTATCTACAGACTATATAGAGACTATCTACAGACTATATAGAGACTATCTAGAGACTATATAGAGACTATCTACAGACTATATAGAGACTATCTACAGACTATCTACAGACTATCTACAGACTATCTGCAGACTATATAGAGACTATCTACAGACTATCTACAGACTATCTACAGACTGTCTGCAGACTATATAGAGACTATCTACAGACTATATAGAGATTATCTAAAGACTATATAGAGACTATCTAGAGACTATCTACAGACTATCTACAGATTATCTACAGACTATATAGAGACTATCTACAGACAATATAGAGACTATCTACAGACTATATAGAGACTATCTACAGACTATATAGAGGCTATCTACAGACTATATAGAGACTATCTACAGACTATATCGAGACTATCTACAGACTATATAGAGACTATCTACAGACTGTCTAAAGACTATATAAAGAATATCTACAGACTATCTACAGACTGTCTAAAGACTATCTACAGACTATATAGAGATCATCTACAGACTATATAGAGATTATCTACAGACTATATAGAGACTATCTACAGACTATCTACAGACTATCTGCAGACTATATAGAGACTATCTACAGACTATCTACAGACTATCTACAGACTATATAGAGACTATCTACAGACTATATAGAGACTATCTAGAGACTATATAGAGACTATCTACAGACTATATAGAGACTATCTACAGACTATCTACAGACTATCTACAGACTATCTGCAGACTATATAGAGACTATCTACAGACTATCTACAGACTATCTACAGACTATATAGAGACTATCTACAGACTATATAGAGACTATCTACAGACTATATAGAGACTATCTACAGACTATCTACAGACTATCTACAGACTATCTACAGACTATATAGAGACTATCTACAGACTATATAGAGACTATCTACAGACTATCTACAGACTATCTACAGACTATCTACAGACTATATAGAGACTATCTACAGACTATATAGAGACTATCTACAGACTCTATAGAGACTATCTACAGACTATCTACCGACTATCTACAGACTATATAGAGACTATCTACAGACTATATAGAGACTATCTACAGACTATATAGAGACTATCTACAGACTATCTACAGACTATATAGAGACTATCTACAGACTATCTGCAGACTATCTACAGACTATCTGCAGACTATCTACAGACTATCTACAGACTATCTACAGACTATATAGAGACTATCTACAGACTATATAGAGACTATATAGAGACTATCTACAGACTATATAGAGACTATCTACAGACTATATAGAGACTATCTACAGACTATCTACAGACTATCTACAGACTATCTACAGACTATATAGAGACTATCTACAGACTATCTACAGACTATATAGAGACTATCTACAGACTATCTACAGACTATCTACAGACTATCTGCAGACTATATAGAGACTATCTACAGACTATCTACAGACTATCTACAGACTATATAGAGACTATCTACAGACTATATAGAGACTATCTACAGACTATATAGAGACTATCTACAGACTATCTACAGACTATCTACAGACTATCTACAGACTATATAGAGACTATCTACAGACTATATAGAGACTATCTACAGACTATCTACAGACTATCTACAGACTATCTACAGACTATATAGAGACTATCTACAGACTATATAGAGACTATCTACAGACTCTATAGAGACTATCTACAGACTATCTACCGACTATCTACAGACTATATAGAGACTATCTACAGACTATATAGAGACTATCTACAGACTATATAGAGACTATCTACAGACTATCTACAGACTATATAGAGACTATCTACAGACTATCTGCAGACTATCTACAGACTATCTGCAGACTATCTACAGACTATCTACAGACTATCTACAGACTATATAGAGACTATCTACAGACTATATAGAGACTATATAGAGACTATCTACAGACTATATAGAGACTATCTACAGACTATATAGAGACTATCTACAGACTATCTACAGACTATCTACAGACTATCTACAGACTATATAGAGACTATCTACAGACTATCTACAGACTATATAGAGACTATCTACAGACTATCTGCAGACTATCTACAGACTATCTGCAGACTATCTACAGACTATCTACAGACTATCTACAGACTATATAGAGACTATCTACAGACTATATAGAGACTATCTACAGACTATCTACAGACTATATAGAGACTATCTACAGACTATATAGAGACTATCTACAGACTATATAGAGACTATCTACAGACTATCTGCAGACTATATAGAGATTATCTACAGACTATATAGAGATTATCTACAGACTATCTACACACTATATAGAGAATATCTACAGACTATATAGAGACTATCTACAGACTATCTACAGACTATATAGAGATTATCTACAGACTATATAGAGATTATCTACAGACTATCTACAGACTATCTACAGACTATCTGCAGACTATATAGAGACTATCTACAGACTATCTACAGACTATCTACAGACTATATAGAGACTATCTACAGACTATATAGAGACTATCTACAGACTATATAGAGACTATCTACAGACTATCTACAGACTATATAGAGACTATCTACAGACTATCTACAGACTATATAGAGACTATCTACAGACTATCTACAGACTATCTACAGACTATATAGAGACTATCTGCAGACTATCTACAGACTATCTGCAGACTATCTGCAGACTATCTGCAGACTATCTGCAGACTATCTAAAGACTGTCTACAGACTGTCTACAGACTATATAGAGACTATCTACAGACTATCTACAGACTATATAGAGACTATCTGCAGACTATATAGAGACTATCTACAGACTATCTACAGACTATCTACAGACTATCTACAGACTATATAGAGACTATCTACAGACTATATAGAGACTATCTACAGACTATCTGCAGACTATCTGCAGACTATCTAAAGACTGTCTACAGACTGTCTACAGACTATATAGAGACTATCAACAGACTATCTACAGACTATCTACAGACTATATAGAGACTATCTACAGACTATATAGAGACTATCTACAGACTATATAGAGACTATCTACAGTCTATATAGAGGCTATCTACAGACTATATAGAGACTATCTACAGACTATATAGAGACTATCTACAGACTATATAGAGACTATCTACAGACTGTCTAAAGACTATCTACAGACTATCTACAGACTATCTACAGACTATATAGAGACTATCTACAGACTATATAGAGACTATCTACAGACTATATAGAGACTATCTACAGACTATCTACAGACTATATAGAGACTATCTACAGACTATATAGAGACTATCTACAGACTATATAGAGACTATCTACAGACTATCTGCAGACTATATAGAGACTATCTACAGACTATATAGAGATTATCTACAGACTATCTACACACTATATAGAGAATATCTACAGACTATATAGAGACTATCTACAGACTATCTACAGACTATATAGAGATTATCTACAGACTATATAGAGATTATCTACAGACTATCTACAGACTATCTACAGACTATCTGCAGACTATATAGAGACTATCTACAGACTATCTACAGACTATCTACAGACTATCTACAGACTATATAGAGACTATCTACAGACTATATAGAGACTATCTACAGACTATATAGAGACTATCTACAGTCTATATAGAGGCTATCTACAGACTATATAGAGACTATCTACAGACTATACAGAGACTATCTACAGACTATATAGAGACTATCTACAGACTGTCTAAAGACTATCTACAGACTATCTACATACTGTCTAAAGACTATCTACAGACTGTCTACAGACTGTCTACAGACTGTCTAAAGACTATCTAAAGACTATCTACAGACTATCTACAGACTATAAAGAGACTATCTACAGACTATCTACAGACTATCTACAGACTATCTTTGAAATATCTACGGACTATATAGAGACTATCTACAGACTATCTACAGACTATCTACAGACTATCTATAGACTATCTACAGACTATATAGAGACTATCTACAGACTATATAGAGACTATCTACAGACTATATAGAGACTATCTACAGACTATATAGAGACTATCTACAGACTATCTGCAGACTATATAGAGATTATCTACAGACTATATAGAGATTATCTACAGACTATCTACACACTATATAGAGAATATCTACAGACTATATAGAGACTATCTACAGACTATCTACAGACTATATAGAGATTATCTACAGACTATATAGAGATTATCTACAGACTATCTACAGACTATCTACAGACTATCTGCAGACTATATAGAGACTATCTACAGACTATCTACAGACTATCTACAGACTATCTACAGACTATATAGAGACTATCTACAGACTATATAGAGACTATCTACAGACTATATAGAGACTATCTACAGACTATCTACAGACTATATAGAGACTATCTACAGACTATCTACAGACTATATAGAGACTATCTACAGACTATCTACAGACTATCTACAGACTATATAGAGACTATCTGCAGACTATCTACAGACTATCTGCAGACTATCTGCAGACTATCTGCAGACTATCTGCAGACTATCTAAAGACTGTCTACAGACTGTCTACAGACTATATAGAGACTATCTACAGACTATCTACAGACTATATAGAGACTATCTGCAGACTATATAGAGACTATCTACAGACTATCTACAGACTATCTACAGACTATCTACAGACTATATAGAGACTATCTACAGACTATATAGAGACTATCTACAGACTATCTGCAGACTATCTGCAGACTATCTAAAGACTGTCTACAGACTGTCTACAGACTATATAGAGACTATCAACAGACTATCTACAGACTATCTACAGACTATATAGAGACTATCTACAGACTATATAGAGACTATCTACAGACTATATAGAGACTATCTACAGTCTATATAGAGGCTATCTACAGACTATATAGAGACTATCTACAGACTATATAGAGACTATCTACAGACTATATAGAGACTATCTACAGACTGTCTAAAGACTATCTACAGACTATCTACAGACTATCTACAGACTATATAGAGACTATCTACAGACTATATAGAGACTATCTACAGACTATATAGAGACTATCTACAGACTATCTACAGACTATATAGAGACTATCTACAGACTATATAGAGACTATCTACAGACTATATAGAGACTATCTACAGACTATCTGCAGACTATATAGAGACTATCTACAGACTATATAGAGATTATCTACAGACTATCTACACACTATATAGAGAATATCTACAGACTATATAGAGACTATCTACAGACTATCTACAGACTATATAGAGATTATCTACAGACTATATAGAGATTATCTACAGACTATCTACAGACTATCTACAGACTATCTGCAGACTATATAGAGACTATCTACAGACTATCTACAGACTATCTACAGACTATCTACAGACTATATAGAGACTATCTACAGACTATATAGAGACTATCTACAGACTATATAGAGACTATCTACAGACTATCTACAGACTATATAGAGACTATCTACAGACTATATAGAGACTATCTACAGACTATACAGAGACTATCTACAGACTATATAGAGACTATCTACAGACTGTCTAAAGACTGTCTACAGACTATCTACATACTGTCTAAAGACTATCTACAGACTGTCTACAGACTGTCTACAGACTGTCTAAAGACTATCTACAGACTATCTACAGACTATCTACAGACTATATAGAGACTATCTACAGACTATATAGAGACTATCTACAGACTATATAGAGACTATCTACAGACTATCTACAGACTATATAGAGACTATCTACAGACTATATAGAGACTATCTACAGACTATATAGAGACTATCTACAGACTATCTGCAGACTATATAGAGACTATCTACAGACTATATAGAGATTATCTACAGACTATCTACACACTATATAGAGAATATCTACAGACTATATAGAGACTATCTACAGACTATCTACAGACTATATAGAGATTATCTACAGACTATATAGAGATTATCTACAGACTATCTACAGACTATCTACAGACTATCTGCAGACTATATAGAGACTATCTACAGACTATCTACAGACTATCTACAGACTATCTACAGACTATATAGAGACTATCTACAGACTATATAGAGACTATCTACAGACTATATAGAGACTATCTACAGACTAATCTACAGACTATCTACAGACTATCTGCAGACTATCTGCAGACTATCTGCAGACTATCTACAGACTATCTGCAGACTATCTGCAGACTATCTGCAGACTATCTGCAGACTATCTAAAGACTGTCTACAGACTGTCTACAGACTATATAGAGACTATCTACAGACTATCTACAGACTATATAGAGACTATCTGCAGACTATATAGAGACTATCTACAGACTATGGACTATCTAGAGACTATCTACAGACTATCTACAGACTATATAGAGACTATCTACAGACTATATAGAGACTATCTACAGACTATCTGCAGACTATCTGCAGACTATCTAAAGACTGTCTACAGACTGTCTACAGACTATATAGAGACTATCAACAGACTATCTACAGACTATCTACAGACTATATAGAGACTATCTACAGACTATATAGAGACTATCTACAGACTATATAGAGACTATCTACAGACTATATAGAGGCTATCTACAGACTATATAGAGACTATCTACAGACTATATAGAGACTATCTACAGACTATATAGAGACTATCTACAGACTGTCTAAAGACTATCTACAGACTATCTACAGACTATCTACAGACTATCTAGAGACTATCTACAGACTATATAGAGACTCATCTACAGACTATATAGAGACTATCTACAGACTATCTACAGACTATATAGAGACTATCTACAGACTATATAGAGACTATCTACAGACTATCTGCAGACTATATAGAGACTATCTACAGACTATATAGAGATTATCTACAGACTATCTACAGACTATATAGAGACTATCTACAGACTATATAGAGACTATCTACAGACTATCTACAGACTATATAGAGACTATCTACAGACTATATAGAGACTATCTACAGACTATCTACAGACTATCTACAGACTATCTGCAGACTATATAGAGACTATCTACAGACTATCTACAGACTATCTACAGACTATCTACAGACTATATAGAGACTATCTACAGACTATATAGAGACTATCTACAGACTATCTAGAGACTATCTACAGACTATCTACAGACTATATAGAGACTATCTACAGACTATCTAGCAGACTATCTACAGACTATCTGCAGACTATCTACAGACTATCTGCAGACTATCTGCAGACTATCTGCAGACTATCTACAGACTGTCTAGAGACTGTCTACAGACTCTATAGAGACTATCTGCAGACTATCTGCCGACTATCTACAGACTGTCTAGAGACTGTCTACAGACTATATAGAGACTATCTACAGACTATCTGCAGACTATCTACAGACTATCTAGCAGACTATCTACAGACTATCTAGAGACTGTCTACAGACTATATAGAGACTATCTACAGTCTATCTAGAGGCTATCTACAGACTATATAGAGACTATCTACAGACTATACAGAGACTATCTACAGACTATATAGAGACTATCTACAGACTGTCTAGAGACTATCTACAGACTATCTACAGACTATCTACAGACTATCTGCAGACTATCTAGAGACTATCTACAGACTATAAAGAGATCTATCTACAGACTATCTACAGACTATCTACAGACTATCTTTGAAATATCTACGGACTATATAGAGACTATCTACAGACTATCTACAGACTATCTACAGACTATCTATAGACTATCTACAGACTATATAGAGACTATCTACAGACTATATAGAGACTATCTACAGACTATCTGCAGACTATCTACAGAATATATAGAGACTATCTACAGACTATATAGAGACTATCTACAGACTATATAGAGACTATCTACAGACTATACAGAGATTATCTACTGACTATATAGAGATTATCTACAGACTATCTACAGACTATGTACAGACTATCTGCAGACTATATAGAGACTATCTACAGACTATCTACAGACTATCTACAGACTATATAGAGACTATCTACAGACTATATAGAGACTATCTACAGACTATATAGAGACTATCTACAGACTATCTACAGACTATATAGAGACTATCTACAGACTATCTGCAGACTATATAGAGATTATCTACAGACTATATAGAGATTATCTACAGACTATCTACACACTATATAGAGAATATCTACAGACTATATAGAGACTATCTACAGACTATCTACAGACTATCTACAGACTGTCTGCAGACTATATAGAGACTATCTACAGACTATATAGAGATTATCTAAAGACTATATAGAGACTATCTAGAGACTATCTACAGACTATCTGCAGACTATATAGAGACTATCTACAGACTATCTACAGACTATCTACAGACTGTCTGCAGACTATATAGAGACTATCTACAGACTATATAGAGATTATCTAAAGACTATATAGAGACTATCTAGAGACTATCTACAGACTATCTACAGATTATCTACAGACTATATAGAGACTATCTACAGACAATATAGAGACTATCTACAGACTATATAGAGACTATCTACAGACTATATAGAGGCTATCTACAGACTATATAGAGACTATCTACAGACTATATCGAGACTATCTACAGACTATATAGAGACTATCTACAGACTGTCTAAAGACTATATAAAGAATATCTACAGACTATCTACAGACTGTCTAAAGACTATCTACAGACTATATAGAGATCATCTACAGACTATATAGAGATTATCTACAGACTATATAGAGACTATCTACAGACTATCTACAGACTATCTGCAGACTATATAGAGACTATCTACAGACTATCTACAGACTATCTACAGACTATATAGAGACTATCTACAGACTATATAGAGACTATCTAGAGACTATATAGAGACTATCTACAGACTATATAGAGACTATCTACAGACTATCTACAGACTATCTACAGACTATCTGCAGACTATATAGAGACTATCTACAGACTATCTACAGACTATCTACAGACTATATAGAGACTATCTACAGACTATATAGAGACTATCTACAGACTATATAGAGACTATCTACAGACTATCTACAGACTATCTACAGACTATCTACAGACTATATAGAGACTATCTACAGACTATATAGAGACTATCTACAGACTATCTACAGACTATCTACAGACTATCTACAGACTATATAGAGACTATCTACAGACTATATAGAGACTATCTACAGACTCTATAGAGACTATCTACAGACTATCTACCGACTATCTACAGACTATATAGAGACTATCTACAGACTATATAGAGACTATCTACAGACTATCTGCAGACTATCTACAGACTATCTGCAGACTATCTAAAGACTATCTAAAGACTGTCTACAGACTATATAGAGACTATCTACAGACTATCTACAGACTATCTACAGACTATATAGAGACTATCTACAGACTATATAGAGACTATCTACAGACTATATAGAGATTATCTACAGACTATATAGAGACTATCTACAGACTATCTACAGACTATCTACAGACTATCTGCAGACTATATAGAGACTATCTACAGACTATATAGAGATTATCTACAGACTATATAGAGACTATCTACAGACTATCTACAGACTATCTACAGACTATCTGCAGACTATATAGAGACTATCTACAGACTATATAGAGATTATGTAAAGACTATATAGAGACTATCTACAGACTATATAGAGACTATCTACAGACTATATAGAGACTATCTACAGACTATCTACAGACTATATAGAGACTATCTACAGACTATATAGAGACTATCTACAGACTATACAGAGATTATCTACTGACTATATAGAGATTATCTACAGACTATCTACAGACTATGTACAGACTATCTGCAGACTATATAGAGACTATCTACAGACTATCTACAGACTATCTACAGACTATATAGAGACTATCTACAGACTATATAGAGACTATCTACAGACTATATAGAGACTATCTACAGACTATCTACAGACTATATAGAGACTATCTACAGACTATCTGCAGACTATATAGAGATTATCTACAGACTATATAGAGATTATCTACAGACTATCTACACACTATATAGAGAATATCTACAGACTATATAGAGACTATCTACAGACTATCTACAGACTATCTACAGACTGTCTGCAGACTATATAGAGACTATCTACAGACTATATAGAGATTATCTAAAGACTATATAGAGACTATCTAGAGACTATCTACAGACTATCTGCAGACTATATAGAGACTATCTACAGACTATCTACAGACTATCTACAGACTGTCTGCAGACTATATAGAGACTATCTACAGACTATATAGAGATTATCTAAAGACTATATAGAGACTATCTAGAGACTATCTACAGACTATCTACAGATTATCTACAGACTATATAGAGACTATCTACAGACAATATAGAGACTATCTACAGACTATATAGAGACTATCTACAGACTATATAGAGGCTATCTACAGACTATATAGAGACTATCTACAGACTATATCGAGACTATCTACAGACTATATAGAGACTATCTACAGACTGTCTAAAGACTATATAAAGAATATCTACAGACTATCTACAGACTGTCTAAAGACTATCTACAGACTATATAGAGATCATCTACAGACTATATAGAGATTATCTACAGACTATATAGAGACTATCTACAGACTATCTACAGACTATCTGCAGACTATATAGAGACTATCTACAGACTATCTACAGACTATCTACAGACTATATAGAGACTATCTACAGACTATATAGAGACTATCTAGAGACTATATAGAGACTATCTACAGACTATATAGAGACTATCTACAGACTATCTACAGACTATCTACAGACTATCTGCAGACTATATAGAGACTATCTACAGACTATCTACAGACTATCTACAGACTATATAGAGACTATCTACAGACTATATAGAGACTATCTACAGACTATATAGAGACTATCTACAGACTATCTACAGACTATCTACAGACTATCTACAGACTATATAGAGACTATCTACAGACTATATAGAGACTATCTACAGACTATCTACAGACTATCTACAGACTATCTACAGACTATATAGAGACTATCTACAGACTATATAGAGACTATCTACAGACTCTATAGAGACTATCTACAGACTATCTACCGACTATCTACAGACTATATAGAGACTATCTACAGACTATATAGAGACTATCTACAGACTATCTGCAGACTATCTACAGACTATCTGCAGACTATCTAAAGACTATCTAAAGACTGTCTACAGACTATATAGAGACTATCTACAGACTATCTACAGACTATCTACAGACTATATAGAGACTATCTACAGACTATATAGAGACTATCTACAGACTATATAGAGATTATCTACAGACTATATAGAGACTATCTACAGACTATCTACAGACTATCTACAGACTATCTGCAGACTATATAGAGACTATCTACAGACTATATAGAGATTATCTACAGACTATATAGAGACTATCTACAGACTATCTACAGACTATCTACAGACTATCTGCAGACTATATAGAGACTATCTACAGACTATATAGAGATTATGTAAAGACTATATAGAGACTATCTACAGACTATCTACAGACTATCTGCAGACTATATAGAGACTATCTACAGACTATCTACAGACTATCTACAGACTATCTACAGACTATATAGAGACTATCTACAGACTATATAGAGACTATCTACAGACTATCTGCAGACTATCTGCAGACTATCTAAAGACTGTCTACAGACTGTCTACAGACTATATAGAGACTATCTACAGACTATATAGAGACTATCTACAGTCTATATAGAGGCTATCTACAGACTATATAGAGACTATCTACAGACTATATAGAGACTATCTACAGACTATATAGAGACTATCTACAGACTGTCTAAAGACTATCTACAGACTATCTACATACTGTCTAAAGACTATCTACAGACTGTCTACAGACTGTCTACAGACTGTCTAAAGACTATCTAAAGACTATCTACAGACAATAAAGAGACTATCTACAGACTATCTACAGACTATCTACAGACTATCTACAGACTATCTACAGACTATATAGAGACTATCTACAGACTATCTACAGACTATCTAAAGACTATCTACAGACTATCTACAGACTATCTACAGACTATCTACAGACTATATAGAGACTATCTACAGACTATATAGAGACTATCTACAGACTATCTGCTTACTATCTGCAGACTATCTAAAGACTGTCTACAGACTGTCTACAGCCTATATAGAGACTATCTACAGACTATCTACAGACTATCTACAGACTATATAGAGACTATCTACAGACAATATAGAGACTATCTACAGACTATATAGAGACTATCTACAGACTGTCTAAAGACTATCTACAGACTATATAGAGATTATCTACAGACTATATAGAGATTATCTACAGACTATATAGAGACTATCTACAGACTATCTACAGACTATCTGCAGACTATATAGAGACTATCTACAGACTATCTACAGACTATCTACAGACTATATAGAGACTATCTACAGACTATATAGAGACTATCTACAGACTCTATAGAGACTATCTACAGACTATCTACCGACTATCTACAGACTATATAGAGACTATCTACAGACTATATAGAGACTATCTACAGACTATCTGCAGACTATCTACAGACTATCTGCAGACTATCTAAAGACTATCTAAAGACTGTCTACAGACTGTCTACAGACTATATAGAGACTATCTACAGACTATCTACAGACTATCTACAGACTATATAGAGACTATCTACAGACTATATAGAGACTATCTACAGACTATATAGAGATTATCTACAGACTATATAGAGACTATCTACAGACTATCTACAGGCTATCTACAGACTATCTGCAGACTATATAGAGACTATCTACAGACTATATAGAGATTATCTACAGACTATATAGAGACTATCTACAGACTATCTACAGACTATCTGCAGACTATATAGAGACTATCTACAGACTATCTACAGACTATCTACAGACTATCTACAGACTATATAGAGACTATCTACAGACTATATAGAGACTATCTACAGACTATCTTCAGACTATCTGCAGACTATCTAAAGACTGTCTACAGACTGTCTACAGACTATATAGAGACTATCTACAGACTATCTACAGACTATCTACAGACTATATAGAGACTATCTACAGACTATATAGAGACTATCTACAGTCTATATAGAGGCTATCTACAGACTATATAGAGACTATCTACAGACTATATAGAGACTATCTACATACTATATAGAGACTATCTACAGACTGTCTAAAGACTATCTACAGACTATCTACATACTGTCTAAAGACTATCTACAGACTGTCTACAGACTGTCTACAGACTGTCTAAAGACTATCTAAAGACTATCTACAGACAATAAAGAGACTATCTACAGACTATCTACAGACTATCTACAGACTATCTACAGACTATCTACAGACTATATAGAGACTATCTACAGACTATCTACAGACTATCTAAAGACTATCTACAGACTATCTACAGACTATCTACAGACTATATAGAGACTATCTACAGACTATATAGAGACTATCTACAGACTATCTGCAGACTATCTGCAGACTATCTAAAGACTGTCTACAGACTGTCTACAGCCTATATAGAGACTATCTACAGACTATCTACAGACTATCTACAGACTATATAGAGACTATCTACAGACAATATAGAGACTATCTACAGACTATATAGAGACTATCTACAGACTATATAGAGACTATCTACAGACTATATCGAGACTATCTACAGACTATATAGAGACTATCTACAGACTGTCTAAAGACTATATAAAGAATATCTACAGACTATCTACAGACTGTCTAAAGACTATCTACAGACTATATAGAGATTATCTACAGACTATATAGAGATTATCTACAGACTATATAGAGACTATCTACAGACTATCTACAGACTATCTGCAGACTATATAGAGACTATCTACAGACTATCTACAGACTATCTACAGACTATATAGAGACTATCTACAGACTATATAGAGACTATCTAGAGACTATATAGAGACTATCTACAGACTATATAGAGACTATATACAGACTATCTACAGACTATATAGAGACTATCTACAGACTATCTACAGACTATCTACAGACTATCTGCAGACTATATAGAGACTATCTACAGACTATCTACAGACTATCTACAGACTATCTACAGACTATATAGAGACTATCTACAGACTATATAGAGACTATCTACAGACTATATAGAGACTATCTACAGACTATCTACAGACTATCTACAGACTATCTACAGACTATATAGAGACTATCTACAGACTATCTACAGACTATCTAAAGACTATCTACAGACTATCTACAGACTATCTACAGACTATATAGAGACTATCTACAGACTATATAGAGACTATCTACAGACTATCTGCAGACTATCTGCAGACTATCTAAAGACTGTCTACAGACTGTCTACAGCCTATATAGAGACTATCTACAGACTATCTACAGACTATCTACAGACTATATAGAGACTATCTACAGACAATATAGAGACTATCTACAGACTATATAGAGACTATCTACAGACTATATAGAGGCTATCTACAGACTATCTACAGACTATCTACAGACTGTCTGCAGACTATATAGAGACTATCTACAGACTATATAGAGATTATCTAAAGACTATATAGAGACTATCTAGAGACTATCTACAGACTATCTGCAGACTATATAGAGACTATCTACAGACTATCTACAGACTATCTACAGACTGTCTGCAGACTATATAGAGACTATCTACAGACTATATAGAGATTATCTAAAGACTATATAGAGACTATCTAGAGACTATCTACAGACTATCTACAGATTATCTACAGACTATATAGAGACTATCTACAGACAATATAGAGACTATCTACAGACTATATAGAGACTATCTACAGACTATATAGAGGCTATCTACAGACTATATAGAGACTATCTACAGACTATATCGAGACTATCTACAGACTATATAGAGACTATCTACAGACTGTCTAAAGACTATATAAAGAATATCTACAGACTATCTACAGACTGTCTAAAGACTATCTACAGACTATATAGAGATCATCTACAGACTATATAGAGATTATCTACAGACTATATAGAGACTATCTACAGACTATCTACAGACTATCTGCAGACTATATAGAGACTATCTACAGACTATCTACAGACTATCTACAGACTATATAGAGACTATCTACAGACTATATAGAGATTATCTACAGACTATATAGAGACTATCTACAGACTATCTACAGACTATCTACAGACTATATAGAGACTATCTACAGACTATATAGAGACTATCTACAGACTATATAGAGACTATCTACAGACTATCTACAGACTATCTACAGACTATCTACAGACTATATAGAGACTATCTACAGACTATATAGAGACTATCTACAGACTATCTACAGACTATCTACAGACTATCTACAGACTATATAGAGACTATCTACAGACTATATAGAGACTATCTACAGACTCTATAGAGACTATCTACAGACTATCTACCGACTATCTACAGACTATATAGAGACTATCTACAGACTATATAGAGACTATCTACAGACTATCTGCAGACTATCTACAGACTATCTGCAGACTATCTAAAGACTATCTAAAGACTGTCTACAGACTATATAGAGACTATCTACAGACTATCTACAGACTATCTACAGACTATATAGAGACTATCTACAGACTATATAGAGACTATCTACAGACTATATAGAGATTATCTACAGACTATATAGAGACTATCTACAGACTATCTACAGACTATCTACAGACTATCTGCAGACTATATAGAGACTATCTACAGACTATATAGAGATTATCTACAGACTATATAGAGACTATCTACAGACTATCTACAGACTATCTACAGACTATCTGCAGACTATATAGAGACTATCTACAGACTATATAGAGATTATGTAAAGACTATATAGAGACTATCTACAGACTATCTACAGACTATCTGCAGACTATATAGAGACTATCTACAGACTATCTACAGACTATCTACAGACTATCTACAGACTATATAGAGACTATCTACAGACTATATAGAGACTATCTACAGACTATCTGCAGACTATCTGCAGACTATCTAAAGACTGTCTACAGACTGTCTACAGACTATATAGAGACTATCTACAGACTATATAGAGACTATCTACAGTCTATATAGAGGCTATCTACAGACTATATAGAGACTATCTACAGACTATATAGAGACTATCTACAGACTATATAGAGACTATCTACAGACTGTCTAAAGACTATCTACAGACTATCTACATACTGTCTAAAGACTATCTACAGACTGTCTACAGACTGTCTACAGACTGTCTAAAGACTATCTAAAGACTATCTACAGACAATAAAGAGACTATCTACAGACTATCTACAGACTATCTACAGACTATCTACAGACTATCTACAGACTATATAGAGACTATCTACAGACTATCTACAGACTATCTAAAGACTATCTACAGACTATCTACAGACTATCTACAGACTATCTACAGACTATATAGAGACTATCTACAGACTATATAGAGACTATCTACAGACTATCTGCTTACTATCTGCAGACTATCTAAAGACTGTCTACAGACTGTCTACAGCCTATATAGAGACTATCTACAGACTATCTACAGACTATCTACAGACTATATAGAGACTATCTACAGACAATATAGAGACTATCTACAGACTATATAGAGACTATCTACAGACTATATAGAGGCTATCTACAGACTATATAGAGACTATCTACAGACTATATCGAGACTATCTACAGACTATATAGAGACTATCTACAGACTGTCTAAAGACTATCTACAGACTATATAGAGATTATCTACAGACTATATAGAGATTATCTACAGACTATATAGAGACTATCTACAGACTATCTACAGACTATCTGCAGACTATATAGAGACTATCTACAGACTATCTACAGACTATCTACAGACTATATAGAGACTATCTACAGACTATATAGAGACTATCTACAGACTCTATAGAGACTATCTACAGACTATCTACCGACTATCTACAGACTATATAGAGACTATCTACAGACTATATAGAGACTATCTACAGACTATCTGCAGACTATCTACAGACTATCTGCAGACTATCTAAAGACTATCTAAAGACTGTCTACAGACTGTCTACAGACTATATAGAGACTATCTACAGACTATCTACAGACTATCTACAGACTATATAGAGACTATCTACAGACTATATAGAGACTATCTACAGACTATATAGAGATTATCTACAGACTATATAGAGACTATCTACAGACTATCTACAGGCTATCTACAGACTATCTGCAGACTATATAGAGACTATCTACAGACTATATAGAGATTATCTACAGACTATATAGAGACTATCTACAGACTATCTACAGACTATCTGCAGACTATATAGAGACTATCTACAGACTATCTACAGACTATCTACAGACTATCTACAGACTATATAGAGACTATCTACAGACTATATAGAGACTATCTACAGACTATCTTCAGACTATCTGCAGACTATCTAAAGACTGTCTACAGACTGTCTACAGACTATATAGAGACTATCTACAGACTATCTACAGACTATCTACAGACTATATAGAGACTATCTACAGACTATATAGAGACTATCTACAGTCTATATAGAGGCTATCTACAGACTATATAGAGACTATCTACAGACTATATAGAGACTATCTACATACTATATAGAGACTATCTACAGACTGTCTAAAGACTATCTACAGACTATCTACATACTGTCTAAAGACTATCTACAGACTGTCTACAGACTGTCTACAGACTGTCTAAAGACTATCTAAAGACTATCTACAGACAATAAAGAGACTATCTACAGACTATCTACAGACTATCTACAGACTATCTACAGACTATCTACAGACTATATAGAGACTATCTACAGACTATCTACAGACTATCTAAAGACTATCTACAGACTATCTACAGACTATCTACAGACTATATAGAGACTATCTACAGACTATATAGAGACTATCTACAGACTATCTGCAGACTATCTGCAGACTATCTAAAGACTGTCTACAGACTGTCTACAGCCTATATAGAGACTATCTACAGACTATCTACAGACTATCTACAGACTATATAGAGACTATCTACAGACAATATAGAGACTATCTACAGACTATATAGAGACTATCTACAGACTATATAGAGGCTATCTACAGACTATATAGAGACTATCTACAGACTATATCGAGACTATCTACAGACTATATAGAGACTATCTACAGACTGTCTAAAGACTATATAAAGAATATCTACAGACTATCTACAGACTGTCTAAAGACTATCTACAGACTATATAGAGATTATCTACAGACTATATAGAGATTATCTACAGACTATATAGAGACTATCTACAGACTATCTACAGACTATCTGCAGACTATATAGAGACTATCTACAGACTATCTACAGACTATCTACAGACTATATAGAGACTATCTACAGACTATATAGAGACTATCTAGAGACTATATAGAGACTATCTACAGACTATATAGAGACTATATACAGACTATCTACAGACTATATAGAGACTATCTACAGACTATCTACAGACTATCTACAGACTATCTGCAGACTATATAGAGACTATCTACAGACTATCTACAGACTATCTACAGACTATCTACAGACTATATAGAGACTATCTACAGACTATATAGAGACTATCTACAGACTATATAGAGACTATCTACAGACTATCTACAGACTATCTACAGACTATCTACAGACTATATAGAGACTATCTACAGACTATCTACAGACTATCTAAAGACTATCTACAGACTATCTACAGACTATCTACAGACTATATAGAGACTATCTACAGACTATATAGAGACTATCTACAGACTATCTGCAGACTATCTGCAGACTATCTAAAGACTGTCTACAGACTGTCTACAGCCTATATAGAGACTATCTACAGACTATCTACAGACTATCTACAGACTATATAGAGACTATCTACAGACAATATAGAGACTATCTACAGACTATATAGAGACTATCTACAGACTATATAGAGGCTATCTACAGACTATCTACAGACTATCTACAGACTGTCTGCAGACTATATAGAGACTATCTACAGACTATATAGAGATTATCTAAAGACTATATAGAGACTATCTAGAGACTATCTACAGACTATCTGCAGACTATATAGAGACTATCTACAGACTATCTACAGACTATCTACAGACTGTCTGCAGACTATATAGAGACTATCTACAGACTATATAGAGATTATCTAAAGACTATATAGAGACTATCTAGAGACTATCTACAGACTATCTACAGATTATCTACAGACTATATAGAGACTATCTACAGACAATATAGAGACTATCTACAGACTATATAGAGACTATCTACAGACTATATAGAGGCTATCTACAGACTATATAGAGACTATCTACAGACTATATCGAGACTATCTACAGACTATATAGAGACTATCTACAGACTGTCTAAAGACTATATAAAGAATATCTACAGACTATCTACAGACTGTCTAAAGACTATCTACAGACTATATAGAGATCATCTACAGACTATATAGAGATTATCTACAGACTATATAGAGACTATCTACAGACTATCTACAGACTATCTGCAGACTATATAGAGACTATCTACAGACTATCTACAGACTATCTACAGACTATATAGAGACTATCTACAGACTATATAGAGACTATCTAGAGACTATATAGAGACTATCTACAGACTATATAGAGACTATCTACAGACTATCTACAGACTATCTACAGACTATCTGCAGACTATATAGAGACTATCTACAGACTATCTACAGACTATCTACAGACTATATAGAGACTATCTACAGACTATATAGAGACTATCTACAGACTATCTACAGACTATCTACAGACTATCTACAGACTATATAGAGACTATCTACAGACTATATAGAGACTATCTACAGACTCTATAGAGACTATCTACAGACTATCTACCGACTATCTACAGACTATATAGAGACTATCTACAGACTATATAGAGACTATCTACAGACTATCTGCAGACTATCTACAGACTATCTGCAGACTATCTAAAGACTATCTAAAGACTGTCTACAGACTATATAGAGACTATCTACAGACTATCTACAGACTATCTACAGACTATATAGAGACTATCTACAGACTATATAGAGACTATCTACAGACTATATAGAGATTATCTACAGACTATATAGAGACTATCTACAGACTATCTACAGACTATCTACAGACTATCTGCAGACTATATAGAGACTATCTACAGACTATATAGAGATTATCTACAGACTATATAGAGACTATCTACAGACTATCTACAGACTATCTACAGACTATCTGCAGACTATATAGAGACTATCTACAGACTATATAGAGATTATGTAAAGACTATATAGAGACTATCTACAGACTATCTACAGACTATCTGCAGACTATATAGAGACTATCTACAGACTATCTACAGACTATCTACAGACTATCTACAGACTATATAGAGACTATCTACAGACTATATAGAGACTATCTACAGACTATCTGCAGACTATCTGCAGACTATCTAAAGACTGTCTACAGACTGTCTACAGACTATATAGAGACTATCTACAGACTATATAGAGACTATCTACAGTCTATATAGAGGCTATCTACAGACTATATAGAGACTATCTACAGACTATATAGAGACTATCTACAGACTATATAGAGACTATCTACAGACTGTCTAAAGACTATCTACAGACTATCTACATACTGTCTAAAGACTATCTACAGACTGTCTACAGACTGTCTACAGACTGTCTAAAGACTATCTAAAGACTATCTACAGACAATAAAGAGACTATCTACAGACTATCTACAGACTATCTACAGACTATCTACAGACTATCTACAGACTATATAGAGACTATCTACAGACTATCTACAGACTATCTAAAGACTATCTACAGACTATCTACAGACTATCTACAGACTATCTACAGACTATATAGAGACTATCTACAGACTATATAGAGACTATCTACAGACTATCTGCTTACTATCTGCAGACTATCTAAAGACTGTCTACAGACTGTCTACAGCCTATATAGAGACTATCTACAGACTATCTACAGACTATCTACAGACTATATAGAGACTATCTACAGACAATATAGAGACTATCTACAGACTATATAGAGACTATCTACAGACTATATAGAGGCTATCTACAGACTATATAGAGACTATCTACAGACTATATCGAGACTATCTACAGACTATATAGAGACTATCTACAGACTGTCTAAAGACTATCTACAGACTATATAGAGATTATCTACAGACTATATAGAGATTATCTACAGACTATATAGAGACTATCTACAGACTATCTACAGACTATCTGCAGACTATATAGAGACTATCTACAGACTATCTACAGACTATCTACAGACTATATAGAGACTATCTACAGACTATATAGAGACTATCTACAGACTCTATAGAGACTATCTACAGACTATCTACCGACTATCTACAGACTATATAGAGACTATCTACAGACTATATAGAGACTATCTACAGACTATCTGCAGACTATCTACAGACTATCTGCAGACTATCTAAAGACTATCTAAAGACTGTCTACAGACTGTCTACAGACTATATAGAGACTATCTACAGACTATCTACAGACTATCTACAGACTATATAGAGACTATCTACAGACTATATAGAGACTATCTACAGACTATATAGAGATTATCTACAGACTATATAGAGACTATCTACAGACTATCTACAGGCTATCTACAGACTATCTGCAGACTATATAGAGACTATCTACAGACTATATAGAGATTATCTACAGACTATATAGAGACTATCTACAGACTATCTACAGACTATCTGCAGACTATATAGAGACTATCTACAGACTATCTACAGACTATCTACAGACTATCTACAGACTATATAGAGACTATCTACAGACTATATAGAGACTATCTACAGACTATCTTCAGACTATCTGCAGACTATCTAAAGACTGTCTACAGACTGTCTACAGACTATATAGAGACTATCTACAGACTATCTACAGACTATCTACAGACTATATAGAGACTATCTACAGACTATATAGAGACTATCTACAGTCTATATAGAGGCTATCTACAGACTATATAGAGACTATCTACAGACTATATAGAGACTATCTACATACTATATAGAGACTATCTACAGACTGTCTAAAGACTATCTACAGACTATCTACATACTGTCTAAAGACTATCTACAGACTGTCTACAGACTGTCTACAGACTGTCTAAAGACTATCTAAAGACTATCTACAGACAATAAAGAGACTATCTACAGACTATCTACAGACTATCTACAGACTATCTACAGACTATCTACAGACTATATAGAGACTATCTACAGACTATCTACAGACTATCTAAAGACTATCTACAGACTATCTACAGACTATCTACAGACTATATAGAGACTATCTACAGACTATATAGAGACTATCTACAGACTATCTGCAGACTATCTGCAGACTATCTAAAGACTGTCTACAGACTGTCTACAGCCTATATAGAGACTATCTACAGACTATCTACAGACTATCTACAGACTATATAGAGACTATCTACAGACAATATAGAGACTATCTACAGACTATATAGAGACTATCTACAGACTATATAGAGGCTATCTACAGACTATATAGAGACTATCTACAGACTATATCGAGACTATCTACAGACTATATAGAGACTATCTACAGACTGTCTAAAGACTATATAAAGAATATCTACAGACTATCTACAGACTGTCTAAAGACTATCTACAGACTATATAGAGATTATCTACAGACTATATAGAGATTATCTACAGACTATATAGAGACTATCTACAGACTATCTACAGACTATCTGCAGACTATATAGAGACTATCTACAGACTATCTACAGACTATCTACAGACTATATAGAGACTATCTACAGACTATATAGAGACTATCTAGAGACTATATAGAGACTATCTACAGACTATATAGAGACTATATACAGACTATCTACAGACTATATAGAGACTATCTACAGACTATCTACAGACTATCTACAGACTATCTGCAGACTATATAGAGACTATCTACAGACTATCTACAGACTATCTACAGACTATCTACAGACTATATAGAGACTATCTACAGACTATATAGAGACTATCTACAGACTATATAGAGACTATCTACAGACTATCTACAGACTATCTACAGACTATCTACAGACTATATAGAGACTATCTACAGACTATCTACAGACTATCTAAAGACTATCTACAGACTATCTACAGACTATCTACAGACTATATAGAGACTATCTACAGACTATATAGAGACTATCTACAGACTATCTGCAGACTATCTGCAGACTATCTAAAGACTGTCTACAGACTGTCTACAGCCTATATAGAGACTATCTACAGACTATCTACAGACTATCTACAGACTATATAGAGACTATCTACAGACAATATAGAGACTATCTACAGACTATATAGAGACTATCTACAGACTATATAGAGGCTATCTACAGACTATCTACAGACTATCTACAGACTGTCTGCAGACTATATAGAGACTATCTACAGACTATATAGAGATTATCTAAAGACTATATAGAGACTATCTAGAGACTATCTACAGACTATCTGCAGACTATATAGAGACTATCTACAGACTATCTACAGACTATCTACAGACTGTCTGCAGACTATATAGAGACTATCTACAGACTATATAGAGATTATCTAAAGACTATATAGAGACTATCTAGAGACTATCTACAGACTATCTACAGATTATCTACAGACTATATAGAGACTATCTACAGACAATATAGAGACTATCTACAGACTATATAGAGACTATCTACAGACTATATAGAGGCTATCTACAGACTATATAGAGACTATCTACAGACTATATCGAGACTATCTACAGACTATATAGAGACTATCTACAGACTGTCTAAAGACTATATAAAGAATATCTACAGACTATCTACAGACTGTCTAAAGACTATCTACAGACTATATAGAGATCATCTACAGACTATATAGAGATTATCTACAGACTATATAGAGACTATCTACAGACTATCTACAGACTATCTGCAGACTATATAGAGACTATCTACAGACTATCTACAGACTATCTACAGACTATATAGAGACTATCTACAGACTATATAGAGACTATCTAGAGACTATATAGAGACTATCTACAGACTATATAGAGACTATCTACAGACTATCTACAGACTATCTACAGACTATCTGCAGACTATATAGAGACTATCTACAGACTATCTACAGACTATCTACAGACTATATAGAGACTATCTACAGACTATATAGAGACTATCTACAGACTATCTACAGACTATCTACAGACTATCTACAGACTATATAGAGACTATCTACAGACTATATAGAGACTATCTACAGACTCTATAGAGACTATCTACAGACTATCTACCGACTATCTACAGACTATATAGAGACTATCTACAGACTATATAGAGACTATCTACAGACTATCTGCAGACTATCTACAGACTATCTGCAGACTATCTAAAGACTATCTAAAGACTGTCTACAGACTATATAGAGACTATCTACAGACTATCTACAGACTATCTACAGACTATATAGAGACTATCTACAGACTATATAGAGACTATCTACAGACTATATAGAGATTATCTACAGACTATATAGAGACTATCTACAGACTATCTACAGACTATCTACAGACTATCTGCAGACTATATAGAGACTATCTACAGACTATATAGAGATTATCTACAGACTATATAGAGACTATCTACAGACTATCTACAGACTATCTACAGACTATCTGCAGACTATATAGAGACTATCTACAGACTATATAGAGATTATGTAAAGACTATATAGAGACTATCTACAGACTATCTACAGACTATCTGCAGACTATATAGAGACTATCTACAGACTATCTACAGACTATCTACAGACTATCTACAGACTATATAGAGACTATCTACAGACTATATAGAGACTATCTACAGACTATCTGCAGACTATCTGCAGACTATCTAAAGACTGTCTACAGACTGTCTACAGACTATATAGAGACTATCTACAGACTATATAGAGACTATCTACAGTCTATATAGAGGCTATCTACAGACTATATAGAGACTATCTACAGACTATATAGAGACTATCTACAGACTATATAGAGACTATCTACAGACTGTCTAAAGACTATCTACAGACTATCTACATACTGTCTAAAGACTATCTACAGACTGTCTACAGACTGTCTACAGACTGTCTAAAGACTATCTAAAGACTATCTACAGACAATAAAGAGACTATCTACAGACTATCTACAGACTATCTACAGACTATCTACAGACTATCTACAGACTATATAGAGACTATCTACAGACTATCTACAGACTATCTAAAGACTATCTACAGACTATCTACAGACTATCTACAGACTATCTACAGACTATATAGAGACTATCTACAGACTATATAGAGACTATCTACAGACTATCTGCTTACTATCTGCAGACTATCTAAAGACTGTCTACAGACTGTCTACAGCCTATATAGAGACTATCTACAGACTATCTACAGACTATCTACAGACTATATAGAGACTATCTACAGACAATATAGAGACTATATAGAGACTATCTACAGACAATATAGAGACTATCTACAGACTATATAGAGACTATCTACAGACTATATAGAGGCTATCTACAGACTATATAGAGACTATCTACAGACTATATCGAGACTATCTACAGACTATATAGAGACTATCTACAGACTGTCTAAAGACTATCTACAGACTATATAGAGATTATCTACAGACTATATAGAGATTATCTACAGACTATATAGAGACTATCTACAGACTATCTACAGACTATCTGCAGACTATATAGAGACTATCTACAGACTATCTACAGACTATCTACAGACTATATAGAGACTATCTACAGACTATATAGAGACTATCTACAGACTCTATAGAGACTATCTACAGACTATCTACCGACTATCTACAGACTATATAGAGACTATCTACAGACTATATAGAGACTATCTACAGACTATCTGCAGACTATCTACAGACTATCTGCAGACTATCTAAAGACTATCTAAAGACTGTCTACAGACTGTCTACAGACTATATAGAGACTATCTACAGACTATCTACAGACTATCTACAGACTATATAGAGACTATCTACAGACTATATAGAGACTATCTACAGACTATATAGAGATTATCTACAGACTATATAGAGACTATCTACAGACTATCTACAGGCTATCTACAGACTATCTGCAGACTATATAGAGACTATCTACAGACTATATAGAGATTATCTACAGACTATATAGAGACTATCTACAGACTATCTACAGACTATCTGCAGACTATATAGAGACTATCTACAGACTATCTACAGACTATCTACAGACTATCTACAGACTATATAGAGACTATCTACAGACTATATAGAGACTATCTACAGACTATCTTCAGACTATCTGCAGACTATCTAAAGACTGTCTACAGACTGTCTACAGACTATATAGAGACTATCTACAGACTATCTACAGACTATCTACAGACTATATAGAGACTATCTACAGACTATATAGAGACTATCTACAGTCTATATAGAGGCTATCTACAGACTATATAGAGACTATCTACAGACTATATAGAGACTATCTACATACTATATAGAGACTATCTACAGACTGTCTAAAGACTATCTACAGACTATCTACATACTGTCTAAAGACTATCTACAGACTGTCTACAGACTGTCTACAGACTGTCTAAAGACTATCTAAAGACTATCTACAGACAATAAAGAGACTATCTACAGACTATCTACAGACTATCTACAGACTATCTACAGACTATCTACAGACTATATAGAGACTATCTACAGACTATCTACAGACTATCTAAAGACTATCTACAGACTATCTACAGACTATCTACAGACTATATAGAGACTATCTACAGACTATATAGAGACTATCTACAGACTATCTGCAGACTATCTGCAGACTATCTAAAGACTGTCTACAGACTGTCTACAGCCTATATAGAGACTATCTACAGACTATCTACAGACTATCTACAGACTATATAGAGACTATCTACAGACAATATAGAGACTATCTACAGACTATATAGAGACTATCTACAGACTATATA
Source organism: Salmo salar (assembly GCF_965601325.2). Taxonomy (NCBI): domain Eukaryota; kingdom Metazoa; phylum Chordata; class Actinopteri; order Salmoniformes; family Salmonidae; genus Salmo; species Salmo salar. The sequence continues at coordinate 12,212,586 of NC_138297.1, read as the reverse complement.
GAGGCTATCTACAGACTATATAGAGACTATCTACAGACTATATCGAGACTATCTACAGACTATATAGAGACTATCTACAGACTGTCTAAAGACTATATAAAGAATATCTACAGACTATCTACAGACTGTCTAAAGACTATCTACAGACTATATAGAGATTATCTACAGACTATATAGAGATTATCTACAGACTATATAGAGACTATCTACAGACTATCTACAGACTATCTGCAGACTATATAGAGACTATCTACAGACTATCTACAGACTATCTACAGACTATATAGAGACTATCTACAGACTATATAGAGACTATCTAGAGACTATATAGAGACTATCTACAGACTATATAGAGACTATATACAGACTATCTACAGACTATATAGAGACTATCTACAGACTATCTACAGACTATCTACAGACTATCTGCAGACTATATAGAGACTATCTACAGACTATCTACAGACTATCTACAGACTATCTACAGACTATATAGAGACTATCTACAGACTATATAGAGACTATCTACAGACTATATAGAGACTATCTACAGACTATCTACAGACTATCTACAGACTATCTACAGACTATATAGAGACTATCTACAGACAATAAAGAGACTATCTACAGACTATCTACAGACTATCTACAGACTATCTACAGACTATCTACAGACTATATAGAGACTATCTACAGACTATCTACAGACTATCTAAAGACTATCTACAGACTATCTACAGACTATCTACAGACTATATAGAGACTATCTACAGACTATATAGAGACTATCTACAGACTATCTGCAGACTATCTGCAGACTATCTAAAGACTGTCTACAGACTGTCTACAGCCTATATAGAGACTATCTACAGACTATCTACAGACTATCTACAGACTATATAGAGACTATCTACAGACAATATAGAGACTATCTACAGACTATATAGAGACTATCTACAGACTATATAGAGGCTATCTACAGACTATATAGAGACTATCTACAGACTATCTACAGACTATATAGAGACTATCTAGAGACTATATAGAGACTATCTACAGACTATATAGAGACTATATACAGACTATCTACAGACTATATAGAGACTATCTACAGACTATCTACAGACTATCTACAGACTATCTGCAGACTATATAGAGACTATCTACAGACTATCTACAGACTATCTACAGACTATCTACAGACTATATAGAGACTATCTACAGACTATCTACAGACTATCTACAGACTATATAGAGACTATCTACAGACTATATAGAGACTATCTACAGACTATCTACAGACTATCTGCAGACTATATAGAGACTATCTACAGACTATCTACAGACTATCTGCAGACTATCTGCAGACTATCTAAAGACTGTCTACAGACTGTCTACAGACTATATAGAGACTATCTACAGACTATCTACAGACTATCTACAGACTATATAGAGACTATCTACAGACTATATAGAGGCTATCTACAGACTATATAGAGACTATCTACAGACTATATCGAGACTATCTACAGACTATATAGAGACTATCTACAGACTGTCTAAAGACTATATAAAGAATATCTACAGACTATCTACAGACTGTCTAAAGACTATCTACAGACTATATAGAGATTATCTACAGACTATATAGAGATTATCTACAGACTATATAGAGACTATCTACAGACTATCTACAGACTATCTGCAGACTATATAGAGACTATGTACAGACTATCTACAGACTATCTACAGACTATATAGAGACTATCTACAGACTATATAGAGACTATCTAGAGACTATATAGAGACTATCTACAGACTATATAGAGACTATATACAGACTATCTACAGACTATATAGAGACTATCTACAGACTATCTACAGACTATCTACAGACTATCTGCAGACTATATAGAGACTATCTACAGACTATCTACAGACTATCTACAGACTATCTACAGACTATATAGAGACTATCTACAGACTATATAGAGACTATCTACAGACTATATAGAGACTATCTACAGACTATCTACAGACTATCTACAGACTATCTACAGACTATATAGAGACTATCTACAGACTATATAGAGACTATCTACAGACTATATAGAGACTATCTACAGACTATCTACAGACTATCTACAGACTATCTGCAGACTATCTGCAGACTATCTAAAGACTGTCTACAGACTGTCTACAGACTATATAGAGACTATCTACAGACTATCTACAGACTATCTACAGACTATATAGAGACTATCTACAGACTATATAGAGACTATCTACAGTCTATATAGAGGCTATCTACAGACTATATAGAGACTATCTACAGACTATATAGAGACTATCTACAGACTATATAGAGACTATCTACAGACTGTCTAAAGACTATCTACAGACTATCTACATACTGTCTAAAGACTATCTACAGACTGTCTACAGACTGTCTACAGACTGTCTAAAGACTATCTAAAGACTATCTACAGACAATAAAGAGACTATCTACAGACTATCTACAGACTATCTACAGACTATCTACAGACTATCTACAGACTATATAGAGACTATCTACAGACTATCTAAAGACTATCTACAGACTATCTACAGACTATCTACAGACTATATAGAGACTATCTACAGACTATATAGAGACTATCTACAGACTATCTGCAGACTATCTGCAGACTATCTAAAGACTGTCTACAGACTGTCTACAGCCTATATAGAGACTATCTACAGACTATCTACAGATTATCTACAGACTATATAGAGACTATCTACAGACAATATAGAGACTATCTACAGACTATATAGAGACTATCTACAGACTGTCTAAAGACTATATAAAGAATATCTACAGACTATCTACAGACTGTCTAAAGACTATCTACAGACTATATAGAGATTATCTACAGACTATATAGAGATTATCTACAGACTATATAGAGACTATCTACAGACTATATAGAGACTATCTACAGACTATCTACAGACTATCTGCAGACTATATAGAGACTATCTACAGACTATCTACAGACTATCTACAGACTATATAGAGACTATCTACAGACTATATAGAGACTATCTAGAGACTATATAGAGACTATCTACAGACTATATAGAGACTATCTACAGACTATCTACAGACTATCTACAGACTATCTACAGACTATCTACAGACTATCTACAGACTATCTGCAGACTATATAGAGACTATCTACAGACTATATAGAGACTATCTACAGACTATATAGAGACTATCTACAGACTATATAGAGACTATCTACAGACTATCTACAGACTATCTACAGACTATCTACAGACTATCTACAGACTATCTACAGACTATATAGAGACTATCTACAGACTATATAGAGACTATCTACAGACTATCTACAGACTATCTACAGACTATCTACAGACTATATAGAGACTATCTACAGCCTATATAGAGACTATCTACAGACTCTATAGAGACTATCTACAGACTATCTACCGACTATCTACAGACTATATAGAGACTATCTACAGACTATATAGAGACTATCTACAGACTATCTGCAGACTATCTACAGACTATCTGCAGACTATCTAAAGACTATCTAAAGACTGTCTACAGACTGTCTACAGACTATATAGAGACTATCTACAGACTATCTACAGACTATCTACAGACTATATAGAGACTATCTACAGACTATATAGAGACTATCTACAGACTATATAGAGACTATCTACAGACTATATAGAGATTATCTACAGACTATATAGAGACTATCTACAGACTATCTACAGACTATCTACAGACTATCTGCAGACTATATAGAGACTATCTACAGACTATATAGAGATTATCTACAGACTATATAGAGACTATCTACAGACTATCTACAGACTATCTACAGACTATCTGCAGACTATATAGAGACTATCTACAGACTATATAGAGATTATGTAAAGACTATATAGAGACTATCTACAGACTATCTACAGACTATCTGCAGACTATATAGAGACTATCTACAGACTATCTACAGACTATCTACAGACTATCTACAGACTATATAGAGACTATCTACAGACTATATAGAGACTATCTACAGACTATCTGCAGACTATCTGCAGACTATCTAAAGACTGTCTACAGACTGTCTACAGACTATATAGAGACTATCTACAGACTATCTACAGACTATCTACAGACTATATAGAGACTATCTACAGACAATATAGAGACTATCTACAGTCTATATAGAGGCTATCTACAGACTATATAGAGACTATCTACAGACTATATAGAGACTATCTACAGCTACAGACTATATAGAGACTATCTACAGACTATATAGAGACTATCTACAGTCTATATAGAGGCTATCTACAGACTATATAGAGACTATCTACAGACTATATAGAGACTATCTACAGACTATATAGAGACTATCTACAGACTGTCTAAAGACTATCTACAGACTATCTACATACTGTCTAAAGAATATCTACAGACTGTCTACAGACTGTCTACAGACTGTCTAAAGACTATCTAAAGACTATCTACAGACAATAAAGAGACTATCTACAGACTAACTACAGACTATCTACAGACTATCTACAGACTATCTACAGACTATATAGAGACTATCTACAGACTATCTACAGACTATCTACAGACTATATAGAGACTATCTACAGACAATATAGAGACTATCTACAGACTATATAGAGACTATCTACAGACTATATAGAGGCTATCTACAGACTATATAGAGACTATCTACAGACTATATCGAGACTATCTACAGACTATATAGAGACTATCTACAGACTGTCTAAAGACTATATAAAGAATATCTACAGACTATCTACAGACTGTCTAAAGACTATCTACAGACTATATAGAGATTATCTACAGACTATATAGAGACTATCTACAGACTATCTACAGACTATATAGAGACTATCTACAGACTATCTACAGACTATCTACAGACTATCTACAGACTATATAGTGACTATCTACAGACTATCTACAGACTATCTACAGACTATCTGCAGACTATCTGCAGACTATCTAAAGACTGTCTACAGACTGTCTACAGACTATATAGAAACTATCTACAGACTATCTACAGACTATCTACAGACTATATAGAGACTATCTACAGACTATATAGAGACTATCTACAGACTATATAGAGACTATCTACAGTCTATATGGAGGCTATCTACAGACTATATAGAGACTATCTGCAGACTATATAGAGACTATCTACAGACTATCTACAGACTATCTACAGACTATCTACAGACTATCTACAGACTATATAGAGACTATCTACAGACTATCTACAGACTATCTGCAGACTATCTGCAGACTATCTAAAGACTGTCTACAGACTGTCTACAAACTACATAGAAACTATCTACAGACAATCTACAGACTATCTACAGACTATATAGAGACTATCTACAGACTATATAGAGACTATCTACAGACTATATAGAGACTATCTACAGACTGTCTAAAGACTATCTACAGACTATCTACATACTGTCTAAAGACTATCTACAGACTGTCTACAGACTGTCTACAGACTGTCTAAAGACTATCTAAAGACTATCTACAGACTATCTACAGACTATAAAGAGACTATCTACAGACTATCTACAGACTATCTACAGACTATCTACAGACTATATAGAGACTATATAGAGACTATCTACAGACTATCTACAGACTATATAGAGACTATCTACAGACTATCTACAGACTATTTACAGACTATCTACAGACTATATAGAGACTATCTACAGACTATCTACAGACTATCTACAGACTATCAACAGACTATCTACAGACTATATAGAGACTATCTACAGACTATATAGAGACTATCTACAGTCTATATGGAGGCTATCTACAGACTATATACAGACTATCTGCAGACTATATAGAGACTATCTACAGACTATCTACAGACTATCTACAGACTATCTACAGACTATCTACAGACTATATAGAGACTATCTACAGACTATCTACAGACTATCTGCAGACTATCTGCAGACTATCTAAAGACTGTCTACAGACTGTCTACAGACTACATAGAGACTATCTACAGACTATCTACAGACTATCTACAGACTATATAGAGACTATCTACAGACTATATAGAGACTATCTACAGACTATATAGAGACTATCTACAGACTGTCTAAAGACTATCTACAGACTATCTACATACTGTCTAAAGACTATCTACAGACTGTCTACAGACTGTCTACAGACTGTCTAGAGACTATCTACAGACTATCTACAGACTATCTACAGACTATATAGAGACTATCTACAGACTATCTACAGACTATCTACAGACTATCTACAGACTATATAGAGACTATATAGAGACTATCTACAGACTATCTACAGACTATATAGAGACTATCTACAGACTATCTACAGACTATTTACAGACTATCTACAGACTATATAGAGACTATCTACAGACTATCTACAGACTATCTACAGACTATCAACAGACTATCTACAGACTATATAGAGACTATCTACAGACTATATAGAGACTATCTACAGACTATCTACAGACTATATACAGACTATCTACTGACTATCTACAGACTATCGACAGACTATATAGAGACTATCTTCAGACTATCTACAGACTATCTACAGACTATATAGAGACTATCTACAGACTATATAGAGACTATCTACAGACTATCTACAGACTATATAGAGATTATCTACAGACTATATAGAGATTATCTACAGACTATATAGAGACTATCTACAGACTATCTACAGACTATCTACAGACTATCTGCAGACTATATAGAGACTATCTACAGACTACATAGAGATTATCTAAAGACTATATAGAGACTATCTACAGACTATCTACAGACTATCTGCAGACTATCTGCAGACTATATAGAGACTATCTACAGACTATCGACAGACTATATAGAGACTATCTTCAGACTATCTACAGACTATCTACAGACTATATAGAGACTATCTACAGACTATATAGAGACTATCTACAGACTATCTACAGACTATATAGAGATTATCTACAGACTATATAGAGATTATCTACAGACTATATAGAGACTATCTACAGACTATCTACAGACTATCTACAGACTATCTGCAGACTATATAGAGACTATCTACAGACTATATAGAGACTATCTACAGACTATCTACAGACTATCTACAGACTATCTGCAGACTATATAGAGACTATCTACAGACTATCTACAGACTATCTACAGACTATATAGAGACTATCTACAGACTATATAGAGACTATCTACAGACTATCTACAGACTATCTGCAGACTATCTAAAGACTGTCTACAGACTGTCTACAGACTATATAGAGACTATCTACAGACTATCTACAGACTATCTACAGACTATATAGAGACTATCTACAGACTATATAGAGACTATCTAGAGACTATATAGAGACTATCTACAGACTATATAGAGACTATCTACAGACTATCTACAGACTATCTACAGACTATCTACAGACTATCTACAGACTATCTACAGACTATCTGCAGACTATATAGAGACTATCTACAGACTATATAGAGACTATCTACAGACTATATAGAGACTATCTACAGACTATATAGAGACTATCTACAGACTATATAGAGACTATCTACAGACTATCTACAGACTATCTACAGACTATCTACAGACTATATAGAGACTATCTACAGACTATATAGAGACTATCTACAGACTATCTACAGACTATCTACAGACTATCTACAGACTATATAGAGACTATCTACAGCCTATATAGAGACTATCTACAGACTCTATAGAGACTATCTACAGACTATCTACCGACTATCTACAGACTATATAGAGACTATCTACAGACTATATAGAGACTATCTACAGACTATCTGCAGACTATCTACAGACTATCTGCAGACTATCTAAAGACTATCTAAAGACTGTCTACAGACTGTCTACAGACTATATAGAGACTATCTACAGACTATCTACAGACTATCTACAGACTATATAGAGACTATCTACAGACTATATAGAGACTATCTACAGACTATATAGAGACTATCTACAGACTATATAGGCTACAGACTATATAGAGACTATCTACAGACTATCTACAGACTATCTACAGACTATCTGCAGACTATATAGAGACTATCTACAGACTATATAGAGATTATCTACAGACTATATAGAGACTATCTACAGACTATCTACAGACTATCTACAGACTATCTGCAGACTATATAGAGACTATCTACAGACTATATAGAGATTATGTAAAGACTATCTACAGACTATATAGAGACTATCTACAGACTATCTGCAGACTATCTGCAGACTATCTAAAGACTGTCTACAGACTGTCTACAGACTATATAGAGACTATCTACAGACTATCTACAGACTATCTGCAGACTATATAGAGACTATCTACAGACTATCTACAGACTATCTACAGACTATCTACAGACTATATAGAGACTATCTACAGACTATATAGAGACTATCTACAGACTATCTGCAGACTATCTGCAGACTATCTAGACTGTCTACAGACTGTCTACAGACTATATAGAGACTATCTACAGACTATCTACAGACTATCTACAGACTATATAGAGACTATCTACAGACTATATAGAGACTATCTACAGTCTATATAGAGGCTATCTACAGACTATATAGAGACTATCTACAGACTATATAGAGACTATCTACAGACTATATAGAGACTATCTACAGACTGTCTAAAGACTATCTACAGACTATCTACATACTGTCTAAAGAATATCTACAGACTGTCTACAGACTGTCTACAGACTGTCTAAAGACTATCTAAAGACTATCTACAGACAATAAAGAGACTATCTACAGACTAACTACAGACTATCTACAGACTATCTACAGACTATCTACAGACTATATAGAGACTATCTACAGACTATCTACAGACTATCTACAGACTATATAGAGACTATCTACAGACAATATAGAGACTATCTACAGACTATATAGAGACTATCTACAGACTATATAGAGGCTATCTACAGACTATATAGAGACTATCTACAGACTATATCGAGACTATCTACAGACTATATAGAGACTATCTACAGACTGTCTAAAGACTATATAAAGAATATCTACAGACTATCTACAGACTGTCTAAAGACTATCTACAGACTATATAGAGATTATCTACAGACTATATAGAGACTATCTACAGACTATCTACAGACTATATAGAGACTATCTACAGACTATCTACAGACTATCTACAGACTATCTACAGACTATATAGTGACTATCTACAGACTATCTACAGACTATCTACAGACTATCTGCAGACTATCTGCAGACTATCTAAAGACTGTCTACAGACTGTCTACAGACTATATAGAAACTATCTACAGACTATCTACAGACTATCTACAGACTATATAGAGACTATCTACAGACTATATAGAGACTATCTACAGACTATATAGAGACTATCTACAGTCTATATGGAGGCTATCTACAGACTATATAGAGACTATCTGCAGACTATATAGAGACTATCTACAGACTATCTACAGACTATCTACAGACTATCTACAGACTATCTACAGACTATATAGAGACTATCTACAGACTATCTACAGACTATCTGCAGACTATCTGCAGACTATCTAAAGACTGTCTACAGACTGTCTACAAACTACATAGAAACTATCTACAGACAATCTACAGACTATCTAAAGACTATATAGAGACTATCTACAGACTATATAGAGACTATCTACAGACTATATAGAGACTATCTACAGACTGTCTAAAGACTATCTACAGACTATCTACATACTGTCTAAAGACTATCTACAGACTGTCTACAGACTGTCTACAGACTGTCTAAAGACTATCTAAAGACTATCTACAGACTATCTACAGACTATAAAGAGACTATCTACAGACTATCTACAGACTATCTACAGACTATCTACAGACTATATAGAGACTATATAGAGACTATCTACAGACTATCTACAGACTATATAGAGACTATCTACAGACTATCTACAGACTATTTACAGACTATCTACAGACTATATAGAGACTATCTACAGACTATCTACAGACTATCTACAGACTATCTACAGACTATCTACAGACTATATAGAGACTATCTACAGACTATATAGAGACTATCTACAGACTATCTACAGACTATATACAGACTATCTACTGACTATCTACAGACTATCGACAGACTATATAGAGACTATCTTCAGACTATCTACAGACTATCTACAGACTATATAGAGACTATCTACAGACTATATAGAGACTATCTACAGACTATCTACAGACTATATAGAGATTATCTACAGACTATATAGAGATTATCTACAGACTATATAGAGACTATCTACAGACTATCTACAGACTATCTACAGACTATCTGCAGACTATATAGAGACTATCTACAGACTACATAGAGATTATCTAAAGACTATATAGAGACTATCTACAGACTATCTACAGACTATCTGCAGACTATCTGCAGACTATATAGAGACTATCTACAGACTATCGACAGACTATATAGAGACTATCTTCAGACTATCTACAGACTATCTACAGACTATATAGAGACTATCTACAGACTATATAGAGACTATCTACAGACTATCTACAGACTATATAGAGATTATCTACAGACTATATAGAGATTATCTACAGACTATATAGAGACTATCTACAGACTATCTACAGACTATCTACAGACTATCTGCAGACTATATAGAGACTATCTACAGACTATATAGAGACTATCTACAGACTATCTACAGACTATCTACAGACTATCTGCAGACTATATAGAGACTATCTACAGACTATCTACAGACTATCTACAGACTATATAGAGACTATCTACAGACTATATAGAGACTATCTACAGACTATCTACAGACTATCTGCAGACTATCTAAAGACTGTCTACAGACTGTCTACAGACTATATAGAGACTATCTACAGACTATCTACAGACTATCTACAGACTATATAGAGACTATCTACAGACTATATAGAGACTATCTACAGTCTATATAGAGATTATCTACAGACTATATAGAGATTATCTACAGACTATATAGAGACTATCTACAGACTATCTACAGACTATCTACAGACTATCTGCAGACTATATAGAGACTATCTACAGACTATATAGAGATTATCTAAAGACTATATAGAGACTATCTACAGACTATCTACAGACTATCTGCAGACTATCTGCAGACTAAATAGAGACTATCTACAGACTATCTATAGACTATCTACAGACTATCTACAGACTATCTACAGACAATATAGAGACTATCTACAGACTATATAGAGACTATCTACAGACTATATAGAGACTATCTACAGACTATATAGAGATTATCTACAGACTATATAGAGACTATCTACAGACTATCTACAGACTATCTACAGACTATCTGCAGACTATATAGAGACTATCTACAGACTATATAGAGATTATGTAAAGACTATATAGAGACTATCTACAGACTATCTACAGACTATCTGCAGACTATATAGAGACTATCTACAGACTATCTACAGACTATCTACAGACTATCTACAGACTATATAGAGACTATCTACAGACTATATAGAGACTATCTACAGACTATCTGCAGACTATCTGCAGACTATCTAAAGACTGTCTACAGACTGTCTACAGACTATATAGAGACTATCTACAGACTATCTACAGACTATCTACAGACTATATAGAGACTATCTACAGACTATATAGAGACTATCTACAGTCTATATAGAGGCTATCTACAGACTATATAGAGACTATCTACAGACTATATAGAGACTATCTACAGACTATATAGAGACTATCTACAGACTGTCTAAAGACTATCTACAGACTATCTACATACTGTCTAAAGACTATCTACAGACTGTCTACAGACTGTCTACAGACTGTCTAAAGACTATCTAAAGACTATCTACAGACAATAAAGAGACTATCTACAGACTATCTACAGACTATCTACAGACTATCTACAGACTATCTACAGACTATATAGAGACTATCTACAGACTATCTACAGACTATCTAAAGACTATCTACAGACTATCTACAGACTATCTACAGACTATATAGAGACTATCTACAGACTATATAGAGACTATCTACAGACTATCTGCAGACTATCTGCAGACTATCTAAAGACTGTCTACAGACTGTCTACAGCCTATATAGAGACTATCTACAGACTATCTACAGACTATCTACAGACTATATAGAGACTATCTACAGACAATATAGAGACTATCTACAGACTATATAGAGACTATCTACAGACTATATAGAGGCTATCTACAGACTATATAGAGACTATCTACAGACTATATCGAGACTATCTACAGACTATATAGAGACTATCTACAGACTGTCTAAAGACTATATAAAGAATATCTACAGACTATCTACAGACTGTCTAAAGACTATCTACAGACTATATAGAGATTATCTACAGACTATATAGAGATTATCTACAGACTATATAGAGACTATCTACAGACTATCTACAGACTATCTGCAGACTATATAGAGACTATCTACAGACTATCTACAGACTATCTACAGACTATATAGAGACTATCTACAGACTATATAGAGACTATCTAGAGACTATATAGAGACTATCTACAGACTATATAGAGACTATCTACAGACTATCTACAGACTATCTACAGACTATCTACAGACTATCTGCAGACTATATAGAGACTATCTACAGACTATCTACAGACTATCTACAGACTATATAGAGACTATCTACAGACTATATAGAGACTATCTACAGACTATATAGAGACTATCTACAGACTATCTACAGACTATCTACAGACTATCTACAGACTATATAGAGACTATCTACAGACTATATAGAGACTATCTACAGACTATCTACAGACTATCTACAGACTATATAGAGACTATCTACAGACTATATAGAGACTATCTACAGACTATATAGAGACTATCTACAGACTATATAGAGACTATCTACAGACTATATCGAGACTATCTACAGACTATATAGAGACTATCTACAGACTGTCTAAAGACTATATAAAGAATATCTACAGACTATCTACAGACTGTCTAAAGACTATCTACAGACTATATAGAGATTATCTACAGACTATATAGAGATTATCTACAGACTATATAGAGACTATCTACAGACTATCTACAGACTATCTGCAGACTATATAGAGACTATCTACAGACTATCTACAGACTATCTACAGACTATATAGAGACTATCTACAGACTATATAGAGACTATCTACAGACTATATAGAGACTATCTACAGACTATATAGAGACTATCTACAGACTATCTACAGACTATCTACAGACTATCTGCAGACTATATAGAGACTATCTACAGACTATCTACAGACTATCTACAGACTATATAGAGACTATCTACAGACTATATAGAGACTATCTACAGACTATATAGAGACTATCTACAGACTATCTACAGACTATCTACAGACTATCTACAGACTATATAGAGACTATCTACAGACTATATAGAGACTATCTACAGACTATCTACAGACTATCTACAGACTATATAGAGACTATCTACAGACTATATAGAGACTATCTACAGACTCTATAGAGACTATCTACAGACTATCTACCGACTATCTACAGACTATATAGAGACTATCTACAGACTATATAGAGACTATCTACAGACTATCTGCAGACTATCTACAGACTATCTGCAGACTATCTAAAGACTGTCTACAGACTGTCTACAGACTATATAGAGACTATCTACAGACTATCTACAGACTATCTACAGACTATATAGAGACTATCTACAGACTATATAGAGACTATCTACAGACTATATAGAGATTATCTACAGACTATATAGAGACTATCTACAGACTATCTACAGACTATCTACAGACTATCTGCAGACTATATAGAGACTATCTACAGACTATATAGAGATTATCTACAGACTATATAGAGACTATCTACAGACTATCTACAGACTATCTACAGACTATCTGCAGACTATATAGAGACTATCTACAGACTATATAGAGATTATGTAAAGACTATATAGAGACTATCTACAGACTATCTACAGACTATCTGCAGACTATATAGAGACTATCTACAGACTATATAGAGACTATCTACAGACTATCTACAGACTATCTACAGACTATCTACAGACTATATAGAGACTATCTACAGACTATATAGAGACTATCTACAGACTATCTACAGACTATCTACAGACTATATAGAGACTATCTACAGACTATATAGAGACTATCTACAGACTCTATAGAGACTATCTACAGACTATCTACCGACTATCTACAGACTATATAGAGACTATCTACAGACTATATAGAGACTATCTACAGACTATCTGCAGACTATCTACAGACTATCTGCAGACTATCTAAAGACTGTCTACAGACTGTCTACAGACTATATAGAGACTATCTACAGACTATCTACAGACTATCTACAGACTATATAGAGACTATCTACAGACTATCTACAGACTATCTAAAGACTATCTACAGACTGTCTACAGACTGTCTACAGACTGTCTAAAGACTATCTACAGACTATCTACAGACAATAAAGAGACTATCTACAGACTATCTACAGACTATCTACAGACTATATAGAGACTATCTACAGACTATCTACAGACTATCTAAAGACTATCTACAGACTATCTACAGACTATCTACAGACTATCTACAGACTATCTACAGACTATATAGAGACTATCTACAGACTATATAGAGACTATCTACAGACTATCTGCTTACTATCTGCAGACTATCTAAAGACTGTCTACAGACTGTCTACAGCCTATATAGAGACTATCTACAGACTATCTACAGACTATATAGAGACTATCTACAGACAATATAGAGACTATCTACAGACTATATAGAGACTATCTACAGACTATATAGAGGCTATCTACAGACTATATAGAGACTATCTACAGACTATATCGAGACTATCTACAGACTATATAGAGACTATCTACAGACTGTCTAAAGACTATATAAAGAATATCTACAGACTATCTACAGACTGTCTAAAGACTATCTACAGACTATATAGAGATTATCTACAGACTATATAGAGATTATCTACAGACTATATAGAGACTATCTACAGACTATCTACAGACTATCTGCAGACTATATAGAGACTATCTACAGACTATCTACAGACTATCTACAGACTATATAGAGACTATCTACAGACTATATAGAGACTATCTACAGACTATATAGAGACTATCTACAGACTATCTACAGACTATCTACAGACTATCTACAGACTATATAGAGACTATCTACAGACTATATAGAGACTATCTACAGACTATCTACAGACTATCTACAGACTATATAGAGACTATCTACAGACTATATAGAGACTATCTACAGACTATCTACCGACTATCTACAGACTATATAGAGACTATCTACAAACTATATAGAGACTATCTACAGACTATCTGCAGACTATCTACAGACTATCTGCAGACTATCTAAAGACTATCTAAAGACTGTCTACAGACTGTCTACAGACTATATAGAGACTATCTACAGACTATCTACAGACTATCTACAGACTATATAGAGACTATCTACAGACTATATAGAGACTATCTACAGACTATATAGAGATTATCTACAGACTATATAGAGACTATCTACAGACTATCTACAGACTATCTACAGACTATCTACAGACTATATAGAGACTATCTACAGACAATATAGAGACTATCTACAGACTATATAGAGACTATCTACAGACTATATAGAGGCTATCTACAGACTATATAGAGACTATCTACAGACTATATCGAGACTATCTACAGACTATATAGAGACTATCTACAGACTGTCTAAAGACTATATAAAGAATATCTACAGACTATCTACAGACTGTCTAAAGACTATCTACAGACTATATAGAGATTATCTACAGACTATATAGAGATTATCTACAGACTATATAGAGACTATCTACAGACTATCTACAGACTATCTGCAGACTATATAGAGACTATCTACAGACTATCTACAGACTATCTACAGACTATATAGAGACTATCTACAGACTATATAGAGACTATCTACAGACTATATAGAGACTATCTACAGACTATCTACAGACTATCTACAGACTATCTACAGACTATATAGAGACTATCTACAGACTATATAGAGACTATCTACAGACTATCTACAGACTATCTACAGACTATATAGAGACTATCTACAGACTATATAGAGACTATCTACAGACTATCTACCGACTATCTACAGACTATATAGAGACTATCTACAGACTATATAGAGACTATCTACAGACTATCTGCAGACTATCTACAGACTATCTGCAGACTATCTAAAGACTATCTAAAGACTGTCTACAGACTGTCTACAGACTATATAGAGACTATCTACAGACTATCTACAGACTATCTACAGACTATATAGAGACTATCTACAGACTATATAGAGACTATCTACAGACTATATAGAGATTATCTACAGACTATATAGAGACTATCTACAGACTATCTACAGACTATCTACAGACTATCTGCAGACTATATAGAGACTATCTACAGACTATATAGAGATTATCTACAGACTATATAGAGACTATCTACAGACTATCTACAGACTATCTACAGACTATCTGCAGACTATATAGAGACTATCTACAGACTATATAGAGATTATGTAAAGACTATATAGAGACTATCTACAGACTATCTACAGACTATCTGCAGACTATATAGAGACTATCTACAGACTATCTACAGACTATCTACAGACTATCTACAGACTATATAGAGACTATCTACAGACTATATAGAGACTATCTACAGACTATCTTCAGACTATCTGCAGACTATCTAAAGACTGTCTACAGACTGTCTACAGACTATATAGAGACTATCTACAGACTATCTACAGACTATCTACAGACTATATAGAGACTATCTACAGACTATATAGAGACTATCTACAGTCTATATAGAGGCTATCTACAGACTATATAGAGACTATCTACAGACTATATAGAGACTATCTACATACTATATAGAGACTATCTACAGACTGTCTAAAGACTATCTACAGACTATCTACATACTGTCTAAAGACTATCTACAGACTGTCTACAGACTGTCTACAGACTGTCTAAAGACTATCTAAAGACTATCTACAGACAATAAAGAGACTATCTACAGACTATCTACAGACTATCTACAGACTATCTACAGACTATATAGAGACTATCTACAGACTATCTACAGACTATCTAAAGACTATCTACAGACTATCTACAGACTATCTACAGACTATATAGAGACTATCTACAGACTATATAGAGACTATCTACAGTCTATATGGAGGCTATCTACAGACTATATAGAGACTATCTGCAGACTATATAGAGACTATCTACAGACTATCTACAGACTATCTACAGACTATCTACAGACTATCTACAGACTATCTAAAGACTGTCTACAGACTGTCTACAAACTATATAGAAACTATCTACAGACTATATAGAGACTATCTACAGACTATCTACAGAATATCTACAGACTATATAGAGACTATCTACAGACTATATAGAGACTATCTACAGTCTATATAGAGATTATCTACAGACTATATAGAGTTTATCTACAGACTATATAGAGACTATCTACAGACTATCTACAGACTATCTACAGACTATCTGCAGACTATATAGAGACTATCTACAGACTATATAGAGATTATCTAAAGACTATATAGAGACTATCTACAGACTATCTACAGACTATCTACAGACTATCTACAGACTATCTACAGACAATATAGAGACTATCTACAGACTATTTAGAGACTATCTACAGACTATATAGAGATTATCTACAGACTATATAGAGATTATCTACAGACTATATAGAGACTATCTACAGACTATCTACAGACTATCTACAGACTATCTGCAGACTATATAGAGACTATCTAAAGACTATATAGAGACTATCTACAGACTATCTACAGACTATCTGCAGACTATATAGAGACTATCTACAGACTATCTACAGACTATCTACAGACTATCTACAGACTATATAGTGACTATCTACAGACTATCTACAGACTATCTGCAGACTATCTGCAGACTATCTAAAGACTGTCTACAGACTGTCTACAGACTATATAGAAACTATCTACAGACTATCTACAGACTATATAGAGACTATCTACAGACTATATAGAGACTATCTACAGACTATATAGAGACTATCTAAAGTCTATATGGAGGCTATCTACAGACTATATAGAGACTATCTGCAGACTATATAGAGACTATCTACAGACTATCTACAGACTAGCTACAGACTATCTACAGACTATCTACAGACTATCTACAGACTATCTAAAGACTGTCTACAGACTGTCTACAAACTATATAGAAACTATCTACAGACTATCTACAGACTATCTACAGACTATCTACAGACTATCTACAGAATATCTACAGACTATATAGAGACTATCTACAGACTATATAGAGACTATCTACAGTCTATATAGAGATTATCTACAGACTATATAGAGTTTATCTACAGACTATATAGAGACTATCTACAGACTATCTACAGACTATCTACAGACTATCTGCAGACTATATAGAGACTATCTACAGACTATATAGAGATTATCTAAAGACTATATAGAGACTATCTACAGACTATCTACAGACTATCTGCAGACTATCTGCAGACTATATAGAGACTATCTACAGACTATCTACAGACTATCTACAGACTATCTACAGACAATATAGAGACTATCTACAGACTATATAGAGACTATCTACAGACTATATAGAGATTATCTACAGACTATATAGAGATTATCTACAGACTATATAGAGACTATCTACAGACTATCTACAGACTATCTACAGACTATCTGCAGACTATATAGAGACTATCTACAGACTATATAGAGATTATCTAAAGACTATATAGAGAATATCTACAGACTATCTGCAGACTATATAGAGACTATCTACAGACTATCTACAGACTATCTACAGACTATCTACAGACTATA
This sequence comes from Salmo salar, assembly GCF_965601325.2. Taxonomy (NCBI): domain Eukaryota; kingdom Metazoa; phylum Chordata; class Actinopteri; order Salmoniformes; family Salmonidae; genus Salmo; species Salmo salar. Next base: position 12,193,274 of record NC_138297.1, on the reverse strand, counting down.
TAGAGACTATCTACAGACTATATAGAGACTATCTACAGACTATCTGCAGACTATCTGCAGACTATCTAAAGACTGTCTACAGACTATCTGCAGACTATCTGCAGACTATATAGAGACTATCTACAGACTATCTACAGACTATCTACAGACTATTTACAGACAATATAGAGACTATCTACAGACTATATAGAGACTATCTACAGACTATATAGAGATTATCTAAAGACTATATAGAGACTATCTACAGACTATCTACAGACTATCTGCAGACTATATAGAGACTATCTACAGACTATCTACAGACTATCTACAGACTATCTACAGACTATCTACAGACTATATAGTGACTATCTACAGACTATCTACAGACTATCTGCAGACTATCTGCAGACTATCTAAAGACTGTCTACAGACTGTCTACAGACTATATAGAAACTATCTACAGACTATCTACAGACTATCTACAGACTATATAGAGACTATCTACAGACTATATAGAGACTATCTACAGACTATATAGAGACTATCTACAGTCTATATGGAGGCTATCTACAGACTATATAGAGACTATCTGCAGACTATATAGAGACTATCTACAGACTATCTACAGACTATCTACAGACTATCTACAGACTATCTACAGACTATCTACAGACTATCTAAAGACTGTCTACAGACTGTCTACAAACTATATAGAAACTATCTACAGACTATCTACAGACTATCTACAGACTATCTACAGACTATCTACAGAATATCTACAGACTATATAGAGACTATCTACAGACTATATAGAGACTATCTACAGTCTATATAGAGATTATCTACAGACTATATAGAGTTTATCTACAGACTATATAGAGACTATCTACAGACTATCTACAGACTATCTACAGACTATCTGCAGACTATATAGAGACTATCTACAGACTATATAGAGATTATCTAAAGACTATATAGAGACTATCTACAGACTATCTACAGACTATCTGCAGACTATCTGCAGACTATATAGAGACTATCTACAGACTATCTACAGACTATCTACAGACTATCTACAGACAATATAGAGACTATCTACAGACTATATAGAGACTATCTACAGACTATATAGAGATTATCTACAGACTATATAGAGACTATCTACAGACTATATAGAGACTATCTACAGACTATCTGCAGACTATCTACAGACTATCTGCAGACTATCTACAGACTATCTACAGACTATCTACAGACTATCTACAGACTATCTGCAGACTATATAGAGATTATCTACCGACTATCTACAGACTATATAGAGACTATCTACAGACTATATAGAGACTATCTACAGACTATCTGCAGACTATCTACAGACTATCTGCAGACTATCTAAAGACTATCTAAAGACTGTCTACAGACTGTCTACAGACTATATAGAGACTATCTACAGACTATCTACAGACTATCTACAGACTATATAGAGACTATCTACAGACTATATAGAGACTATCTACAGACTATATAGAGATTATCTACAGACTATATAGAGACTATCTACAGACTATCTACAGACTATCTACAGACTATCTGCAGACTATATAGAGACTATCTACAGACTATATAGAGATTATCTACAGACTATATAGAGACTATCTACAGACTATCTACAGACTATCTACAGACTATCTGCAGACTATATAGAGACTATCTACAGACTATATAGAGATTATCTACAGACTATATAGAGACTATCTACAGACTATCTACAGACTATCTACAGACTATCTGCAGACTATATAGAGACTATCTACAGACTATATAGAGATTATGTAAAGACTATATAGAGACTATCTACAGACTATCTACAGACTATCTGCAGACTATATAGAGACTATCTACAGACTATCTACAGACTATCTACAGACTATCTACAGACTATATAGAGACTATCTACAGACTATATAGAGACTATCTACAGACTATCTGCAGACTATCTGCAGACTATCTAAAGACTGTCTACAGACTGTCTACAGACTATATAGAGACTATCTACAGACTATCTACAGACTATCTACAGACTATATAGAGACTATCTACAGACTATATAGAGACTATCTACAGTCTATATAGAGGCTATCTACAGACTATATAGAGACTATCTACAGACTATATAGAGACTATCTACAGACTATATAGAGACTATCTACAGACTGTCTAAAGACTATCTACAGACTATCTACATACTGTCTAAAGACTATCTACAGACTGTCTACAGACTGTCTACAGACTGTCTAAAGACTATCTACAGACTATCTACAGACAATAAAGAGACTATCTACAGACTATCTACAGACTATCTACAGACTATATAGAGACTATCTACAGACTATCTACAGACTATCTAAAGACTATCTACAGACTATCTACAGACTATCTACAGACTATATAGAGACTATCTACAGACTATATAGAGACTATCTACAGACTATCTGCTTACTATCTGCAGACTATCTAAAGACTGTCTACAGACTGTCTACAGCCTATATAGAGACTATCTACAGACTATCTACAGACTATCTACAGAGTATATAGAGACTATCTACAGACAATATAGAGACTATCTACAGACTATATAGAGACTATCTACAGACTATATAGAGGCTATCTACAGACTATATAGAGACTATCTACAGACTATATCGAGACTATCTACAGACTATATAGAGACTATCTACAGACTGTCTAAAGACTATATAAAGAATATCTACAGACTATCTACAGACTGTCTAAAGACTATCTACAGACTATATAGAGATTATCTACAGACTATATAGAGATTATCTACAGACTATATAGAGACTATCTACAGACTATCTACAGACTATCTGCAGACTATATAGAGACTATCTACAGACTATCTACAGACTATCTACAGACTATATAGAGACTATCTACAGACTATATAGAGACTATCTACAGACTATATAGAGACTATCTACAGACTATCTACAGACTATCTACAGACTATATAGAGACTATCTACAGACTATATAGAGACTATCTACAGACTATCTACAGACTATCTACAGACTATATAGAGACTATCTACAGACTATATAGAGACTATCTACAGACTCTATAGAGACTATCTACAGACTATCTACCGACTATCTACAGACTATATAGAGACTATCTACAGACTATATAGAGACTATCTACAGACTATCTGCAGACTATCTACAGACTATCTGCAGACTATCTAAAGACTATCTAAAGACTGTCTACAGACTGTCTACAGACTATATAGAGACTATCCACAGACTATCTACAGACTATCTACAGACTATATAGAGACTATCTACAGACTATATAGAGACTATCTACAGACTATATAGAGATTATCTACAGACTATATAGAGACTATCTACAGACTATCTACAGACTATCTACAGACTATCTGCAGACTATATAGAGACTATCTACAGACTATATAGAGATTATCTACAGACTATATAGAGACTATCTACAGACTATCTACAGACTATCTACAGACTATCTGCAGACTATATAGAGACTATCTACAGACTATATAGAGATTATGTAAAGACTATATAGAGACTATCTACAGACTATCTACAGACTATCTGCAGACTATATAGAGACTATCTACAGACTATCTACAGACTATCTACAGACTATCTACAGACTATATAGAGACTATCTACAGACTATATAGAGACTATCTACAGACTATCTTCAGACTATCTGCAGACTATCTAAAGACTGTCTACAGACTGTCTACAGACTATATAGAGACTATCTACAGACTATCTACAGACTATCTACAGACTATATAGAGACTATCTACAGACTATATAGAGACTATCTACAGTCTATATAGAGGCTATCTACAGACTATATAGAGACTATCTACAGACTATATAGAGACTATCTACATACTATATAGAGACTATCTACAGACTGTCTAAAGACTATCTACAGACTATCTACATACTGTCTAAAGACTATCTACAGACTGTCTACAGACTGTCTACAGACTGTCTAAAGACTATCTAAAGACTATCTACAGACAATAAAGAGACTATCTACAGACTATCTACAGACTATCTACAGACTATCTACAGACTATATAGAGACTATCTACAGACTATCTACAGACTATCTAAAGACTATCTACAGACTATCTACAGACTATCTACAGACTATATAGAGACTATCTACAGACTATATAGAGACTATCTACAGTCTATATGGAGGCTATCTACAGACTATATAGAGACTATCTGCAGACTATATAGAGACTATCTACAGACTATCTACAGACTATCTACAGACTATCTACAGACTATCTACAGACTATCTAAAGACTGTCTACAGACTGTCTACAAACTATATAGAAACTATCTACAGACTATCTACAGACTATCTACAGACTATCTACAGAATATCTACAGACTATATAGAGACTATCTACAGACTATATAGAGACTATCTACAGACTATCTACAGAATATCTACAGACTATATAGAGACTATCTACAGACTATATAGAGACTATCTACAGTCTATATAGAGATTATCTACAGACTATATAGAGTTTATCTACAGACTATATAGAGACTATCTACAGACTATCTACAGACTATCTACAGACTATCTGCAGACTATATAGAGACTATCTACAGACTATATAGAGATTATCTAAAGACTATATAGAGACTATCTACAGACTATCTACAGACTATCTGCAGACTATCTGCAGACTATATAGAGACTATCTACAGACTATCTACAGACTATCTACAGACTATCTACAGACAATATAGAGACTATCTACAGACTATTTAGAGACTATCTACAGACTATATAGAGATTATCTACAGACTATATAGAGATTATCTACAGACTATATAGAGACTATCTACAGACTATCTACAGACTATCTACAGACTATCTGCAGACTATATAGAGACTATCTAAAGACTATATAGAGACTATCTACAGACTATCTACAGACTATCTACAGACTATATAGTGACTATCTACAGACTATCTACAGACTATCTGCAGACTATCTGCAGACTATCTAAAGACTGTCTACAGACTGTCTACAGACTATATAGAAACTATCTACAGACTATCTACAGACTATCTGCAGACTATATAGAGACTATGTACAGACTATATAGAGACTATCTACAGACTATATAGAGACTATCTAAAGTCTATATGGAGGCTATCTACAGACTATATAGAGACTATCTGCAGACTATATAGAGACTATCTACAGACTATCTACAGACTATCTACAGACTATCTACAGACTATCTACAGACTATCTACAGACTATCTAAAGACTGTCTACAGACTGTCTACAAACTATATAGAAACTATCTACAGACTATCTACAGACTATCTACAGACTATCTACAGACTATCTACAGAATATCTACAGACTATATAGAGACTATCTACAGACTATATAGAGACTATCTACAGTCTATATAGAGATTATCTACAGACTATATAGAGTTTATCTACAGACTATATAGAGACTATCTACAGACTATCTACAGACTATCTACAGACTATCTGCAGACTATATAGAGACTATCTACAGACTATATAGAGATTATCTAAAGACTATATAGAGACTATCTACAGACTATCTACAGACTATCTGCAGACTATCTGCAGACTATATAGAGACTATCTACAGACTATCTACAGACTATCTACAGACTATCTACAGACAATATAGAGACTATCTACAGACTATATAGAGACTATCTACAGACTATATAGAGATTATCTACAGACTATATAGAGATTATCTACAGACTATATAGAGACTATCTACAGACTATCTACAGACTATCTACAGACTATCTGCAGACTATATAGAGACTATCTACAGACTATATAGAGATTATCTAAAGACTATATAGAGAATATCTACAGACTATCTACAGACTATCTGCAGACTATATAGAGACTATCTACAGACTATCTACAGACTATCTACAGACTATCTACAGACTATATAGAGACTATCTACAGACTATATAGAGACTATCTACAGACTATCTGCAGACTATCTGCAGACTATCTAAAGACTGTCTACAGACTATCTGCAGACTATCTGCAGACTATATAGAGACTATCTACAGACTATCTACAGACTATCTACAGACTATTTACAGACAATATAGAGACTATCTACAGACTATATAGAGACTATCTACAGACTATATAGAGATTATCTAAAGACTATATAGAGACTATCTACAGACTATCTACAGACTATCTGCAGACTATATAGAGACTATCTACAGACTATCTACAGACTATCTACAGACTATCTACAGACTATCTGCAGACTATATAGAGACTATCTACAGACTATATAGAGATTATCTAAAGACTATATAGAGAATATCTACAGACTATCTACAGACTATCTGCAGACTATATAGAGACTATCTACAGACTATCTACAGACTATCTACAGACTATCTACAGACTATATAGAGACTATCTACAGACTATATAGAGACTATCTACAGACTATCTGCAGACTATCTGCAGACTATCTAAAGACTGTCTACAGACTATCTGCAGACTATCTGCAGACTATATAGAGACTATCTACAGACTATCTACAGACTATCTACAGACTATTTACAGACAATATAGAGACTATCTACAGACTATATAGAGACTATCTACAGACTATATAGAGATTATCTAAAGACTATATAGAGACTATCTACAGACTATCTACAGACTATCTGCAGACTATATAGAGACTATCTACAGACTATCTACAGACTATCTACAGACTATCTACAGACTATCTACAGACTATATAGTGACTATCTACAGACTATTTACAGACTATATAGAGACTATCTACAGACTATATAGAGACTATCTACATACTATATAGAGACTATCTACAGACTGTCTAAAGACTATCTACAGACTATCTACATACTGTCTAAAGACTATCTACAGACTGTCTACAGACTGTCTACAGACTGTCTAAAGACTATCTAAAGACTATCTACAGACAATAAAGAGACTATCTACAGACTATCTACAGACTATCTACAGACTATCTACAGACTATATAGAGACTATCTACAGACTATCTACAGACTATCTAAAGACTATCTACAGACTATCTACAGACTATCTACAGACTATATAGAGACTATCTACAGACTATATAGAGACTATCTACAGACTATCTGCAGACTATCTGCAGACTATCTAAAGACTGTCTACAGACTGTCTACAGACTATATAGAAACTATCTACAGACTATCTACAGACTATCTACAGACTATATAGAGACTATCTACAGACTATATAGAGACTATCTACAGACTATATAGAGACTATCTACAGTCTATATGGAGGCTATCTACAGACTATATAGAGACTATCTGCAGACTATATAGAGACTATCTACAGACTATCTACAGACTATCTACAGACTATCTACAGACTATCTAAAGACTGTCTACAGACTGTCTACAAACTATATAGAAACTATCTACAGACTATCTACAGACTATCTACAGACTATCTACAGACTATCTACAGAATATCTACAGACTATATAGAGACTATCTACAGACTATATAGAGACTATCTACAGACTATCTACAGAATATCTACAGACTATATAGAGACTATCTACAGACTATATAGAGACTATCTACAGACTATCTACAGACTATCTACAGACTATCTGCAGACTATATAGAGACTATCTACAGACTATATAGAGATTATCTAAAGACTATATAGAGACTATCTACAGACTATCTACAGACTATCTACAGAATATCTACAGACTATATAGAGACTATCTACAGACTATATAGAGACTATCTACAGTCTATATAGAGATTATCTACAGACTATATAGAGTTTATCTACAGACTATATAGAGACTATCTACAGACTATCTACAGACTATCTACAGACTATCTGCAGACTATATAGAGACTATCTACAGACTATATAGAGATTATCTAAAGACTATATAGAGACTATCTACAGACTATCTACAGACTATCTGCAGACTATCTGCAGACTATATAGAGACTATCTACAGACTATCTACAGACTATCTACAGACTATCTACAGACAATATAGAGACTATCTACAGACTATATAGAGACTATCTACAGACTATATAGAGATTATCTACAGACTATATAGAGATTATCTACAGACTATATAGAGACTATCTACAGACTATCTACAGACTATCTACAGACTATCTACAGACTATATAGAGACTATCTACAGACTATATAGAGACTATCTACAGACTATCTACAGACTATATAGAGACTATCTACAGACTATCTGCAGACTATCTACAGACTATCTGCAGACTATCTACAGACTATCTACAGACTATCTACAGACTATCTGCAGACTATATAGAGATTATCTACCGACTATCTACAGACTATATAGAGACTATCTACAGACTATATAGAGACTATCTACAGACTATCTACAGACTATCTGCAGACTATCTGCAGACTATATAGAGACTATCTACAGACTATCTACAGACTATCTACAGACTATCTACAGACAATATAGAGACTATCTACAGACTATATAGAGACTATCTACAGACTATATAGAGATTATCTACAGACTATATAGAGATTATCTACAGACTATATAGAGACTATCTACAGACTATCTACAGACTATCTACAGACTATCTACAGACTATATAGAGACTATCTACAGACTATATAGAGACTATCTACAGACTATCTACAGACTATATAGAGACTATCTACAGACTATCTGCAGACTATCTACAGACTATCTGCAGACTATCTACAGACTATCTACAGACTATCTACAGACTATCTGCAGACTATATAGAGATTATCTACCGACTATCTACAGACTATATAGAGACTATCTACAGACTATATAGAGACTATCTACAGACTATCTGCAGACTATCTACAGACTATCTGCAGACTATCTAAAGACTATCTAAAGACTGTCTACAGACTGTCTACAGACTATATAGAGACTATCTACAGACTATCTACAGACTATCTACAGACTATATAGAGACTATCTACAGACTATATAGAGACTATCTACAGACTATATAGAGATTATCTACAGACTATATAGAGACTATCTACAGACTATCTACAGACTATCTACAGACTATCTGCAGACTATATAGAGACTATCTACAGACTATATAGAGATTATCTACAGACTATATAGAGACTATCTACAGACTATCTACAGACTATCTACAGACTATCTGCAGACTATATAGAGACTATCTACAGACTATATAGAGATTATGTAAAGACTATATAGAGACTATCTACAGACTATCTACAGACTATCTGCAGACTATATAGAGACTATCTACAGACTATCTACAGACTATCTACAGACTATCTACAGACTATATAGAGACTATCTACAGACTATATAGAGACTATCTACAGACTATCTTCAGACTATCTGCAGACTATCTAAAGACTGTCTACAGACTGTCTACAGACTATATAGAGACTATCTACAGACTATCTACAGACTATCTACAGACTATATAGAGACTATCTACAGACTATATAGAGACTATCTACAGTCTATATAGAGGCTATCTACAGACTATATAGAGACTATCTACAGACTATATAGAGACTATCTACATACTATATAGAGACTATCTACAGACTGTCTAAAGACTATCTACAGACTATCTACATACTGTCTAAAGACTATCTACAGACTGTCTACAGACTGTCTACAGACTGTCTAAAGACTATCTAAAGACTATCTACAGACAATAAAGAGACTATCTACAGACTATCTACAGACTATCTACAGACTATCTACAGACTATATAGAGACTATCTACAGACTATCTACAGACTATCTAAAGACTATCTACAGACTATCTACAGACTATCTACAGACTATATAGAGACTATCTACAGACTATATAGAGACTATCTACAGACTATCTGCAGACTATCTGCAGACTATCTAAAGACTGTCTACAGACTGTCTACAGACTATATAGAAACTATCTACAGACTATCTACAGACTATCTACAGACTATATAGAGACTATCTACAGACTATATAGAGACTATCTACAGACTATATAGAGACTATCTACAGTCTATATAGAGGCTATCTACAGACTATATAGAGACTATCTACAGACTATATAGAGACTATCTACATACTATATAGAGACTATCTACAGACTGTCTAAAGACTATCTACAGACTATCTACATACTGTCTAAAGACTATCTACAGACTGTCTACAGACTGTCTACAGACTGTCTAAAGACTATCTAAAGACTATCTACAGACAATAAAGAGACTATCTACAGACTATCTACAGACTATCTACAGACTATCTACAGACTATATAGAGACTATCTACAGACTATCTACAGACTATCTAAAGACTATCTACAGACAATATAGAGACTATCTACAGACTATATAGAGACTATCTACAGACTATATAGAGATTATCTACAGACTATATAGAGATTATCTACAGACTATATAGAGACTATCTACAGACTATCTACAGACTATCTACAGACTATCTGCAGACTATATAGAGACTATCTACAGACTATATAGAGATTATCTAAAGTCTATATAGAGAATATCTACAGACTATCTACAGACTATCTGCAGACTATATAGAGACTATCTACAGACTATCTACAGACTATCTACAGACTATCTACAGACTATATAGAGACTATCTACAGACTATATAGAGACTATCTACAGACTATCTGCAGACTATCTGCAGACTATCTAAAGACTGTCTACAGACTATCTGCAGACTATCTGCAGACTATATAGAGACTATCTACAGACTATCTACAGACTATCTACAGACTATTTACAGACAATATAGAGACTATCTACAGACTATATAGAGACTATCTACAGACTATATAGAGATTATCTAAAGACTATATAGAGACTATCTACAGACTATCTACAGACTATCTGCAGACTATATAGAGACTATCTACAGACTATCTACAGACTATCTACAGACTATCTACAGACTATCTACAGACTATATAGTGACTATCTACAGACTATTTACAGACTATATAGAGACTATCTACAGACTATATAGAGACTATCTACATACTATATAGAGACTATCTACAGACTGTCTAAAGACTATCTACAGACTATCTACATACTGTCTAAAGACTATCTACAGACTGTCTACAGACTGTCTACAGACTGTCTAAAGACTATCTAAAGACTATCTACAGACAATAAAGAGACTATCTACAGACTATCTACAGACTATCTACAGACTATCTACAGACTATATAGAGACTATCTACAGACTATCTACAGACTATCTAAAGACTATCTACAGACTATCTACAGACTATCTACAGACTATATAGAGACTATCTACAGACTATATAGAGACTATCTACAGACTATCTGCAGACTATCTGCAGACTATCTAAAGACTGTCTACAGACTGTCTACAGACTATATAGAAACTATCTACAGACTATCTACAGACTATCTACAGACTATATAGAGACTATCTACAGACTATATAGAGACTATCTACAGACTATATAGAGACTATCTACAGTCTATATGGAGGCTATCTACAGACTATATAGAGACTATCTGCAGACTATATAGAGACTATCTACAGACTATCTACAGACTATCTACAGACTATCTACAGAATATCTACAGACTATATAGAGACTATCTACAGACTATATAGAGACTATCTACAGACTATCTACAGAATATCTACAGACTATATAGAGACTATCTACAGACTATATAGAGACTATCTACAGTCTATATAGAGATTATCTACAGACTATATAGAGTTTATCTACAGACTATATAGAGACTATCTACAGACTATCTACAGACTATCTACAGACTATCTGCAGACTATATAGAGACTATCTACAGACTATATAGAGATTATCTAAAGACTATATAGAGACTATCTACAGACTATCTACAGACTATCTACAGAATATCTACAGACTATATAGAGACTATCTACAGACTATATAGAGACTATCTACAGTCTATATAGAGATTATCTACAGACTATATAGAGTTTATCTACAGACTATATAGAGACTATCTACAGACTATCTACAGACTATCTACAGACTATCTGCAGACTATATAGAGACTATCTACAGACTATATAGAGATTATCTGCAGACTATATAGAGACTATCTACAGACTATCTACAGACTATCTACAGACTATCTACAGACAATATAGAGACTATCTACAGACTATATAGAGACTATCTACAGACTATATAGAGATTATCTAAAGACTATATAGAGATTATCTACAGACTATATAGAGACTATCTACAGACTATCTACAGACTATCTACAGACTATCTACAGACTATATAGAGACTATCTACAGACTATATAGAGACTATCTACAGACTATCTACAGACTATATAGAGACTATCTACAGACTATCTGCAGACTATCTACAGACTATCTGCAGACTATCTACAGACTATCTACAGACTATCTACAGACTATCTGCAGACTATATAGAGATTATCTACCGACTATCTACAGACTATATAGAGACTATCTACAGACTATATAGAGACTATCTACAGACTATCTACAGACTATCTACAGAATATCTACAGACTATATAGAGACTATCTACAGACTATATAGAGACTATCTACAGTCTATATAGAGATTATCTACAGACTATATAGAGTTTATCTACAGACTATATAGAGACTATCTACAGACTATCTACAGACTATCTACAGACTATCTGCAGACTATATAGAGACTATCTACAGACTATATAGAGATTATCTAAAGACTATATAGAGACTATCTACAGACTATCTACAGACTATCTGCAGACTATCTGCAGACTATATAGAGACTATCTACAGACTATCTACAGACTATCTACAGACTATCTACAGACAATATAGAGACTATCTACAGACTATATAGAGACTATCTACAGACTATATAGAGATTATCTAAAGACTATATAGAGATTATCTACAGACTATATAGAGACTATCTACAGACTATCTACAGACTATCTACAGACTATCTACAGACTATATAGAGACTATCTACAGACTATATAGAGACTATCTACAGACTATCTACAGACTATATAGAGACTATCTACAGACTATCTGCAGACTATCTACAGACTATCTGCAGACTATCTACAGACTATCTACAGACTATCTACAGACTATCTGCAGACTATATAGAGATTATCTACCGACTATCTACAGACTATATAGAGACTATCTACAGACTATATAGAGACTATCTACAGACTATCTGCAGACTATCTACAGACTATCTGCAGACTATCTAAAGACTATCTAAAGACTGTCTACAGACTGTCTACAGACTATATAGAGACTATCTACAGACTATCTACAGACTATCTACAGACTATATAGAGACTATCTACAGACTATATAGAGACTATCTACAGACTATATAGAGATTATCTACAGACTATATAGAGACTATCTACAGACTATCTACAGACTATCTACAGACTATCTGCAGACTATATAGAGACTATCTACAGACTATATAGAGATTATCTACAGACTATATAGAGACTATCTACAGACTATCTACAGACTATCTACAGACTATCTGCAGACTATATAGAGACTATCTACAGACTATATAGAGATTATGTAAAGACTATATAGAGACTATCTACAGACTATCTACAGACTATCTGCAGACTATATAGAGACTATCTACAGACTATCTACAGACTATCTACAGACTATCTACAGACTATATAGAGACTATCTACAGACTATATAGAGACTATCTACAGACTATCTTCAGACTATCTGCAGACTATCTAAAGACTGTCTACAGACTGTCTACAGACTATATAGAGACTATCTACAGACTATCTACAGACTATCTACAGACTATATAGAGACTATCTACAGACTATATAGAGACTATCTACAGTCTATATAGAGGCTATCTACAGACTATATAGAGACTATCTACAGACTATATAGAGACTATCTACATAGTATATAGAGACTATCTACAGACTGTCTAAAGACTATCTACAGACTATCTACATACTGTCTAAAGACTATCTACAGACTGTCTACAGACTGTCTACAGACTGTCTAAAGACTATCTAAAGACTATCTACAGACAATAAAGAGACTATCTACAGACTATCTACAGACTATCTACAGACTATCTACAGACTATATAGAGACTATCTACAGACTATCTACAGACTATCTAAAGACTATCTACAGACTATCTACAGACTATCTACAGACTATATAGAGACTATCTACAGACTATATAGAGACTATCTACAGACTATCTGCAGACTATCTGCAGACTATCTAAAGACTGTCTACAGACTGTCTACAGACTATATAGAAACTATCTACAGACTATCTACAGACTATCTACAGACTATATAGAGACTATCTACAGACTATATAGAGACTATCTACAGACTATATAGAGACTATCTACAGTCTATATAGAGGCTATCTACAGACTATATAGAGACTATCTACAGACTATATAGAGACTATCTACATACTATATAGAGACTATCTACAGACTGTCTAAAGACTATCTACAGACTATCTACATACTGTCTAAAGACTATCTACAGACTGTCTACAGACTGTCTACAGACTGTCTAAAGACTATCTAAAGACTATCTACAGACAATAAAGAGACTATCTACAGACTATCTACAGACTATCTACAGACTATCTACAGACTATATAGAGACTATCTACAGACTATCTACAGACTATCTAAAGACTATCTACAGACAATATAGAGACTATCTACAGACTATATAGAGACTATCTACAGACTATATAGAGATTATCTACAGACTATATAGAGATTATCTACAGACTATATAGAGACTATCTACAGACTATCTACAGACTATCTACAGACTATCTGCAGACTATATAGAGACTATCTACAGACTATATAGAGATTATCTAAAGACTATATAGAGAATATCTACAGACTATCTACAGACTATCTGCAGACTATATAGAGACTATCTACAGACTATCTACAGACTATCTACAGACTATCTACAGACTATATAGAGACTATCTACAGACTATATAGAGACTATCTACAGACTATCTGCAGACTATCTGCAGACTATCTGCAGACTATATAGAGACTATCTACAGACTATCTACAGACTATCTACAGACTATTTACAGACAATATAGAGACTATCTACAGACTATATAGAGACTATCTACAGACTATATAGAGATTATCTAAAGACTATATAGAGACTATCTACAGACTATCTACAGACTATCTGCAGACTATATAGAGACTATCTACAGACTATCTACAGACTATCTACAGACTATCTACAGACTATCTACAGACTATATAGTGACTATCTACAGACTATTTACAGACTATATAGAGACTATCTACAGACTATATAGAGACTATCTACATACTATATAGAGACTATCTACAGACTGTCTAAAGACTATCTACAGACTATCTACATACTGTCTAAAGACTATCTACAGACTGTCTACAGACTGTCTACAGACTGTCTAAAGACTATCTAAAGACTATCTACAGACAATAAAGAGACTATCTACAGACTATCTACAGACTATCTACAGACTATCTACAGACTATATAGAGACTATCTACAGACTATCTACAGACTATCTAAAGACTATCTACAGACTATCTACAGACTATCTACAGACTATATAGAGACTATCTACAGACTATATAGAGACTATCTACAGACTATCTGCAGACTATCTGCAGACTATCTAAAGACTGTCTACAGACTGTCTACAGACTATATAGAAACTATCTACAGACTATCTACAGACTATCTACAGACTATATAGAGACTATCTACAGACTATATAGAGACTATCTACAGACTATATAGAGACTATCTACAGTCTATATGGAGGCTATCTACAGACTATATAGAGACTATCTGCAGACTATATAGAGACTATCTACAGACTATCTACAGACTATCTACAGACTATCTACAGACTATCTAAAGACTGTCTACAGACTGTCTACAAACTATATAGAAACTATCTACAGACTATCTACAGACTATCTACAGACTATCTACAGACTATCTACAGAATATCTACAGACTATATAGAGACTATCTACAGACTATATAGAGACTATCTACAGACTATCTACAGAATATCTACAGACTATATAGAGACTATCTACAGACTATATAGAGACTATCTACAGTCTATATAGAGATTATCTACAGACTATATAGAGTTTATCTACAGACTATATAGAGACTATCTACAGACTATCTACAGACTATCTACAGACTATCTGCAGACTATATAGAGACTATCTACAGACTATATAGAGATTATCTAAAGACTATATAGAGACTATCTACAGACTATCTACAGACTATCTACAGAATATCTACAGACTATATAGAGACTATCTACAGACTATATAGAGACTATCTACAGTCTATATAGAGATTATCTACAGACTATATAGAGTTTATCTACAGACTATATAGAGACTATCTACAGACTATCTACAGACTATCTACAGACTATCTGCAGACTATATAGAGACTATCTACAGACTATATAGAGATTATCTAAAGACTATATAGAGACTATCTACAGACTATCTACAGACTATCTGCAGACTATCTGCAGACTATATAGAGACTATCTACAGACTATCTACAGACTATCTACAGACTATCTACAGACAATATAGAGACTATCTACAGACTATATAGAGACTATCTACAGACTATATAGAGATTATCTAAAGACTATATAGAGATTATCTACAGACTATATAGAGACTATCTACAGACTATCTACAGACTATCTACAGACTATCTACAGACTATATAGAGACTATCTACAGACTATATAGAGACTATCTACAGACTATCTACAGACTATATAGAGACTATCTACAGACTATCTGCAGACTATCTACAGACTATCTGCAGACTATCTACAGACTATCTACAGACTATCTACAGACTATCTGCAGACTATATAGAGATTATCTACCGACTATCTACAGACTATATAGAGACTATCTACAGACTATATAGAGACTATCTACAGACTATCTGCAGACTATCTACAGACTATCTGCAGACTATCTAAAGACTATCTAAAGA
Source organism: Salmo salar (assembly GCF_965601325.2). NCBI lineage: Eukaryota > Metazoa > Chordata > Actinopteri > Salmoniformes > Salmonidae > Salmo > Salmo salar. The sequence continues at coordinate 12,175,932 of NC_138297.1, read as the reverse complement.
CTGTCTACAGACTGTCTACAGACTATATAGAGACTATCTACAGACTATCTACAGACTATCTACAGACTATATAGAGACTATCTACAGACTATATAGAGACTATCTACAGACTATATAGAGATTATCTACAGACTATATAGAGACTATCTACAGACTATCTACAGACTATCTACAGACTATCTGCAGACTATATAGAGACTATCTACAGACTATATAGAGATTATCTACAGACTATATAGAGACTATCTACAGACTATCTACAGACTATCTACAGACTATCTGCAGACTATATAGAGACTATCTACAGACTATATAGAGATTATGTAAAGACTATATAGAGACTATCTACAGACTATCTACAGACTATCTGCAGACTATATAGAGACTATCTACAGACTATCTACAGACTATCTACAGACTATCTACAGACTATATAGAGACTATCTACAGACTATATAGAGACTATCTACAGACTATCTGCAGACTATCTGCAGACTATCTGCAGACTATATAGAGACTATCTACAGACTATCTACAGACTATCTACAGACTATTTACAGACAATATAGAGACTATCTACAGACTATATAGAGACTATCTACAGACTATATAGAGATTATCTAAAGACTATATAGAGACTATCTACAGACTATCTACAGACTATCTGCAGACTATATAGAGACTATCTACAGACTATCTACAGACTATCTACAGACTATCTACAGACTATCTACAGACTATATAGTGACTATCTACAGACTATTTACAGACTATATAGAGACTATCTACAGACTATATAGAGACTATCTACATACTATATAGAGACTATCTACAGACTGTCTAAAGACTATCTACAGACTATCTACATACTGTCTAAAGACTATCTACAGACTGTCTACAGACTGTCTACAGACTGTCTAAAGACTATCTAAAGACTATCTACAGACAATAAAGAGACTATCTACAGACTATCTACAGACTATCTACAGACTATCTACAGACTATATAGAGACTATCTACAGACTATCTACAGACTATCTAAAGACTATCTACAGACTATCTACAGACTATCTACAGACTATATAGAGACTATCTACAGACTATATAGAGACTATCTACAGACTATCTGCAGACTATCTGCAGACTATCTAAAGACTGTCTACAGACTGTCTACAGACTATATAGAAACTATCTACAGACTATCTACAGACTATCTACAGACTATATAGAGACTATCTACAGACTATATAGAGACTATCTACAGACTATATAGAGACTATCTACAGTCTATATGGAGGCTATCTACAGACTATATAGAGACTATCTGCAGACTATATAGAGACTATCTACAGACTATCTACAGACTATCTACAGACTATCTACAGACTATCTAAAGACTGTCTACAGACTGTCTACAAACTATATAGAAACTATCTACAGACTATCTACAGACTATCTACAGACTATCTACAGACTATCTACAGAATATCTACAGACTATATAGAGACTATCTACAGACTATATAGAGACTATCTACAGACTATCTACAGAATATCTACAGACTATATAGAGACTATCTACAGACTATATAGAGACTATCTACAGTCTATATAGAGATTATCTACAGACTATATAGAGTTTATCTACAGACTATATAGAGACTATCTACAGACTATCTACAGACTATCTACAGACTATCTGCAGACTATATAGAGACTATCTACAGACTATATAGAGATTATCTAAAGACTATATAGAGACTATCTACAGACTATCTACAGACTATCTACAGAATATCTACAGACTATATAGAGACTATCTACAGACTATATAGAGACTATCTACAGTCTATATAGAGATTATCTACAGACTATATAGAGTTTATCTACAGACTATATAGAGACTATCTACAGACTATCTACAGACTATCTACAGACTATCTGCAGACTATATAGAGACTATCTACAGACTATATAGAGATTATCTAAAGACTATATAGAGACTATCTACAGACTATCTACAGACTATCTGCAGACTATCTGCAGACTATATAGAGACTATCTACAGACTATCTACAGACTATCTACAGACTATCTACAGACAATATAGAGACTATCTACAGACTATATAGAGACTATCTACAGACTATATAGAGATTATCTAAAGACTATATAGAGATTATCTACAGACTATATAGAGACTATCTACAGACTATCTACAGACTATCTACAGACTATCTACAGACTATATAGAGACTATCTACAGACTATATAGAGACTATCTACAGACTATCTACAGACTATATAGAGACTATCTACAGACTATCTGCAGACTATCTACAGACTATCTGCAGACTATCTACAGACTATCTACAGACTATCTACAGACTATCTGCAGACTATATAGAGATTATCTACCGACTATCTACAGACTATATAGAGACTATCTACAGACTATATAGAGACTATCTACAGACTATCTGCAGACTATCTACAGACTATCTGCAGACTATCTAAAGACTATCTAAAGACTGTCTACAGACTGTCTACAGACTATATAGAGACTATCTACAGACTATCTACAGACTATCTACAGACTATATAGAGACTATCTACAGACTATATAGAGACTATCTACAGACTATATAGAGATTATCTACAGACTATATAGAGACTATCTACAGACTATCTACAGACTATCTACAGACTATCTGCAGACTATATAGAGACTATCTACAGACTATATAGAGATTATCTACAGACTATATAGAGACTATCTACAGACTATCTACAGACTATCTACAGACTATCTGCAGACTATATAGAGACTATCTACAGACTATATAGAGATTATGTAAAGACTATATAGAGACTATCTACAGACTATCTACAGACTATCTGCAGACTATATAGAGACTATCTACAGACTATCTACAGACTATCTACAGACTATCTACAGACTATATAGAGACTATCTACAGACTATATAGAGACTATCTACAGACTATCTTCAGACTATCTGCAGACTATCTAAAGACTGTCTACAGACTGTCTACAGACTATATAGAGACTATCTACAGACTATCTACAGACTATCTACAGACTATATAGAGACTATCTACAGACTATATAGAGACTATCTACAGTCTATATAGAGGCTATCTACAGACTATATAGAGACTATCTACAGACTATATAGAGACTATCTACATACTATATAGAGACTATCTACAGACTGTCTAAAGACTATCTACAGACTATCTACATACTGTCTAAAGACTATCTACAGACTGTCTACAGACTGTCTACAGACTGTCTAAAGACTATCTAAAGACTATCTACAGACAATAAAGAGACTATCTACAGACTATCTACAGACTATCTACAGACTATCTACAGACTATATAGAGACTATCTACAGACTATCTACAGACTATCTAAAGACTATCTACAGACTATCTACAGACTATCTACAGACTATATAGAGACTATCTACAGACTATATAGAGACTATCTACAGACTATCTGCAGACTATCTGCAGACTATCTAAAGACTGTCTACAGACTGTCTACAGACTATATAGAAACTATCTACAGACTATCTACAGACTATCTACAGACTATATAGAGACTATCTACAGACTATATAGAGACTATCTACAGACTATATAGAGACTATCTACAGTCTATATAGAGGCTATCTACAGACTATATAGAGACTATCTACAGACTATATAGAGACTATCTACATACTATATAGAGACTATCTACAGACTGTCTAAAGACTATCTACAGACTATCTACATACTGTCTAAAGACTATCTACAGACTGTCTACAGACTGTCTACAGACTGTCTAAAGACTATCTAAAGACTATCTACAGACAATAAAGAGACTATCTACAGACTATCTACAGACTATCTACAGACTATCTACAGACTATATAGAGACTATCTACAGACTATCTACAGACTATCTACAGACTATATAGAGACTATCTACAGACTATATAGAGACTATCTACAGACTATCTGCAGACTATCTGCAGACTATCTAAAGACTGTCTACAGACTGTCTACAGACTATATAGAAACTATCTACAGACTATCTACAGACTATCTACAGACTATATAGAGACTATCTACAGACTATATAGAGACTATCTACAGACTATATAGAGACTATCTACAGTCTATATGGAGGCTATCTACAGACTATATAGAGACTATCTGCAGACTATATAGAGACTATCTACAGACTATCTACAGACTATCTACAGACTATCTACAGACTATCTACAGACTATCTAAAGACTGTCTACAGACTGTCTACAAACTATATAGAAACTATCTACAGACTATCTACAGACTATCTACAGACTATCTACAGACTATGTACAGAATATCTACAGACTATATAGAGACTATCTACAGACTATATAGAGACTATCTACAGACTATCTACAGAATATCTACAGACTATATAGAGACTATCTACAGACTATATAGAGACTATCTACAGTCTATATAGAGATTATCTACAGACTATATAGAGTTTATCTACAGACTATATAGAGACTATCTACAGACTATCTACAGACTATCTACAGACTATCTGCAGACTATATAGAGACTATCTACAGACTATATAGAGATTATCTAAAGACTATATAGAGACTATCTACAGACTATCTACAGACTATCTGCAGACTATCTGCAGACTATATAGAGACTATCTACAGACTATCTACAGACTATCTACAGACTATCTACAGACAATATAGAGACTATCTACAGACTATTTAGAGACTATCTACAGACTATATAGAGATTATCTACAGACTATATAGAGATTATCTACAGACTATATAGAGACTATCTACAGACTATCTACAGACTATCTACAGACTATCTGCAGACTATATAGAGACTATCTAAAGACTATATAGAGACTATCTACAGACTATCTACAGACTATCTGCAGACTATATAGAGACTATCTACAGACTATCTACAGACTATCTACAGACTATCTACAGACTATCTACAGACTATATAGTGACTATCTACAGACTATCTACAGACTATCTGCAGACTATCTGCAGACTATCTAAAGACTGTCTACAGACTGTCTACAGACTATATAGAAACTATCTACAGACTATCTACAGACTATCTACAGACTATATAGAGACTATCTACAGACTATATAGAGACTATCTACAGACTATATAGAGACTATCTAAAGTCTATATGGAGGCTATCTACAGACTATATAGAGACTATCTGCAGACTATATAGAGACTATCTACAGACTATCTACAGACTATCTACAGACTATCTACATACTATATAGAGACTATCTACAGACTGTCTAAAGACTATCTACAGACTATCTACATACTGTCTAAAGACTATCTACAGACTGTCTACAGACTGTCTACAGACTGTCTAAAGACTATCTAAAGACTATCTACAGACAATAAAGAGACTATCTACAGACTATCTACAGACTATCTACAGACTATCTACAGACTATATAGAGACTATCTACAGACTATCTACAGACTATCTAAAGACTATCTACAGACTATCTACAGACTATCTACAGACTATATAGAGACTATCTACAGACTATATAGAGACTATCTACAGACTATCTGCAGACTATCTGCAGACTATCTAAAGACTGTCTACAGACTGTCTACAGACTATATAGAAACTATCTACAGACTATCTACAGACTATCTACAGACTATATAGAGACTATCTACAGACTATATAGAGACTATCTACAGACTATATAGAGACTATCTACAGTCTATATGGAGGCTATCTACAGACTATATAGAGACTATCTGCAGACTATATAGAGACTATCTACAGACTATCTACAGACTATCTACAGACTATCTACAGACTATCTACAGACTATCTAAAGACTGTCTACAGACTGTCTACAAACTATATAGAAACTATCTACAGACTATCTACAGACTATCTACAGACTATCTACAGACTATGTACAGAATATCTACAGACTATATAGAGACTATCTACAGACTATATAGAGACTATCTACAGACTATCTACAGAATATCTACAGACTATATAGAGACTATCTACAGACTATATAGAGACTATCTACAGTCTATATAGAGATTATCTACAGACTATATAGAGTTTATCTACAGACTATATAGAGACTATCTACAGACTATATAGAGACTATCTACAGACTATCTGCAGACTATCTGCAGACTATCTAAAGACTGTCTACAGACTGTCTACAGACTATATAGAAACTATCTACAGACTATCTACAGACTATCTACAGACTATATAGAGACTATCTACAGACTATATAGAGACTATCTACAGACTATATAGAGACTATCTACAGTCTATATGGAGGCTATCTACAGACTATATAGAGACTATCTGCAGACTATATAGAGACTATCTACAGACTATCTACAGACTATCTACAGACTATCTACAGACTATCTAAAGACTGTCTACAGACTGTCTACAAACTATATAGAAACTATCTACAGACTATCTACAGACTATCTACAGACTATCTACAGACTATCTACAGAATATCTACAGACTATATAGAGACTATCTACAGACTATATAGAGACTATCTACAGACTATCTACAGAATATCTACAGACTATATAGAGACTATCTACAGACTATATAGAGACTATCTACAGACTATCTACAGACTATCTACAGACTATCTGCAGACTATATAGAGACTATCTACAGACTATATAGAGATTATCTAAAGACTATATAGAGACTATCTACAGACTATCTACAGACTATCTACAGAATATCTACAGACTATATAGAGACTATCTACAGACTATATAGAGACTATCTACAGTCTATATAGAGATTATCTACAGACTATATAGAGTTTATCTACAGACTATATAGAGACTATCTACAGACTATCTACAGACTATCTACAGACTATCTGCAGACTATATAGAGACTATCTACAGACTATATAGAGATTATCTAAAGACTATATAGAGACTATCTACAGACTATCTACAGACTATCTGCAGACTATCTGCAGACTATATAGAGACTATCTACAGACTATCTACAGACTATCTACAGACTATCTACAGACAATATAGAGACTATCTACAGACTATATAGAGACTATCTACAGACTATATAGAGATTATCTACAGACTATATAGAGATTATCTACAGACTATATAGAGACTATCTACAGACTATCTACAGACTATCTACAGACTATCTACAGACTATATAGAGACTATCTACAGACTATATAGAGACTATCTACAGACTATCTACAGACTATATAGAGACTATCTACAGACTATCTGCAGACTATCTACAGACTATCTGCAGACTATCTACAGACTATCTACAGACTATCTACAGACTATCTGCAGACTATATAGAGATTATCTACCGACTATCTACAGACTATATAGAGACTATCTACAGACTATATAGAGACTATCTACAGACTATCTACAGACTATCTGCAGACTATCTGCAGACTATATAGAGACTATCTACAGACTATCTACAGACTATCTACAGACTATCTACAGACAATATAGAGACTATCTACAGACTATATAGAGACTATCTACAGACTATATAGAGATTATCTACAGACTATATAGAGATTATCTACAGACTATATAGAGACTATCTACAGACTATCTACAGACTATCTACAGACTATCTACAGACTATATAGAGACTATCTACAGACTATATAGAGACTATCTACAGACTATCTACAGACTATATAGAGACTATCTACAGACTATCTGCAGACTATCTACAGACTATCTGCAGACTATCTACAGACTATCTACAGACTATCTACAGACTATCTGCAGACTATATAGAGATTATCTACCGACTATCTACAGACTATATAGAGACTATCTACAGACTATATAGAGACTATCTACAGACTATCTGCAGACTATCTACAGACTATCTGCAGACTATCTAAAGACTATCTAAAGACTGTCTACAGACTGTCTACAGACTATATAGAGACTATCTACAGACTATCTACAGACTATCTACAGACTATATAGAGACTATCTACAGACTATATAGAGACTATCTACAGACTATATAGAGATTATCTACAGACTATATAGAGACTATCTACAGACTATCTACAGACTATCTACAGACTATCTGCAGACTATATAGAGACTATCTACAGACTATATAGAGATTATCTACAGACTATATAGAGACTATCTACAGACTATCTACAGACTATCTACAGACTATCTGCAGACTATATAGAGACTATCTACAGACTATATAGAGATTATGTAAAGACTATATAGAGACTATCTACAGACTATCTACAGACTATCTGCAGACTATATAGAGACTATCTACAGACTATCTACAGACTATCTACAGACTATCTACAGACTATATAGAGACTATCTACAGACTATATAGAGACTATCTACAGACTATCTTCAGACTATCTGCAGACTATCTAAAGACTGTCTACAGACTGTCTACAGACTATATAGAGACTATCTACAGACTATCTACAGACTATCTACAGACTATATAGAGACTATCTACAGACTATATAGAGACTATCTACAGTCTATATAGAGGCTATCTACAGACTATATAGAGACTATCTACAGACTATATAGAGACTATCTACATACTATATAGAGACTATCTACAGACTGTCTAAAGACTATCTACAGACTATCTACATACTGTCTAAAGACTATCTACAGACTGTCTACAGACTGTCTACAGACTGTCTAAAGACTATCTAAAGACTATCTACAGACAATAAAGAGACTATCTACAGACTATCTACAGACTATCTACAGACTATCTACAGACTATATAGAGACTATCTACAGACTATCTACAGACTATCTAAAGACTATCTACAGACTATCTACAGACTATCTACAGACTATATAGAGACTATCTACAGACTATATAGAGACTATCTACAGACTATCTGCAGACTATCTGCAGACTATCTAAAGACTGTCTACAGACTGTCTACAGACTATATAGAAACTATCTACAGACTATCTACAGACTATCTACAGACTATATAGAGACTATCTACAGACTATATAGAGACTATCTACAGACTATATAGAGACTATCTACAGTCTATATAGAGGCTATCTACAGACTATATAGAGACTATCTACAGACTATATAGAGACTATCTACATACTATATAGAGACTATCTACAGACTGTCTAAAGACTATCTACAGACTATCTACATACTGTCTAAAGACTATCTACAGACTGTCTACAGACTGTCTACAGACTGTCTAAAGACTATCTAAAGACTATCTACAGACAATAAAGAGACTATCTACAGACTATCTACAGACTATCTACAGACTATCTACAGACTATATAGAGACTATCTACAGACTATCTACAGACTATCTAAAGACTATCTACAGACAATATAGAGACTATCTACAGACTATATAGAGACTATCTACAGACTATATAGAGATTATCTACAGACTATATAGAGATTATCTACAGACTATATAGAGACTATCTACAGACTATCTACAGACTATCTACAGACTATCTGCAGACTATATAGAGACTATCTACAGACTATATAGAGATTATCTAAAGTCTATATAGAGAATATCTACAGACTATCTACAGACTATCTGCAGACTATATAGAGACTATCTACAGACTATCTACAGACTATCTACAGACTATCTACAGACTATATAGAGACTATCTACAGACTATATAGAGACTATCTACAGACTATCTGCAGACTATCTGCAGACTATCTAAAGACTGTCTACAGACTATCTGCAGACTATCTGCAGACTATATAGAGACTATCTACAGACTATCTACAGACTATCTACAGACTATTTACAGACAATATAGAGACTATCTACAGACTATATAGAGACTATCTACAGACTATATAGAGATTATCTAAAGACTATATAGAGACTATCTACAGACTATCTACAGACTATCTGCAGACTATATAGAGACTATCTACAGACTATCTACAGACTATCTACAGACTATCTACAGACTATCTACAGACTATATAGTGACTATCTACAGACTATTTACAGACTATATAGAGACTATCTACAGACTATATAGAGACTATCTACATACTATATAGAGACTATCTACAGACTGTCTAAAGACTATCTACAGACTATCTACATACTGTCTAAAGACTATCTACAGACTGTCTACAGACTGTCTACAGACTGTCTAAAGACTATCTAAAGACTATCTACAGACAATAAAGAGACTATCTACAGACTATCTACAGACTATCTACAGACTATCTACAGACTATATAGAGACTATCTACAGACTATCTACAGACTATCTAAAGACTATCTACAGACTATCTACAGACTATCTACAGACTATATAGAGACTATCTACAGACTATATAGAGACTATCTACAGACTATCTGCAGACTATCTGCAGACTATCTAAAGACTGTCTACAGACTGTCTACAGACTATATAGAAACTATCTACAGACTATCTACAGACTATCTACAGACTATATAGAGACTATCTACAGACTATATAGAGACTATCTACAGACTATATAGAGACTATCTACAGTCTATATGGAGGCTATCTACAGACTATATAGAGACTATCTGCAGACTATATAGAGACTATCTACAGACTATCTACAGACTATCTACAGACTATCTACAGAATATCTACAGACTATATAGAGACTATCTACAGACTATATAGAGACTATCTACAGACTATCTACAGAATATCTACAGACTATATAGAGACTATCTACAGACTATATAGAGACTATCTACAGTCTATATAGAGATTATCTACAGACTATATAGAGTTTATCTACAGACTATATAGAGACTATCTACAGACTATCTACAGACTATCTACAGACTATCTGCAGACTATATAGAGACTATCTACAGACTATATAGAGATTATCTAAAGACTATATAGAGACTATCTACAGACTATCTACAGACTATCTACAGAATATCTACAGACTATATAGAGACTATCTACAGACTATATAGAGACTATCTACAGTCTATATAGAGATTATCTACAGACTATATAGAGTTTATCTACAGACTATATAGAGACTATCTACAGACTATCTACAGACTATCTACAGACTATCTGCAGACTATATAGAGACTATCTACAGACTATATAGAGATTATCTGCAGACTATATAGAGACTATCTACAGACTATCTACAGACTATCTACAGACTATCTACAGACAATATAGAGACTATCTACAGACTATATAGAGACTATCTACAGACTATATAGAGATTATCTAAAGACTATATAGAGATTATCTACAGACTATATAGAGACTATCTACAGACTATCTACAGACTATCTACAGACTATCTACAGACTATATAGAGACTATCTACAGACTATATAGAGACTATCTACAGACTATCTACAGACTATATAGAGACTATCTACAGACTATCTGCAGACTATCTACAGACTATCTGCAGACTATCTACAGACTATCTACAGACTATCTACAGACTATCTGCAGACTATATAGAGATTATCTACCGACTATCTACAGACTATATAGAGACTATCTACAGACTATATAGAGACTATCTACAGACTATCTACAGACTATCTACAGAATATCTACAGACTATATAGAGACTATCTACAGACTATATAGAGACTATCTACAGTCTATATAGAGATTATCTACAGACTATATAGAGTTTATCTACAGACTATATAGAGACTATCTACAGACTATCTACAGACTATCTACAGACTATCTGCAGACTATATAGAGACTATCTACAGACTATATAGAGATTATCTAAAGACTATATAGAGACTATCTACAGACTATCTACAGACTATCTGCAGACTATCTGCAGACTATATAGAGACTATCTACAGACTATCTACAGACTATCTACAGACTATCTACAGACAATATAGAGACTATCTACAGACTATATAGAGACTATCTACAGACTATATAGAGATTATCTAAAGACTATATAGAGATTATCTACAGACTATATAGAGACTATCTACAGACTATCTACAGACTATCTACAGACTATCTACAGACTATATAGAGACTATCTACAGACTATATAGAGACTATCTACAGACTATCTACAGACTATATAGAGACTATCTACAGACTATCTGCAGACTATCTACAGACTATCTGCAGACTATCTACAGACTATCTACAGACTATCTACAGACTATCTGCAGACTATATAGAGATTATCTACCGACTATCTACAGACTATATAGAGACTATCTACAGACTATATAGAGACTATCTACAGACTATCTGCAGACTATCTACAGACTATCTGCAGACTATCTAAAGACTATCTAAAGACTGTCTACAGACTGTCTACAGACTATATAGAGACTATCTACAGACTATCTACAGACTATCTACAGACTATATAGAGACTATCTACAGACTATATAGAGACTATCTACAGACTATATAGAGATTATCTACAGACTATATAGAGACTATCTACAGACTATCTACAGACTATCTACAGACTATCTGCAGACTATATAGAGACTATCTACAGACTATATAGAGATTATCTACAGACTATATAGAGACTATCTACAGACTATCTACAGACTATCTACAGACTATCTGCAGACTATATAGAGACTATCTACAGACTATATAGAGATTATGTAAAGACTATATAGAGACTATCTACAGACTATCTACAGACTATCTGCAGACTATATAGAGACTATCTACAGACTATCTACAGACTATCTACAGACTATCTACAGACTATATAGAGACTATCTACAGACTATATAGAGACTATCTACAGACTATCTTCAGACTATCTGCAGACTATCTAAAGACTGTCTACAGACTGTCTACAGACTATATAGAGACTATCTACAGACTATCTACAGACTATCTACAGACTATATAGAGACTATCTACAGACTATATAGAGACTATCTACAGTCTATATAGAGGCTATCTACAGACTATATAGAGACTATCTACAGACTATATAGAGACTATCTACATAGTATATAGAGACTATCTACAGACTGTCTAAAGACTATCTACAGACTATCTACATACTGTCTAAAGACTATCTACAGACTGTCTACAGACTGTCTACAGACTGTCTAAAGACTATCTAAAGACTATCTACAGACAATAAAGAGACTATCTACAGACTATCTACAGACTATCTACAGACTATCTACAGACTATATAGAGACTATCTACAGACTATCTACAGACTATCTAAAGACTATCTACAGACTATCTACAGACTATCTACAGACTATATAGAGACTATCTACAGACTATATAGAGACTATCTACAGACTATCTGCAGACTATCTGCAGACTATCTAAAGACTGTCTACAGACTGTCTACAGACTATATAGAAACTATCTACAGACTATCTACAGACTATCTACAGACTATATAGAGACTATCTACAGACTATATAGAGACTATCTACAGACTATATAGAGACTATCTACAGTCTATATAGAGGCTATCTACAGACTATATAGAGACTATCTACAGACTATATAGAGACTATCTACATACTATATAGAGACTATCTACAGACTGTCTAAAGACTATCTACAGACTATCTACATACTGTCTAAAGACTATCTACAGACTGTCTACAGACTGTCTACAGACTGTCTAAAGACTATCTAAAGACTATCTACAGACAATAAAGAGACTATCTACAGACTATCTACAGACTATCTACAGACTATCTACAGACTATATAGAGACTATCTACAGACTATCTACAGACTATCTAAAGACTATCTACAGACAATATAGAGACTATCTACAGACTATATAGAGACTATCTACAGACTATATAGAGATTATCTACAGACTATATAGAGATTATCTACAGACTATATAGAGACTATCTACAGACTATCTACAGACTATCTACAGACTATCTGCAGACTATATAGAGACTATCTACAGACTATATAGAGATTATCTAAAGACTATATAGAGAATATCTACAGACTATCTACAGACTATCTGCAGACTATATAGAGACTATCTACAGACTATCTACAGACTATCTACAGACTATCTACAGACTATATAGAGACTATCTACAGACTATATAGAGACTATCTACAGACTATCTGCAGACTATCTGCAGACTATCTGCAGACTATATAGAGACTATCTACAGACTATCTACAGACTATCTACAGACTATTTACAGACAATATAGAGACTATCTACAGACTATATAGAGACTATCTACAGACTATATAGAGATTATCTAAAGACTATATAGAGACTATCTACAGACTATCTACAGACTATCTGCAGACTATATAGAGACTATCTACAGACTATCTACAGACTATCTACAGACTATCTACAGACTATCTACAGACTATATAGTGACTATCTACAGACTATTTACAGACTATATAGAGACTATCTACAGACTATATAGAGACTATCTACATACTATATAGAGACTATCTACAGACTGTCTAAAGACTATCTACAGACTATCTACATACTGTCTAAAGACTATCTACAGACTGTCTACAGACTGTCTACAGACTGTCTAAAGACTATCTAAAGACTATCTACAGACAATAAAGAGACTATCTACAGACTATCTACAGACTATCTACAGACTATCTACAGACTATATAGAGACTATCTACAGACTATCTACAGACTATCTAAAGACTATCTACAGACTATCTACAGACTATCTACAGACTATATAGAGACTATCTACAGACTATATAGAGACTATCTACAGACTATCTGCAGACTATCTGCAGACTATCTAAAGACTGTCTACAGACTGTCTACAGACTATATAGAAACTATCTACAGACTATCTACAGACTATCTACAGACTATATAGAGACTATCTACAGACTATATAGAGACTATCTACAGACTATATAGAGACTATCTACAGTCTATATGGAGGCTATCTACAGACTATATAGAGACTATCTGCAGACTATATAGAGACTATCTACAGACTATCTACAGACTATCTACAGACTATCTACAGACTATCTAAAGACTGTCTACAGACTGTCTACAAACTATATAGAAACTATCTACAGACTATCTACAGACTATCTACAGACTATCTACAGACTATCTACAGAATATCTACAGACTATATAGAGACTATCTACAGACTATATAGAGACTATCTACAGACTATCTACAGAATATCTACAGACTATATAGAGACTATCTACAGACTATATAGAGACTATCTACAGTCTATATAGAGATTATCTACAGACTATATAGAGTTTATCTACAGACTATATAGAGACTATCTACAGACTATCTACAGACTATCTACAGACTATCTGCAGACTATATAGAGACTATCTACAGACTATATAGAGATTATCTAAAGACTATATAGAGACTATCTACAGACTATCTACAGACTATCTACAGAATATCTACAGACTATATAGAGACTATCTACAGACTATATAGAGACTATCTACAGTCTATATAGAGATTATCTACAGACTATATAGAGTTTATCTACAGACTATATAGAGACTATCTACAGACTATCTACAGACTATCTACAGACTATCTGCAGACTATATAGAGACTATCTACAGACTATATAGAGATTATCTAAAGACTATATAGAGACTATCTACAGACTATCTACAGACTATCTGCAGACTATCTGCAGACTATATAGAGACTATCTACAGACTATCTACAGACTATCTACAGACTATCTACAGACAATATAGAGACTATCTACAGACTATATAGAGACTATCTACAGACTATATAGAGATTATCTAAAGACTATATAGAGATTATCTACAGACTATATAGAGACTATCTACAGACTATCTACAGACTATCTACAGACTATCTACAGACTATATAGAGACTATCTACAGACTATATAGAGACTATCTACAGACTATCTACAGACTATATAGAGACTATCTACAGACTATCTGCAGACTATCTACAGACTATCTGCAGACTATCTACAGACTATCTACAGACTATCTACAGACTATCTGCAGACTATATAGAGATTATCTACCGACTATCTACAGACTATATAGAGACTATCTACAGACTATATAGAGACTATCTACAGACTATCTGCAGACTATCTACAGACTATCTGCAGACTATCTAAAGACTATCTAAAGACTGTCTACAGACTGTCTACAGACTATATAGAGACTATCTACAGACTATCTACAGACTATCTACAGACTATATAGAGACTATCTACAGACTATATAGAGACTATCTACAGACTATATAGAGATTATCTACAGACTATATAGAGACTATCTACAGACTATCTACAGACTATCTACAGACTATCTGCAGACTATATAGAGACTATCTACAGACTATATAGAGATTATCTACAGACTATATAGAGACTATCTACAGACTATCTACAGACTATCTACAGACTATCTGCAGACTATATAGAGACTATCTACAGACTATATAGAGATTATGTAAAGACTATATAGAGACTATCTACAGACTATCTACAGACTATCTGCAGACTATATAGAGACTATCTACAGACTATCTACAGACTATCTACAGACTATCTACAGACTATATAGAGACTATCTACAGACTATATAGAGACTATCTACAGACTATCTGCAGACTATCTGCAGACTATCTGCAGACTATATAGAGACTATCTACAGACTATCTACAGACTATCTACAGACTATTTACAGACAATATAGAGACTATCTACAGACTATATAGAGACTATCTACAGACTATATAGAGATTATCTAAAGACTATATAGAGACTATCTACAGACTATCTACAGACTATCTGCAGACTATATAGAGACTATCTACAGACTATCTACAGACTATCTACAGACTATCTACAGACTATCTACAGACTATATAGTGACTATCTACAGACTATTTACAGACTATATAGAGACTATCTACAGACTATATAGAGACTATCTACATACTATATAGAGACTATCTACAGACTGTCTAAAGACTATCTACAGACTATCTACATACTGTCTAAAGACTATCTACAGACTGTCTACAGACTGTCTACAGACTGTCTAAAGACTATCTAAAGACTATCTACAGACAATAAAGAGACTATCTACAGACTATCTACAGACTATCTACAGACTATCTACAGACTATATAGAGACTATCTACAGACTATCTACAGACTATCTAAAGACTATCTACAGACTATCTACAGACTATCTACAGACTATATAGAGACTATCTACAGACTATATAGAGACTATCTACAGACTATCTGCAGACTATCTGCAGACTATCTAAAGACTGTCTACAGACTGTCTACAGACTATATAGAAACTATCTACAGACTATCTACAGACTATCTACAGACTATATAGAGACTATCTACAGACTATATAGAGACTATCTACAGACTATATAGAGACTATCTACAGTCTATATGGAGGCTATCTACAGACTATATAGAGACTATCTGCAGACTATATAGAGACTATCTACAGACTATCTACAGACTATCTACAGACTATCTACAGACTATCTAAAGACTGTCTACAGACTGTCTACAAACTATATAGAAACTATCTACAGACTATCTACAGACTATCTACAGACTATCTACAGACTATCTACAGAATATCTACAGACTATATAGAGACTATCTACAGACTATATAGAGACTATCTACAGACTATCTACAGAATATCTACAGACTATATAGAGACTATCTACAGACTATATAGAGACTATCTACAGTCTATATAGAGATTATCTACAGACTATATAGAGTTTATCTACAGACTATATAGAGACTATCTACAGACTATCTACAGACTATCTACAGACTATCTGCAGACTATATAGAGACTATCTACAGACTATATAGAGATTATCTAAAGACTATATAGAGACTATCTACAGACTATCTACAGACTATCTACAGAATATCTACAGACTATATAGAGACTATCTACAGACTATATAGAGACTATCTACAGTCTATATAGAGATTATCTACAGACTATATAGAGTTTATCTACAGACTATATAGAGACTATCTACAGACTATCTACAGACTATCTACAGACTATCTGCAGACTATATAGAGACTATCTACAGACTATATAGAGATTATCTAAAGACTATATAGAGACTATCTACAGACTATCTACAGACTATCTGCAGACTATCTGCAGACTATATAGAGACTATCTACAGACTATCTACAGACTATCTACAGACTATCTACAGACAATATAGAGACTATCTACAGACTATATAGAGACTATCTACAGACTATATAGAGATTATCTAAAGACTATATAGAGATTATCTACAGACTATATAGAGACTATCTACAGACTATCTACAGACTATCTACAGACTATCTACAGACTATATAGAGACTATCTACAGACTATATAGAGACTATCTACAGACTATCTACAGACTATATAGAGACTATCTACAGACTATCTGCAGACTATCTACAGACTATCTGCAGACTATCTACAGACTATCTACAGACTATCTACAGACTATCTGCAGACTATATAGAGATTATCTACCGACTATCTACAGACTATATAGAGACTATCTACAGACTATATAGAGACTATCTACAGACTATCTGCAGACTATCTACAGACTATCTGCAGACTATCTAAAGACTATCTAAAGACTGTCTACAGACTGTCTACAGACTATATAGAGACTATCTACAGACTATCTACAGACTATCTACAGACTATATAGAGACTATCTACAGACTATATAGAGACTATCTACAGACTATATAGAGATTATCTACAGACTATATAGAGACTATCTACAGACTATCTACAGACTATCTACAGACTATCTGCAGACTATATAGAGACTATCTACAGACTATATAGAGATTATCTACAGACTATATAGAGACTATCTACAGACTATCTACAGACTATCTACAGACTATCTGCAGACTATATAGAGACTATCTACAGACTATATAGAGATTATGTAAAGACTATATAGAGACTATCTACAGACTATCTACAGACTATCTGCAGACTATATAGAGACTATCTACAGACTATCTACAGACTATCTACAGACTATCTACAGACTATATAGAGACTATCTACAGACTATATAGAGACTATCTACAGACTATCTTCAGACTATCTGCAGACTATCTAAAGACTGTCTACAGACTGTCTACAGACTATATAGAGACTATCTACAGACTATCTACAGACTATCTACAGACTATATAGAGACTATCTACAGACTATATAGAGACTATCTACAGTCTATATAGAGGCTATCTACAGACTATATAGAGACTATCTACAGACTATATAGAGACTATCTACATACTATATAGAGACTATCTACAGACTGTCTAAAGACTATCTACAGACTATCTACATACTGTCTAAAGACTATCTACAGACTGTCTACAGACTGTCTACAGACTGTCTAAAGACTATCTAAAGACTATCTACAGACAATAAAGAGACTATCTACAGACTATCTACAGACTATCTACAGACTATCTACAGACTATATAGAGACTATCTACAGACTATCTACAGACTATCTAAAGACTATCTACAGACTATCTACAGACTATCTACAGACTATATAGAGACTATCTACAGACTATATAGAGACTATCTACAGACTATCTGCAGACTATCTGCAGACTATCTAAAGACTGTCTACAGACTGTCTACAGACTATATAGAAACTATCTACAGACTATCTACAGACTATCTACAGACTATATAGAGACTATCTACAGACTATATAGAGACTATCTACAGACTATATAGAGACTATCTACAGTCTATATAGAGGCTATCTACAGACTATATAGAGACTATCTACAGACTATATAGAGACTATCTACATACTATATAGAGACTATCTACAGACTGTCTAAAGACTATCTACAGACTATCTACATACTGTCTAAAGACTATCTACAGACTGTCTACAGACTGTCTACAGACTGTCTAAAGACTATCTAAAGACTATCTACAGACAATAAAGAGACTATCTACAGACTATCTACAGACTATCTACAGACTATCTACAGACTATATAGAGACTATCTACAGACTATCTACAGACTATCTACAGACTATATAGAGACTATCTACAGACTATATAGAGACTATCTACAGACTATCTGCAGACTATCTGCAGACTATCTAAAGACTGTCTACAGACTGTCTACAGACTATATAGAAACTATCTACAGACTATCTACAGACTATCTACAGACTATATAGAGACTATCTACAGACTATATAGAGACTATCTACAGACTATATAGAGACTATCTACAGTCTATATGGAGGCTATCTACAGACTATATAGAGACTATCTGCAGACTATATAGAGACTATCTACAGACTATCTACAGACTATCTACAGACTATCTACAGACTATCTACAGACTATCTAAAGACTGTCTACAGACTGTCTACAAACTATATAGAAACTATCTACAGACTATCTACAGACTATCTACAGACTATCTACAGACTATGTACAGAATATCTACAGACTATATAGAGACTATCTACAGACTATATAGAGACTATCTACAGACTATCTACAGAATATCTACAGACTATATAGAGACTATCTACAGACTATATAGAGACTATCTACAGTCTATATAGAGATTATCTACAGACTATATAGAGTTTATCTACAGACTATATAGAGACTATCTACAGACTATCTACAGACTATCTACAGACTATCTGCAGACTATATAGAGACTATCTACAGACTATATAGAGATTATCTAAAGACTATATAGAGACTATCTACAGACTATCTACAGACTATCTGCAGACTATCTGCAGACTATATAGAGACTATCTACAGACTATCTACAGACTATCTACAGACTATCTACAGACAATATAGAGACTATCTACAGACTATTTAGAGACTATCTACAGACTATATAGAGATTATCTACAGACTATATAGAGATTATCTACAGACTATATAGAGACTATCTACAGACTATCTACAGACTATCTACAGACTATCTGCAGACTATATAGAGACTATCTAAAGACTATATAGAGACTATCTACAGACTATCTACAGACTATCTGCAGACTATATAGAGACTATCTACAGACTATCTACAGACTATCTACAGACTATCTACAGACTATCTACAGACTATATAGTGACTATCTACAGACTATCTACAGACTATCTGCAGACTATCTGCAGACTATCTAAAGACTGTCTACAGACTGTCTACAGACTATATAGAAACTATCTACAGACTATCTACAGACTATCTACAGACTATATAGAGACTATCTACAGACTATATAGAGACTATCTACAGACTATATAGAGACTATCTAAAGTCTATATGGAGGCTATCTACAGACTATATAGAGACTATCTGCAGACTATATAGAGACTATCTACAGACTATCTACAGACTATCTACAGACTATCTACATACTATATAGAGACTATCTACAGACTGTCTAAAGACTATCTACAGACTATCTACATACTGTCTAAAGACTATCTACAGACTGTCTACAGACTGTCTACAGACTGTCTAAAGACTATCTAAAGACTATCTACAGACAATAAAGAGACTATCTACAGACTATCTACAGACTATCTACAGACTATCTACAGACTATATAGAGACTATCTACAGACTATCTACAGACTATCTAAAGACTATCTACAGACTATCTACAGACTATCTACAGACTATATAGAGACTATCTACAGACTATATAGAGACTATCTACAGACTATCTGCAGACTATCTGCAGACTATCTAAAGACTGTCTACAGACTGTCTACAGACTATATAGAAACTATCTACAGACTATCTACAGACTATCTACAGACTATATAGAGACTATCTACAGACTATATAGAGACTATCTACAGACTATATAGAGACTATCTACAGTCTATATGGAGGCTATCTACAGACTATATAGAGACTATCTGCAGACTATATAGAGACTATCTACAGACTATCTACAGACTATCTACAGACTATCTACAGACTATCTACAGACTATCTAAAGACTGTCTACAGACTGTCTACAAACTATATAGAAACTATCTACAGACTATCTACAGACTATCTACAGACTATCTACAGACTATGTACAGAATATCTACAGACTATATAGAGACTATCTACAGACTATATAGAGACTATCTACAGACTATCTACAGAATATCTACAGACTATATAGAGACTATCTACAGACTATATAGAGACTATCTACAGTCTATATAGAGATTATCTACAGACTATATAGAGTTTATCTACAGACTATATAGAGACTATCTACAGACTATCTACAGACTATCTACAGACTATCTGCAGACTATATAGAGACTATCTACAGACTATATAGAGATTATCTAAAGACTATATAGAGACTATCTACAGACTATCTACAGACTATCTGCAGACTATCTGCAGACTATATAGAGACTATCTACAGACTATCTACAGACTATCTACAGACTATCTACAGACAATATAGAGACTATCTACAGACTATTTAGAGACTATCTACAGACTATATAGAGATTATCTACAGACTATATAGAGATTATCTACAGACTATATAGAGACTATCTACAGACTATCTACAGACTATCTACAGACTATCTGCAGACTATATAGAGACTATCTAAAGACTATATAGAGACTATCTACAGACTATCTACAGACTATCTGCAGACTATATAGAGACTATCTACAGACTATCTACAGACTATCTACAGACTATCTACAGACTATCTACAGACTATATAGTGACTATCTACAGACTATCTACAGACTATCTGCAGACTATCTGCAGACTATCTAAAGACTGTCTACAGACTGTCTACAGACTATATAGAAACTATCTACAGACTATCTACAGACTATCTACAGACTATATAGAGACTATCTACAGACTATATAGAGACTATCTACAGACTATATAGAGACTATCTAAAGTCTATATGGAGGCTATCTACAGACTATATAGAGACTATCTGCAGACTATATAGAGACTATCTACAGACTATCTACAGACTATCTACAGACTATCTACAGACTATCTACAGACTATCTACAGACTATCTAAAGACTGTCTACAGACTGTCTACAGACTATATAGAAACTATCTACAGACTATCTACAGACTATCTACAGACTATATAGAGACTATCTACAGACTATATAGAGACTATCTACAGACTATATAGAGACTATCTAAAGTCTATATGGAGGCTATCTACAGACTATATAGAGACTATCTGCAGACTATATAGAGACTATCTACAGACTATCTACAGACTATCTACAGACTATCTACAGACTATCTACAGACTATCTACAGACTATCTAAAGACTGTCTACAGACTATCTACAGACTATCTGCAGACTATATAGAGACTATCTACAGACTATATAGAGATTATCTAAAGACTATATAGAGAATATCTACAGACTATCTACAGACTATCTGCAGACTATATAGAGACTATCTACAGACTATCTACAGACTATCTACAGACTATATAGAGACTATCTACAGACTATATAGAGACTATCTACAGACTATCTGCAGACTATCTGCAGACTATCTAAAGACTGTCTACAGACTATCTGCAGACTATCTGCAGACTATATAGAGACTATCTACAGACTATCTACAGACTATCTACAGACTATTTACAGACAATATAGAGACTATCTACAGACTATATAGAGACTATCTACAGACTATATAGAGATTATCTAAAGACTATATAGAGACTATCTACAGACTATCTACAGACTATCTGCAGACTATATAGAGACTATCTACAGACTATCTACAGACTATCTACAGACTATCTACAGACTATCTACAGACTATATAGTGACTATCTACAGACTATCTACAGACTATCTGCAGACTATCTGCAGACTATCTAAAGACTGTCTACAGACTGTCTACAGACTATATAGAAACTATCTACAGACTATCTACAGACTATCTACAGACTATATAGAGACTATCTACAGACTATATAGAGACTATCTACAGACTATATAGAGACTATCTACAGTCTATATGGAGGCTATCTACAGACTATATAGAGACTATCTGCAGACTATATAGAGACTATCTACAGACTATCTACAGACTATCTACAGACTATCTACAGACTATCTACAGACTATCTACAGACTATCTAAAGACTGTCTACAGACTGTCTACAAACTATATAGAAACTATCTACAGACTATCTACAGACTATCTACAGACTATCTACAGACTATCTACAGAATATCTACAGACTATATAGAGACTATCTACAGACTATATAGAGACTATCTACAGTCTATATAGAGATTATCTACAGACTATATAGAGTTTATCTACAGACTATATAGAGACTATCTACAGACTATCTACAGACTATCTACAGACTATCTGCAGACTATATAGAGACTATCTACAGACTATATAGAGATTATCTAAAGACTATATAGAGACTATCTACAGACTATCTACAGACTATCTGCAGACTATCTGCAGACTATATAGAGACTATCTACAGACTATCTACAGACTATCTACAGACTATCTACAGACAATATAGAGACTATCTACAGACTATATAGAGACTATCTACAGACTATATAGAGATTATCTACAGACTATATAGAGATTATCTACAGACTATATAGAGACTATCTACAGACTATCTACAGACTATCTACAGACTATCTACAGACTATATAGAGACTATCTACAGACTATATAGAGACTATCTACAGACTATCTACAGACTATATAGAGACTATCTACAGACTATCTGCAGACTATCTACAGACTATCTGCAGACTATCTACAGACTATCTACAGACTATCTACAGACTATCTGCAGACTATATAGAGATTATCTACAGACTATATAGAGACTATCTAGAGACTATATAGAGACTATCTACAGACTATATAGAGACTATATAGAGACTATCTACAGACTATCTACAGACTATATAGAGATTATCTACAGACTATATAGAGATTATCTACAGACTATATAGAGACTATCTACAGACTATCTACAGACTATCTGCAGACTATATAGAGACTATCTACAGACTATCTACAGACTATATAGAGACTATCTACAGACTATATAGAGACTATCTACAGTCTATATAGAGGCTATCTACAGACTATATAGAGACTATCTACAGACTATATAGAGACTATCTACAGACTATATAGAGACTATCTACAGACTGTCTAAAGACTATCTACAGACTATCTACATACTGTCTAAAGACTATCTACAGACTGTCTACAGACTGTCTACAGACTGTCTAAAGACTATCTAAAGACTATCTAAAGACAATAAAGAGACTATCTACAGACTATCTACAGACTATCTACAGACTATCTACAGACTATATAGAGACTATCTACAGACTATCTACAGACTATCTAAAGACTATCTACAGACTATCTACAGACTATCTACAGACTATATAGAGACTATCTACAGACTATATAGAGACTATCTACAGACTATCTGCAGACTATCTGCAGACTATCTAAAGACTGTCTACAGCCTATATAGAGACTATCTACAGACTATCTACAGACTATCTACAGACTATATAGAGACTATCTACAGACAATATAGAGACTATCTACAGACTATATAGAGACTATCTACAGACTATATAGAGGCTATCTACAGACTATATAGAGACTATCTACAGACTATATCGAGACTATCTACAGACTATATAGAGACTATCTACAGACTATATAGAGACTATCTACAGACTGTCTAAAGACTATATAAAGAATATCTACAGACTATCTACAGACTGTCTAAAGACTATCTACAGACTATATAGAGATTATCTACAGACTATATAGAGATTATCTACAGACTATATAGAGACTATCTACAGACTATCTACAGACTATCTGCAGACTATATAGAGACTATCTACAGACTATATAGAGATTATCTACAGACTATCTACACACTATATAGAGACTATCTACAGACTATCTACAGACTATCTACAGACTATATAGAGACTATCTACAGACTATATAGAGACTATCTAGAGACTATATAGAGACTATCTACAGACTATATAGAGACTATCTACAGACTATCTAAAGACTATATAGAGACTATCTACAGACTATCTACAGACTATCTACAGACTATCTGCAGACTATATAGAGACTATCTACAGACTATCTACAGACTATCTACAGACTATCTACAGACTATATAGAGACTATCTACAGACTATATAGAGACTATCTACAGACTATCTACAGACTATCTACAGACTATCTACAGACTATCTACAGACTATATAGAGACTATCTACAGACTATATAGAGACTATCTACAGACTGTCTAAAGACTATCTAAAGAATATCTACAGACTATCTACAGACTGTCTAAAGACTATCTACAGACTATATAGAGATTATCTACAGACTATATAGAGATTATCTACAGACTATATAGAGACTATCTACAGACTATCTACAGACTATCTGCAGACTATATAGAGACTATCTACAGACTATATAGAGATTATCTACAGACAATCTACACACTATATAGAGACTATCTACAGACTATCTACAGACTATCTACAGACTATCTGCAGACTATATAGAGACTATCTACAGACTATCTACAGACTATCTACAGACTATCTACAGACTATATAGAGACTATCTACAGACTATATAGAGATTATCTACAGACTATATAGAGATTATCTACAGACTATATAGAGACTATCTACAGACTATCTACAGACTATCTACAGACTATCTACAGACTATCTGCAGACTATATAGAGACTATCTACAGACTATATAGAGATTATCTAAAGACTATATAGAGACTATCTACAGACTATCTACAGACTATCTGCAGACTATATAGAGACTATCTACAGACTATCTACAGACTATCTACAGACTATCTACAGACTATATAGAGACTATCTACAGACTATATAGAGACTATCTACAGACTATCTGCAGACTATCTGCAGACTATCTAAAGACTGTCTACAGACTGTCTACAGACTATATAGAGACTATCTACAGACTATCTACAGACTATCTACAGACTATATAGAGACTATCTACAGACTATATAGAGACTATCTACAGTCTATATAGAGGCTATCTACAGACTATATAGAGACTATCTACAGACTATATAGAGACTATCTACAGACTGTCTAAAGACTATCTACAGACTATCTACATACTGTCTAAAGACTATCTACAGACTGTCTACAGACTGTCTACAGACTGTCTAAAGACTATCTAAAGACTATCTACAGACAATAAAGAGACTATCTACAGACTATCTACAGACTATCTACAGACTATCTACAGACTATCTACAGACTATATAGAGACTATCTGCAGACTATCTACAGACTATCTAAAGACTATCTACAGACTATCTACAGACTATCTACAGACTATATAGAGACTATCTACAGACTATATAGATACTATCTACAGACTATCTGCAGACTATCTGCAGACTATCTAAAGACTGTCTACAGACTGTCTACAGCCTATATAGAGACTATCTACAGACTATCTACAGACTATCTACAGACTATATAGAGACTATCTACAGACAATATAGAGACTATCTACAGACTATATAGAGACTATCTACAGACTATATAGAGGCTATCTACAGACTATATAGAGACTATCTACAGACTATATCGAGACTATCTACAGACTATATAGAGACTATCTACAGACTGTCTAAAGACTATATAAAGAATATCTACAGACTATCTACAGACTATACAGAGACTATCTACAGACTATATAGAGATTATCTACAGACTATCTACACACTATATAGAGACTATCTACAGACTATCTACAGACTATCTGCAGACTATATAGAGACTATCTACAGACTATCTACAGACTATCTACAGACTATATAGAGACTATCTACAGACTATATAGAGACTATCTAGAGACTATATAGAGACTATCTACAGACTATATAGAGACTATCTACAGACTATCTACAGACTACATAGAGACTATCTACAGACTATCTACAGACTATCTACAGACTATCTGCAGACTATATAGAGACTATCTACAGACTATCTACAGACTATCTACAGACTATATAGAGACTATCTACAGACTATATAGAGACTATTTACAGACTATAAAGAGACTATCTACAGACTATCTACAGACTATCTACAGACTATATAGAGACTATCTACAGACTATATAGAGACTATCTACAGACTATCTACAGACTATCTACAGACTATATAGAGACTATCTACAGACTATATAGAGACTATCTACAGACTGTCTAAAGACTATCTAAAGAATATCTACAGACTATCTACAGACTGTCTAAAGACTATCTACAGACTATATAGAGATTATCTACAGACTATATAGAGATTATCTACAGACTATATAGAGACTATCTACAGACTATCTACAGACTATCTGCAGACTATATAGAGACTATCTATAGACTATATAGAGATTATCTACAGACTATCTCCAGACTATATAGAGACTATCTACAGACTATCTACAGACTATCTACAGAATATCTACAGACTATATAGAGACTATCTACAGACTATATAGAGACTATCTACAGACTATATAGAGACTATCTACAGACTATATAGAGACTATCTACAGTCTATATAGAGATTATCTACAGACTATATAGAGATTATCTACAGACTATATAGAGACTATCTACAGACTATCTACAGACTATCTACAGACTATCTGCAGACTATCTGCAGACTATATAGAGACTATCTACAGACTATCTACAGACTATCTACAGACTATCTACAGACTATCTACAGACTATCTACAGACAATATAGAGACTATCTACAGACTATATAGAGTCTATCTACAGACTATATAGAGATTATCTACAGACTATATAGAGATTATCTACAGACTATATAGAGACTATCTACAGACTATCTACAGACTATCTACAGACTATATAGAGACTATCTACAGCCTATATAGAGACTATCTACAGACTATCTGCAGACTATCTGCAGACTATCTAAAGACTGTCTACAGCCTATATAGAGACTATCTACAGACTATCTACAGACTATCTACAGACTATATAGAGACTATCTACAGACAATATAGAGACTATCTACAGACTATATAGAGACTATCTACAGACTATATAGAGATTATCTACAGACTATATAGAGACTATCTACAGACTATCTACAGACTATCTACAGACTATCTGCAGACTATCTGCAGACTATATAGAGACTATCTACAGACTATCTACAGACTATCTACAGACTATCTACAGACTATCTACAGACTATCTACAGACAATATAGAGACTATCTACAGACTATATAGAGTCTATCTACAGACTATATAGAGATTATCTACAGACTATATAGAGATTATCTACAGACTATATAGAGACTATCTACAGACTATCTACAGACTATCTACAGACTATATAGAGACTATCTACAGCCTATATAGAGACTATCTACAGACTATCTGCAGACTATCTGCAGACTATCTAAAGACTGTCTACAGCCTATATAGAGACTATCTACAGACTATCTACAGACTATCTACAGACTATATAGAGACTATCTACAGACAATATAGAGACTATCTACAGACTATATAGAGACTATCTACAGACTATATAGAGGCTATCTACAGACTATATAGAGACTATCTACAGACTATATCGAGACTATCTACAGACTATATAGAGACTATCTACAGACTGTCTAAAGACTATATAAAGAATATCTACAGACTATCTACAGACTATATAGAGACTATCTACAGACTATCTACAGACTATCTGCAGACTATATAGAGACTATCTACAGACTATATAGAGATTATCTACAGACTATCTACACACTATATAGAGACTATCTACAGACTATCTGCAGACTATCTAAAGACTGTCTACAGCCTATATAGAGACTATCTACAGACTATCTACAGACTATCTACAGACTATATAGAGACTATCTACAGACAATATAGAGACTATCTACAGACTATATAGAGACTATCTACAGACTATATAGAGGCTATCTACAGACTATATAGAGACTATCTGCAGACTATATAGAGACTATCTACAGACTATCTACAGACTATCTACAGACTATATAGAGACTATATACAGACTATATAGAGACTATCTAGAGACTATATAGAGACTATCTACAGACTATATAGAGACTATCTACAGACTATCTACAGACTATATAGAGACTATCTACAGACTATCTACAGACTATCTACAGACTATCTGCAGACTATATAGAGACTATCTACAGACAATCTACAGACTATCTACAGACTATCTACAGACTATATAGAGACTATCTACAGACTATATAGAGACTATCTACAGACTATAAAGAGACTATCTACAGACTATCTACAGACTATCTACAGACTATATAGAGACTATCTACAGACTATATAGAGACTATCTACAGACTATCTACAGACTATCTACAGACTATATAGAGACTATCTACAGACTATATAGAGACTATCTACAGACTGTCTAAAGACTATCTAAAGAATATCTACAGACTATCTACAGACTGTCTAAAGACTATCTACAGACTATATAGAGATTATCTACAGACTATCTACACACTATATAGAGACTATCTACAGACTATCTACAGACTATCTCCAGACTATATAGAGACTATCTACAGACTATCTACAGACTATCTACAGAATATCTACAGACTATATAGAGACTATCTACAGACTATATAGAGACTATCTACAGACTATATAGAGACTATCTACAGACTATATAGAGACTATCTACAGTCTATATAGAGATTATCTACAGACTATATAGAGATTATCTACAGACTATATAGAGACTATCTACAGACTATCTACAGACTATCTACAGACTATCTGCAGACTATCTGCAGACTATATAGAGACTATCTACAGACTATCTACAGACTATCTAAAGACTATCTACAGACTATCTACAGACTATCTACAGACTATATAGAGACTATCTACAGACTATATAGAGACTATCTACAGACTATCTGCAGACTATCTGCAGACTATCTAAAGACTGTCTACAGCCTATATAGAGACTATCTACAGACTATCTACAGACTATCTACAGACTATCTGCAGACTATATAGAGACTATCTACAGACTATCTACAGACTATCTACAGACTATCTACAGACTATATAGAGACTATCTACAGACTATATAGAGACTATCTACAGACTATCTACAGACTATCTACAGACTATCTACAGACTATCTACAGACTATATAGAGACTATCTACAGACTATATAGAGACTATCTACAGACTGTCTAAAGACTATCTAAAGAATATCTACAGACTATCTACAGACTGTCTAAAGACTATCTACAGACTATATAGAGATTATCTACAGACTATATAGAGATTATCTACAGACTATATAGAGACTATCTACAGACTATCTACAGACTATCTGCAGACTATATAGAGACTATCTACAGACTATATAGAGATTATCTACAGACAATCTACACACTATATAGAGACTATCTACAGACTATCTACAGACTATCTACAGACTATCTGCAGACTATATAGAGACTATCTACAGACTATCTACAGACTATCTACAGACTATCTACAGACTATATAGAGACTATCTACAGACTATATAGAGATTATCTACAGACTATATAGAGATTATCTACAGACTATATAGAGACTATCTACAGACTATCTACAGACTATCTACAGACTATCTACAGACTATCTGCAGACTATATAGAGACTATCTACAGACTATATAGAGATTATCTAAAGACTATATAGAGACTATCTACAGACTATCTACAGACTATCTGCAGACTATATAGAGACTATCTACAGACTATCTACAGACTATCTACAGACTATCTACAGACTATATAGAGACTATCTACAGACTATATAGAGACTATCTACAGACTATCTGCAGACTATCTGCAGACTATCTAAAGACTGTCTACAGACTGTCTACAGACTATATAGAGACTATCTACAGACTATCTACAGACTATCTACAGACTATATAGAGACTATCTACAGACTATATAGAGACTATCTACAGTCTATATAGAGGCTATCTACAGACTATATAGAGACTATCTACAGACTATATAGAGACTATCTACAGACTGTCTAAAGACTATCTACAGACTATCTACATACTGTCTAAAGACTATCTACAGACTGTCTACAGACTGTCTACAGACTGTCTAAAGACTATCTAAAGACTATCTACAGACAATAAAGAGACTATCTACAGACTATCTACAGACTATCTACAGACTATCTACAGACTATCTACAGACTATATAGAGACTATCTGCAGACTATCTACAGACTATCTAAAGACTATCTACAGACTATCTACAGACTATCTACAGACTATATAGAGACTATCTACAGACTATATAGATACTATCTACAGACTATCTGCAGACTATCTGCAGACTATCTAAAGACTGTCTACAGACTGTCTACAGCCTATATAGAGACTATCTACAGACTATCTACAGACTATCTACAGACTATATAGAGACTATCTACAGACAATATAGAGACTATCTACAGACTATATAGAGACTATCTACAGACTATATAGAGGCTATCTACAGACTATATAGAGACTATCTACAGACTATATCGAGACTATCTACAGACTATATAGAGACTATCTACAGACTGTCTAAAGACTATATAAAGAATATCTACAGACTATCTACAGACTATACAGAGACTATCTACAGACTATATAGAGATTATCTACAGACTATCTACACACTATATAGAGACTATCTACAGACTATCTACAGACTATCTGCAGACTATATAGAGACTATCTACAGACTATCTACAGACTATCTACAGACTATATAGAGACTATCTACAGACTATATAGAGACTATCTAGAGACTATATAGAGACTATCTACAGACTATATAGAGACTATCTACAGACTATCTACAGACTACATAGAGACTATCTACAGACTATCTACAGACTATCTACAGACTATCTGCAGACTATATAGAGACTATCTACAGACTATCTACAGACTATCTACAGACTATATAGAGACTATCTACAGACTATATAGAGACTATTTACAGACTATAAAGAGACTATCTACAGACTATCTACAGACTATCTACAGACTATATAGAGACTATCTACAGACTATATAGAGACTATCTACAGACTATCTACAGACTATCTACAGACTATATAGAGACTATCTACAGACTATATAGAGACTATCTACAGACTGTCTAAAGACTATCTAAAGAATATCTACAGACTATCTACAGACTGTCTAAAGACTATCTACAGACTATATAGAGATTATCTACAGACTATATAGAGATTATCTACAGACTATATAGAGACTATCTACAGACTATCTACAGACTATCTGCAGACTATATAGAGACTATCTATAGACTATATAGAGATTATCTACAGACTATCTCCAGACTATATAGAGACTATCTACAGACTATCTACAGACTATCTACAGAATATCTACAGACTATATAGAGACTATCTACAGACTATATAGAGACTATCTACAGACTATATAGAGACTATCTACAGACTATATAGAGACTATCTACAGTCTATATAGAGATTATCTACAGACTATATAGAGATTATCTACAGACTATATAGAGACTATCTACAGACTATCTACAGACTATCTACAGACTATCTGCAGACTATCTGCAGACTATATAGAGACTATCTACAGACTATCTACAGACTATCTACAGACTATCTACAGACTATCTACAGACTATCTACAGACTATCTACAGACAATATAGAGACTATCTACAGACTATATAGAGTCTATCTACAGACTATATAGAGATTATCTACAGACTATATAGAGATTATCTACAGACTATATAGAGACTATCTACAGACTATCTACAGACTATCTACAGACTATATAGAGACTATCTACAGCCTATATAGAGACTATCTACAGACTATCTGCAGACTATCTGCAGACTATCTAAAGACTGTCTACAGCCTATATAGAGACTATCTACAGACTATCTACAGACTATCTACAGACTATATAGAGACTATCTACAGACAATATAGAGACTATCTACAGACTATATAGAGACTATCTACAGACTATATAGAGATTATCTACAGACTATATAGAGACTATCTACAGACTATCTACAGACTATCTACAGACTATCTGCAGACTATCTGCAGACTATATAGAGACTATCTACAGACTATCTACAGACTATCTACAGACTATCTACAGACTATCTACAGACTATCTACAGACAATATAGAGACTATCTACAGACTATATAGAGTCTATCTACAGACTATATAGAGATTATCTACAGACTATATAGAGATTATCTACAGACTATATAGAGACTATCTACAGACTATCTACAGACTATCTACAGACTATATAGAGACTATCTACAGCCTATATAGAGACTATCTACAGACTATCTGCAGACTATCTGCAGACTATCTAAAGACTGTCTACAGCCTATATAGAGACTATCTACAGACTATCTACAGACTATCTACAGACTATATAGAGACTATCTACAGACAATATAGAGACTATCTACAGACTATATAGAGACTATCTACAGACTATATAGAGGCTATCTACAGACTATATAGAGACTATCTACAGACTATATCGAGACTATCTACAGACTATATAGAGACTATCTACAGACTGTCTAAAGACTATATAAAGAATATCTACAGACTATCTACAGACTATATAGAGACTATCTACAGACTATCTACAGACTATCTGCAGACTATATAGAGACTATCTACAGACTATATAGAGATTATCTACAGACTATCTACACACTATATAGAGACTATCTACAGACTATCTGCAGACTATCTAAAGACTGTCTACAGCCTATATAGAGACTATCTACAGACTATCTACAGACTATCTACAGACTATATAGAGACTATCTACAGACAATATAGAGACTATCTACAGACTATATAGAGACTATCTACAGACTATATAGAGGCTATCTACAGACTATATAGAGACTATCTGCAGACTATATAGAGACTATCTACAGACTATCTACAGACTATCTACAGACTATATAGAGACTATATACAGACTATATAGAGACTATCTAGAGACTATATAGAGACTATCTACAGACTATATAGAGACTATCTACAGACTATCTACAGACTATATAGAGACTATCTACAGACTATCTACAGACTATCTACAGACTATCTGCAGACTATATAGAGACTATCTACAGACAATCTACAGACTATCTACAGACTATCTACAGACTATATAGAGACTATCTACAGACTATATAGAGACTATCTACAGACTATAAAGAGACTATCTACAGACTATCTACAGACTATCTACAGACTATATAGAGACTATCTACAGACTATATAGAGACTATCTACAGACTATCTACAGACTATCTACAGACTATATAGAGACTATCTACAGACTATATAGAGACTATCTACAGACTGTCTAAAGACTATCTAAAGAATATCTACAGACTATCTACAGACTGTCTAAAGACTATCTACAGACTATATAGAGATTATCTACAGACTATCTACACACTATATAGAGACTATCTACAGACTATCTACAGACTATCTCCAGACTATATAGAGACTATCTACAGACTATCTACAGACTATCTACAGAATATCTACAGACTATATAGAGACTATCTACAGACTATATAGAGACTATCTACAGACTATATAGAGACTATCTACAGACTATATAGAGACTATCTACAGTCTATATAGAGATTATCTACAGACTATATAGAGATTATCTACAGACTATATAGAGACTATCTACAGACTATCTACAGACTATCTACAGACTATCTGCAGACTATCTGCAGACTATATAGAGACTATCTACAGACTATCTACAGACTATCTAAAGACTATCTACAGACTATCTACAGACTATCTACAGACTATATAGAGACTATCTACAGACTATATAGAGACTATCTACAGACTATCTGCAGACTATCTGCAGACTATCTAAAGACTGTCTACAGCCTATATAGAGACTATCTACAGACTATCTACAGACTATCTACAGACTATATAGAGACTATCTACAGACAATATAGAGACTATCTACAGACTATATAGAGACTATCTACAGACTATATAGAGGCTATCTACAGACTATATAGAGACTATCTACAGTCTATATCGAGACTATCTACAGACTATATAGAGACTATCTACAGACTATATAGAGACTATCTACAGACTGTCTAAAGACTATATAAAGAATATCTACAGACTATCTACAGACTGTCTAAAGACTATCTACAGACTATATAGAGATTATCTACAGACTATATAGAGATTATCTACAGACTATATAGAGACTATCTACAGACTATCTACAGACTATCTGCAGACTATATAGAGACTATCTACAGACTATATAGAGATTATCTACAGACTATCTACACACTATATAGAGACTATCTACAGACTATCTACAGACTATCTACAGACTATATAGAGACTATCTACAGACTATATAGAGACTATCTAGAGACTATATAGAGACTATCTACAGACTATATAGAGACTATCTACAGACTATCTACAGACTATCTACAGACTATCTACAGACTATATAGAGACTATCTACAGACTATATAGAGACTATCTACAGACTATCTACAGACTATCTACAGACTATATAGAGACTATCTACAGACTATATAGAGACTATCTACAGACTATCTACAGACTATCTACAGACTATATAGAGACTATCTACAGACTATATAGAGACTATCTACAGACTGTCTAAAGACTATCTAAAGAATATCTACAGACTATCTACAGACTGTCTAAAGACTATCTACAGACTATATAGAGATTATCTACAGACTATATAGAGATTATCTACAGACTATATAGAGACTATCTACAGACTATCTACAGACTATCTGCAGACTATATAGAGACTATCTACAGACTATATAGAGATTATCTACAGACAATCTACACACTATATAGAGACTATCTACAGACTATCTACAGACTATCTGCAGACTATATAGAGACTATCTACAGACTATCTACAGACTATCTACAGACTATCTACAGACTATATAGAGACTATCTACAGACTATATAGAGACTATCTGCAGACTATCTGCAGACTATATAGAGACTATCTACAGACTATCTACAGACTATCTACAGACTATCTACAGACTATCTACAGACAATATAGAGACTATCTACAGACTATATAGAGACTATCTACAGACTATATAGAGATTATCTACAGACTATATAGAGATTATCTACAGACTATATAGAGACTATCTACAGACTATCTACAGACTATCTACAGACTATCTACAGACTATCTGCAGACTATATAGAGACTATCTACAGACTATATAGAGATTATCTAAAGACTATATAGAGACTATCTACAGACTATCTACAGACTATCTGCAGACTATATAGAGACTATCTACAGACTATCTACAGACTATCTACAGACTATCTACAGACTATATAGAGACTATCTACAGACTATATAGAGACTATCTACAGACTATCTGCAGACTATCTGCAGACTATCTAAAGACTGTCTACAGACTGTCTACAGACTATATAGAGACTATCTACAGACTATCTACAGACTATCTACAGACTATATAGAGACTATCTACAGACTATATAGAGACTATCTACAGTCTATATAGAGGCTATCTACAGACTATATAGAGACTATCTACAGACTATATAGAGACTATCTACAGACTGTCTAAAGACTATCTACAGACTATCTACATACTGTCTAAAGACTATCTACAGACTGTCTACAGACTGTCTACAGACTGTCTAAAGACTATCTAAAGACTATCTACAGACAATAAAGAGACTATCTACAGACTATCTACAGACTATCTACAGACTATCTACAGACTATCTACAGACTATATAGAGACTATCTGCAGACTATCTACAGACTATCTAAAGACTATCTACAGACTATCTACAGACTATATAGAGACTATCTACAGACTATATAGATACTATCTACAGACTATCTGCAGACTATCTGCAGACTATCTAAAGACTGTCTACAGACTGTCTACAGCCTATATAGAGACTATCTACAGACTATCTACAGACTATCTACAGACTATATAGAGACTATCTACAGACAATATAGAGACTATCTACAGACTATATAGAGACTATCTACAGACTATATAGAGGCTATCTACAGACTATATAGAGACTATCTACAGACTATATCGAGACTATCTACAGACTATATAGAGACTATCTACAGACTGTCTAAAGACTATATAAAGAATATCTACAGACTATCTACAGACTATATAGAGACTATCTACAGACTATCTACAGACTATCTGCAGACTATATAGAGACTATCTACAGACTATATAGAGATTATCTACAGACTATCTACACACTATATAGAGACTATCTACAGACTATCTACAGACTATCTGCAGACTATATAGAGACTATCTACAGACTATCTACAGACTATCTACAGACTATATAGAGACTATCTACAGACTATATAGAGACTATCTAGAGACTATATAGAGACTATCTACAGACTATATAGAGACTATCTACAGACTATCTACAGACTACATAGAGACTATCTACAGACTATCTACAGACTATCTACAGACTATCTGCAGACTATATAGAGACTATCTACAGACTATCTACAGACTATCTACAGACTATATAGAGACTATCTACAGACTATATAGAGACTATCTACAGACTATAAAGAGACTATCTACAGACTATCTACAGACTATCTACAGACTATATAGAGACTATCTACAGACTATATAGAGACTATCTACAGACTATCTACAGACTATCTACAGACTATATAGAGACTATCTACAGACTATATAGAGACTATCTACAGACTGTCTAAAGACTATCTAAAGAATATCTACAGACTATCTACAGACTGTCTAAAGACTATCTACAGACTATATAGAGATTATCTACAGACTATATAGAGATTATCTACAGACTATATAGAGACTATCTACAGACTATCTACAGACTATCTGCAGACTATATAGAGACTATCTACAGACTATATAGAGATTATCTACAGACTATCTCCAGACTATATAGAGACTATCTACAGACTATCTACAGACTATCTACAGAATATCTACAGACTATATAGAGACTATCTACAGACTATATAGAGACTATCTACAGACTATATAGAGACTATCTACAGACTATATAGAGACTATCTACAGTCTATATAGAGATTATCTACAGACTATATAGAGATTATCTACAGACTATATAGAGACTATCTACAGACTATCTACAGACTATCTACAGACTATCTGCAGACTATCTGCAGACTATATAGAGACTATCTACAGACTATCTACAGACTATCTACAGACTATCTACAGACTATCTACAGACAATATAGAGACTATCTACAGACTATATAGAGTCTATCTACAGACTATATAGAGATTATCTACAGACTATATAGAGATTATCTACAGACTATATAGAGACTATCTACAGACTATCTACAGACTATCTACAGACTATATAGAGACTATCTACAGCCTATCTACAGACTATCTGCAGACTATCTAAAGACTATCTAAAGACTGTCTACAGCCTATATAGAGACTATCTACAGACTATCTACAGACTATCTACAGACTATATAGAGACTATCTACAGACAATATAGAGACTATCTACAGACTATATAGAGACTATCTACAGACTATATAGAGGCTATCTACAGACTATATAGAGACTATCTACAGACTATATCGAGACTATCTACAGACTATATAGAGACTATCTACAGACTGTCTAAAGACTATCTAAAGAATATCTACAGACTATCTACAGACTGTCTAAAGACTATCTACAGACTATATAGAGATTATCTACAGACTATATAGAGATTATCTACAGACTATATAGAGACTATCTACAGACTATCTACAGACTATCTGCAGACTATATAGAGACTATCTACAGACTATATAGAGATTATCTACAGACAATCTACACACTATATAGAGACTATCTACAGACTATCTACAGACTATCTGCAGACTATATAGAGACTATCTACAGACTATCTACA
Source organism: Salmo salar (assembly GCF_965601325.2). Lineage (NCBI taxonomy): Eukaryota > Metazoa > Chordata > Actinopteri > Salmoniformes > Salmonidae > Salmo > Salmo salar. The sequence goes on along the minus strand of NC_138297.1, from coordinate 12,135,322 downwards.
GACTATCTACAGACTATCTACAGACTATATAGAGACTATCTACAGACTATATAGAGACTATCTGCAGACTATCTGCAGACTATATAGAGACTATCTACAGACTATCTACAGACTATCTACAGACTATCTACAGACTATCTACAGACAATATAGAGACTATCTACAGACTATATAGAGACTATCTACAGACTATATAGAGATTATCTACAGACTATATAGAGATTATCTACAGACTATATAGAGACTATCTACAGACTATCTACAGACTATCTACAGACTATCTACAGACTATCTGCAGACTATATAGAGACTATCTACAGACTATATAGAGATTATCTAAAGACTATATAGAGACTATCTACAGACTATCTACAGACTATCTGCAGACTATATAGAGACTATCTACAGACTATCTACAGACTATCTACAGACTATCTACAGACTATATAGAGACTATCTACAGACTATATAGAGACTATCTACAGACTATCTGCAGACTATCTGCAGACTATCTAAAGACTGTCTACAGACTGTCTACAGACTATATAGAGACTATCTACAGACTATCTACAGACTATCTACAGACTATATAGAGACTATCTACAGACTATATAGAGACTATCTACAGTCTATATAGAGGCTATCTACAGACTATATAGAGACTATCTACAGACTATATAGAGACTATCTACAGACTGTCTAAAGACTATCTACAGACTATCTACATACTGTCTAAAGACTATCTACAGACTGTCTACAGACTGTCTACAGACTGTCTAAAGACTATCTAAAGACTATCTACAGACAATAAAGAGACTATCTACAGACTATCTACAGACTATCTACAGACTATCTACAGACTATCTACAGACTATATAGAGACTATCTGCAGACTATCTACAGACTATCTAAAGACTATCTACAGACTATCTACAGACTATATAGAGACTATCTACAGACTATATAGATACTATCTACAGACTATCTGCAGACTATCTGCAGACTATCTAAAGACTGTCTACAGACTGTCTACAGCCTATATAGAGACTATCTACAGACTATCTACAGACTATCTACAGACTATATAGAGACTATCTACAGACAATATAGAGACTATCTACAGACTATATAGAGACTATCTACAGACTATATAGAGGCTATCTACAGACTATATAGAGACTATCTACAGACTATATCGAGACTATCTACAGACTATATAGAGACTATCTACAGACTGTCTAAAGACTATATAAAGAATATCTACAGACTATCTACAGACTATATAGAGACTATCTACAGACTATCTACAGACTATCTGCAGACTATATAGAGACTATCTACAGACTATATAGAGATTATCTACAGACTATCTACACACTATATAGAGACTATCTACAGACTATCTACAGACTATCTGCAGACTATATAGAGACTATCTACAGACTATCTACAGACTATCTACAGACTATATAGAGACTATCTACAGACTATATAGAGACTATCTAGAGACTATATAGAGACTATCTACAGACTATATAGAGACTATCTACAGACTATCTACAGACTACATAGAGACTATCTACAGACTATCTACAGACTATCTACAGACTATCTGCAGACTATATAGAGACTATCTACAGACTATCTACAGACTATCTACAGACTATATAGAGACTATCTACAGACTATATAGAGACTATTTACAGACTATAAAGAGACTATCTACAGACTATCTACAGACTATCTACAGACTATATAGAGACTATCTACAGACTATATAGAGACTATCTACAGACTATCTACAGACTATCTACAGACTATATAGAGACTATCTACAGACTATATAGAGACTATCTACAGACTGTCTAAAGACTATCTAAAGAATATCTACAGACTATCTACAGACTGTCTAAAGACTATCTACAGACTATATAGAGATTATCTACAGACTATATAGAGATTATCTACAGACTATATAGAGACTATCTACAGACTATCTACAGACTATCTGCAGACTATATAGAGACTATCTACAGACTATATAGAGATTATCTACAGACTATCTCCAGACTATATAGAGACTATCTACAGACTATCTACAGACTATCTACAGAATATCTACAGACTATATAGAGACTATCTACAGACTATATAGAGACTATCTACAGACTATATAGAGACTATCTACAGACTATATAGAGACTATCTACAGTCTATATAGAGATTATCTACAGACTATATAGAGATTATCTACAGACTATATAGAGACTATCTACAGACTATCTACAGACTATCTACAGACTATCTGCAGACTATCTGCAGACTATATAGAGACTATCTACAGACTATCTACAGACTATCTACAGACTATCTACAGACTATCTACAGACAATATAGAGACTATCTACAGACTATATAGAGTCTATCTACAGACTATATAGAGATTATCTACAGACTATATAGAGATTATCTACAGACTATATAGAGACTATCTACAGACTATCTACAGACTATCTACAGACTATATAGAGACTATCTACAGCCTATCTACAGACTATCTGCAGACTATCTAAAGACTATCTAAAGACTGTCTACAGCCTATATAGAGACTATCTACAGACTATCTACAGACTATCTACAGACTATCTACAGACTATCTACAGACTATATAGAGACTATCTGCAGACTATCTACAGACTATCTAAAGACTATCTACAGACTATCTACAGACTATATAGAGACTATCTACAGACTATATAGATACTATCTACAGACTATCTGCAGACTATCTGCAGACTATCTAAAGACTGTCTACAGACTGTCTACAGCCTATATAGAGACTATCTACAGACTATCTACAGACTATCTACAGACTATATAGAGACTATCTACAGACAATATAGAGACTATCTACAGACTATATAGAGACTATCTACAGACTATATAGAGGCTATCTACAGACTATATAGAGACTATCTACAGACTATATCGAGACTATCTACAGACTATATAGAGACTATCTACAGACTGTCTAAAGACTATATAAAGAATATCTACAGACTATCTACAGACTATATAGAGACTATCTACAGACTATCTACAGACTATCTGCAGACTATATAGAGACTATCTACAGACTATATAGAGATTATCTACAGACTATCTACACACTATATAGAGACTATCTACAGACTATCTACAGACTATCTGCAGACTATATAGAGACTATCTACAGACTATCTACAGACTATCTACAGACTATATAGAGACTATCTACAGACTATATAGAGACTATCTAGAGACTATATAGAGACTATCTACAGACTATATAGAGACTATCTACAGACTATCTACAGACTACATAGAGACTATCTACAGACTATCTACAGACTATCTACAGACTATCTGCAGACTATATAGAGACTATCTACAGACTATCTACAGACTATCTACAGACTATATAGAGACTATCTACAGACTATATAGAGACTATTTACAGACTATAAAGAGACTATCTACAGACTATCTACAGACTATCTACAGACTATATAGAGACTATCTACAGACTATATAGAGACTATCTACAGACTATCTACAGACTATCTACAGACTATATAGAGACTATCTACAGACTATATAGAGACTATCTACAGACTGTCTAAAGACTATCTAAAGAATATCTACAGACTATCTACAGACTGTCTAAAGACTATCTACAGACTATATAGAGATTATCTACAGACTATATAGAGATTATCTACAGACTATATAGAGACTATCTACAGACTATCTACAGACTATCTGCAGACTATATAGAGACTATCTACAGACTATATAGAGATTATCTACAGACTATCTCCAGACTATATAGAGACTATCTACAGACTATCTACAGACTATCTACAGAATATCTACAGACTATATAGAGACTATCTACAGACTATATAGAGACTATCTACAGACTATATAGAGACTATCTACAGACTATATAGAGACTATCTACAGTCTATATAGAGATTATCTACAGACTATATAGAGATTATCTACAGACTATATAGAGACTATCTACAGACTATCTACAGACTATCTACAGACTATCTGCAGACTATCTGCAGACTATATAGAGACTATCTACAGACTATCTACAGACTATCTACAGACTATCTACAGACTATCTACAGACAATATAGAGACTATCTACAGACTATATAGAGTCTATCTACAGACTATATAGAGATTATCTACAGACTATATAGAGATTATCTACAGACTATATAGAGACTATCTACAGACTATCTACAGACTATCTACAGACTATATAGAGACTATCTACAGCCTATCTACAGACTATCTGCAGACTATCTAAAGACTATCTAAAGACTGTCTACAGCCTATATAGAGACTATCTACAGACTATCTACAGACTATCTACAGACTATATAGAGACTATCTACAGACAATATAGAGACTATCTACAGACTATATAGAGACTATCTACAGACTATATAGAGGCTATCTACAGACTATATAGAGACTATCTACAGACTATATCGAGACTATCTACAGACTATATAGAGACTATCTACAGACTGTCTAAAGACTATCTAAAGAATATCTACAGACTATCTACAGACTGTCTAAAGACTATCTACAGACTATATAGAGATTATCTACAGACTATATAGAGATTATCTACAGACTATATAGAGACTATCTACAGACTATCTACAGACTATCTGCAGACTATATAGAGACTATCTACAGACTATATAGAGATTATCTACAGACAATCTACACACTATATAGAGACTATCTACAGACTATCTACAGACTATCTGCAGACTATATAGAGACTATCTACAGACTATCTACAGACTATCTACAGACTATCTACAGACTATATAGAGACTATCTACAGACTATATAGAGACTATCTGCAGACTATCTGCAGACTATATAGAGACTATCTACAGACTATCTACAGACTATCTACAGACTATCTACAGACTATCTACAGACAATATAGAGACTATCTACAGACTATATAGAGACTATCTACAGACTATATAGAGATTATCTACAGACTATATAGAGATTATCTACAGACTATATAGAGACTATCTACAGACTATCTACAGACTATCTACAGACTATCTACAGACTATCTGCAGACTATATAGAGACTATCTACAGACTATATAGAGATTATCTAAAGACTATATAGAGACTATCTACAGACTATCTACAGACTATCTGCAGACTATATAGAGACTATCTACAGACTATCTACAGACTATCTACAGACTATCTACAGACTATATAGAGACTATCTACAGACTATATAGAGACTATCTACAGACTATCTGCAGACTATCTGCAGACTATCTAAAGACTGTCTACAGACTGTCTACAGACTATATAGAGACTATCTACAGACTATCTACAGACTATCTACAGACTATATAGAGACTATCTACAGACTATATAGAGACTATCTACAGTCTATATAGAGGCTATCTACAGACTATATAGAGACTATCTACAGACTATATAGAGACTATCTACAGACTGTCTAAAGACTATCTACAGACTATCTACATACTGTCTAAAGACTATCTACAGACTGTCTACAGACTGTCTACAGACTGTCTAAAGACTATCTAAAGACTATCTACAGACAATAAAGAGACTATCTACAGACTATCTACAGACTATCTACAGACTATCTACAGACTATCTACAGACTATATAGAGACTATCTGCAGACTATCTACAGACTATCTAAAGACTATCTACAGACTATCTACAGACTATATAGAGACTATCTACAGACTATATAGATACTATCTACAGACTATCTGCAGACTATCTGCAGACTATCTAAAGACTGTCTACAGACTGTCTACAGCCTATATAGAGACTATCTACAGACTATCTACAGACTATCTACAGACTATATAGAGACTATCTACAGACAATATAGAGACTATCTACAGACTATATAGAGACTATCTACAGACTATATAGAGGCTATCTACAGACTATATAGAGACTATCTACAGACTATATCGAGACTATCTACAGACTATATAGAGACTATCTACAGACTGTCTAAAGACTATATAAAGAATATCTACAGACTATCTACAGACTATATAGAGACTATCTACAGACTATCTACAGACTATCTGCAGACTATATAGAGACTATCTACAGACTATATAGAGATTATCTACAGACTATCTACACACTATATAGAGACTATCTACAGACTATCTACAGACTATCTGCAGACTATATAGAGACTATCTACAGACTATCTACAGACTATCTACAGACTATATAGAGACTATCTACAGACTATATAGAGACTATCTAGAGACTATATAGAGACTATCTACAGACTATATAGAGACTATCTACAGACTATCTACAGACTACATAGAGACTATCTACAGACTATCTACAGACTATCTACAGACTATCTGCAGACTATATAGAGACTATCTACAGACTATCTACAGACTATCTACAGACTATATAGAGACTATCTACAGACTATATAGAGACTATTTACAGACTATAAAGAGACTATCTACAGACTATCTACAGACTATCTACAGACTATATAGAGACTATCTACAGACTATATAGAGACTATCTACAGACTATCTACAGACTATCTACAGACTATATAGAGACTATCTACAGACTATATAGAGACTATCTACAGACTGTCTAAAGACTATCTAAAGAATATCTACAGACTATCTACAGACTGTCTAAAGACTATCTACAGACTATATAGAGATTATCTACAGACTATATAGAGATTATCTACAGACTATATAGAGACTATCTACAGACTATCTACAGACTATCTGCAGACTATATAGAGACTATCTACAGACTATATAGAGATTATCTACAGACTATCTCCAGACTATATAGAGACTATCTACAGACTATCTACAGACTATCTACAGAATATCTACAGACTATATAGAGACTATCTACAGACTATATAGAGACTATCTACAGACTATATAGAGACTATCTACAGACTATATAGAGACTATCTACAGTCTATATAGAGATTATCTACAGACTATATAGAGATTATCTACAGACTATATAGAGACTATCTACAGACTATCTACAGACTATCTACAGACTATCTGCAGACTATCTGCAGACTATATAGAGACTATCTACAGACTATCTACAGACTATCTACAGACTATCTACAGACTATCTACAGACAATATAGAGACTATCTACAGACTATATAGAGTCTATCTACAGACTATATAGAGATTATCTACAGACTATATAGAGATTATCTACAGACTATATAGAGACTATCTACAGACTATCTACAGACTATCTACAGACTATATAGAGACTATCTACAGCCTATCTACAGACTATCTGCAGACTATCTAAAGACTATCTAAAGACTGTCTACAGCCTATATAGAGACTATCTACAGACTATCTACAGACTATCTACAGACTATATAGAGACTATCTACAGACAATATAGAGACTATCTACAGACTATATAGAGACTATCTACAGACTATATAGAGGCTATCTACAGACTATATAGAGACTATCTACAGACTATATCGAGACTATCTACAGACTATATAGAGACTATCTACAGACTGTCTAAAGACTATATAAAGAATATCTACAGACTATCTACAGACTATATAGAGACTATCTACAGACTATCTACAGACTATCTGCAGACTATATAGAGACTATCTACAGACTATATAGAGATTATCTACAGACTATCTACACACTATATAGAGACTATCTACAGACTATCTACAGACTATCTGCAGACTATATAGAGACTATCTACAGACTATCTACAGACTATCTACAGACTATATAGAGACTATCTACAGACTATATAGAGACTATCTAGAGACTATATAGAGACTATCTACAGACTATATAGAGACTATCTACAGACTATCTACAGACTATATAGAGACTATCTACAGACTATCTACAGACTATCTACAGACTATCTGCAGACTATATAGAGACTATCTACAGACAATCTACAGACTATCTACAGACTATCTACAGACTATATAGAGACTATCTACAGACAATATAGAGACTATCTACAGACTATATAGAGACTATCTACAGACTATATAGAGGCTATCTACAGACTATATAGAGACTATCTACAGACTATATCGAGACTATCTACAGACTATATAGAGACTATCTACAGACTGTCTAAAGACTATCTAAAGAATATCTACAGACTATCTACAGACTGTCTAAAGACTATCTACAGACTATATAGAGATTATCTACAGACTATATAGAGATTATCTACAGACTATATAGAGACTATCTACAGACTATCTACAGACTATCTGCAGACTATATAGAGACTATCTACAGACTATATAGAGATTATCTACAGACAATCTACACACTATATAGAGACTATCTACAGACTATCTACAGACTATCTGCAGACTATATAGAGACTATCTACAGACTATCTACAGACTATCTACAGACTATCTACAGACTATATAGAGACTATCTACAGACTATATAGAGACTATCTGCAGACTATCTGCAGACTATATAGAGACTATCTACAGACTATCTACAGACTATCTACAGACTATCTACAGACTATCTACAGACAATATAGAGACTATCTACAGACTATATAGAGACTATCTACAGACTATATAGAGATTATCTACAGACTATATAGAGATTATCTACAGACTATATAGAGACTATCTACAGACTATCTACAGACTATCTACAGACTATCTACAGACTATCTGCAGACTATATAGAGACTATCTACAGACTATATAGAGATTATCTAAAGACTATATAGAGACTATCTACAGACTATCTACAGACTATCTGCAGACTATATAGAGACTATCTACAGACTATCTACAGACTATCTACAGACTATCTACAGACTATATAGAGACTATCTACAGACTATATAGAGACTATCTACAGACTATCTGCAGACTATCTGCAGACTATCTAAAGACTGTCTACAGACTGTCTACAGACTATATAGAGACTATCTACAGACTATCTACAGACTATCTACAGACTATATAGAGACTATCTACAGACTATATAGAGACTATCTACAGTCTATATAGAGGCTATCTACAGACTATATAGAGACTATCTACAGACTATATAGAGACTATCTACAGACTGTCTAAAGACTATCTACAGACTATCTACATACTGTCTAAAGACTATCTACAGACTGTCTACAGACTGTCTACAGACTGTCTAAAGACTATCTAAAGACTATCTACAGACAATAAAGAGACTATCTACAGACTATCTACAGACTATCTACAGACTATCTACAGACTATCTACAGACTATATAGAGACTATCTGCAGACTATCTACAGACTATCTAAAGACTATCTACAGACTATCTACAGACTATATAGAGACTATCTACAGACTATATAGATACTATCTACAGACTATCTGCAGACTATCTGCAGACTATCTAAAGACTGTCTACAGACTGTCTACAGCCTATATAGAGACTATCTACAGACTATCTACAGACTATCTACAGACTATATAGAGACTATCTACAGACAATATAGAGACTATCTACAGACTATATAGAGACTATCTACAGACTATATAGAGGCTATCTACAGACTATATAGAGACTATCTACAGACTATATCGAGACTATCTACAGACTATATAGAGACTATCTACAGACTGTCTAAAGACTATATAAAGAAAATCTACAGACTATCTACAGACTATATAGAGACTATCTACAGACTATCTACAGACTATCTGCAGACTATATAGAGACTATCTACAGACTATATAGAGATTATCTACAGACTATCTACACACTATATAGAGACTATCTACAGACTATCTACAGACTATCTGCAGACTATATAGAGACTATCTACAGACTATCTACAGACTATCTACAGACTATATAGAGACTATCTACAGACTATATAGAGACTATCTAGAGACTATATAGAGACTATCTACAGACTATATAGAGACTATCTACAGACTATCTACAGACTACATAGAGACTATCTACAGACTATCTACAGACTATCTACAGACTATCTGCAGACTATATAGAGACTATCTACAGACTATCTACAGACTATCTACAGACTATATAGAGACTATCTACAGACTATATAGAGACTATTTACAGACTATAAAGAGACTATCTACAGACTATCTACAGACTATCTACAGACTATATAGAGACTATCTACAGACTATATAGAGACTATCTACAGACTATCTACAGACTATCTACAGACTATATAGAGACTATCTACAGACTATATAGAGACTATCTACAGACTGTCTAAAGACTATCTAAAGAATATCTACAGACTATCTACAGACTGTCTAAAGACTATCTACAGACTATATAGAGATTATCTACAGACTATATAGAGATTATCTACAGACTATATAGAGACTATCTACAGACTATCTACAGACTATCTGCAGACTATATAGAGACTATCTACAGACTATATAGAGATTATCTACAGACTATCTCCAGACTATATAGAGACTATCTACAGACTATCTACAGACTATCTACAGAATATCTACAGACTATATAGAGACTATCTACAGACTATATAGAGACTATCTACAGACTATATAGAGACTATCTACAGACTATATAGAGACTATCTACAGTCTATATAGAGATTATCTACAGACTATATAGAGATTATCTACAGACTATATAGAGACTATCTACAGACTATCTACAGACTATCTACAGACTATCTGCAGACTATCTGCAGACTATATAGAGACTATCTACAGACTATCTACAGACTATCTACAGACTATCTACAGACTATCTACAGACAATATAGAGACTATCTACAGACTATATAGAGTCTATCTACAGACTATATAGAGATTATCTACAGACTATATAGAGATTATCTACAGACTATATAGAGACTATCTACAGACTATCTACAGACTATCTACAGACTATATAGAGACTATCTACAGCCTATCTACAGACTATCTGCAGACTATCTAAAGACTATCTAAAGACTGTCTACAGCCTATATAGAGACTATCTACAGACTATCTACAGACTATCTACAGACTATCTACAGACTATCTACAGACTATATAGAGACTATCTGCAGACTATCTACAGACTATCTAAAGACTATCTACAGACTATCTACAGACTATATAGAGACTATCTACAGACTATATAGATACTATCTACAGACTATCTGCAGACTATCTGCAGACTATCTAAAGACTGTCTACAGACTGTCTACAGCCTATATAGAGACTATCTACAGACTATCTACAGACTATCTACAGACTATATAGAGACTATCTACAGACAATATAGAGACTATCTACAGACTATATAGAGACTATCTACAGACTATATAGAGGCTATCTACAGACTATATAGAGACTATCTACAGACTATATCGAGACTATCTACAGACTATATAGAGACTATCTACAGACTGTCTAAAGACTATATAAAGAAAATCTACAGACTATCTACAGACTATATAGAGACTATCTACAGACTATCTACAGACTATCTGCAGACTATATAGAGACTATCTACAGACTATATAGAGATTATCTACAGACTATCTACACACTATATAGAGACTATCTACAGACTATCTACAGACTATCTGCAGACTATATAGAGACTATCTACAGACTATCTACAGACTATCTACAGACTATATAGAGACTATCTACAGACTATATAGAGACTATCTAGAGACTATATAGAGACTATCTACAGACTATATAGAGACTATCTACAGACTATCTACAGACTACATAGAGACTATCTACAGACTATCTACAGACTATCTACAGACTATCTGCAGACTATATAGAGACTATCTACAGACTATCTACAGACTATCTACAGACTATATAGAGACTATCTACAGACTATATAGAGACTATTTACAGACTATAAAGAGACTATCTACAGACTATCTACAGACTATCTACAGACTATATAGAGACTATCTACAGACTATATAGAGACTATCTACAGACTATCTACAGACTATCTACAGACTATATAGAGACTATCTACAGACTATATAGAGACTATCTACAGACTGTCTAAAGACTATCTAAAGAATATCTACAGACTATCTACAGACTGTCTAAAGACTATCTACAGACTATATAGAGATTATCTACAGACTATATAGAGATTATCTACAGACTATATAGAGACTATCTACAGACTATCTACAGACTATCTGCAGACTATATAGAGACTATCTACAGACTATATAGAGATTATCTACAGACTATCTCCAGACTATATAGAGACTATCTACAGACTATCTACAGACTATCTACAGAATATCTACAGACTATATAGAGACTATCTACAGACTATATAGAGACTATCTACAGACTATATAGAGACTATCTACAGACTATATAGAGACTATCTACAGTCTATATAGAGATTATCTACAGACTATATAGAGATTATCTACAGACTATATAGAGACTATCTACAGACTATCTACAGACTATCTACAGACTATCTGCAGACTATCTGCAGACTATATAGAGACTATCTACAGACTATCTACAGACTATCTACAGACTATCTACAGACTATCTACAGACAATATAGAGACTATCTACAGACTATATAGAGTCTATCTACAGACTATATAGAGATTATCTACAGACTATATAGAGATTATCTACAGACTATATAGAGACTATCTACAGACTATCTACAGACTATCTACAGACTATATAGAGACTATCTACAGCCTATCTACAGACTATCTGCAGACTATCTAAAGACTATCTAAAGACTGTCTACAGCCTATATAGAGACTATCTACAGACTATCTACAGACTATCTACAGACTATATAGAGACTATCTACAGACAATATAGAGACTATCTACAGACTATATAGAGACTATCTACAGACTATATAGAGGCTATCTACAGACTATATAGAGACTATCTACAGACTATATCGAGACTATCTACAGACTATATAGAGACTATCTACAGACTGTCTAAAGACTATCTAAAGAATATCTACAGACTATCTACAGACTGTCTAAAGACTATCTACAGACTATATAGAGATTATCTACAGACTATATAGAGATTATCTACAGACTATATAGAGACTATCTACAGACTATCTACAGACTATCTGCAGACTATATAGAGACTATCTACAGACTATATAGAGATTATCTACAGACAATCTACACACTATATAGAGACTATCTACAGACTATCTACAGACTATCTGCAGACTATATAGAGACTATCTACAGACTATCTACAGACTATCTACAGACTATCTACAGACTATATAGAGACTATCTACAGACTATATAGAGACTATCTGCAGACTATCTGCAGACTATATAGAGACTATCTACAGACTATCTACAGACTATCTACAGACTATCTACAGACTATCTACAGACAATATAGAGACTATCTACAGACTATATAGAGACTATCTACAGACTATATAGAGATTATCTACAGACTATATAGAGATTATCTACAGACTATATAGAGACTATCTACAGACTATCTACAGACTATCTACAGACTATCTACAGACTATCTGCAGACTATATAGAGACTATCTACAGACTATATAGAGATTATCTAAAGACTATATAGAGACTATCTACAGACTATCTACAGACTATCTGCAGACTATATAGAGACTATCTACAGACTATCTACAGACTATCTACAGACTATCTACAGACTATATAGAGACTATCTACAGACTATATAGAGACTATCTACAGACTATCTGCAGACTATCTAAAGACTGTCTACAGACTGTCTACAGACTATATAGAGACTATCTACAGACTATCTACAGACTATCTACAGACTATATAGAGACTATCTACAGACTATATAGAGACTATCTACAGTCTATATAGAGGCTATCTACAGACTATATAGAGACTATCTACAGACTATATAGAGACTATCTACAGACTGTCTAAAGACTATCTACAGACTATCTACATACTGTCTAAAGACTATCTACAGACTGTCTACAGACTGTCTACAGACTGTCTAAAGACTATCTAAAGACTATCTACAGACAATAAAGAGACTATCTACAGACTATCTACAGACTATCTACAGACTATCTACAGACTATCTACAGACTATATAGAGACTATCTGCAGACTATCTACAGACTATCTAAAGACTATCTACAGACTATCTACAGACTATATAGAGACTATCTACAGACTATATAGATACTATCTACAGACTATCTGCAGACTATCTGCAGACTATCTAAAGACTGTCTACAGACTGTCTACAGCCTATATAGAGACTATCTACAGACTATCTACAGACTATCTACAGACTATATAGAGACTATCTACAGACAATATAGAGACTATCTACAGACTATATAGAGACTATCTACAGACTATATAGAGGCTATCTACAGACTATATAGAGACTATCTACAGACTATATCGAGACTATCTACAGACTATATAGAGACTATCTACAGACTGTCTAAAGACTATATAAAGAAAATCTACAGACTATCTACAGACTATATAGAGACTATCTACAGACTATCTACAGACTATCTGCAGACTATATAGAGACTATCTACAGACTATATAGAGATTATCTACAGACTATCTACACACTATATAGAGACTATCTACAGACTATCTACAGACTATCTGCAGACTATATAGAGACTATCTACAGACTATCTACAGACTATCTACAGACTATATAGAGACTATCTACAGACTATATAGAGACTATCTAGAGACTATATAGAGACTATCTACAGACTATATAGAGACTATCTACAGACTATCTACAGACTACATAGAGACTATCTACAGACTATCTACAGACTATCTACAGACTATCTGCAGACTATATAGAGACTATCTACAGACTATCTACAGACTATCTACAGACTATATAGAGACTATCTACAGACTATATAGAGACTATTTACAGACTATAAAGAGACTATCTACAGACTATCTACAGACTATCTACAGACTATATAGAGACTATCTACAGACTATATAGAGACTATCTACAGACTATCTACAGACTATCTACAGACTATATAGAGACTATCTACAGACTATATAGAGACTATCTACAGACTGTCTAAAGACTATCTAAAGAATATCTACAGACTATCTACAGACTGTCTAAAGACTATCTACAGACTATATAGAGATTATCTACAGACTATATAGAGATTATCTACAGACTATATAGAGACTATCTACAGACTATCTACAGACTATCTGCAGACTATATAGAGACTATCTACAGACTATATAGAGATTATCTACAGACTATCTCCAGACTATATAGAGACTATCTACAGACTATCTACAGACTATCTACAGAATATCTACAGACTATATAGAGACTATCTACAGACTATATAGAGACTATCTACAGACTATATAGAGACTATCTACAGACTATATAGAGACTATCTACAGTCTATATAGAGATTATCTACAGACTATATAGAGATTATCTACAGACTATATAGAGACTATCTACAGACTATCTACAGACTATCTACAGACTATCTGCAGACTATCTGCAGACTATATAGAGACTATCTACAGACTATCTACAGACTATCTACAGACTATCTACAGACTATCTACAGACAATATAGAGACTATCTACAGACTATATAGAGTCTATCTACAGACTATATAGAGATTATCTACAGACTATATAGAGATTATCTACAGACTATATAGAGACTATCTACAGACTATCTACAGACTATCTACAGACTATATAGAGACTATCTACAGCCTATCTACAGACTATCTGCAGACTATCTAAAGACTATCTAAAGACTGTCTACAGCCTATATAGAGACTATCTACAGACTATCTACAGACTATCTACAGACTATATAGAGACTATCTACAGACAATATAGAGACTATCTACAGACTATATAGAGACTATCTACAGACTATATAGAGGCTATCTACAGACTATATAGAGACTATCTACAGACTATATCGAGACTATCTACAGACTATATAGAGACTATCTACAGACTGTCTAAAGACTATATAAAGAATATCTACAGACTATCTACAGACTATATAGAGACTATCTACAGACTATCTACAGACTATCTGCAGACTATATAGAGACTATCTACAGACTATATAGAGATTATCTACAGACTATCTACACACTATATAGAGACTATCTACAGACTATCTACAGACTATCTGCAGACTATATAGAGACTATCTACAGACTATCTACAGACTATCTACAGACTATATAGAGACTATCTACAGACTATATAGAGACTATCTAGAGACTATATAGAGACTATCTACAGACTATATAGAGACTATCTACAGACTATCTACAGACTATATAGAGACTATCTACAGACTATCTACAGACTATCTACAGACTATCTGCAGACTATATAGAGACTATCTACAGACAATCTACAGACTATCTACAGACTATCTACAGACTATATAGAGACTATCTACAGACTATATAGAGACTATCTACAGACTATAAAGAGACTATCTACAGACTATCTACAGACTATCTACAGACTATATAGAGACTATCTACAGACTATATAGAGACTATCTACAGACTATCTACAGACTATCTACAGACTATATAGAGACTATCTACAGACTATATAGAGACTATCTACAGACTGTCTAAAGACTATCTAAAGAATATCTACAGACTATCTACAGACTGTCTAAAGACTATCTACAGACTATATAGAGATTATCTACAGACTATATAGAGATTATCTACAGACTATATAGAGACTATCTACAGACTATCTACAGACTATCTGCAGACTATATAGAGACTATCTACAGACTATATAGAGATTATCTACAGACTATCTACACACTATATAGAGACTATCTACAGACTATCTACAGACTATCTCCAGACTATATAGAGACTATCTACAGACTATCTACAGACTATCTACAGAATATCTACAGACTATATAGAGACTATCTACAGACTATATAGAGACTATCTACAGACTATATAGAGACTATCTACAGACTATATAGAGACTATCTACAGTCTATATAGAGATTATCTACAGACTATATAGAGATTATCTACAGACTATATAGAGACTATCTACAGACTATCTACAGACTATCTACAGACTATCTGCAGACTATCTGCAGACTATATAGAGACTATCTACAGACTATCTACAGACTATCTACAGACTATCTACAGACTATCTACAGACAATATAGAGACTATCTACAGACTATATAGAGACTATCTACAGACTATATAGAGATTATCTACAGACTATATAGAGATTATCTACAGACTATATAGAGACTATCTACAGACTATCTACAGACTATCTGCAGACTATATAGAGACTATCTACAGACTATCTACAGACTATCTACAGACTATCTACAGACTATATAGAGACTATCTACAGACTATATAGAGACTATCTGCAGACTATCTGCAGACTATATAGAGACTATCTACAGACTATCTACAGACTATCTACAGACTATCTACAGACTATCTACAGACAATATAGAGACTATCTACAGACTATATAGAGACTATCTACAGACTATATAGAGATTATCTACAGACTATATAGAGATTATCTACAGACTATATAGAGACTATCTACAGACTATCTACAGACTATCTACAGACTATCTGCAGACTATATAGAGACTATCTACAGACTATATAGAGATTATCTAAAGACTATATAGAGACTATCTACAGACTATCTAGAGACTATCTGCAGACTATATAGAGACTATCTACAGTCTATATAGAGGCTATCTACAGACTATATAGAGACTATCTACAGACTATATAGAGACTATCTACAGACTGTCTAAAGACTATCTACAGACTATCTACATACTGTCTAAAGACTATCTACAGACTGTCTACAGACTGTCTACAGACTGTCTAAAGACTATCTAAAGACTATCTACAGACAATAAAGAGACTATCTACAGACTATCTACAGACTATCTACAGACTATATAGAGACTATCTACAGACTATCTACAGACTATCTAAAGACTATCTACAGACTATCTACAGACTATCTACAGACTATATAGAGACTATCTACAGACTATATAGATACTATCTACAGACTATCTGCAGACTATCTGCAGACTATCTAAAGACTGTCTACAGACTGTCTACAGCCTATATAGAGACTATCTACAGACTATCTACAGACTATCTACAGACTATATAGAGACTATCTACAGACAATATAGAGACTATCTACAGACTATATAGAGACTATCTACAGACTATATAGAGGCTATCTACAGACTATATAGAGACTATCTACAGACTATATCGAGACTATCTACAGACTATATAGAGACTATCTACAGACTGTCTAAAGACTATATAAAGAATATCTACAGACTATCTACAGACTATATAGAGACTATCTACAGACTATCTACAGACTATCTGCAGACTATATAGAGACTATCTACAGACTATATAGAGATTATCTACAGACTATCTACACACTATATAGAGACTATCTACAGACTATCTACAGACTATCTGCAGACTATATAGAGACTATCTACAGACTATCTACAGACTATCTACAGACTATCTAGAGACTATATAGAGACTATCTACAGACTATATAGAGACTATCTACAGACTATATAGAGACTATCTACAGACTATCTACAGACTATATAGAGACTATCTACAGACTATAAAGAGACTATCTACAGACTATCTACAGACTATCTACAGACTATATAGAGACTATCTACAGACTATATAGAGACTATCTACAGACTATCTACAGACTATATAGAGACTATCTACAGACTATCTACAGACTATCTACAGACTATCTGCAGACTATATAGAGACTATCTACAGACAATCTACAGACTATCTACAGACTATCTACAGACTATATAGAGACTATCTACAGACTATATAGAGACTATCTACAGACTATAAAGAGACTATCTACAGACTATCTACAGACTATCTACAGACTATATAGAGACTATCTACAGACTATATAGAGACTATCTACAGACTATCTACAGACTATCTACAGACTATATAGAGACTATCTACAGACTATATAGAGACTATCTACAGACTGTCTAAAGACTATCTAAAGAATATCTACAGACTATCTACAGACTGTCTAAAGACTATCTACAGACTATATAGAGATTATCTACAGACTATATAGAGATTATCTACAGACTATATAGAGACTATCTACAGACTATATAGAGATTATCTACAGACTATCTACACACTATATAGAGACTATCTACAGACTATCTACAGACTATCTCCAGACTATATAGAGACTATCTACAGACTATCTACAGACTATCTACAGAATATCTACAGACTATATAGAGACTATATACAGACTATATAGAGACTATCTACAGACTATCTACAGACTATCTGCAGACTATATAGAGACTATCTACAGACTATATAGAGATTATCTACAGACTATCTACACACTATATAGAGACTATCTACAGACTATCTACAGACTATCTCCAGACTATATAGAGACTATCTACAGACTATCTACAGACTATCTACAGAATATCTACAGACTATATAGAGACTATCTACAGACTATATAGAGACTATCTACAGACTATATAGAGACTATCTACAGACTATATAGAGACTATCTACAGTCTATATAGAGATTATCTACAGACTATATAGAGATTATCTACAGACTATATAGAGACTATCTACAGACTATCTACAGACTATCTACAGACTATCTGCAGACTATCTGCAGACTATATAGAGACTATCTACAGACTATCTACAGACTATCTACAGACTATCTACAGACTATCTACAGACAATATAGAGACTATCTACAGACTATATAGAGACTATCTGCAGACTATATAGAGACTATCTACAGACTATATAGAGATTATCTACAGACTATCTACACACTATATAGAGACTATCTACAGACTATCTACAGACTATCTCCAGACTATATAGAGACTATCTACAGACTATCTACAGACTATCTACAGAATATCTACAGACTATATAGAGACTATCTAAAGACTATATAGAGACTATCTACAGACTATATAGAGACTATCTACAGACTATATAGAGACTATCTACAGTCTATATAGAGACTATCTACAGACTATCTACAGACTATCTACAGACTATCTGCAGACTATCTGCAGACTATATAGAGACTATCTACAGACTATCTACAGACTATCTACAGACTATCTACAGACTATCTACAGACAATATAGAGACTATCTACAGACTATATAGAGACTATCTACAGACTATATAGAGATTATCTACAGACTATATAGAGATTATCTACAGACTATATAGAGACTATCTACAGACTATCTACAGACTATCTGCAGACTATATAGAGACTATCTACAGACTATCTACAGACTATCTACAGACTATCTACAGACTATATAGAGACTATCTACAGACTATATAGAGACTATCTGCAGACTATCTGCAGACTATATAGAGACTATCTACAGACTATCTACAGACTATCTACAGACTATCTACAGACTATCTACAGACAATATAGAGACTATCTACAGACTATATAGAGACTATCTACAGACTATATAGAGATTATCTACAGACTATATAGAGATTATCTACAGACTATATAGAGACTATCTACAGACTATCTACAGACTATCTACAGACTATCTGCAGACTATATAGAGACTATCTACAGACTATATAGAGATTATCTAAAGACTATATAGAGACTATCTACAGACTATCTAGAGACTATCTGCAGACTATATAGAGACTATCTACAGTCTATATAGAGGCTATCTACAGACTATATAGAGACTATCTACAGACTATATAGAGACTATCTACAGACTGTCTAAAGACTATCTACAGACTATCTACATACTGTCTAAAGACTATCTACAGACTGTCTACAGACTGTCTACAGACTGTCTAAAGACTATCTAAAGACTATCTACAGACAATAAAGAGACTATCTACAGACTATCTACAGACTATCTACAGACTATATAGAGACTATCTACAGACTATCTACAGACTATCTAAAGACTATCTACAGACTATCTACAGACTATCTACAGACTATATAGAGACTATCTACAGACTATATAGATACTATCTACAGACTATCTGCAGACTATCTGCAGACTATCTAAAGACTGTCTACAGACTGTCTACAGCCTATATAGAGACTATCTACAGACTATCTACAGACTATCTACAGACTATATAGAGACTATCTACAGACAATATAGAGACTATCTACAGACTATATAGAGACTATCTACAGACTATATAGAGGCTATCTACAGACTATATAGAGACTATCTACAGACTATATCGAGACTATCTACAGACTATATAGAGACTATCTACAGACTGTCTAAAGACTATATAAAGAATATCTACAGACTATCTACAGACTATATAGAGACTATCTACAGACTATCTACAGACTATCTGCAGACTATATAGAGACTATCTACAGACTATATAGAGATTATCTACAGACTATCTACACACTATATAGAGACTATCTACAGACTATCTACAGACTATCTGCAGACTATATAGAGACTATCTACAGACTATCTACAGACTATCTACAGACTATCTAGAGACTATATAGAGACTATCTACAGACTATATAGAGACTATCTACAGACTATATAGAGACTATCTACAGACTATCTACAGACTATATAGAGACTATCTACAGACTATAAAGAGACTATCTACAGACTATCTACAGACTATCTACAGACTATATAGAGACTATCTACAGACTATATAGAGACTATCTACAGACTATCTACAGACTATATAGAGACTATCTACAGACTATCTACAGACTATCTACAGACTATCTGCAGACTATATAGAGACTATCTACAGACAATCTACAGACTATCTACAGACTATCTACAGACTATATAGAGACTATCTACAGACTATATAGAGACTATCTACAGACTATAAAGAGACTATCTACAGACTATCTACAGACTATCTACAGACTATATAGAGACTATCTACAGACTATATAGAGACTATCTACAGACTATCTACAGACTATCTACAGACTATATAGAGACTATCTACAGACTATATAGAGACTATCTACAGACTGTCTAAAGACTATCTAAAGAATATCTACAGACTATCTACAGACTGTCTAAAGACTATCTACAGACTATATAGAGATTATCTACAGACTATATAGAGATTATCTACAGACTATATAGAGACTATCTACAGACTATATAGAGATTATCTACAGACTATCTACACACTATATAGAGACTATCTACAGACTATCTACAGACTATCTCCAGACTATATAGAGACTATCTACAGACTATCTACAGACTATCTACAGAATATCTACAGACTATATAGAGACTATATACAGACTATATAGAGACTATCTACAGACTATCTACAGACTATCTGCAGACTATATAGAGACTATCTACAGACTATATAGAGATTATCTACAGACTATCTACACACTATATAGAGACTATCTACAGACTATCTACAGACTATCTCCAGACTATATAGAGACTATCTACAGACTATCTACAGACTATCTACAGAATATCTACAGACTATATAGAGACTATCTACAGACTATATAGAGACTATCTACAGACTATATAGAGACTATCTACAGACTATATAGAGACTATCTACAGTCTATATAGAGATTATCTACAGACTATATAGAGATTATCTACAGACTATATAGAGACTATCTACAGACTATCTACAGACTATCTACAGACTATCTGCAGACTATCTGCAGACTATATAGAGACTATCTACAGACTATCTACAGACTATCTACAGACTATCTACAGACTATCTACAGACAATATAGAGACTATCTACAGACTATATAGAGACTATCTGCAGACTATATAGAGACTATCTACAGACTATATAGAGATTATCTACAGACTATCTACACACTATATAGAGACTATCTACAGACTATCTACAGACTATCTCCAGACTATATAGAGACTATCTACAGACTATCTACAGACTATCTACAGAATATCTACAGACTATATAGAGACTATCTACAGACTATATAGAGACTATCTACAGACTATATAGAGACTATCTACAGACTATATAGAGACTATCTACAGTCTATATAGAGATTATCTACAGACTATATAGAGATTATCTACAGACTATATAGAGACTATCTACAGACTATCTACAGACTATCTACAGACTATCTGCAGACTATCTGCAGACTATATAGAGACTATCTACAGACTATCTACAGACTATCTACAGACTATCTACAGACTATCTACAGACAATATAGAGACTATCTACAGACTATATAGAGACTATCTACAGACTATATAGAGATTATCTACAGACTATATAGAGATTATCTACAGACTATATAGAGACTATCTACAGACTATCTACAGACTATCTGCAGACTATATAGAGACTATCTACAGACTATCTACAGACTATCTACAGACTATCTACAGACTATATAGAGACTATCTACAGACTATATAGAGACTATCTGCAGACTATCTGCAGACTATATAGAGACTATCTACAGACTATCTACAGACTATCTACAGACTATCTACAGACTATCTACAGACAATATAGAGACTATCTACAGACTATATAGAGACTATCTACAGACTATATAGAGATTATCTACAGACTATATAGAGATTATCTACAGACTATATAGAGACTATCTACAGACTATCTACAGACTATCTACAGACTATCTGCAGACTATATAGAGACTATCTACAGACTATATAGAGATTATCTAAAGACTATATAGAGACTATCTACAGACTATCTAGAGACTATCTGCAGACTATATAGAGACTATCTACAGTCTATATAGAGGCTATCTACAGACTATATAGAGACTATCTACAGACTATATAGAGACTATCTACAGACTGTCTAAAGACTATCTACAGACTATCTACATACTGTCTAAAGACTATCTACAGACTGTCTACAGACTGTCTACAGACTGTCTAAAGACTATCTAAAGACTATCTACAGACAATAAAGAGACTATCTACAGACTATCTACAGACTATCTACAGACTATATAGAGACTATCTACAGACTATCTACAGACTATCTAAAGACTATCTACAGACTATCTACAGACTATCTACAGACTATATAGAGACTATCTACAGACTATATAGAGACTATCTACAGACTATCTACAGACTATCTAAAGACTATCTAAAGACTATCTACAGACTATATAGAGACTATCTACAGACTATATAGAGACTATCTACAGACTATCTGCAGACTATCTGCAGACTATCTAAAGACTGTCTACAGACTGTCTACAGACTATATAGAAACTATCTACAGACTATCTACAGACTATCTACAGACTATATAGAGACTATCTACAGACTATATAGAGACTATCTACAGACTATCTACAGACTATCTACAGACTGTCTAAAGACTATCTAAAGACTATCTACAGACAATAAAGAGACTATCTACAGACTATCTACAGACTATCTACAGACTATCTACAGACTATATAGAGACTATCTACAGACTATCTACAGACTATCTAAAGACTATCTACAGACTATCTACAGACTATCTACAGACTATATAGAGACTATCTACAGACTATATAGAGACTATCTACAGACTATCTGCAGACTATCTGCAGACTATCTAAAGACTGTCTACAGACTGTCTACAGACTATATAGAAACTATCTACAGACTATCTACAGACTATCTACAGACTATATAGAGACTATCTACAGACTATATAGAGACTATCTACAGACTATATAGAGACTATCTACAGTCTATATGGAGGCTATCTACAGACTATATAGAGACTATCTGCAGACTATATAGAGACTATCTACAGACTATCTACAGACTATCTACAGACTATCTACAGACTATCTACAGACTATCTAAAGACTGTCTACAGACTGTCTACAAACTATATAGAAACTATCTACAGACTATCTACAGACTATCTACAGACTATCTACAGACTATGTACAGAATATCTACAGACTATATAGAGACTATCTACAGACTATATAGAGACTATCTACAGACTATCTACAGAATATCTACAGACTATATAGAGACTATCTACAGACTATATAGAGACTATCTACAGTCTATATAGAGATTATCTACAGACTATATAGAGTTTATCTACAGACTATATAGAGACTATCTACAGACTATCTACAGACTATCTACAGACTATCTGCAGACTATATAGAGACTATCTACAGACTATATAGAGATTATCTAAAGACTATATAGAGACTATCTACAGACTATCTACAGACTATCTGCAGACTATCTGCAGACTATATAGAGACTATCTACAGACTATCTACAGACTATCTACAGACTATCTACAGACAATATAGAGACTATCTACAGACTATTTAGAGACTATCTACAGACTATATAGAGATTATCTACAGACTATATAGAGATTATCTACAGACTATATAGAGACTATCTACAGACTATCTACAGACTATCTACAGACTATCTGCAGACTATATAGAGACTATCTAAAGACTATATAGAGACTATCTACAGACTATCTACAGACTATCTGCAGACTATATAGAGACTATCTACAGACTATCTACAGACTATCTACAGACTATCTACAGACTATCTACAGACTATATAGTGACTATCTACAGACTATCTACAGACTATCTGCAGACTATCTGCAGACTATCTAAAGACTGTCTACAGACTGTCTACAGACTATATAGAAACTATCTACAGACTATCTACAGACTATCTACAGACTATATAGAGACTATCTACAGACTATATAGAGACTATCTACAGACTATATAGAGACTATCTAAAGTCTATATGGAGGCTATCTACAGACTATATAGAGACTATCTGCAGACTATATAGAGACTATCTACAGACTATCTACAGACTATCTACAGACTATCTACAGACTATCTACAGACTATCTACAGACTATCTAAAGACTGTCTACAGACTATCTACAGACTATCTGCAGACTATATAGAGACTATCTACAGACTATATAGAGATTATCTAAAGACTATATAGAGAATATCTACAGACTATCTACAGACTATCTGCAGACTATATAGAGACTATCTACAGACTATCTACAGACTATCTACAGACTATATAGAGACTATCTACAGACTATATAGAGACTATCTACAGACTATCTGCAGACTATCTGCAGACTATCTAAAGACTGTCTACAGACTATCTGCAGACTATCTGCAGACTATATAGAGACTATCTACAGACTATCTACAGACTATCTACAGACTATTTACAGACAATATAGAGACTATCTACAGACTATATAGAGACTATCTACAGACTATATAGAGATTATCTAAAGACTATATAGAGACTATCTACAGACTATCTACAGACTATCTGCAGACTATATAGAGACTATCTACAGACTATCTACAGACTATCTACAGACTATCTACAGACTATCTACAGACTATATAGTGACTATCTACAGACTATCTACAGACTATCTGCAGACTATCTGCAGACTATCTAAAGACTGTCTACAGACTGTCTACAGACTATATAGAAACTATCTACAGACTATCTACAGACTATCTACAGACTATATAGAGACTATCTACAGACTATATAGAGACTATCTACAGACTATATAGAGACTATCTACAGTCTATATGGAGGCTATCTACAGACTATATAGAGACTATCTGCAGACTATATAGAGACTATCTACAGACTATCTACAGACTATCTACAGACTATCTACAGACTATCTACAGACTATCTACAGACTATCTAAAGACTGTCTACAGACTGTCTACAAACTATATAGAAACTATCTACAGACTATCTACAGACTATCTACAGACTATCTACAGACTATCTACAGAATATCTACAGACTATATAGAGACTATCTACAGACTATATAGAGACTATCTACAGTCTATATAGAGATTATCTACAGACTATATAGAGTTTATCTACAGACTATATAGAGACTATCTACAGACTATCTACAGACTATCTACAGACTATCTGCAGACTATATAGAGACTATCTACAGACTATATAGAGATTATCTAAAGACTATATAGAGACTATCTACAGACTATCTACAGACTATCTGCAGACTATCTGCAGACTATATAGAGACTATCTACAGACTATCTACAGACTATCTACAGACTATCTACAGACAATATAGAGACTATCTACAGACTATATAGAGACTATCTACAGACTATATAGAGATTATCTACAGACTATATAGAGATTATCTACAGACTATATAGAGACTATCTACAGACTATCTACAGACTATCTACAGACTATCTACAGACTATATAGAGACTATCTACAGACTATATAGAGACTATCTACAGACTATCTACAGACTATATAGAGACTATCTACAGACTATCTGCAGACTATCTACAGACTATCTGCAGACTATCTACAGACTATCTACAGACTATCTACAGACTATCTACAGACTATCTGCAGACTATATAGAGATTATCTACAGACTATATAGAGACTATCTAGAGACTATATAGAGACTATCTACAGACTATATAGAGACTATCTACAGACTATCTACAGACTATATAGAGATTATCTACAGACTATATAGAGATTATCTACAGACTATATAGAGACTATCTACAGACTATCTACAGACTATCTGCAGACTATATAGAGACTATCTACAGACTATCTACAGACTATATAGAGACTATCTACAGACTATATAGAGACTATCTACAGTCTATATAGAGGCTATCTACAGACTATATAGAGACTATCTACAGACTATATAGAGACTATCTACAGACTATATAGAGACTATCTACAGACTGTCTAAAGACTATCTACAGACTATCTACATACTGTCTAAAGACTATCTACAGACTGTCTACAGACTGTCTACAGACTGTCTAAAGACTATCTAAAGACTATCTAAAGACAATAAAGAGACTATCTACAGACTATCTACAGACTATCTACAGACTATCTACAGACTATATAGAGACTATCTACAGACTATCTACAGACTATCTAAAGACTATCTACAGACTATCTACAGACTATCTACAGACTATATAGAGACTATCTACAGACTATATAGAGACTATCTACAGACTATCTGCAGACTATCTGCAGACTATCTAAAGACTGTCTACAGCCTATATAGAGACTATCTACAGACTATCTACAGACTATCTACAGACTATATAGAGACTATCTACAGACAATATAGAGACTATCTACAGACTATATAGAGACTATCTACAGACTATATAGAGGCTATCTACAGACTATATAGAGACTATCTACAGACTATATCGAGACTATCTACAGACTATATAGAGACTATCTACAGACTATATAGAGACTATCTACAGACTGTCTAAAGACTATATAAAGAATATCTACAGACTATCTACAGACTGTCTAAAGACTATCTACAGACTATATAGAGATTATCTACAGACTATATAGAGATTATCTACAGACTATATAGAGACTATCTACAGACTATCTACAGACTATCTGCAGACTATATAGAGACTATCTACAGACTATATAGAGATTATCTACAGACTATCTACACACTATATAGAGACTATCTACAGACTATCTACAGACTATCTACAGACTATATAGAGACTATCTACAGACTATATAGAGACTATCTAGAGACTATATAGAGACTATCTACAGACTATATAGAGACTATCTACAGACTATCTAAAGACTATATAGAGACTATCTACAGACTATCTACAGACTATCTACAGACTATCTGCAGACTATATAGAGACTATCTACAGACTATCTACAGACTATCTACAGACTATCTACAGACTATATAGAGACTATCTACAGACTATATAGAGACTATCTACAGACTATCTACAGACTATCTACAGACTATCTACAGACTATCTACAGACTATATAGAGACTATCTACAGACTATATAGAGACTATCTACAGACTGTCTAAAGACTATCTAAAGAATATCTACAGACTATCTACAGACTGTCTAAAGACTATCTACAGACTATATAGAGATTATCTACAGACTATATAGAGATTATCTACAGACTATATAGAGACTATCTACAGACTATCTACAGACTATCTGCAGACTATATAGAGACTATCTACAGACTATATAGAGATTATCTACAGACAATCTACACACTATATAGAGACTATCTACAGACTATCTACAGACTATCTACAGACTATCTGCAGACTATATAGAGACTATCTACAGACTATCTACAGACTATCTACAGACTATCTACAGACTATATAGAGACTATCTACAGACTATATAGAGACTATCTGCAGACTATCTGCAGACTATATAGAGACTATCTACAGACTATCTACAGACTATCTACAGACTATCTACAGACTATCTACAGACAATATAGAGACTATCTACAGACTATATAGAGACTATCTACAGACTATATAGAGATTATCTACAGACTATATAGAGATTATCTACAGACTATATAGAGACTATCTACAGACTATCTACAGACTATCTACAGACTATCTACAGACTATCTGCAGACTATATAGAGACTATCTACAGACTATATAGAGATTATCTAAAGACTATATAGAGACTATCTACAGACTATCTACAGACTATCTGCAGACTATATAGAGACTATCTACAGACTATCTACAGACTATCTACAGACTATCTACAGACTATATAGAGACTATCTACAGACTATATAGAGACTATCTACAGACTATCTGCAGACTATCTGCAGACTATCTAAAGACTGTCTACAGACTGTCTACAGACTATATAGAGACTATCTACAGACTATCTACAGACTATCTACAGACTATATAGAGACTATCTACAGACTATATAGAGACTATCTACAGTCTATATAGAGGCTATCTACAGACTATATAGAGACTATCTACAGACTATATAGAGACTATCTACAGACTGTCTAAAGACTATCTACAGACTATCTACATACTGTCTAAAGACTATCTACAGACTGTCTACAGACTGTCTACAGACTGTCTAAAGACTATCTAAAGACTATCTACAGACAATAAAGAGACTATCTACAGACTATCTACAGACTATCTACAGACTATCTACAGACTATCTACAGACTATATAGAGACTATCTGCAGACTATCTACAGACTATCTAAAGACTATCTACAGACTATCTACAGACTATCTACAGACTATATAGAGACTATCTACAGACTATATAGATACTATCTACAGACTATCTGCAGACTATCTGCAGACTATCTAAAGACTGTCTACAGACTGTCTACAGCCTATATAGAGACTATCTACAGACTATCTACAGACTATCTACAGACTATATAGAGACTATCTACAGACAATATAGAGACTATCTACAGACTATATAGAGACTATCTACAGACTATATAGAGGCTATCTACAGACTATATAGAGACTATCTACAGACTATATCGAGACTATCTACAGACTATATAGAGACTATCTACAGACTGTCTAAAGACTATATAAAGAATATCTACAGACTATCTACAGACTATACAGAGACTATCTACAGACTATATAGAGATTATCTACAGACTATCTACACACTATATAGAGACTATCTACAGACTATCTACAGACTATCTGCAGACTATATAGAGACTATCTACAGACTATCTACAGACTATCTACAGACTATATAGAGACTATCTACAGACTATATAGAGACTATCTAGAGACTATATAGAGACTATCTACAGACTATATAGAGACTATCTACAGACTATCTACAGACTACATAGAGACTATCTACAGACTATCTACAGACTATCTACAGACTATCTGCAGACTATATAGAGACTATCTACAGACTATCTACAGACTATCTACAGACTATATAGAGACTATCTACAGACTATATAGAGACTATTTACAGACTATAAAGAGACTATCTACAGACTATCTACAGACTATCTACAGACTATATAGAGACTATCTACAGACTATATAGAGACTATCTACAGACTATCTACAGACTATCTACAGACTATATAGAGACTATCTACAGACTATATAGAGACTATCTACAGACTGTCTAAAGACTATCTAAAGAATATCTACAGACTATCTACAGACTGTCTAAAGACTATCTACAGACTATATAGAGATTATCTACAGACTATATAGAGATTATCTACAGACTATATAGAGACTATCTACAGACTATCTACAGACTATCTGCAGACTATATAGAGACTATCTACAGACTATATAGAGATTATCTACAGACTATCTCCAGACTATATAGAGACTATCTACAGACTATCTACAGACTATCTACAGAATATCTACAGACTATATAGAGACTATCTACAGACTATATAGAGACTATCTACAGACTATATAGAGACTATCTACAGACTATATAGAGACTATCTACAGTCTATATAGAGATTATCTACAGACTATATAGAGATTATCTACAGACTATATAGAGACTATCTACAGACTATCTACAGACTATCTACAGACTATCTGCAGACTATCTGCAGACTATATAGAGACTATCTACAGACTATCTACAGACTATCTACAGACTATCTACAGACTATCTACAGACTATCTACAGACAATATAGAGACTATCTACAGACTATATAGAGTCTATCTACAGACTATATAGAGATTATCTACAGACTATATAGAGATTATCTACAGACTATATAGAGACTATCTACAGACTATCTACAGACTATCTACAGACTATATAGAGACTATCTACAGCCTATATAGAGACTATCTACAGACTATCTGCAGACTATCTGCAGACTATCTAAAGACTGTCTACAGCCTATATAGAGACTATCTACAGACTATCTACAGACTATCTACAGACTATATAGAGACTATCTACAGACAATATAGAGACTATCTACAGACTATATAGAGACTATCTACAGACTATATAGAGGCTATCTACAGACTATATAGAGACTATCTACAGACTATATCGAGACTATCTACAGACTATATAGAGACTATCTACAGACTGTCTAAAGACTATATAAAGAATATCTACAGACTATCTACAGACTATATAGAGACTATCTACAGACTATCTACAGACTATCTGCAGACTATATAGAGACTATCTACAGACTATATAGAGATTATCTACAGACTATCTACACACTATATAGAGACTATCTACAGACTATCTACAGACTATCTGCAGACTATATAGAGACTATCTACAGACTATCTACAGACTATCTACAGACTATATAGAGACTATATACAGACTATATAGAGACTATCTAGAGACTATATAGAGACTATCTACAGACTATATAGAGACTATCTACAGACTATCTACAGACTATATAGAGACTATCTACAGACTATCTACAGACTATCTACAGACTATCTGCAGACTATATAGAGACTATCTACAGACAATCTACAGACTATCTACAGACTATCTACAGACTATATAGAGACTATCTACAGACTATATAGAGACTATCTACAGACTATAAAGAGACTATCTACAGACTATCTACAGACTATCTACAGACTATATAGAGACTATCTACAGACTATATAGAGACTATCTACAGACTATCTACAGACTATCTACAGACTATATAGAGACTATCTACAGACTATATAGAGACTATCTACAGACTGTCTAAAGACTATCTAAAGAATATCTACAGACTATCTACAGACTGTCTAAAGACTATCTACAGACTATATAGAGATTATCTACAGACTATCTACACACTATATAGAGACTATCTACAGACTATCTACAGACTATCTCCAGACTATATAGAGACTATCTACAGACTATCTACAGACTATCTACAGAATATCTACAGACTATATAGAGACTATCTACAGACTATATAGAGACTATCTACAGACTATATAGAGACTATCTACAGACTATATAGAGACTATCTACAGTCTATATAGAGATTATCTACAGACTATATAGAGATTATCTACAGACTATATAGAGACTATCTACAGACTATCTACAGACTATCTACAGACTATCTGCAGACTATCTGCAGACTATATAGAGACTATCTACAGACTATCTACAGACTATCTAAAGACTATCTACAGACTATCTACAGACTATCTACAGACTATATAGAGACTATCTACAGACTATATAGAGACTATCTACAGACTATCTGCAGACTATCTGCAGACTATCTAAAGACTGTCTACAGCCTATATAGAGACTATCTACAGACTATCTACAGACTATCTACAGACTATATAGAGACTATCTACAGACAATATAGAGACTATCTACAGACTATATAGAGACTATCTACAGACTATATAGAGGCTATCTACAGACTATATAGAGACTATCTACAGTCTATATCGAGACTATCTACAGACTATATAGAGACTATCTACAGACTATATAGAGACTATCTACAGACTGTCTAAAGACTATATAAAGAATATCTACAGACTATCTACAGACTGTCTAAAGACTATCTACAGACTATATAGAGATTATCTACAGACTATATAGAGATTATCTACAGACTATATAGAGACTATCTACAGACTATCTACAGACTATCTGCAGACTATATAGAGACTATCTACAGACTATATAGAGATTATCTACAGACTATCTACACACTATATAGAGACTATCTACAGACTATCTACAGACTATCTACAGACTATATAGAGACTATCTACAGACTATATAGAGACTATCTAGAGACTATATAGAGACTATCTACAGACTATATAGAGACTATCTACAGACTATCTACAGACTATCTACAGACTATCTACAGACTATATAGAGACTATCTACAGACTATATAGAGACTATCTACAGACTATCTACAGACTATCTACAGACTATATAGAGACTATCTACAGACTATATAGAGACTATCTACAGACTATCTACAGACTATCTACAGACTATATAGAGACTATCTACAGACTATATAGAGACTATCTACAGACTGTCTAAAGACTATCTAAAGAATATCTACAGACTATCTACAGACTGTCTAAAGACTATCTACAGACTATATAGAGATTATCTACAGACTATATAGAGATTATCTACAGACTATATAGAGACTATCTACAGACTATCTACAGACTATCTGCAGACTATATAGAGACTATCTACAGACTATATAGAGATTATCTACAGACAATCTACACACTATATAGAGACTATCTACAGACTATCTACAGACTATCTGCAGACTATATAGAGACTATCTACAGACTATCTACAGACTATCTACAGACTATCTACAGACTATATAGAGACTATCTACAGACTATATAGAGACTATCTGCAGACTATCTGCAGACTATATAGAGACTATCTACAGACTATCTACAGACTATCTACAGACTATCTACAGACTATCTACAGACAATATAGAGACTATCTACAGACTATATAGAGACTATCTACAGACTATATAGAGATTATCTACAGACTATATAGAGATTATCTACAGACTATATAGAGACTATCTACAGACTATCTACAGACTATCTACAGACTATCTACAGACTATCTGCAGACTATATAGAGACTATCTACAGACTATATAGAGATTATCTAAAGACTATATAGAGACTATCTACAGACTATCTACAGACTATCTGCAGACTATATAGAGACTATCTACAGACTATCTACAGACTATCTACAGACTATCTACAGACTATATAGAGACTATCTACAGACTATATAGAGACTATCTACAGACTATCTGCAGACTATCTGCAGACTATCTAAAGACTGTCTACAGACTGTCTACAGACTATATAGAGACTATCTACAGACTATCTACAGACTATCTACAGACTATATAGAGACTATCTACAGACTATATAGAGACTATCTACAGTCTATATAGAGGCTATCTACAGACTATATAGAGACTATCTACAGACTATATAGAGACTATCTACAGACTGTCTAAAGACTATCTACAGACTATCTACATACTGTCTAAAGACTATCTACAGACTGTCTACAGACTGTCTACAGACTGTCTAAAGACTATCTAAAGACTATCTACAGACAATAAAGAGACTATCTACAGACTATCTACAGACTATCTACAGACTATCTACAGACTATCTACAGACTATATAGAGACTATCTGCAGACTATCTACAGACTATCTAAAGACTATCTACAGACTATCTACAGACTATATAGAGACTATCTACAGACTATATAGATACTATCTACAGACTATCTGCAGACTATCTGCAGACTATCTAAAGACTGTCTACAGACTGTCTACAGCCTATATAGAGACTATCTACAGACTATCTACAGACTATCTACAGACTATATAGAGACTATCTACAGACAATATAGAGACTATCTACAGACTATATAGAGACTATCTACAGACTATATAGAGGCTATCTACAGACTATATAGAGACTATCTACAGACTATATCGAGACTATCTACAGACTATATAGAGACTATCTACAGACTGTCTAAAGACTATATAAAGAAAATCTACAGACTATCTACAGACTATATAGAGACTATCTACAGACTATCTACAGACTATCTGCAGACTATATAGAGACTATCTACAGACTATATAGAGATTATCTACAGACTATCTACACACTATATAGAGACTATCTACAGACTATCTACAGACTATCTGCAGACTATATAGAGACTATCTACAGACTATCTACAGACTATCTACAGACTATATAGAGACTATCTACAGACTATATAGAGACTATCTAGAGACTATATAGAGACTATCTACAGACTATATAGAGACTATCTACAGACTATCTACAGACTACATAGAGACTATCTACAGACTATCTACAGACTATCTACAGACTATCTGCAGACTATATAGAGACTATCTACAGACTATCTACAGACTATCTACAGACTATATAGAGACTATCTACAGACTATATAGAGACTATTTACAGACTATAAAGAGACTATCTACAGACTATCTACAGACTATCTACAGACTATATAGAGACTATCTACAGACTATATAGAGACTATCTACAGACTATCTACAGACTATCTACAGACTATATAGAGACTATCTACAGACTATATAGAGACTATCTACAGACTGTCTAAAGACTATCTAAAGAATATCTACAGACTATCTACAGACTGTCTAAAGACTATCTACAGACTATATAGAGATTATCTACAGACTATATAGAGATTATCTACAGACTATATAGAGACTATCTACAGACTATCTACAGACTATCTGCAGACTATATAGAGACTATCTACAGACTATATAGAGATTATCTACAGACTATCTCCAGACTATATAGAGACTATCTACAGACTATCTACAGACTATCTACAGAATATCTACAGACTATATAGAGACTATCTACAGACTATATAGAGACTATCTACAGACTATATAGAGACTATCTACAGACTATATAGAGACTATCTACAGTCTATATAGAGATTATCTACAGACTATATAGAGATTATCTACAGACTATATAGAGACTATCTACAGACTATCTACAGACTATCTACAGACTATCTGCAGACTATCTGCAGACTATATAGAGACTATCTACAGACTATCTACAGACTATCTACAGACTATCTACAGACTATCTACAGACAATATAGAGACTATCTACAGACTATATAGAGTCTATCTACAGACTATATAGAGATTATCTACAGACTATATAGAGATTATCTACAGACTATATAGAGACTATCTACAGACTATCTACAGACTATCTACAGACTATATAGAGACTATCTACAGCCTATCTACAGACTATCTGCAGACTATCTAAAGACTATCTAAAGACTGTCTACAGCCTATATAGAGACTATCTACAGACTATCTACAGACTATCTACAGACTATATAGAGACTATCTACAGACAATATAGAGACTATCTACAGACTATATAGAGACTATCTACAGACTATATAGAGGCTATCTACAGACTATATAGAGACTATCTACAGACTATATCGAGACTATCTACAGACTATATAGAGACTATCTACAGACTGTCTAAAGACTATCTAAAGAATATCTACAGACTATCTACAGACTGTCTAAAGACTATCTACAGACTATATAGAGATTATCTACAGACTATATAGAGATTATCTACAGACTATATAGAGACTATCTACAGACTATCTACAGACTATCTGCAGACTATATAGAGACTATCTACAGACTATATAGAGATTATCTACAGACAATCTACACACTATATAGAGACTATCTACAGACTATCTACAGACTATCTGCAGACTATATAGAGACTATCTACAGACTATCTACAGACTATCTACAGACTATCTACAGACTATATAGAGACTATCTACAGACTATATAGAGACTATCTGCAGACTATCTGCAGACTATATAGAGACTATCTACAGACTATCTACAGACTATCTACAGACTATCTACAGACTATCTACAGACAATATAGAGACTATCTACAGACTATATAGAGACTATCTACAGACTATATAGAGATTATCTACAGACTATATAGAGATTATCTACAGACTATATAGAGACTATCTACAGACTATCTACAGACTATCTACAGACTATCTACAGACTATCTGCAGACTATATAGAGACTATCTACAGACTATATAGAGATTATCTAAAGACTATATAGAGACTATCTACAGACTATCTACAGACTATCTGCAGACTATATAGAGACTATCTACAGACTATCTACAGACTATCTACAGACTATCTACAGACTATATAGAGACTATCTACAGACTATATAGAGACTATCTACAGACTATCTGCAGACTATCTGCAGACTATCTAAAGACTGTCTACAGACTGTCTACAGACTATATAGAGACTATCTACAGACTATCTACAGACTATCTACAGACTATATAGAGACTATCTACAGACTATATAGAGACTATCTACAGTCTATATAGAGGCTATCTACAGACTATATAGAGACTATCTACAGACTATATAGAGACTATCTACAGACTGTCTAAAGACTATCTACAGACTATCTACATACTGTCTAAAGACTATCTACAGACTGTCTACAGACTGTCTACAGACTGTCTAAAGACTATCTAAAGACTATCTACAGACAATAAAGAGACTATCTACAGACTATCTACAGACTATCTACAGACTATCTACAGACTATCTACAGACTATATAGAGACTATCTGCAGACTATCTACAGACTATCTAAAGACTATCTACAGACTATCTACAGACTATATAGAGACTATCTACAGACTATATAGATACTATCTACAGACTATCTGCAGACTATCTGCAGACTATCTAAAGACTGTCTACAGACTGTCTACAGCCTATATAGAGACTATCTACAGACTATCTACAGACTATCTACAGACTATATAGAGACTATCTACAGACAATATAGAGACTATCTACAGACTATATAGAGACTATCTACAGACTATATAGAGGCTATCTACAGACTATATAGAGACTATCTACAGACTATATCGAGACTATCTACAGACTATATAGAGACTATCTACAGACTGTCTAAAGACTATATAAAGAATATCTACAGACTATCTACAGACTATATAGAGACTATCTACAGACTATCTACAGACTATCTGCAGACTATATAGAGACTATCTACAGACTATATAGAGATTATCTACAGACTATCTACACACTATATAGAGACTATCTACAGACTATCTACAGACTATCTGCAGACTATATAGAGACTATCTACAGACTATCTACAGACTATCTACAGACTATATAGAGACTATCTACAGACTATATAGAGACTATCTAGAGACTATATAGAGACTATCTACAGACTATATAGAGACTATCTACAGACTATCTACAGACTACATAGAGACTATCTACAGACTATCTACAGACTATCTACAGACTATCTGCAGACTATATAGAGACTATCTACAGACTATCTACAGACTATCTACAGACTATATAGAGACTATCTACAGACTATATAGAGACTATTTACAGACTATAAAGAGACTATCTACAGACTATCTACAGACTATCTACAGACTATATAGAGACTATCTACAGACTATATAGAGACTATCTACAGACTATCTACAGACTATCTACAGACTATATAGAGACTATCTACAGACTATATAGAGACTATCTACAGACTGTCTAAAGACTATCTAAAGAATATCTACAGACTATCTACAGACTGTCTAAAGACTATCTACAGACTATATAGAGATTATCTACAGACTATATAGAGATTATCTACAGACTATATAGAGACTATCTACAGACTATCTACAGACTATCTGCAGACTATATAGAGACTATCTACAGACTATATAGAGATTATCTACAGACTATCTCCAGACTATATAGAGACTATCTACAGACTATCTACAGACTATCTACAGAATATCTACAGACTATATAGAGACTATCTACAGACTATATAGAGACTATCTACAGACTATATAGAGACTATCTACAGACTATATAGAGACTATCTACAGTCTATATAGAGATTATCTACAGACTATATAGAGATTATCTACAGACTATATAGAGACTATCTACAGACTATCTACAGACTATCTACAGACTATCTGCAGACTATCTGCAGACTATATAGAGACTATCTACAGACTATCTACAGACTATCTACAGACTATCTACAGACTATCTACAGACAATATAGAGACTATCTACAGACTATATAGAGTCTATCTACAGACTATATAGAGATTATCTACAGACTATATAGAGATTATCTACAGACTATATAGAGACTATCTACAGACTATCTACAGACTATCTACAGACTATATAGAGACTATCTACAGCCTATCTACAGACTATCTGCAGACTATCTAAAGACTATCTAAAGACTGTCTACAGCCTATATAGAGACTATCTACAGACTATCTACAGACTATCTACAGACTATATAGAGACTATCTACAGACAATATAGAGACTATCTACAGACTATATAGAGACTATCTACAGACTATATAGAGGCTATCTACAGACTATATAGAGACTATCTACAGACTATATCGAGACTATCTACAGACTATATAGAGACTATCTACAGACTGTCTAAAGACTATATAAAGAATATCTACAGACTATCTACAGACTATATAGAGACTATCTACAGACTATCTACAGACTATCTGCAGACTATATAGAGACTATCTACAGACTATATAGAGATTATCTACAGACTATCTACACACTATATAGAGACTATCTACAGACTATCTACAGACTATCTGCAGACTATATAGAGACTATCTACAGACTATCTACAGACTATCTACAGACTATATAGAGACTATCTACAGACTATATAGAGACTATCTAGAGACTATATAGAGACTATCTACAGACTATATAGAGACTATCTACAGACTATCTACAGACTATATAGAGACTATCTACAGACTATCTACAGACTATCTACAGACTATCTGCAGACTATATAGAGACTATCTACAGACAATCTACAGACTATCTACAGACTATCTACAGACTATATAGAGACTATCTACAGACTATATAGAGACTATCTACAGACTATAAAGAGACTATCTACAGACTATCTACAGACTATCTACAGACTATATAGAGACTATCTACAGACTATATAGAGACTATCTACAGACTATCTACAGACTATCTACAGACTATATAGAGACTATCTACAGACTATATAGAGACTATCTACAGACTGTCTAAAGACTATCTAAAGAATATCTACAGACTATCTACAGACTGTCTAAAGACTATCTACAGACTATATAGAGATTATCTACAGACTATATAGAGATTATCTACAGACTATATAGAGACTATCTACAGACTATCTACAGACTATCTGCAGACTATATAGAGACTATCTACAGACTATATAGAGATTATCTACAGACTATCTACACACTATATAGAGACTATCTACAGACTATCTACAGACTATCTCCAGACTATATAGAGACTATCTACAGACTATCTACAGACTATCTACAGAATATCTACAGACTATATAGAGACTATCTACAGACTATATAGAGACTATCTACAGACTATATAGAGACTATCTACAGACTATATAGAGACTATCTACAGTCTATATAGAGATTATCTACAGACTATATAGAGATTATCTACAGACTATATAGAGACTATCTACAGACTATCTACAGACTATCTGCAGACTATCTGCAGACTATATAGAGACTATCTACAGACTATCTACAGACTATCTACAGACTATCTACAGACTATCTACAGACAATATAGAGACTATCTACAGACTATATAGAGACTATCTACAGACTATATAGAGATTATCTACAGACTATATAGAGATTATCTACAGACTATATAGAGACTATCTACAGACTATCTACAGACTATCTGCAGACTATATAGAGACTATCTACAGACTATCTACAGACTATCTACAGACTATATAGAGACTATCTACAGACTATATAGAGACTATCTACAGACTATAAAGAGACTATCTACAGACTATCTACAGACTATCTACAGACTATATAGAGACTATCTACAGACTATATAGAGACTATCTACAGACTATCTACAGACTATCTACAGACTATATAGAGACTATCTACAGACTATATAGAGACTATCTACAGACTGTCTAAAGACTATCTAAAGAATATCTACAGACTATCTACAGACTGTCTAAAGACTATCTACAGACTATATAGAGATTATCTACAGACTATATAGAGATTATCTACAGACTATATAGAGACTATCTACAGACTATCTACAGACTATCTGCAGACTATATAGAGACTATCTACAGACTATATAGAGATTATCTACAGACTATCTCCAGACTATATAGAGACTATCTACAGACTATCTACAGACTATCTACAGAATATCTACAGACTATATAGAGACTATCTACAGACTATATAGAGACTATC
This sequence comes from Salmo salar, assembly GCF_965601325.2. Classification (NCBI taxonomy): domain Eukaryota; kingdom Metazoa; phylum Chordata; class Actinopteri; order Salmoniformes; family Salmonidae; genus Salmo; species Salmo salar. The sequence goes on along the minus strand of NC_138297.1, from coordinate 12,092,888 downwards.
TACAGACTATATAGAGACTATCTACAGACTATATAGAGACTATCTACAGTCTATATAGAGATTATCTACAGACTATATAGAGATTATCTACAGACTATATAGAGACTATCTACAGACTATCTACAGACTATCTACAGACTATCTGCAGACTATCTGCAGACTATATAGAGACTATCTACAGACAATATAGAGACTATCTACAGACTATATAGAGTCTATCTACAGACTATATAGAGATTATCTACAGACTATATAGAGATTATCTACAGACTATATAGAGACTATCTACAGACTATCTACAGACTATCTACAGACTATATAGAGACTATCTACAGCCTATCTACAGACTATCTGCAGACTATCTAAAGACTATCTAAAGACTGTCTACAGCCTATATAGAGACTATCTACAGACTATCTACAGACTATCTACAGACTATATAGAGACTATCTACAGACAATATAGAGACTATCTACAGACTATATAGAGACTATCTACAGACTATATAGAGATTATCTACAGACTATATAGAGATTATCTACAGACTATATTAAAGAATATCTACAGACTATCTACAGACTGTCTAAAGACTATCTACAGACTATATAGAGATTATCTACAGACTATATAGAGATTATCTACAGACTATATAGAGACTATCTACAGACTATCTACAGACTATCTGCAGACTATATAGAGACTATCTACAGACTATATAGAGATTATCTACAGACAATCTACACACTATATAGAGACTATCTACAGACTATCTACAGACTATCTGCAGACTATATAGAGACTATCTACAGACTATCTACAGACTATCTACAGACTATCTACAGACTATATAGAGACTATCTACAGACTATATAGAGACTATCTGCAGACTATCTGCAGACTATATAGAGACTATCTACAGACTATCTACAGACTATCTACAGACTATCTACAGACTATCTACAGACAATATAGAGACTATCTACAGACTATATAGAGACTATCTACAGACTATATAGAGATTATCTACAGACTATATAGAGATTATCTACAGACTATATAGAGACTATCTACAGACTATCTACAGACTATCTACAGACTATCTACAGACTATCTGCAGACTATATAGAGACTATCTACAGACTATATAGAGATTATCTAAAGACTATATAGAGACTATCTACAGACTATCTACAGACTATCTGCAGACTATATAGAGACTATCTACAGACTATCTACAGACTATCTACAGACTATCTACAGACTATATAGAGACTATCTACAGACTATATAGAGACTATCTACAGACTATCTGCAGACTATCTGCAGACTATCTAAAGACTGTCTACAGACTGTCTACAGACTATATAGAGACTATCTACAGACTATCTACAGACTATCTACAGACTATATAGAGACTATCTACAGACTATATAGAGACTATCTACAGTCTATATAGAGGCTATCTACAGACTATATAGAGACTATCTACAGACTATATAGAGACTATCTACAGACTGTCTAAAGACTATCTACAGACTATCTACATACTGTCTAAAGACTATCTACAGACTGTCTACAGACTGTCTACAGACTGTCTAAAGACTATCTAAAGACTATCTACAGACAATAAAGAGACTATCTACAGACTATCTACAGACTATCTACAGACTATCTACAGACTATCTACAGACTATATAGAGACTATCTGCAGACTATCTACAGACTATCTAAAGACTATCTACAGACTATCTACAGACTATATAGAGACTATCTACAGACTATATAGATACTATCTACAGACTATCTGCAGACTATCTGCAGACTATCTAAAGACTGTCTACAGACTGTCTACAGCCTATATAGAGACTATCTACAGACTATCTACAGACTATCTACAGACTATATAGAGACTATCTACAGACAATATAGAGACTATCTACAGACTATATAGAGACTATCTACAGACTATATAGAGGCTATCTACAGACTATATAGAGACTATCTACAGACTATATCGAGACTATCTACAGACTATATAGAGACTATCTACAGACTGTCTAAAGACTATATAAAGAATATCTACAGACTATCTACAGACTATATAGAGACTATCTACAGACTATCTACAGACTATCTGCAGACTATATAGAGACTATCTACAGACTATATAGAGATTATCTACAGACTATCTACACACTATATAGAGACTATCTACAGACTATCTACAGACTATCTGCAGACTATATAGAGACTATCTACAGACTATCTACAGACTATCTACAGACTATATAGAGACTATCTACAGACTATATAGAGACTATCTAGAGACTATATAGAGACTATCTACAGACTATATAGAGACTATCTACAGACTATCTACAGACTACATAGAGACTATCTACAGACTATCTACAGACTATCTACAGACTATCTGCAGACTATATAGAGACTATCTACAGACTATCTACAGACTATCTACAGACTATATAGAGACTATCTACAGACTATATAGAGACTATCTACAGACTATAAAGAGACTATCTACAGACTATCTACAGACTATCTACAGACTATATAGAGACTATCTACAGACTATATAGAGACTATCTACAGACTATCTACAGACTATCTACAGACTATATAGAGACTATCTACAGACTATATAGAGACTATCTACAGACTGTCTAAAGACTATCTAAAGAATATCTACAGACTATCTACAGACTGTCTAAAGACTATCTACAGACTATATAGAGATTATCTACAGACTATATAGAGATTATCTACAGACTATATAGAGACTATCTACAGACTATCTACAGACTATCTGCAGACTATATAGAGACTATCTACAGACTATATAGAGATTATCTACAGACTATCTCCAGACTATATAGAGACTATCTACAGACTATCTACAGACTATCTACAGAATATCTACAGACTATATAGAGACTATCTACAGACTATATAGAGACTATCTACAGACTATATAGAGACTATCTACAGACTATATAGAGACTATCTACAGTCTATATAGAGATTATCTACAGACTATATAGAGATTATCTACAGACTATATAGAGACTATCTACAGACTATCTACAGACTATCTACAGACTATCTGCAGACTATCTGCAGACTATATAGAGACTATCTACAGACTATCTACAGACTATCTACAGACTATCTACAGACTATCTACAGACAATATAGAGACTATCTACAGACTATATAGAGTCTATCTACAGACTATATAGAGATTATCTACAGACTATATAGAGATTATCTACAGACTATATAGAGACTATCTACAGACTATCTACAGACTATCTACAGACTATATAGAGACTATCTACAGACTATCTACAGACTATCTGCAGACTATCTAAAGACTATCTAAAGACTGTCTACAGCCTATATAGAGACTATCTACAGACTATCTACAGACTATCTACAGACTATATAGAGACTATCTACAGACAATATAGAGACTATCTACAGACTATATAGAGACTATCTACAGACTATATAGAGGCTATCTACAGACTATATAGAGACTATCTACAGACTATATCGAGACTATCTACAGACTATATAGAGACTATCTACAGACTGTCTAAAGACTATATAAAGAATATCTACAGACTATCTACAGACTATATAGAGACTATCTACAGACTATCTACAGACTATCTGCAGACTATATAGAGACTATCTACAGACTATATAGAGATTATCTACAGACTATCTACACACTATATAGAGACTATCTACAGACTATCTACAGACTATCTGCAGACTATATAGAGACTATCTACAGACTATCTACAGACTATCTACAGACTATATAGAGACTATCTACAGACTATATAGAGACTATCTAGAGACTATATAGAGACTATCTACAGACTATATAGAGACTATCTACAGACTATCTACAGACTATATAGAGACTATCTACAGACTATCTACAGACTATCTACAGACTATCTGCAGACTATATAGAGACTATCTACAGACAATCTACAGACTATCTACAGACTATCTACAGACTATATAGAGACTATCTACAGACTATATAGAGACTATCTACAGACTATAAAGAGACTATCTACAGACTATCTACAGACTATCTACAGACTATATAGAGACTATCTACAGACTATATAGAGACTATCTACAGACTATCTACAGACTATCTACAGACTATATAGAGACTATCTACAGACTATATAGAGACTATCTACAGACTGTCTAAAGACTATCTAAAGAATATCTACAGACTATCTACAGACTGTCTAAAGACTATCTACAGACTATATAGAGATTATCTACAGACTATATAGAGATTATCTACAGACTATATAGAGACTATCTACAGACTATCTACAGACTATCTGCAGACTATATAGAGACTATCTACAGACTATATAGAGATTATCTACAGACTATCTACACACTATATAGAGACTATCTACAGACTATCTACAGACTATCTCCAGACTATATAGAGACTATCTACAGACTATCTACAGACTATCTACAGAATATCTACAGACTATATAGAGACTATCTACAGACTATATAGAGACTATCTACAGACTATATAGAGACTATCTACAGACTATATAGAGACTATCTACAGTCTATATAGAGATTATCTACAGACTATATAGAGATTATCTACAGACTATATAGAGACTATCTACAGACTATCTACAGACTATCTGCAGACTATCTGCAGACTATATAGAGACTATCTACAGACTATCTACAGACTATCTACAGACTATCTACAGACTATCTACAGACAATATAGAGACTATCTACAGACTATATAGAGACTATCTACAGACTATATAGAGATTATCTACAGACTATATAGAGATTATCTACAGACTATATAGAGACTATCTACAGACTATCTACAGACTATCTGCAGACTATATAGAGACTATCTACAGACTATCTACAGACTATCTACAGACTATCTACAGACTATATAGAGACTATCTACAGACTATATAGAGACTATCTGCAGACTATCTGCAGACTATATAGAGACTATCTACAGACTATCTACAGACTATCTACAGACTATCTACAGACTATCTACAGACAATATAGAGACTATCTACAGACTATATAGAGACTATCTACAGACTATATAGAGATTATCTACAGACTATATAGAGATTATCTACAGACTATATAGAGACTATCTACAGACTATCTACAGACTATCTACAGACTATCTGCAGACTATATAGAGACTATCTACAGACTATATAGAGATTATCTAAAGACTATATAGAGACTATCTACAGACTATCTAGAGACTATCTGCAGACTATATAGAGACTATCTACAGTCTATATAGAGGCTATCTACAGACTATATAGAGACTATCTACAGACTATATAGAGACTATCTACAGACTGTCTAAAGACTATCTACAGACTATCTACATACTGTCTAAAGACTATCTACAGACTGTCTACAGACTGTCTACAGACTGTCTAAAGACTATCTAAAGACTATCTACAGACAATAAAGAGACTATCTACAGACTATCTACAGACTATCTACAGACTATATAGAGACTATCTACAGACTATCTACAGACTATCTAAAGACTATCTACAGACTATCTACAGACTATCTACAGACTATATAGAGACTATCTACAGACTATATAGATACTATCTACAGACTATCTGCAGACTATCTGCAGACTATCTAAAGACTGTCTACAGACTGTCTACAGCCTATATAGAGACTATCTACAGACTATCTACAGACTATCTACAGACTATATAGAGACTATCTACAGACAATATAGAGACTATCTACAGACTATATAGAGACTATCTACAGACTATATAGAGGCTATCTACAGACTATATAGAGACTATCTACAGACTATATCGAGACTATCTACAGACTATATAGAGACTATCTACAGACTGTCTAAAGACTATATAAAGAATATCTACAGACTATCTACAGACTATATAGAGACTATCTACAGACTATCTACAGACTATCTGCAGACTATATAGAGACTATCTACAGACTATATAGAGATTATCTACAGACTATCTACACACTATATAGAGACTATCTACAGACTATCTACAGACTATCTGCAGACTATATAGAGACTATCTACAGACTATCTACAGACTATCTACAGACTATCTACAGACTATATAGAGACTATCTACAGACTATATAGAGACTATCTAGCAGACTATCTGCAGACTATATAGAGACTATCTACAGACTATCTACAGACTATCTACAGACTATCTACAGACTATCTACAGACTATATAGAGACTATCTACAGACTATATAGAGACTATCTACAGACTATATAGAGACTATCTACAGACTATATAGAGACTATCTACAGACTATATAGAGACTATCTACAGACTATCTACAGACTATCTACAGACTATCTACAGACTATCTACAGACTATATAGAGACTATCTACAGACTATATAGAGATTATCTACAGACTATATAGAGACTATCTACAGACTATCTACAGACTATCTGCAGACTATATAGAGACTATCTACAGACTATCTACAGACTATCTACAGACTATCTACAGACTATATAGAGACTATCTACAGACTATATAGAGACTATCTACAGACTATCTGCAGACTATCTACAGACTATCTACAGACTGTCTACAGACTGTCTACAGACTATATAGAGACTATCTACAGACTATCTACAGACTATCTACAGACTATATAGAGACTATCTACAGACTATATAGAGACTATCTACAGTCTATATAGAGGCTATCTACAGACTATATAGAGACTATCTACAGACTATATAGAGACTATCTACAGACTGTCTAAAGACTATCTACAGACTATCTACATACTGTCTAAAGACTATCTACAGACTGTCTACAGACTGTCTACAGACTGTCTAAAGACTATCTAAAGACTATCTACAGACAATAAAGAGACTATCTACAGACTATCTACAGACTATCTACAGACTATCTACAGACTATCTACAGACTATATAGAGACTATCTGCAGACTATCTACAGACTATCTACAGACTATCTACAGACTATCTACAGACTATATAGAGACTATCTACAGACTATATAGATACTATCTACAGACTATCTGCAGACTATCTGCAGACTATCTAAAGACTGTCTACAGACTGTCTACAGCCTATATAGAGACTATCTACAGACTATCTACAGACTATCTACAGACTATATAGAGACTATCTACAGACAATATAGAGACTATCTACAGACTATATAGAGACTATCTACAGACTATATAGAGGCTATCTACAGACTATATAGAGACTATCTACAGACTATATCGAGACTATCTACAGACTATATAGAGACTATCTACAGACTGTCTAAAGACTATATAAAGAATATCTACAGACTATCTACAGACTATATAGAGACTATCTACAGACTATCTACAGACTATCTGCAGACTATATAGAGACTATCTACAGACTATATAGAGATTATCTACAGACTATCTACACACTATATAGAGACTATCTACAGACTATCTACAGACTATCTGCAGACTATATAGAGACTATCTACAGACTATCTACAGACTATCTACAGACTATATAGAGACTATCTACAGACTATATAGAGACTATCTACAGACTATATAGAGACTATCTACAGACTATATAGAGACTATCTACAGACTATCTACAGACTACATAGAGACTATCTACAGACTATCTACAGACTATCTACAGACTATCTGCAGACTATATAGAGACTATCTACAGACTATCTACAGACTATCTACAGACTATATAGAGACTATCTACAGACTATATAGAGACTATTTACAGACTATAAAGAGACTATCTACAGACTATCTACAGACTATCTACAGACTATATAGAGACTATCTACAGACTATATAGAGACTATCTACAGACTATCTACAGACTATCTACAGACTATATAGAGACTATCTACAGACTATATAGAGACTATCTACAGACTGTCTAAAGACTATCTAAAGAATATCTACAGACTATCTACAGACTGTCTAAAGACTATCTACAGACTATATAGAGATTATCTACAGACTATATAGAGATTATCTACAGACTATATAGAGACTATCTACAGACTATCTACAGACTATCTGCAGACTATATAGAGACTATCTACAGACTATATAGAGATTATCTACAGACTATCTCCAGACTATATAGAGACTATCTACAGACTATCTACAGACTATCTACAGAATATCTACAGACTATATAGAGACTATCTACAGACTATATAGAGACTATCTACAGACTATATAGAGACTATCTACAGACTATATAGAGACTATCTACAGTCTATATAGAGATTATCTACAGACTATATAGAGATTATCTACAGACTATATAGAGACTATCTACAGACTATCTACAGACTATCTACAGACTATCTGCAGACTATCTGCAGACTATATAGAGACTATCTACAGACTATCTACAGACTATCTACAGACTATCTACAGACTATCTACAGACAATATAGAGACTATCTACAGACTATATAGAGTCTATCTACAGACTATATAGAGATTATCTACAGACTATATAGAGATTATCTACAGACTATATAGAGACTATCTACAGACTATCTACAGACTATCTACAGACTATATAGAGACTATCTACAGACTATCTACAGACTATCTGCAGACTATCTAAAGACTATCTAAAGACTGTCTACAGCCTATATAGAGACTATCTACAGACTATCTACAGACTATCTACAGACTATATAGAGACTATCTACAGACAATATAGAGACTATCTACAGACTATATAGAGACTATCTACAGACTATATAGAGGCTATCTACAGACTATATAGAGACTATCTACAGACTATATCGAGACTATCTACAGACTATATAGAGACTATCTACAGACTGTCTAAAGACTATATAAAGAATATCTACAGACTATCTACAGACTATATAGAGACTATCTACAGACTATCTACAGACTATCTGCAGACTATATAGAGACTATCTACAGACTATATAGAGATTATCTACAGACTATCTACACACTATATAGAGACTATCTACAGACTATCTACAGACTATCTGCAGACTATATAGAGACTATCTACAGACTATCTACAGACTATCTACAGACTATATAGAGACTATCTACAGACTATATAGAGACTATCTACAGACTATATAGAGACTATCTACAGACTATATAGAGACTATCTACAGACTATCTACAGACTATATAGAGACTATCTACAGACTATCTACAGACTATCTACAGACTATCTGCAGACTATATAGAGACTATCTACAGACAATCTACAGACTATCTACAGACTATCTACAGACTATATAGAGACTATCTACAGACTATATAGAGACTATCTACAGACTATAAAGAGACTATCTACAGACTATCTACAGACTATCTACAGACTATATAGAGACTATCTACAGACTATATAGAGACTATCTACAGACTATCTACAGACTATCTACAGACTATATAGAGACTATCTACAGACTATATAGAGACTATCTACAGACTGTCTAAAGACTATCTAAAGAATATCTACAGACTATCTACAGACTGTCTAAAGACTATCTACAGACTATATAGAGATTATCTACAGACTATATAGAGATTATCTACAGACTATATAGAGACTATCTACAGACTATCTACAGACTATCTGCAGACTATATAGAGACTATCTACAGACTATATAGAGATTATCTACAGACTATCTACACACTATATAGAGACTATCTACAGACTATCTACAGACTATCTCCAGACTATATAGAGACTATCTACAGACTATCTACAGACTATCTACAGAATATCTACAGACTATATAGAGACTATCTACAGACTATATAGAGACTATCTACAGACTATATAGAGACTATCTACAGACTATATAGAGACTATCTACAGTCTATATAGAGATTATCTACAGACTATATAGAGATTATCTACAGACTATATAGAGACTATCTACAGACTATCTACAGACTATCTACAGACTATCTGCAGACTATCTGCAGACTATATAGAGACTATCTACAGACTATCTACAGACTATCTACAGACTATCTACAGACTATCTACAGACAATATAGAGACTATCTACAGACTATATAGAGACTATCTACAGACTATATAGAGATTATCTACAGACTATATAGAGATTATCTACAGACTATATAGAGACTATCTACAGACTATCTACAGACTATCTGCAGACTATATAGAGACTATCTACAGACTATCTACAGACTATCTACAGACTATCTACAGACTATATAGAGACTATCTACAGACTATATAGAGACTATCTGCAGACTATCTGCAGACTATATAGAGACTATCTACAGACTATCTACAGACTATCTACAGACTATCTACAGACTATCTACAGACAATATAGAGACTATCTACAGACTATATAGAGACTATCTACAGACTATATAGAGATTATCTACAGACTATATAGAGATTATCTACAGACTATATAGAGACTATCTACAGACTATCTACAGACTATCTACAGACTATCTGCAGACTATATAGAGACTATCTACAGACTATATAGAGATTATCTAAAGACTATATAGAGACTATCTACAGACTATCTAGAGACTATCTGCAGACTATATAGAGACTATCTACAGTCTATATAGAGGCTATCTACAGACTATATAGAGACTATCTACAGACTATATAGAGACTATCTACAGACTGTCTAAAGACTATCTACAGACTATCTACATACTGTCTAAAGACTATCTACAGACTGTCTACAGACTGTCTACAGACTGTCTAAAGACTATCTAAAGACTATCTACAGACAATAAAGAGACTATCTACAGACTATCTACAGACTATCTACAGACTATATAGAGACTATCTACAGACTATCTACAGACTATCTAAAGACTATCTACAGACTATCTACAGACTATCTACAGACTATATAGAGACTATCTACAGACTATATAGATACTATCTACAGACTATCTGCAGACTATCTGCAGACTATCTAAAGACTGTCTACAGACTGTCTACAGCCTATATAGAGACTATCTACAGACTATCTACAGACTATCTACAGACTATATAGAGACTATCTACAGACAATATAGAGACTATCTACAGACTATATAGAGACTATCTACAGACTATATAGAGGCTATCTACAGACTATATAGAGACTATCTACAGACTATATCGAGACTATCTACAGACTATATAGAGACTATCTACAGACTGTCTAAAGACTATATAAAGAATATCTACAGACTATCTACAGACTATATAGAGACTATCTACAGACTATCTACAGACTATCTGCAGACTATATAGAGACTATCTACAGACTATATAGAGATTATCTACAGACTATCTACACACTATATAGAGACTATCTACAGACTATCTACAGACTATCTGCAGACTATATAGAGACTATCTACAGACTATCTACAGACTATCTACAGACTATCTAGAGACTATATAGAGACTATCTACAGACTATATAGAGACTATCTACAGACTATATAGAGACTATCTACAGACTATCTACAGACTATATAGAGACTATCTACAGACTATAAAGTGACTATCTACAGACTATCTACAGACTATCTACAGACTATATAGAGACTATCTACAGACTATATAGAGACTATCTACAGACTATCTACAGACTATATAGAGACTATCTACAGACTATCTACAGACTATCTACAGACTATCTGCAGACTATATAGAGACTATCTACAGACAATCTACAGACTATCTACAGACTATCTACAGACTATATAGAGACTATCTACAGACTATATAGAGACTATCTACAGACTATAAAGAGACTATCTACAGACTATCTACAGACTATCTACAGACTATATAGAGACTATCTACAGACTATATAGAGACTATCTACAGACTATCTACAGACTATCTACAGACTATATAGAGACTATCTACAGACTATATAGAGACTATCTACAGACTGTCTAAAGACTATCTAAAGAATATCTACAGACTATCTACAGACTGTCTAAAGACTATCTACAGACTATATAGAGATTATCTACAGACTATATAGAGATTATCTACAGACTATATAGAGACTATCTACAGACTATCTACAGACTATCTGCAGACTATATAGAGACTATCTACAGACTATATAGAGATTATCTACAGACTATCTACACACTATATAGAGACTATCTACAGACTATCTACAGACTATCTCCAGACTATATAGAGACTATCTACAGACTATCTACAGACTATCTACAGAATATCTACAGACTATATAGAGACTATCTACAGACTATATAGAGACTATCTACAGACTATATAGAGACTATCTACAGACTATATAGAGACTATCTACAGTCTATATAGAGATTATCTACAGACTATATAGAGATTATCTACAGACTATATAGAGACTATCTACAGACTATCTACAGACTATCTACAGACTATCTGCAGACTATCTGCAGACTATATAGAGACTATCTACAGACTATCTACAGACTATCTACAGACTATCTACAGACTATCTACAGACTATATAGAGACTATCTACAGACTATCTACAGACTATCTGCAGACTATATAGAGACTATCTACAGACTATATAGAGATTATCTACAGACTATCTACACACTATATAGAGACTATCTACAGACTATCTACAGACTATCTGCAGACTATATAGAGACTATCTACAGACTATCTACAGACTATCTACAGACTATCTAGAGACTATATAGAGACTATCTACAGACTATATAGAGACTATCTACAGACTATATAGAGACTATCTACAGACTATCTACAGACTATATAGAGACTATCTACAGACTATAAAGTGACTATCTACAGACTATCTACAGACTATCTACAGACTATATAGAGACTATCTACAGACTATATAGAGACTATCTACAGACTATCTACAGACTATCTACAGACTATATAGAGATTATCTACAGACTATATAGAGACTATCTACAGACTATCTACAGACTATCTGCAGACTATATAGAGACTATCTACAGACTATCTACAGACTATCTACAGACTATCTACAGACTATATAGAGACTATCTACAGACTATATAGAGACTATCTGCAGACTATCTGCAGACTATATAGAGACTATCTACAGACTATCTACAGACTATCTACAGACTATCTACAGACTATCTACAGACAATATAGAGACTATCTACAGACTATATAGAGACTATCTACAGACTATATAGAGATTATCTACAGACTATATAGAGATTATCTACAGACTATATAGAGACTATCTACAGACTATCTACAGACTATCTACAGACTATCTGCAGACTATATAGAGTCTATCTACAGACTATATAGAGATTATCTAAAGACTATATAGAGACTATCTACAGACTATCTAGAGACTATCTGCAGACTATATAGAGACTATCTACAGTCTATATAGAGGCTATCTACAGACTATATAGAGACTATCTACAGACTATATAGAGACTATCTACAGACTGTCTAAAGACTATCTACAGACTATCTACATACTGTCTAAAGACTATCTACAGACTGTCTACAGACTGTCTACAGACTGTCTAAAGACTATCTAAAGACTATCTACAGACAATAAAGAGACTATCTACAGACTATCTACAGACTATCTACAGACTATATAGAGACTATCTACAGACTATCTACAGACTATCTAAAGACTATCTACAGACTATCTACAGACTATCTACAGACTATATAGAGACTATCTACAGACTATATAGATACTATCTACAGACTATCTGCAGACTATCTGCAGACTATCTAAAGACTGTCTACAGACTGTCTACAGCCTATATAGAGACTATCTACAGACTATCTACAGACTATCTACAGACTATATAGAGACTATCTACAGACAATATAGAGACTATCTACAGACTATATAGAGACTATCTACAGACTATATAGAGGCTATCTACAGACTATATAGAGACTATCTACAGACTATATCGAGACTATCTACAGACTATATAGAGACTATCTACAGACTGTCTAAAGACTATATAAAGAATATCTACAGACTATCTACAGACTATATAGAGACTATCTACAGACTATCTACAGACTATCTGCAGACTATATAGAGACTATCTACAGACTATATAGAGATTATCTACAGACTATCTACACACTATATAGAGACTATCTACAGACTATCTACAGACTATCTGCAGACTATATAGAGACTATCTACAGACTATCTACAGACTATCTACAGACTATCTAGAGACTATATAGAGACTATCTACAGACTATATAGAGACTATCTACAGACTATATAGAGACTATCTACAGACTATCTACAGACTATATAGAGACTATCTACAGACTATAAAGAGACTATCTACAGACTATCTACAGACTATCTACAGACTATATAGAGACTATCTACAGACTATATAGAGACTATCTACAGACTATCTACAGACTATCTACAGACTATATAGAGACTATCTACAGACTATATAGAGACTATCTACAGACTGTCTAAAGACTATCTAAAGAATATCTACAGACTATCTACAGACTGTCTAAAGACTATCTACAGACTATATAGAGATTATCTACAGACTATATAGAGATTATCTACAGACTATATAGAGACTATCTACAGACTATATAGAGATTATCTACAGACTATCTACACACTATATAGAGACTATCTACAGACTATCTACAGACTATCTCCAGACTATATAGAGACTATCTACAGACTATCTACAGACTATCTACAGAATATCTACAGACTATATAGAGACTATATACAGACTATATAGAGACTATCTACAGACTATCTACAGACTATCTGCAGACTATATAGAGACTATCTACAGACTATATAGAGATTATCTACAGACTATCTACACACTATATAGAGACTATCTACAGACTATCTACAGACTATCTCCAGACTATATAGAGACTATCTACAGACTATCTACAGACTATCTACAGAATATCTACAGACTATATAGAGACTATCTACAGACTATATAGAGACTATCTACAGACTATATAGAGACTATCTACAGACTATATAGAGACTATCTACAGTCTATATAGAGATTATCTACAGACTATATAGAGATTATCTACAGACTATATAGAGACTATCTACAGACTATCTACAGACTATCTACAGACTATCTGCAGACTATCTGCAGACTATATAGAGACTATCTACAGACTATCTACAGACTATCTACAGACTATCTACAGACTATCTACAGACAATATAGAGACTATCTACAGACTATATAGAGACTATCTGCAGACTATATAGAGACTATCTACAGACTATATAGAGATTATCTACAGACTATCTACACACTATATAGAGACTATCTACAGACTATCTACAGACTATCTCCAGACTATATAGAGACTATCTACAGACTATCTACAGACTATCTACAGAATATCTACAGACTATATAGAGACTATCTACAGACTATATAGAGACTATCTACAGACTATATAGAGACTATCTACAGACTATATAGAGACTATCTACAGTCTATATAGAGATTATCTACAGACTATATAGAGATTATCTACAGACTATATAGAGACTATCTACAGACTATCTACAGACTATCTACAGACTATCTGCAGACTATCTGCAGACTATATAGAGACTATCTACAGACTATCTACAGACTATCTACAGACTATCTACAGACTATCTACAGACAATATAGAGACTATCTACAGACTATATAGAGACTATCTACAGACTATATAGAGATTATCTACAGACTATATAGAGATTATCTACAGACTATATAGAGACTATCTACAGACTATCTACAGACTATCTGCAGACTATATAGAGACTATCTACAGACTATCTACAGACTATCTACAGACTATCTACAGACTATATAGAGACTATCTACAGACTATATAGAGACTATCTGCAGACTATCTGCAGACTATATAGAGACTATCTACAGACTATCTACAGACTATCTACAGACTATCTACAGACTATCTACAGACAATATAGAGACTATCTACAGACTATATAGAGACTATCTACAGACTATATAGAGATTATCTACAGACTATATAGAGATTATCTACAGACTATATAGAGACTATCTACAGACTATCTACAGACTATCTACAGACTATCTGCAGACTATATAGAGACTATCTACAGACTATATAGAGATTATCTAAAGACTATATAGAGACTATCTACAGACTATCTAGAGACTATCTGCAGACTATATAGAGACTATCTACAGTCTATATAGAGGCTATCTACAGACTATATAGAGACTATCTACAGACTATATAGAGACTATCTACAGACTGTCTAAAGACTATCTACAGACTATCTACATACTGTCTAAAGACTATCTACAGACTGTCTACAGACTGTCTACAGACTGTCTAAAGACTATCTAAAGACTATCTACAGACAATAAAGAGACTATCTACAGACTATCTACAGACTATCTACAGACTATATAGAGACTATCTACAGACTATCTACAGACTATCTAAAGACTATCTACAGACTATCTACAGACTATCTACAGACTATATAGAGACTATCTACAGACTATATAGATACTATCTACAGACTATCTGCAGACTATCTGCAGACTATCTAAAGACTGTCTACAGACTGTCTACAGCCTATATAGAGACTATCTACAGACTATCTACAGACTATCTACAGACTATATAGAGACTATCTACAGACAATATAGAGACTATCTACAGACTATATAGAGACTATCTACAGACTATATAGAGGCTATCTACAGACTATATAGAGACTATCTACAGACTATATCGAGACTATCTACAGACTATATAGAGACTATCTACAGACTGTCTAAAGACTATATAAAGAATATCTACAGACTATCTACAGACTATATAGAGACTATCTACAGACTATCTACAGACTATCTGCAGACTATATAGAGACTATCTACAGACTATATAGAGATTATCTACAGACTATCTACACACTATATAGAGACTATCTACAGACTATCTACAGACTATCTGCAGACTATATAGAGACTATCTACAGACTATCTACAGACTATCTACAGACTATCTAGAGACTATATAGAGACTATCTACAGACTATATAGAGACTATCTACAGACTATATAGAGACTATCTACAGACTATCTACAGACTATATAGAGACTATCTACAGACTATAAAGAGACTATCTACAGACTATCTACAGACTATCTACAGACTATATAGAGACTATCTACAGACTATATAGAGACTATCTACAGACTATCTACAGACTATATAGAGACTATCTACAGACTATCTACAGACTATCTACAGACTATCTGCAGACTATATAGAGACTATCTACAGACAATCTACAGACTATCTACAGACTATCTACAGACTATATAGAGACTATCTACAGACTATATAGAGACTATCTACAGACTATAAAGAGACTATCTACAGACTATCTACAGACTATCTACAGACTATATAGAGACTATCTACAGACTATATAGAGACTATCTACAGACTATCTACAGACTATATAGAGACTATCTACAGACTATATAGAGACTATCTACAGACTGTCTAAAGACTATCTAAAGAATATCTACAGACTATCTACAGACTGTCTAAAGACTATCTACAGACTATATAGAGATTATCTACAGACTATATAGAGATTATCTACAGACTATATAGAGACTATCTACAGACTATATAGAGATTATCTACAGACTATCTACACACTATATAGAGACTATCTACAGACTATCTACAGACTATCTCCAGACTATATAGAGACTATCTACAGACTATCTACAGACTATCTACAGAATATCTACAGACTATATAGAGACTATCTACAGACTATATAGAGACTATCTACAGACTATCTACAGACTATCTGCAGACTATATAGAGACTATCTACAGACTATATAGAGATTATCTACAGACTATCTACACACTATATAGAGACTATCTACAGACTATCTACAGACTATCTGCAGACTATATAGAGACTATCTACAGACTATCTACAGACTATCTACAGACTATCTAGAGACTATATAGAGACTATCTACAGACTATATAGAGACTATCTACAGACTATATAGAGACTATCTACAGACTATCTACAGACTATATAGAGACTATCTACAGACTATAAAGAGACTATCTACAGACTATCTACAGACTATCTACAGACTATATAGAGACTATCTACAGACTATATAGAGACTAACTACAGACTATCTACAGACTATATAGAGACTATCTACAGACTATCTACAGACTATCTACAGACTATCTGCAGACTATATAGAGACTATCTACAGACAATCTACAGACTATCTACAGACTATCTACAGACTATATAGAGACTATCTACAGACTATATAGAGACTATCTACAGACTATAAAGAGACTATCTACAGACTATCTACAGACTATCTACAGACTATATAGAGACTATCTACAGACTATATAGAGACTATCTACAGACTATCTACAGACTATATAGAGACTATCTACAGACTATATAGAGACTATCTACAGACTGTCTAAAGACTATCTAAAGAATATCTACAGACTATCTACAGACTGTCTAAAGACTATCTACAGACTATATAGAGATTATCTACAGACTATATAGAGATTATCTACAGACTATATAGAGACTATCTACAGACTATATAGAGATTATCTACAGACTATCTACACACTATATAGAGACTATCTACAGACTATCTACAGACTATCTCCAGACTATATAGAGACTATCTACAGACTATCTACAGACTATCTACAGAATATCTACAGACTATATAGAGACTATCTACAGACTATATAGAGACTATCTACAGACTATCTACAGACTATCTGCAGACTATATAGAGACTATCTACAGACTATATAGAGATTATCTACAGACTATCTACACACTATATAGAGACTATCTACAGACTATCTACAGACTATCTCCAGACTATATAGAGACTATCTACAGACTATCTACAGACTATCTACAGAATATCTACAGACTATATAGAGACTATCTACAGACTATATAGAGACTATCTACAGACTATATAGAGACTATCTACAGACTATATAGAGACTATCTACAGTCTATATAGAGATTATCTACAGACTATATAGAGATTATCTACAGACTATATAGAGACTATCTACAGACTATCTACAGACTATCTACAGACTATCTGCAGACTATCTGCAGACTATATAGAGACTATCTACAGACTATCTACAGACTATCTACAGACTATCTACAGACTATCTACAGACAATATAGAGACTATCTACAGACTATATAGAGACTATCTACAGACTATATAGAGATTATCTACAGACTATATAGAGATTATCTACAGACTATATAGAGACTATCTACAGACTATCTACAGACTATCTGCAGACTATATAGAGACTATCTACAGACTATCTACAGACTATCTACAGACTATCTACAGACTATATAGAGACTATCTACAGACTATATAGAGACTATCTACAGACTATCTGCAGACTATCTGCAGACTATCTAAAGACTGTCTACAGACTGTCTACAGACTATATAGAGACTATCTACAGACTATCTACAGACTATATAGAGACTATCTACAGACTATATAGAGACTATCTACAGTCTATATAGAGGCTATCTACAGACTATATAGAGACTATCTATAGACTATATAGAGACTATCTACAGACTGTCTAAAGACTATCTACAGACTATCTACATACTGTCTAAAGACTATCTACAGACTGTCAACAGACTGTCTACAGACTGTCTAAAGACTATCTAAAGACTATCTACAGACAATAAAGAGACTATCTACAGACTATCTACAGACTATCTACAGACTATCTACAGACTATATAGAGACTATCTACAGACTATCTACAGACTATCTAAAGACTATCTACAGACTATCTACAGACTATCTACAGACTATATAGAGACTATCTACAGACTATATAGATACTATCTACAGACTATCTGCAGACTATCTGCAGACTATCTAAAGACTGTCTACAGACTGTCTACAGCCTATATAGAGACTATCTACAGACTATCTACAGACTATCTGCAGACTATATAGAGACTATCTACAGACTATATAGAGATTATCTACAGACTATCTACACACTATATAGAGACTATCTACAGACTATCTACAGACTATCTGCAGACTATATAGAGACTATCTACAGACTATCTACAGACTATCTACAGACTATATAGAGACTATCTACAGACTATATAGAGACTATCTACAGACTATATAGAGACTATCTACAGACTATATAGAGACTATCTACAGACTATCTACAGACTATCTACAGACTATCTACAGACTATCTACAGACTATCTACAGACTATCTACAGACTATATAGAGACTATCTACAGACTATATAGAGACTATCTACAGACTATAAAGAGACTATCTACAGACTATCTACAGACTATCTACAGACTATATAGAGACTATCTACAGACTATATAGAGACTATCTACAGACTATCTACAGACTATCTACAGACTATCTACAGACTATCTACAGACTATATAGAGACTATCTACAGACTATATAGAGACTATCTAAAGACTGTCTAAAGACTATCTAAAGAATATCTACAGACTATCTACAGACTGTCTAAAGACTATCTACAGACTATATAGAGATTATCTACAGACTATATAGAGATTATCTACAGACTATATAGAGACTATCTACAGACTATCTACAGACTATCTGCAGACTATATAGAGACTATCTACAGACTATATAGAGATTATCTACAGACTATCTACACACTATATAGAGACTATCTACAGACTATCTACAGACTATCTGCAGACTATATAGAGACTATCTACAGACTATCTACAGACTATCTACAGAATATCTACAGACTATATAGAGACTATCTACAGACTATATAGAGACTATCTACAGACTATATAGAGACTATCTACAGACTATATAGAGACTATCTACAGTCTATATAGAGATTATCTACAGACTATATAGAGATTATCTACAGACTATATAGAGACTATCTACAGACTATCTACAGACTATCTGCAGACTATCTGCAGACTATATAGAGACTATCTACAGACTATCTACAGACAATATAGAGACTATCTACAGACTATATAGAGACTATCTACAGACTATATAGAGATTATCTACAGACTATATAGAGATTATCTACAGACTATATAGAGACTATCTACAGACTATCTACAGACTATCTACAGACTATCTGCAGACTATATAGAGACTATCTACAGACTATATAGAGATTCTCTAAAGACTATCTACAGACTATCTACAGACTATCTGCAGACTATCTACAGACTATCTACAGACTATCTACAGACTATCTACAGACTATATAGAGACTATCTACAGACTATATAGAGACTATCTACAGACTATCTGCAGACTATCTGCAGACTATCTAAAGACTGTCTACAGACTATCTGCAGACTATCTGCAGACTATATAGAGACTATCTACAGACTATCTACAGACTATCTACAGACTATCTACAGACTATCTACAGACAATATAGAGACTATCTACAGACTATATAGAGACTATCTACAGACTATATAGAGATTATCTACAGACTATATAGAGATTATCTACAGACTATATAGAGACTATCTACAGACTATCTACAGACTATCTACAGACTATCTGCAGACTATATAGAGACTATCTACAGACTATATAGAGATTATCTAAAGACTATATAGAGACTATCTACAGACTATCTACAGACTATCTGCAGACTATATAGAGACTATCTACAGACTATATAGAGATTATCTAAAGACTATATAGAGACTATCTACAGACTATCTACAGACTATCTGCAGACTATATAGAGACTATCTACAGACTATCTACAGACTATCTACAGACTATATAGAGACTATCTACAGACTATATAGAGACTATCTACAGACTATCTGCAGACTATCTGCAGACTATCTAAAGACTGTCTACAGACTGTCTACAGACTATATAGAGACTATCTACAGACTATCTACAGACTATCTACAGACTATATAGAGACTATCTACAGACTATATAGAGACTATCTACAGTCTATATAGAGGCTATCTACAGACTATATAGAGACTATCTACAGACTATATAGAGACTATCTACAGACTATATAGAGACTATCTACAGACTGTCTAAAGACTATCTACAGACTATCTACATACTGTCTAAAGACTATCTACAGACTGTCTACAGACTGTCTACAGACTGTCTAAAGACTATCTAAAGACTATCTAAAGACAATAAAGAGACTATCTACAGACTATCTACAGACTATCTACAGACTATCTACAGACTATCTACAGACTATATAGAGACTATCTACAGACTATCTACAGACTATCTAAAGACTATCTACAGACTATCTACAGACTATCTACAGACTATATAGAGACTATCTACAGACTATATCGAGACTATCTACAGACTATATAGAGACTATCTACAGACTGTCTAAAGACTATATAAAGAATATCTACAGACTATCTACAGACTGTCTAAAGACTATCTACAGACTATATAGAGACTATCTACAGACTATATAGAGACTATCTACAGACTATATAGAGACTATCTACAGACTATCTACCGACTATCTACAGACTATATAGAGACTATCTACAGACTATCTGCAGACTATCTGCAGACTATATAGAGACTATCTACAGACTATCTACAGACTATCTACAGACTATATAGAGACTATCTACAGACTATATAGAGACTATCTAGAGACTATATAGAGACTATCTATAGACTATATAGAGACTATCTACAGACTATCTACATACTGTCTAAAGACTATCTACAGACTGTCTACAGACTGTCTACAGACTGTCTAAAGACTATCTAAAGACTATCTACAGACAATAAAGAGACTATCTACAGACTATCTACAGACTATCTACAGACTATCTACAGACTATCTACAGACTATATAGAGACTATCTGCAGACTATCTACAGACTATCTAAAGACTATCTACAGACTATCTACAGACTATCTACAGACTATATAGAGACTATCTACAGACTATATAGATACTATCTACAGACTATCTGCAGACTATCTGCAGACTATCTAAAGACTGTCTACAGACTGTCTACAGCCTATATAGAGACTATCTACAGACTATCTACAGACTATCTACAGACTATATAGAGACTATCTACAGACAATATAGAGACTATCTACAGACTATATAGAGACTATCTACAGACTATATAGAGGCTATCTACAGACTATATAGAGACTATCTACAGACTATATCGAGACTATCTACAGACTATATAGAGACTATCTACAGACTGTCTAAAGACTATATAAAGAATATCTACAGACTATCTACAGACTATACAGAGACTATCTACAGACTATATAGAGATTATCTACAGACTATCTACACACTATATAGAGACTATCTACAGACTATCTACAGACTATCTGCAGACTATATAGAGACTATCTACAGACTATCTACAGACTATCTACAGACTATATAGAGACTATCTACAGACTATATAGAGACTATCTAGAGACTATATAGAGACTATCTACAGACTATATAGAGACTATCTACAGACTATCTACAGACTACATAGAGACTATCTACAGACTATCTACAGACTATCTACAGACTATCTGCAGACTATATAGAGACTATCTACAGACTATCTACAGACTATCTACAGACTATATAGAGACTATCTACAGACTATATAGAGACTATTTACAGACTATAAAGAGACTATCTACAGACTATCTACAGACTATCTACAGACTATATAGAGACTATCTACAGACTATATAGAGACTATCTACAGACTATCTACAGACTATCTACAGACTATATAGAGACTATCTACAGACTATATAGAGACTATCTACAGACTGTCTAAAGACTATCTAAAGAATATCTACAGACTATCTACAGACTGTCTAAAGACTATCTACAGACTATATAGAGATTATCTACAGACTATATAGAGATTATCTACAGACTATATAGAGACTATCTACAGACTATCTACAGACTATCTGCAGACTATATAGAGACTATCTATAGACTATATAGAGATTATCTACAGACTATCTCCAGACTATATAGAGACTATCTACAGACTATCTACAGACTATCTACAGAATATCTACAGACTATATAGAGACTATCTACAGACTATATAGAGACTATCTACAGACTATATAGAGACTATCTACAGACTATATAGAGACTATCTACAGTCTATATAGAGATTATCTACAGACTATATAGAGATTATCTACAGACTATATAGAGACTATCTACAGACTATCTACAGACTATCTACAGACTATCTGCAGACTATCTGCAGACTATATAGAGACTATCTACAGACTATCTACAGACTATCTACAGACTATCTACAGACTATCTACAGACTATCTACAGACAATATAGAGACTATCTACAGACTATATAGAGTCTATCTACAGACTATATAGAGATTATCTACAGACTATATAGAGATTATCTATAGACTATATAGAGACTATCTACAGACTATCTACAGACTATCTACAGACTATATAGAGACTATCTACAGCCTATATAGAGACTATCTACAGACTATCTGCAGACTATCTGCAGACTATCTAAAGACTGTCTACAGCCTATATAGAGACTATCTACAGACTATCTACAGACTATCTACAGACTATATAGAGACTATCTACAGACAATATAGAGACTATCTACAGACTATATAGAGACTATCTACAGACTATATAGAGGCTATCTACAGACTATATAGAGACTATCTACAGACTATATCGAGACTATCTACAGACTATATAGAGACTATCTACAGACTGTCTAAAGACTATATAAAGAATATCTACAGACTATCTACAGACTATATAGAGACTATCTACAGACTATCTACAGACTATCTGCAGACTATATAGAGACTATCTACAGACTATATAGAGATTATCTACAGACTATCTACACACTATATAGAGACTATCTACAGACTATCTACAGACTATCTGCAGACTATATAGAGACTATCTACAGACTATCTACAGACTATCTACAGACTATATAGAGACTATATACAGACTATATAGAGACTATCTAGAGACTATATAGAGACTATCTACAGACTATATAGAGACTATCTACAGACTATCTACAGACTATATAGAGACTATCTACAGACTATCTACAGACTATCTACAGACTATCTGCAGACTATATAGAGACTATCTACAGACAATCTACAGACTATCTACAGACTATCTACAGACTATATAGAGACTATCTACAGACTATATAGAGACTATCTACAGACTATAAAGAGACTATCTACAGACTATCTACAGACTATCTACAGACTATATAGAGACTATCTACAGACTATATAGAGACTATCTACAGACTATCTACAGACTATCTACAGACTATATAGAGACTATCTACAGACTATATAGAGACTATCTACAGACTGTCTAAAGACTATCTAAAGAATATCTACAGACTATCTACAGACTGTCTAAAGACTATCTACAGACTATATAGAGATTATCTACAGACTATCTACACACTATATAGAGACTATCTACAGACTATCTACAGACTATCTCCAGACTATATAGAGACTATCTACAGACTATCTACAGACTATCTACAGAATATCTACAGACTATATAGAGACTATCTACAGACTATATAGAGACTATCTACAGACTATATAGAGACTATCTACAGACTATATAGAGACTATCTACAGTCTATATAGAGATTATCTACAGACTATATAGAGATTATCTACAGACTATATAGAGACTATCTACAGACTATCTACAGACTATCTACAGACTATCTGCAGACTATCTGCAGACTATATAGAGACTATCTACAGACTATCTACAGACTATCTAAAGACTATCTACAGACTATCTACAGACTATCTACAGACTATATAGAGACTATCTACAGACTATATAGAGACTATCTACAGACTATCTGCAGACTATCTGCAGACTATCTAAAGACTGTCTACAGCCTATATAGAGACTATCTACAGACTATCTACAGACTATCTACAGACTATATAGAGACTATCTACAGACAATATAGAGACTATCTACAGACTATATAGAGACTATCTACAGACTATATAGAGGCTATCTACAGACTATATAGAGACTATCTACAGTCTATATCGAGACTATCTACAGACTATATAGAGACTATCTACAGACTATATAGAGACTATCTACAGACTGTCTAAAGACTATATAAAGAATATCTACAGACTATCTACAGACTGTCTAAAGACTATCTACAGACTATATAGAGATTATCTACAGACTATATAGAGATTATCTACAGACTATATAGAGACTATCTACAGACTATCTACAGACTATCTACAGACTATCTACAGACTATATAGAGACTATCTACAGACTATCTACAGACTATCTAAAGACTATCTACAGACTATCTACAGACTATCTACAGACTATATAGAGACTATCTACAGACTATATAGATACTATCTACAGACTATCTGCAGACTATCTGCAGACTATCTAAAGACTGTCTACAGACTGTCTACAGCCTATATAGAGACTATCTACAGACTATCTACAGACTATCTGCAGACTATATAGAGACTATCTACAGACTATATAGAGATTATCTACAGACTATCTACACACTATATAGAGACTATCTACAGACTATCTACAGACTATCTGCAGACTATATAGAGACTATCTACAGACTATCTACAGACTATCTACAGACTATATAGAGACTATCTACAGACTATATAGAGACTATCTACAGACTATATAGAGACTATCTACAGACTATATAGAGACTATCTACAGACTATCTACAGACTATCTACAGACTATCTACAGACTATCTACAGACTATCTACAGACTATCTACAGACTATCTACAGACTATATAGAGACTATCTACAGACTATATAGAGATTATCTACAGACTATATAGAGATTATCTACAGACTATATAGAGACTATCTACAGACTATCTACAGACTATCTACAGACTATCTACAGACTATCTACAGACTATATAGAGACTATCTACAGACTATATAGAGACTATCTAAAGACTGTCTAAAGACTATCTAAAGAATATCTACAGACTATCTACAGACTGTCTAAAGACTATCTACAGACTATATAGAGATTATCTACAGACTATATAGAGATTATCTACAGACTATATAGAGACTATCTACAGACTATCTACAGACTATCTGCAGACTATATAGAGACTATCTACAGACTATATAGAGATTATCTACAGACTATCTACACACTATATAGAGACTATCTACAGACTATCTACAGACTATCTGCAGACTATATAGAGACTATCTACAGACTATCTACAGACTATCTACAGAATATCTACAGACTATATAGAGACTATCTACAGACTATATAGAGACTATCTACAGACTATATAGAGACTATCTACAGACTATATAGAGACTATCTACAGTCTATATAGAGATTATCTACAGACTATATAGAGATTATCTACAGACTATATAGAGACTATCTACAGACTATCTACAGACTATCTGCAGACTATCTGCAGACTATATAGAGACTATCTACAGACTATCTACAGACAATATAGAGACTATCTACAGACTATATAGAGACTATCTACAGACTATATAGAGATTATCTACAGACTATATAGAGATTATCTACAGACTATATAGAGACTATCTACAGACTATCTACAGACTATCTACAGACTATCTGCAGACTATATAGAGACTATCTACAGACTATATAGAGATTCTCTAAAGACTATCTACAGACTATCTACAGACTATCTGCAGACTATCTACAGACTATCTACAGACTATCTACAGACTATCTACAGACTATATAGAGACTATCTACAGACTATATAGAGACTATCTACAGACTATCTGCAGACTATCTGCAGACTATCTAAAGACTGTCTACAGACTATCTGCAGACTATCTGCAGACTATATAGAGACTATCTACAGACTATCTACAGACTATCTACAGACTATCTACAGACTATCTACAGACAATATAGAGACTATCTACAGACTATATAGAGACTATCTACAGACTATATAGAGATTATCTACAGACTATATAGAGATTATCTACAGACTATATAGAGACTATCTACAGACTATCTACAGACTATCTACAGACTATCTGCAGACTATATAGAGACTATCTACAGACTATATAGAGATTATCTAAAGACTATATAGAGACTATCTACAGACTATCTACAGACTATCTGCAGACTATATAGAGACTATCTACAGACTATATAGAGATTATCTAAAGACTATATAGAGACTATCTACAGACTATCTACAGACTATCTGCAGACTATATAGAGACTATCTACAGACTATCTACAGACTATCTACAGACTATATAGAGACTATCTACAGACTATATAGAGACTATCTACAGACTATCTGCAGACTATCTGCAGACTATCTAAAGACTGTCTACAGACTGTCTACAGACTATATAGAGACTATCTACAGACTATCTACAGACTATCTACAGACTATATAGAGACTATCTACAGACTATATAGAGACTATCTACAGTCTATATAGAGGCTATCTACAGACTATATAGAGACTATCTACAGACTATATAGAGACTATCTACAGACTATATAGAGACTATCTACAGACTGTCTAAAGACTATCTACAGACTATCTACATACTGTCTAAAGACTATCTACAGACTGTCTACAGACTGTCTACAGACTGTCTAAAGACTATCTAAAGACTATCTAAAGACAATAAAGAGACTATCTACAGACTATCTACAGACTATCTACAGACTATCTACAGACTATCTACAGACTATATAGAGACTATCTACAGACTATCTACAGACTATCTAAAGACTATCTACAGACTATCTACAGACTATCTACAGACTATATAGAGACTATCTACAGACTATATCGAGACTATCTACAGACTATATAGAGACTATCTACAGACTGTCTAAAGACTATATAAAGAATATCTACAGACTATCTACAGACTGTCTAAAGACTATCTACAGACTATATAGAGACTATCTACAGACTATATAGAGACTATCTACAGACTATATAGAGACTATCTACAGACTATCTACCGACTATCTACAGACTATATAGAGACTATCTACAGACTATCTGCAGACTATCTGCAGACTATATAGAGACTATCTACAGACTATCTACAGACTATCTACAGACTATATAGAGACTATCTACAGACTATATAGAGACTATCTAGAGACTATATAGAGACTATCTATAGACTATATAGAGACTATCTACAGACTATCTACATACTGTCTAAAGACTATCTACAGACTGTCTACAGACTGTCTACAGACTGTCTAAAGACTATCTAAAGACTATCTACAGACAATAAAGAGACTATCTACAGACTATCTACAGACTATCTACAGACTATCTACAGACTATCTACAGACTATATAGAGACTATCTGCAGACTATCTACAGACTATCTAAAGACTATCTACAGACTATCTACAGACTATCTACAGACTATATAGAGACTATCTACAGACTATATAGATACTATCTACAGACTATCTGCAGACTATCTGCAGACTATCTAAAGACTGTCTACAGACTGTCTACAGCCTATATAGAGACTATCTACAGACTATCTACAGACTATCTACAGACTATATAGAGACTATCTACAGACAATATAGAGACTATCTACAGACTATATAGAGACTATCTACAGACTATATAGAGGCTATCTACAGACTATATAGAGACTATCTACAGACTATATCGAGACTATCTACAGACTATATAGAGACTATCTACAGACTGTCTAAAGACTATATAAAGAATATCTACAGACTATCTACAGACTATACAGAGACTATCTACAGACTATATAGAGATTATCTACAGACTATCTACACACTATATAGAGACTATCTACAGACTATCTACAGACTATCTGCAGACTATATAGAGACTATCTACAGACTATCTACAGACTATCTACAGACTATATAGAGACTATCTACAGACTATATAGAGACTATCTAGAGACTATATAGAGACTATCTACAGACTATATAGAGACTATCTACAGACTATCTACAGACTACATAGAGACTATCTACAGACTATCTACAGACTATCTACAGACTATCTGCAGACTATATAGAGACTATCTACAGACTATCTACAGACTATCTACAGACTATATAGAGACTATCTACAGACTATATAGAGACTATTTACAGACTATAAAGAGACTATCTACAGACTATCTACAGACTATCTACAGACTATATAGAGACTATCTACAGACTATATAGAGACTATCTACAGACTATCTACAGACTATCTACAGACTATATAGAGACTATCTACAGACTATATAGAGACTATCTACAGACTGTCTAAAGACTATCTAAAGAATATCTACAGACTATCTACAGACTGTCTAAAGACTATCTACAGACTATATAGAGATTATCTACAGACTATATAGAGATTATCTACAGACTATATAGAGACTATCTACAGACTATCTACAGACTATCTGCAGACTATATAGAGACTATCTATAGACTATATAGAGATTATCTACAGACTATCTCCAGACTATATAGAGACTATCTACAGACTATCTACAGACTATCTACAGAATATCTACAGACTATATAGAGACTATCTACAGACTATATAGAGACTATCTACAGACTATATAGAGACTATCTACAGACTATATAGAGACTATCTACAGTCTATATAGAGATTATCTACAGACTATATAGAGATTATCTACAGACTATATAGAGACTATCTACAGACTATCTACAGACTATCTACAGACTATCTGCAGACTATCTGCAGACTATATAGAGACTATCTACAGACTATCTACAGACTATCTACAGACTATCTACAGACTATCTACAGACTATCTACAGACAATATAGAGACTATCTACAGACTATATAGAGTCTATCTACAGACTATATAGAGATTATCTACAGACTATATAGAGATTATCTACAGACTATATAGAGACTATCTACAGACTATCTACAGACTATCTACAGACTATATAGAGACTATCTACAGCCTATATAGAGACTATCTACAGACTATCTGCAGACTATCTGCAGACTATCTAAAGACTGTCTACAGCCTATATAGAGACTATCTACAGACTATCTACAGACTATCTACAGACTATATAGAGACTATCTACAGACAATATAGAGACTATCTACAGACCATATAGAGACTATCTACAGACTATATAGAGGCTATCTACAGACTATATAGAGACTATCTACAGACTATATCGAGACTATCTACAGACTATATAGAGACTATCTACAGACTGTCTAAAGACTATATAAAGAATATCTACAGACTATCTACAGACTATCTGCAGACTATATAGAGACTATCTACAGACTATATAGAGATTATCTACAGACTATCTACACACTATATAGAGACTATCTACAGACTATCTACAGACTATCTGCAGACTATATAGAGACTATCTACAGACTATCTACAGACTATCTACAGACTATATAGAGACTATATACAGACTATATAGAGACTATCTAGAGACTATATAGAGACTATCTACAGACTATATAGAGACTATCTACAGACTATCTACAGACTATATAGAGACTATCTACAGACTATCTACAGACTATCTACAGACTATCTGCAGACTATATAGAGACTATCTACAGACAATCTACAGACTATCTACAGACTATCTACAGACTATATAGAGACTATCTACAGACTATATAGAGACTATCTACAGACTATAAAGAGACTATCTACAGACTATCTACAGACTATCTACAGACTATATAGAGACTATCTACAGACTATATAGAGACTATCTACAGACTATCTACAGACTATCTACAGACTATATAGAGACTATCTACAGACTATATAGAGACTATCTACAGACTGTCTAAAGACTATCTAAAGAATATCTACAGACTATCTACAGACTGTCTAAAGACTATCTACAGACTATATAGAGATTATCTACAGACTATCTACACACTATATAGAGACTATCTACAGACTATCTACAGACTATCTCCAGACTATATAGAGACTATCTACAGACTATCTACAGACTATCTACAGAATATCTACAGACTATATAGAGACTATCTACAGACTATATAGAGACTATCTACAGACTATATAGAGACTATCTACAGACTATATAGAGACTATCTACAGTCTATATAGAGATTATCTACAGACTATATAGAGATTATCTACAGACTATATAGAGACTATCTACAGACTATCTACAGACTATCTACAGACTATCTGCAGACTATCTGCAGACTATATAGAGACTATCTACAGACTATCTACAGACTATCTAAAGACTATCTACAGACTATCTACAGACTATCTACAGACTATATAGAGACTATCTACAGACTATATAGAGACTATCTACAGACTATCTGCAGACTATCTGCAGACTATCTAAAGACTGTCTACAGCCTATATAGAGACTATCTACAGACTATCTACAGACTATCTACAGACTATATAGAGACTATCTACAGACAATATAGAGACTATCTACAGACTATATAGAGACTATCTACAGACTATATAGAGGCTATCTACAGACTATATAGAGACTATCTACAGTCTATATCGAGACTATCTACAGACTATATAGAGACTATCTACAGACTATATAGAGACTATCTACAGACTGTCTAAAGACTATATAAAGAATATCTACAGACTATCTACAGACTGTCTAAAGACTATCTACAGACTATATAGAGATTATCTACAGACTATATAGAGATTATCTACAGACTATATAGAGACTATCTACAGACTATCTACAGACTATCTGCAGACTATATAGAGACTATCTACAGACTATATAGAGATTATCTACAGACTATCTACATACTGTCTAAAGACTATCTACAGACTGTCTACAGACTGTCTACAGACTGTCTAAAGACTATCTAAAGACTATCTAAAGACAATAAAGAGACTATCTACAGACTATCTACAGACTATCTACAGACTATCTACAGACTATCTACAGACTATATAGAGACTATCTACAGACTATCTACAGACTATCTAAAGACTATCTACAGACTATCTACAGACTATCTACAGACTATATAGAGACTATCTACAGACTATATCGAGACTATCTACAGACTATATAGAGACTATCTACAGACTGTCTAAAGACTATATAAAGAATATCTACAGACTATCTACAGACTGTCTAAAGACTATCTACAGACTATATAGAGACTATCTACAGACTATATAGAGACTATCTACAGACTATATAGAGACTATCTACAGACTATCTACCGACTATCTACAGACTATATAGAGACTATCTACAGACTATCTGCAGACTATCTGCAGACTATATAGAGACTATCTACAGACTATCTACAGACTATCTACAGACTATATAGAGACTATCTACAGACTATATAGAGACTATCTAGAGACTATATAGAGACTATCTATAGACTATATAGAGACTATCTACAGACTATCTACATACTGTCTAAAGACTATCTACAGACTGTCTACAGACTGTCTACAGACTGTCTAAAGACTATCTAAAGACTATCTACAGACAATAAAGAGACTATCTACAGACTATCTACAGACTATCTACAGACTATCTACAGACTATCTACAGACTATATAGAGACTATCTGCAGACTATCTACAGACTATCTAAAGACTATCTACAGACTATCTACAGACTATCTACAGACTATATAGAGACTATCTACAGACTATATAGATACTATCTACAGACTATCTGCAGACTATCTGCAGACTATCTAAAGACTGTCTACAGACTGTCTACAGCCTATATAGAGACTATCTACAGACTATCTACAGACTATCTACAGACTATATAGAGACTATCTACAGACAATATAGAGACTATCTACAGACTATATAGAGACTATCTACAGACTATATAGAGGCTATCTACAGACTATATAGAGACTATCTACAGACTATATCGAGACTATCTACAGACTATATAGAGACTATCTACAGAC
Organism: Salmo salar; assembly: GCF_965601325.2. NCBI lineage: Eukaryota > Metazoa > Chordata > Actinopteri > Salmoniformes > Salmonidae > Salmo > Salmo salar. The sequence goes on along the minus strand of NC_138297.1, from coordinate 12,058,394 downwards.
TGTCTAAAGACTATATAAAGAATATCTACAGACTATCTACAGACTATACAGAGACTATCTACAGACTATATAGAGATTATCTACAGACTATCTACACACTATATAGAGACTATCTACAGACTATCTACAGACTATCTGCAGACTATATAGAGACTATCTACAGACTATCTACAGACTATCTACAGACTATATAGAGACTATCTACAGACTATATAGAGACTATCTAGAGACTATATAGAGACTATCTACAGACTATATAGAGACTATCTACAGACTATCTACAGACTACATAGAGACTATCTACAGACTATCTACAGACTATCTACAGACTATCTGCAGACTATATAGAGACTATCTACAGACTATCTACAGACTATCTACAGACTATATAGAGACTATCTACAGACTATATAGAGACTATTTACAGACTATAAAGAGACTATCTACAGACTATCTACAGACTATCTACAGACTATATAGAGACTATCTACAGACTATATAGAGACTATCTACAGACTATCTACAGACTATCTACAGACTATATAGAGACTATCTACAGACTATATAGAGACTATCTACAGACTGTCTAAAGACTATCTAAAGAATATCTACAGACTATCTACAGACTGTCTAAAGACTATCTACAGACTATATAGAGATTATCTACAGACTATATAGAGATTATCTACAGACTATATAGAGACTATCTACAGACTATCTACAGACTATCTGCAGACTATATAGAGACTATCTATAGACTATATAGAGATTATCTACAGACTATCTCCAGACTATATAGAGACTATCTACAGACTATCTACAGACTATCTACAGAATATCTACAGACTATATAGAGACTATCTACAGACTATATAGAGACTATCTACAGACTATATAGAGACTATCTACAGACTATATAGAGACTATCTACAGTCTATATAGAGATTATCTACAGACTATATAGAGATTATCTACAGACTATATAGAGACTATCTACAGACTATCTACAGACTATCTACAGACTATCTGCAGACTATCTGCAGACTATATAGAGACTATCTACAGACTATCTACAGACTATCTACAGACTATCTACAGACTATCTACAGACTATCTACAGACAATATAGAGACTATCTACAGACTATATAGAGTCTATCTACAGACTATATAGAGATTATCTACAGACTATATAGAGATTATCTACAGACTATATAGAGACTATCTACAGACTATCTACAGACTATCTACAGACTATATAGAGACTATCTACAGCCTATATAGAGACTATCTACAGACTATCTGCAGACTATCTGCAGACTATCTAAAGACTGTCTACAGCCTATATAGAGACTATCTACAGACTATCTACAGACTATCTACAGACTATATAGAGACTATCTACAGACAATATAGAGACTATCTACAGACTATATAGAGACTATCTACAGACTATATAGAGGCTATCTACAGACTATATAGAGACTATCTACAGACTATATCGAGACTATCTACAGACTATATAGAGACTATCTACAGACTGTCTAAAGACTATATAAAGAATATCTACAGACTATCTACAGACTATATAGAGACTATCTACAGACTATCTACAGACTATCTGCAGACTATATAGAGACTATCTACAGACTATATAGAGATTATCTACAGACTATCTACACACTATATAGAGACTATCTACAGACTATCTACAGACTATCTGCAGACTATATAGAGACTATCTACAGACTATCTACAGACTATCTACAGACTATATAGAGACTATATACAGACTATATAGAGACTATCTAGAGACTATATAGAGACTATCTACAGACTATATAGAGACTATCTACAGACTATCTACAGACTATATAGAGACTATCTACAGACTATCTACAGACTATCTACAGACTATCTGCAGACTATATAGAGACTATCTACAGACAATCTACAGACTATCTACAGACTATCTACAGACTATATAGAGACTATCTACAGACTATATAGAGACTATCTACAGACTATAAAGAGACTATCTACAGACTATCTACAGACTATCTACAGACTATATAGAGACTATCTACAGACTATATAGAGACTATCTACAGACTATCTACAGACTATCTACAGACTATATAGAGACTATCTACAGACTATATAGAGACTATCTACAGACTGTCTAAAGACTATCTAAAGAATATCTACAGACTATCTACAGACTGTCTAAAGACTATCTACAGACTATATAGAGATTATCTACAGACTATCTACACACTATATAGAGACTATCTACAGACTATCTACAGACTATCTCCAGACTATATAGAGACTATCTACAGACTATCTACAGACTATCTACAGAATATCTACAGACTATATAGAGACTATCTACAGACTATATAGAGACTATCTACAGACTATATAGAGACTATCTACAGACTATATAGAGACTATCTACAGTCTATATAGAGATTATCTACAGACTATATAGAGATTATCTACAGACTATATAGAGACTATCTACAGACTATCTACAGACTATCTACAGACTATCTGCAGACTATCTGCAGACTATATAGAGACTATCTACAGACTATCTACAGACTATCTAAAGACTATCTACAGACTATCTACAGACTATCTACAGACTATATAGAGACTATCTACAGACTATATAGAGACTATCTACAGACTATCTGCAGACTATCTGCAGACTATCTAAAGACTGTCTACAGCCTATATAGAGACTATCTACAGACTATCTACAGACTATCTACAGACTATATAGAGACTATCTACAGACAATATAGAGACTATCTACAGACTATATAGAGACTATCTACAGACTATATAGAGGCTATCTACAGACTATATAGAGACTATCTACAGTCTATATCGAGACTATCTACAGACTATATAGAGACTATCTACAGACTATATAGAGACTATCTACAGACTGTCTAAAGACTATATAAAGAATATCTACAGACTATCTACAGACTGTCTAAAGACTATCTACAGACTATATAGAGATTATCTACAGACTATATAGAGATTATCTACAGACTATATAGAGACTATCTACAGACTATCTACAGACTATCTGCAGACTATATAGAGACTATCTACAGACTATATAGAGATTATCTACAGACTATCTACACACTATATAGAGACTATCTACAGACTATCTACAGACTATCTACAGACTATATAGAGACTATCTACAGACTATATAGAGACTATCTAGAGACTATATAGAGACTATCTACAGACTATATAGAGACTATCTACAGACTATCTACAGACTATCTACAGACTATCTACAGACTATATAGAGACTATCTACAGACTATATAGAGACTATCTACAGACTATCTACAGACTATCTACAGACTATATAGAGACTATCTACAGACTATATAGAGACTATCTACAGACTATCTACAGACTATCTACAGACTATATAGAGACTATCTACAGACTATATAGAGACTATCTACAGACTGTCTAAAGACTATCTAAAGAATATCTACAGACTATCTACAGACTGTCTAAAGACTATCTACAGACTATATAGAGATTATCTACAGACTATATAGAGATTATCTACAGACTATATAGAGACTATCTACAGACTATCTACAGACTATCTGCAGACTATATAGAGACTATCTACAGACTATATAGAGATTATCTACAGACAATCTACACACTATATAGAGACTATCTACAGACTATCTACAGACTATCTGCAGACTATATAGAGACTATCTACAGACTATCTACAGACTATCTACAGACTATCTACAGACTATATAGAGACTATCTACAGACTATATAGAGACTATCTGCAGACTATCTGCAGACTATATAGAGACTATCTACAGACTATCTACAGACTATCTACAGACTATCTACAGACTATCTACAGACAATATAGAGACTATCTACAGACTATATAGAGACTATCTACAGACTATATAGAGATTATCTACAGACTATATAGAGATTATCTACAGACTATATAGAGACTATCTACAGACTATCTACAGACTATCTACAGACTATCTACAGACTATCTGCAGACTATATAGAGACTATCTACAGACTATATAGAGATTATCTAAAGACTATATAGAGACTATCTACAGACTATCTACAGACTATCTGCAGACTATATAGAGACTATCTACAGACTATATAGAGATTATCTACAGACAATCTACACACTATATAGAGACTATCCACAGACTATCTACAGACTATCTGCAGACTATATAGAGACTATCTACAGACTATCTACAGACTATCTACAGACTATCTACAGACTATATAGAGACTATCTACAGACTATATAGAGACTATCTGCAGACTATCTGCAGACTATATAGAGACTATCTACAGACTATCTACAGACTATCTACAGACTATCTACAGACTATCTACAGACAATATAGAGACTATCTACAGACTATATAGAGACTATCTACAGACTATATAGAGATTATCTACAGACTATATAGAGATTATCTACAGACTATATAGAGACTATCTACAGACTATCTACAGACTATCTACAGACTATCTACAGACTATCTGCAGACTATATAGAGACTATCTACAGACTATATAGAGATTATCTAAAGACTATATAGAGACTATCTACAGACTATCTACAGACTATCTGCAGACTATATAGAGACTATCTACAGACTATCTACAGACTATCTACAGACTATCTACAGACTATATAGAGACTATCTACAGACTATATAGAGACTATCTACAGACTATCTGCAGACTATCTGCAGACTATCTAAAGACTGTCTACAGACTGTCTACAGACTATATAGAGACTATCTACAGACTATCTACAGACTATCTACAGACTATATAGAGACTATCTACAGACTATATAGAGACTATCTACAGTCTATATAGAGGCTATCTACAGACTATATAGAGACTATCTACAGACTATATAGAGACTATCTACAGACTGTCTAAAGACTATCTACAGACTATCTACATACTGTCTAAAGACTATCTACAGACTGTCTACAGACTGTCTACAGACTGTCTAAAGACTATCTACAGACTATCTACAGACTATCTACAGACTATCTACAGACTATATAGAGACTATCTGCAGACTATCTACAGACTATCTAAAGACTATCTACAGACTATCTACAGACTATATAGAGACTATCTACAGACTATATAGATACTATCTACAGACTATCTGCAGACTATCTGCAGACTATCTAAAGACTGTCTACAGACTGTCTACAGCCTATATAGAGACTATCTACAGACTATCTACAGACTATCTACAGACTATATAGAGACTATCTACAGACAATATAGAGACTATCTACAGACTATATAGAGACTATCTACAGACTATATAGAGGCTATCTACAGACTATATAGAGACTATCTACAGACTATATCGAGACTATCTACAGACTATATAGAGACTATCTACAGACTGTCTAAAGACTATATAAAGAAAATCTACAGACTATCTACAGACTATATAGAGACTATCTACAGACTATCTACAGACTATCTGCAGACTATATAGAGACTATCTACAGACTATATAGAGATTATCTACAGACTATCTACACACTATATAGAGACTATCTACAGACTATCTACAGACTATCTGCAGACTATATAGAGACTATCTACAGACTATCTACAGACTATCTACAGACTATATAGAGACTATCTACAGACTATATAGAGACTATCTAGAGACTATATAGAGACTATCTACAGACTATATAGAGACTATCTACAGACTATCTACAGACTACATAGAGACTATCTACAGACTATCTACAGACTATCTACAGACTATCTGCAGACTATATAGAGACTATCTACAGACTATCTACAGACTATCTACAGACTATATAGAGACTATCTACAGACTATATAGAGACTATTTACAGACTATAAAGAGACTATCTACAGACTATCTACAGACTATCTACAGACTATATAGAGACTATCTACAGACTATATAGAGACTATCTACAGACTATCTACAGACTATCTACAGACTATATAGAGACTATCTACAGACTATATAGAGACTATCTACAGACTGTCTAAAGACTATCTAAAGAATATCTACAGACTATCTACAGACTGTCTAAAGACTATCTACAGACTATATAGAGATTATCTACAGACTATATAGAGATTATCTACAGACTATATAGAGACTATCTACAGACTATCTACAGACTATCTGCAGACTATATAGAGACTATCTACAGACTATATAGAGATTATCTACAGACTATCTCCAGACTATATAGAGACTATCTACAGACTATCTACAGACTATCTACAGAATATCTACAGACTATATAGAGACTATCTACAGACTATATAGAGACTATCTACAGACTATATAGAGACTATCTACAGACTATATAGAGACTATCTACAGTCTATATAGAGATTATCTACAGACTATATAGAGATTATCTACAGACTATATAGAGACTATCTACAGACTATCTACAGACTATCTACAGACTATCTGCAGACTATCTGCAGACTATATAGAGACTATCTACAGACTATCTACAGACTATCTACAGACTATCTACAGACTATCTACAGACAATATAGAGACTATCTACAGACTATATAGAGTCTATCTACAGACTATATAGAGATTATCTACAGACTATATAGAGATTATCTACAGACTATATAGAGACTATCTACAGACTATCTACAGACTATCTACAGACTATATAGAGACTATCTACAGCCTATCTACAGACTATCTGCAGACTATCTAAAGACTATCTAAAGACTGTCTACAGCCTATATAGAGACTATCTACAGACTATCTACAGACTATCTACAGACTATATAGAGACTATCTACAGACAATATAGAGACTATCTACAGACTATATAGAGACTATCTACAGACTATATAGAGGCTATCTACAGACTATATAGAGACTATCTACAGACTATATCGAGACTATCTACAGACTATATAGAGACTATCTACAGACTGTCTAAAGACTATCTAAAGAATATCTACAGACTATCTACAGACTGTCTAAAGACTATCTACAGACTATATAGAGATTATCTACAGACTATATAGAGATTATCTACAGACTATATAGAGACTATCTACAGACTATCTACAGACTATCTGCAGACTATATAGAGACTATCTACAGACTATATAGAGATTATCTACAGACAATCTACACACTATATAGAGACTATCTACAGACTATCTACAGACTATCTGCAGACTATATAGAGACTATCTACAGACTATCTACAGACTATCTACAGACTATCTACAGACTATATAGAGACTATCTACAGACTATATAGAGACTATCTGCAGACTATCTGCAGACTATATAGAGACTATCTACAGACTATCTACAGACTATCTACAGACTATCTACAGACTATCTACAGACAATATAGAGACTATCTACAGACTATATAGAGACTATCTACAGACTATATAGAGATTATCTACAGACTATATAGAGATTATCTACAGACTATATAGAGACTATCTACAGACTATCTACAGACTATCTACAGACTATCTACAGACTATCTGCAGACTATATAGAGACTATCTACAGACTATATAGAGATTATCTAAAGACTATATAGAGACTATCTACAGACTATCTACAGACTATCTGCAGACTATATAGAGACTATCTACAGACTATCTACAGACTATCTACAGACTATCTACAGACTATATAGAGACTATCTACAGACTATATAGAGACTATCTACAGACTATCTGCAGACTATCTGCAGACTATCTAAAGACTGTCTACAGACTGTCTACAGACTATATAGAGACTATCTACAGACTATCTACAGACTATCTACAGACTATATAGAGACTATCTACAGACTATATAGAGACTATCTACAGTCTATATAGAGGCTATCTACAGACTATATAGAGACTATCTACAGACTATATAGAGACTATCTACAGACTGTCTAAAGACTATCTACAGACTATCTACATACTGTCTAAAGACTATCTACAGACTGTCTACAGACTGTCTACAGACTGTCTAAAGACTATCTAAAGACTATCTACAGACAATAAAGAGACTATCTACAGACTATCTACAGACTATCTACAGACTATCTACAGACTATCTACAGACTATATAGAGACTATCTGCAGACTATCTACAGACTATCTAAAGACTATCTACAGACTATCTACAGACTATATAGAGACTATCTACAGACTATATAGATACTATCTACAGACTATCTGCAGACTATCTGCAGACTATCTAAAGACTGTCTACAGACTGTCTACAGCCTATATAGAGACTATCTACAGACTATCTACAGACTATCTACAGACTATATAGAGACTATCTACAGACAATATAGAGACTATCTACAGACTATATAGAGACTATCTACAGACTATATAGAGGCTATCTACAGACTATATAGAGACTATCTACAGACTATATCGAGACTATCTACAGACTATATAGAGACTATCTACAGACTGTCTAAAGACTATATAAAGAATATCTACAGACTATCTACAGACTATATAGAGACTATCTACAGACTATCTACAGACTATCTGCAGACTATATAGAGACTATCTACAGACTATATAGAGATTATCTACAGACTATCTACACACTATATAGAGACTATCTACAGACTATCTACAGACTATCTGCAGACTATATAGAGACTATCTACAGACTATCTACAGACTATCTACAGACTATATAGAGACTATCTACAGACTATATAGAGACTATCTAGAGACTATATAGAGACTATCTACAGACTATATAGAGACTATCTACAGACTATCTACAGACTACATAGAGACTATCTACAGACTATCTACAGACTATCTACAGACTATCTGCAGACTATATAGAGACTATCTACAGACTATCTACAGACTATCTACAGACTATATAGAGACTATCTACAGACTATATAGAGACTATTTACAGACTATAAAGAGACTATCTACAGACTATCTACAGACTATCTACAGACTATATAGAGACTATCTACAGACTATATAGAGACTATCTACAGACTATCTACAGACTATCTACAGACTATATAGAGACTATCTACAGACTATATAGAGACTATCTACAGACTGTCTAAAGACTATCTAAAGAATATCTACAGACTATCTACAGACTGTCTAAAGACTATCTACAGACTATATAGAGATTATCTACAGACTATATAGAGATTATCTACAGACTATATAGAGACTATCTACAGACTATCTACAGACTATCTGCAGACTATATAGAGACTATCTACAGACTATATAGAGATTATCTACAGACTATCTCCAGACTATATAGAGACTATCTACAGACTATCTACAGACTATCTACAGAATATCTACAGACTATATAGAGACTATCTACAGACTATATAGAGACTATCTACAGACTATATAGAGACTATCTACAGACTATATAGAGACTATCTACAGTCTATATAGAGATTATCTAAAGACTATATAGAGATTATCTACAGACTATATAGAGACTATCTACAGACTATCTACAGACTATCTACAGACTATCTGCAGACTATCTGCAGACTATATAGAGACTATCTACAGACTATCTACAGACTATCTACAGACTATCTACAGACTATCTACAGACAATATAGAGACTATCTACAGACTATATAGAGTCTATCTACAGACTATATAGAGATTATCTACAGACTATATAGAGATTATCTACAGACTATATAGAGACTATCTACAGACTATCTACAGACTATCTACAGACTATATAGAGACTATCTACAGCCTATCTACAGACTATCTGCAGACTATCTAAAGACTATCTAAAGACTGTCTACAGCCTATATAGAGACTATCTACAGACTATCTACAGACTATCTACAGACTATATAGAGACTATCTACAGACAATATAGAGACTATCTACAGACTATATAGAGACTATCTACAGACTATATAGAGGCTATCTACAGACTATATAGAGACTATCTACAGACTATATCGAGACTATCTACAGACTATATAGAGACTATCTACAGACTGTCTAAAGACTATATAAAGAATATCTACAGACTATCTACAGACTATATAGAGACTATCTACAGACTATCTACAGACTATCTGCAGACTATATAGAGACTATCTACAGACTATATAGAGATTATCTACAGACTATCTACACACTATATAGAGACTATCTACAGACTATCTACAGACTATCTGCAGACTATATAGAGACTATCTACAGACTATCTACAGACTATCTACAGACTATATAGAGACTATCTACAGACTATATAGAGACTATCTACAGACTATATAGAGACTATCTACAGACTATATAGAGACTATCTACAGACTATCTACAGACTATATAGAGACTATCTACAGACTATCTACAGACTATCTACAGACTATCTGCAGACTATATAGAGACTATCTACAGACAATCTACAGACTATCTACAGACTATCTACAGACTATATAGAGACTATCTACAGACTATATAGAGACTATCTACAGACTATAAAGAGACTATCTACAGACTATCTACAGACTATCTACAGACTATATAGAGACTATCTACAGACTATATAGAGACTATCTACAGACTATCTACAGACTATCTACAGACTATATAGAGACTATCTACAGACTATATAGAGACTATCTACAGACTGTCTAAAGACTATCTAAAGAATATCTACAGACTATCTACAGACTGTCTAAAGACTATCTACAGACTATATAGAGATTATCTACAGACTATATAGAGATTATCTACAGACTATATAGAGACTATCTACAGACTATATAGAGATTATCTACAGACTATCTACACACTATATAGAGACTATCTACAGACTATCTACAGACTATCTCCAGACTATATAGAGACTATCTACAGACTATCTACAGACTATCTACAGAATATCTACAGACTATATAGAGACTATATACAGACTATATAGAGACTATCTACAGACTATCTACAGACTATCTGCAGACTATATAGAGACTATCTACAGACTATATAGAGATTATCTACAGACTATCTACACACTATATAGAGACTATCTACAGACTATCTACAGACTATCTCCAGACTATATAGAGACTATCTACAGACTATCTACAGACTATCTACAGAATATCTACAGACTATATAGAGACTATCTACAGACTATATAGAGACTATCTACAGACTATATAGAGACTATCTACAGACTATATAGAGACTATCTACAGTCTATATAGAGATTATCTACAGACTATATAGAGATTATCTACAGACTATATAGAGACTATCTACAGACTATCTACAGACTATCTACAGACTATCTGCAGACTATCTGCAGACTATATAGAGACTATCTACAGACTATCTACAGACTATCTACAGACTATCTACAGACTATCTACAGACAATATAGAGACTATCTACAGACTATATAGAGACTATCTGCAGACTATATAGAGACTATCTACAGACTATATAGAGATTATCTACAGACTATCTACACACTATATAGAGACTATCTACAGACTATCTACAGACTATCTCCAGACTATATAGAGACTATCTACAGACTATCTACAGACTATCTACAGAATATCTACAGACTATATAGAGACTATCTAAAGACTATATAGAGACTATCTACAGACTATATAGAGACTATCTACAGACTATATAGAGACTATCTACAGTCTATATAGAGACTATCTACAGACTATCTACAGACTATCTACAGACTATCTGCAGACTATCTGCAGACTATATAGAGACTATCTACAGACTATCTACAGACTATCTACAGACTATCTACAGACTATCTACAGACAATATAGAGACTATCTACAGACTATATAGAGACTATCTACAGACTATATAGAGATTATCTACAGACTATATAGAGATTATCTACAGACTATATAGAGACTATCTACAGACTATCTACAGACTATCTGCAGACTATATAGAGACTATCTACAGACTATCTACAGACTATCTACAGACTATCTACAGACTATATAGAGACTATCTACAGACTATATAGAGACTATCTGCAGACTATCTGCAGACTATATAGAGACTATCTACAGACTATCTACAGACTATCTACAGACTATCTACAGACTATCTACAGACAATATAGAGACTATCTACAGACTATATAGAGACTATCTACAGACTATATAGAGATTATCTACAGACTATATAGAGATTATCTACAGACTATATAGAGACTATCTACAGACTATCTACAGACTATCTACAGACTATCTGCAGACTATATAGAGACTATCTACAGACTATATAGAGATTATCTAAAGACTATATAGAGACTATCTACAGACTATCTAGAGACTATCTGCAGACTATATAGAGACTATCTACAGTCTATATAGAGGCTATCTACAGACTATATAGAGACTATCTACAGACTATATAGAGACTATCTACAGACTGTCTAAAGACTATCTACAGACTATCTACATACTGTCTAAAGACTATCTACAGACTGTCTACAGACTGTCTACAGACTGTCTAAAGACTATCTAAAGACTATCTACAGACAATAAAGAGACTATCTACAGACTATCTACAGACTATCTACAGACTATATAGAGACTATCTACAGACTATCTACAGACTATCTAAAGACTATCTACAGACTATCTACAGACTATCTACAGACTATATAGAGACTATCTACAGACTATATAGATACTATCTACAGACTATCTGCAGACTATCTGCAGACTATCTAAAGACTGTCTACAGACTGTCTACAGCCTATATAGAGACTATCTACAGACTATCTACAGACTATCTACAGACTATATAGAGACTATCTACAGACAATATAGAGACTATCTACAGACTATATAGAGACTATCTACAGACTATATAGAGGCTATCTACAGACTATATAGAGACTATCTACAGACTATATCGAGACTATCTACAGACTATATAGAGACTATCTACAGACTGTCTAAAGACTATATAAAGAATATCTACAGACTATCTACAGACTATATAGAGACTATCTACAGACTATCTACAGACTATCTGCAGACTATATAGAGACTATCTACAGACTATATAGAGATTATCTACAGACTATCTACACACTATATAGAGACTATCTACAGACTATCTACAGACTATCTGCAGACTATATAGAGACTATCTACAGACTATCTACAGACTATCTACAGACTATCTAGAGACTATATAGAGACTATCTACAGACTATATAGAGACTATCTACAGACTATATAGAGACTATCTACAGACTATCTACAGACTATATAGAGACTATCTACAGACTATAAAGAGACTATCTACAGACTATCTACAGACTATCTACAGACTATATAGAGACTATCTACAGACTATATAGAGACTATCTACAGACTATCTACAGACTATATAGAGACTATCTACAGACTATCTACAGACTATCTACAGACTATCTGCAGACTATATAGAGACTATCTACAGACAATCTACAGACTATCTACAGACTATCTACAGACTATATAGAGACTATCTACAGACTATATAGAGACTATCTACAGACTATAAAGAGACTATCTACAGACTATCTACAGACTATCTACAGACTATATAGAGACTATCTACAGACTATATAGAGACTATCTACAGACTATCTACAGACTATCTACAGACTATATAGAGACTATCTACAGACTATATAGAGACTATCTACAGACTGTCTAAAGACTATCTAAAGAATATCTACAGACTATCTACAGACTGTCTAAAGACTATCTACAGACTATATAGAGATTATCTACAGACTATATAGAGATTATCTACAGACTATATAGAGACTATCTACAGACTATATAGAGATTATCTACAGACTATCTACACACTATATAGAGACTATCTACAGACTATCTACAGACTATCTCCAGACTATATAGAGACTATCTACAGACTATCTACAGACTATCTACAGAATATCTACAGACTATATAGAGACTATCTACAGACTATATAGAGACTATCTACAGACTATCTACAGACTATCTGCAGACTATATAGAGACTATCTACAGACTATATAGAGACTATCTACAGACTATCTACACACTATATAGAGACTATCTACAGACTATCTACAGACTATCTCCAGACTATATAGAGACTATCTACAGACTATCTACAGACTATCTACAGACTATCTACAGACTATATAGAGACTATCTACAGACTATATAGAGACTATCTACAGACTATATAGAGACTATCTACAGACTATATAGAGACTATCTACAGTCTATATAGAGACTATCTACAGACTATATAGAGACTATCTACAGACTATATAGAGACTATCTACAGACTGTCTACAGACTATCTACAGACTATCTACAGACTATCTACAGACTATCTACAGACTATCTACAGACTGTCTACAGACTGTCTACAGACTATCTAAAGACTATCTACAGACAATAAAGAGACTATCTACAGACTATATAGAGACTATCTACAGACTATATAGAGACTATCTACAGACTATCTAGAGACTATCTACAGACTATCTACAGACTATCTACAGACTATCTACAGACTATATAGAGACTATCTACAGACTATATAGAGACTATCTACAGACTATCTACAGACTATCTACAGACTATCTACAGACTATATAGAGACTATCTACAGACTATATAGAGACTATCTACAGACTATCTAGAGACTATCTACAGACTATATAGAGACTATCTACAGACTATATAGAGACTATCTACAGACTATCTAGAGACTATCTACAGACTATATAGAGACTATCTACAGACTATCTACAGACTATCTACAGACTATCTACAGACTATCTACAGACTATATAGAGACTATCTACAGACTATATAGAGACTATCTACAGACTATCTACAGACTATCTACAGACTATATAGAGACTATCTACAGACTATATAGAGACTATCTACAGACTATCTAGAGACTATCTACAGACTATATAGAGACTATCTACAGACTATATAGAGACTATCTACAGACTATCTACAGACTATCTGCAGACTATATAGAGACTATCTACAGACTATCTACAGACTATCTACAGACTATCTACAGACTATATAGAGACTATCTACAGACTATCTACAGACTATCTGCAGACTATCTACAGACTATATAGAGACTATCTACAGACTATCTACAGACTATCTACAGACTATCTACAGACTATCTACAGACTATATAGAGACTATCTACAGACTATATAGAGACTATCTACAGACTATATAGAGATTATCTACAGACTATATAGAGATTATCTACAGACTATATAGAGACTATCTACAGACTATCTACAGACTATCTACAGACTATCTGCAGACTATATAGAGACTATCTACAGACTATATAGAGATTATCTAAAGACTATATAGAGACTATCTACAGACTATCTAGAGACTATCTGCAGACTATATAGAGACTATCTACAGTCTATATAGAGGCTATCTACAGACTATATAGAGACTATCTACAGACTATATAGAGACTATCTACAGACTGTCTAAAGACTATCTACAGACTATCTACATACTGTCTAAAGACTATCTACAGACTGTCTACAGACTGTCTACAGACTGTCTAAAGACTATCTAAAGACTATCTACAGACAATAAAGAGACTATCTACAGACTATCTACAGACTATCTACAGACTATATAGAGACTATCTACAGACTATCTACAGACTATCTAAAGACTATCTACAGACTATCTACAGACTATCTACAGACTATATAGAGACTATCTACAGACTATATAGATACTATCTACAGACTATCTGCAGACTATCTGCAGACTATCTAAAGACTGTCTACAGACTGTCTACAGCCTATATAGAGACTATCTACAGACTATCTACAGACTATCTACAGACTATATAGAGACTATCTACAGACAATATAGAGACTATCTACAGACTATATAGAGACTATCTACAGACTATATAGAGGCTATCTACAGACTATATAGAGACTATCTACAGACTATATCGAGACTATCTACAGACTATATAGAGACTATCTACAGACTGTCTAAAGACTATATAAAGAATATCTACAGACTATCTACAGACTATATAGAGACTATCTACAGACTATCTACAGACTATCTGCAGACTATATAGAGACTATCTACAGACTATATAGAGATTATCTACAGACTATCTACACACTATATAGAGACTATCTACAGACTATCTACAGACTATCTGCAGACTATATAGAGACTATCTACAGACTATCTACAGACTATCTACAGACTATCTAGAGACTATATAGAGACTATCTACAGACTATATAGAGACTATCTACAGACTATATAGAGACTATCTACAGACTATCTACAGACTATATAGAGACTATCTACAGACTATAAAGTGACTATCTACAGACTATCTACAGACTATCTACAGACTATATAGAGACTATCTACAGACTATATAGAGACTATCTACAGACTATCTACAGACTATATAGAGACTATCTACAGACTATCTACAGACTATCTACAGACTATCTGCAGACTATATAGAGACTATCTACAGACTATCTACAGACTATCTACAGACTATCTACAGACTATATAGAGACTATCTACAGACTATATAGAGACTATCTACAGACTATCTAAAGACTATCTACAGACTATCTACAGACTATCTACAGACTATATAGAGACTATCTACAGACTATATAGAGACTATCTACAGACTATCTACAGACTATATAGAGACTATCTACAGACTATATAGAGACTATCTACAGACTATCTACAGACTATCTACAGACATATCTAGAGACTATCTACAGACTATCTAGAGACTATCTACAGACTATATAGAGATTATCTACAGACTATATAGAGATTATCTACAGACTATATAGAGACTATCTACAGACTATCTACAGACTATCTACAGACTATCTACAGACTATATAGAGACTATCTACAGACTATATAGAGATTATCTACAGACTATATAGAGACTATCTACAGACTATCTACAGACTATCTACAGATATCTACAGACTATATAGAGACTATCTACAGTCTATATAGAGGCTATCTACAGACTATATAGAGACTATCTACAGACTATATAGAGACTATCTACAGACTGTCTAAAGACTATCTACAGACTATCTACATACTGTCTAAAGACTATCTACAGACTGTCTACAGACTGTCTACAGACTGTCTAAAGACTATCTAAAGACTATCTACAGACAATAAAGAGACTATCTACAGACTATCTACAGACTATCTACAGACTATATAGAGACTATCTACAGACTATCTACAGACTATCTAAAGACTATCTACAGACTATCTACAGACTATCTACAGACTATATAGAGACTATCTACAGACTATATAGATACTATCTACAGACTATCTGCAGACTATCTGCAGACTATCTAAAGACTGTCTACAGACTGTCTACAGCCTATATAGAGACTATCTACAGACTATCTACAGACTATCTACAGACTATATAGAGACTATCTACAGACAATATAGAGACTATCTACAGACTATATAGAGACTATCTACAGACTATATAGAGGCTATCTACAGACTATATAGAGACTATCTACAGACTATATCGAGACTATCTACAGACTATATAGAGACTATCTACAGACTGTCTAAAGACTATATAAAGAATATCTACAGACTATCTACAGACTATATAGAGACTATCTACAGACTATCTACAGACTATCTGCAGACTATATAGAGACTATCTACAGACTATATAGAGATTATCTACAGACTATCTACACACTATATAGAGACTATCTACAGACTATCTACAGACTATCTGCAGACTATATAGAGACTATCTACAGACTATCTACAGACTATCTACAGACTATCTAGAGACTATATAGAGACTATCTACAGACTATATAGAGACTATCTACAGACTATATAGAGACTATCTACAGACTATCTACAGACTATATAGAGACTATCTACAGACTATAAAGAGACTATCTACAGACTATCTACAGACTATCTACAGACTATATAGAGACTATCTACAGACTATATAGAGACTATCTACAGACTATCTACAGACTATATAGAGACTATCTACAGACTATCTACAGACTATCTACAGACTATCTACAGACTATATAGAGACTATCTACAGACTATCTACAGACTATCTACAGACTATCTACAGACTATATAGAGACTATCTACAGACTATATAGAGACTATCTACAGACTATATAGAGACTATCTACAGACTATCTAGAGACTATCTACAGACTATATAGAGACTATCTACAGACTATCTAGAGACTATCTACAGACTATCTACAGACTATATAGAGACTATCTACAGACTATATAGAGACTATCTACAGACTATCTACAGACTATCTACAGAATATCTACAGACTATCTACAGACTGTCTAAAGACTATCTACAGACTATATAGAGACTATCTACAGACTATATAGAGACTATCTACAGACTATATAGAGACTATCTACAGACTATATAGAGATTATCTACAGACTATCTACACACTATATAGAGACTATCTACAGACTATCTACAGACTATCTCCAGACTATATAGAGACTATCTACAGACTATCTACAGACTATCTACAGAATATCTACAGACTATATAGAGACTATCTACAGACTATATAGAGACTATCTACAGACTATCTACAGACTATCTGCAGACTATATAGAGACTATCTACAGACTATATAGAGATTATCTACAGACTATCTACACACTATATAGAGACTATCTACAGACTATCTACAGACTATCTGCAGACTATATAGAGACTATCTACAGACTATCTACAGACTATCTACAGACTATCTACAGACTATATAGAGACTATCTACAGACTATATAGAGACTATCTACAGACTATATAGAGACTATCTACAGACTATCTACAGACTATATAGAGACTATCTACAGACTATATAGAGACTATCTACAGACTATCTACAGACTATCTGCAGACTATATAGAGACTATCTACAGACTATCTACAGACTATCTACAGACTATCTACAGACTATATAGAGACTATCTACAGACTATATAGAGACTATCTACAGACTATCTGCAGACTATCTGCAGACTATCTAAAGACTGTCTACAGACTGTCTACAGACTATATAGAGACTATCTACAGACTATCTACAGACTATATAGAGACTATCTACAGACTATATAGAGACTATCTACAGTCTATATAGAGGCTATCTACAGACTATATAGAGACTATCTATAGACTATATAGAGACTATCTACAGACTGTCTAAAGACTATCTACAGACTATCTACATACTGTCTAAAGACTATCTACAGACTGTCAACAGACTGTCTACAGACTGTCTAAAGACTATCTAAAGACTATCTAAAGACTATCTACAGACTATATAGAGACTATCTACAGACTATCTACAGACTATCTACAGACTATATAGAGACTATCTACAGACTATCTACAGACTATCTAAAGACTATCTACAGACTATCTACAGACTATCTACAGACTATATAGAGACTATCTACAGACTATATAGATACTATCTACAGACTATCTGCAGACTATCTGCAGACTATCTAAAGACTGTCTACAGACTGTCTACAGCCTATATAGAGACTATCTACAGACTATCTACAGACTATCTGCAGACTATATAGAGACTATCTACAGACTATATAGAGATTATCTACAGACTATCTACACACTATATAGAGACTATCTACAGACTATCTACAGACTATCTCCAGACTATATAGAGACTATCTACAGACTATCTACAGACTATCTACAGAATATCTACAGACTATATAGAGACTATCTACAGACTATATAGAGACTATCTACAGACTATATAGAGACTATCTACAGACTATATAGAGACTATCTACAGTCTATATAGAGATTATCTACAGACTATATAGAGATTATCTACAGACTATATAGAGACTATCTACAGACTATCTACAGACTATCTACAGACTATCTGCAGACTATCTGCAGACTATATAGAGACTATCTACAGACTATCTACAGACTATCTACAGACTATCTACAGACTATCTACAGACTATCTACAGACTATCTACAGACTATCTACAGACTATCTACAGACAATATAGAGACTATCTACAGACTATATAGAGACTATCTACAGACTATATAGAGATTATCTACAGACTATATAGAGATTATCTACAGACTATATAGAGACTATCTACAGACTATCTACAGACTATCTGCAGACTATATAGAGACTATCTACAGACTATCTACAGACTATCTACAGACTATCTACAGACTATATAGAGACTATCTACAGACTATATAGAGACTATCTACAGACTATCTGCAGACTATCTGCAGACTATCTAAAGACTGTCTACAGACTGTCTACAGACTATATAGAGACTATCTACAGACTATCTACAGACTATATAGAGACTATCTACAGACTATATAGAGACTATCTACAGTCTATATAGAGGCTATCTACAGACTATATAGAGACTATCTATAGACTATATAGAGACTATCTACAGACTGTCTAAAGACTATCTACAGACTATCTACATACTGTCTAAAGACTATCTACAGACTGTCAACAGACTGTCTACAGACTGTCTAAAGACTATCTAAAGACTATCTACAGACAATAAAGAGACTATCTACAGACTATCTACAGACTATCTACAGACTATCTACAGACTATATAGAGACTATCTACAGACTATCTACAGACTATCTAAAGACTATCTACAGACTATCTACAGACTATCTACAGACTATATAGAGACTATCTACAGACTATATAGATACTATCTACAGACTATCTGCAGACTATCTGCAGACTATCTAAAGACTGTCTACAGACTGTCTACAGCCTATATAGAGACTATCTACAGACTATCTACAGACTATCTGCAGACTATATAGAGACTATCTACAGACTATATAGAGATTATCTACAGACTATCTACACACTATATAGAGACTATCTACAGACTATCTACAGACTATCTGCAGACTATATAGAGACTATCTACAGACTATCTACAGACTATCTACAGACTATATAGAGACTATCTACAGACTATATAGAGACTATCTACAGACTATATAGAGACTATCTACAGACTATATAGAGACTATCTACAGACTATCTACAGACTATCTACAGACTATCTACAGACTATCTACAGACTATCTACAGACTATCTACAGACTATATAGAGACTATCTACAGACTATATAGAGACTATCTACAGACTATAAAGAGACTATCTACAGACTATCTACAGACTATCTACAGACTATATAGAGACTATCTACAGACTATATAGAGACTATCTACAGACTATCTACAGACTATCTACAGACTATCTACAGACTATCTACAGACTATATAGAGACTATCTACAGACTATATAGAGACTATCTAAAGACTGTCTAAAGACTATCTAAAGAATATCTACAGACTATCTACAGACTGTCTAAAGACTATCTACAGACTATATAGAGATTATCTACAGACTATATAGAGATTATCTACAGACTATATAGAGACTATCTACAGACTATCTACAGACTATCTGCAGACTATATAGAGACTATCTACAGACTATATAGAGATTATCTACAGACTATCTACACACTATATAGAGACTATCTACAGACTATCTACAGACTATCTGCAGACTATATAGAGACTATCTACAGACTATCTACAGACTATCTACAGAATATCTACAGACTATATAGAGACTATCTACAGACTATATAGAGACTATCTACAGACTATATAGAGACTATCTACAGACTATATAGAGACTATCTACAGTCTATATAGAGATTATCTACAGACTATATAGAGATTATCTACAGACTATATAGAGACTATCTACAGACTATCTACAGACTATCTGCAGACTATCTGCAGACTATATAGAGACTATCTACAGACTATCTACAGACAATATAGAGACTATCTACAGACTATATAGAGACTATCTACAGACTATATAGAGATTATCTACAGACTATATAGAGATTATCTACAGACTATATAGAGACTATCTACAGACTATCTACAGACTATCTACAGACTATCTGCAGACTATATAGAGACTATCTACAGACTATATAGAGATTCTCTAAAGACTATCTACAGACTATCTACAGACTATCTGCAGACTATCTGCAGACTATCTACAGACTATCTACAGACTATCTACAGACTATCTACAGACTATCTACAGACTATATAGAGACTATCTACAGACTATATAGAGACTATCTACAGACTA
This sequence comes from Salmo salar, assembly GCF_965601325.2. NCBI lineage: Eukaryota > Metazoa > Chordata > Actinopteri > Salmoniformes > Salmonidae > Salmo > Salmo salar. The sequence goes on along the minus strand of NC_138297.1, from coordinate 12,035,864 downwards.
TCTGCAGACTATCTGCAGACTATCTAAAGACTGTCTACAGACTATCTGCAGACTATCTGCAGACTATATAGAGACTATCTACAGACTATCTACAGACTATCTACAGACTATCTACAGACTATCTACAGACAATATAGAGACTATCTACAGACTATATAGAGACTATCTACAGACTATATAGAGATTATCTACAGACTATATAGAGATTATCTACAGACTATATAGAGACTATCTACAGACTATCTACAGACTATCTACAGACTATCTGCAGACTATATAGAGACTATCTACAGACTATATAGAGATTATCTAAAGACTATATAGAGACTATCTACAGACTATCTACAGACTATCTGCAGACTATATAGAGACTATCTACAGACTATATAGAGATTATCTAAAGACTATATAGAGACTATCTACAGACTATCTACAGACTATCTGCAGACTATATAGAGACTATCTACAGACTATCTACAGACTATCTACAGACTATATAGAGACTATCTACAGACTATATAGAGACTATCTACAGACTATCTGCAGACTATCTGCAGACTATCTAAAGACTGTCTACAGACTGTCTACAGACTATATAGAGACTATCTACAGACTATCTACAGACTATCTACAGACTATATAGAGACTATCTACAGACTATATAGAGACTATCTACAGTCTATATAGAGGCTATCTACAGACTATATAGAGACTATCTACAGACTATATAGAGACTATCTACAGACTATATAGAGACTATCTACAGACTGTCTAAAGACTATCTACAGACTATCTACATACTGTCTAAAGACTATCTACAGACTGTCTACAGACTGTCTACAGACTGTCTAAAGACTATCTAAAGACTATCTAAAGACAATAAAGAGACTATCTACAGACTATCTACAGACTATCTACAGACTATCTACAGACTATCTACAGACTATATAGAGACTATCTACAGACTATCTACAGACTATCTAAAGACTATCTACAGACTATCTACAGACTATCTACAGACTATATAGAGACTATCTACAGACTATATCGAGACTATCTACAGACTATATAGAGACTATCTACAGACTGTCTAAAGACTATATAAAGAATATCTACAGACTATCTACAGACTGTCTAAAGACTATCTACAGACTATATAGAGACTATCTACAGACTATATAGAGACTATCTACAGACTATATAGAGACTATCTACAGACTATCTACCGACTATCTACAGACTATATAGAGACTATCTACAGACTATCTGCAGACTATCTGCAGACTATATAGAGACTATCTACAGACTATCTACAGACTATCTACAGACTATATAGAGACTATCTACAGACTATATAGAGACTATCTAGAGACTATATAGAGACTATCTATAGACTATATAGAGACTATCTACAGACTATCTACAGACTATATAGAGACTATCTACAGACTATCTACAGACTATCTACAGACTATCTGCAGACTATATAGAGACTATCTACAGACTATCTACAGACTATCTACAGACTATCTACAGACTATATAGAGACTATCTACAGACTATATAGAGACTATCTACAGACTATATAGAGACTATCTACAGACTATCTACAGACTATCTACAGACTATATAGAGACTATCTACAGACTATATAGAGACTATCTACAGACTATCTACAGACTATATAGAGACTATCTACAGACTATATAGAGACTATCTACAGACTGTCTAAAGACTATCTGCAGACTATATAGAGACTATCTACAGACTATCTACCGACTATCTACAGACTATATAGAGACTATCTACAGACTATCTGCAGACTATCTACAGACTATCTGCAGACTATCTGCAGACTATCTAAAGACTGTCTACAGACTGTCTACAGACTATATAGAGACTATCTACAGACTATCTACAGACTATCTACAGACTATATAGAGACTATCTATAGACTATATAGAGACTATCTACAGACTATCTACAGACTATATAGAGATTATCTACAGACTATATAGAGATTATCTACAGACTATATAGAGACTATCTACAGACTATCTACAGACTATCTACAGACTATCTGCAGACTATATAGAGACTATCTACAGACTATCTACAGACTATATAGAGACTATCTACAGACTATATAGAGACTATCTACAGTCTATATAGAGGCTATCTACAGACTATATAGAGACTATCTACAGACTATATAGAGACTATCTACAGACTATATAGAGACTATCTACAGACTGTCTAAAGACTATCTACAGACTATCTACATACTGTCTAAAGACTATCTACAGACTGTCTACAGACTGTCTACAGACTGTCTAAAGACTATCTAAAGACTATCTAAAGACAATAAAGAGACTATCTACAGACTATCTACAGACTATCTACAGACTATCTACAGACTATATAGAGACTATCTACAGACTATCTACAGACTATCTAAAGACTATCTACAGACTATCTACAGACTATCTACAGACTATATAGAGACTATCTACAGACTATATAGAGACTATCTACAGACTATCTGCAGACTATCTGCAGCCTATCTAAAGACTGTCTACAGACTGTCTACAGCCTATATAGAGACTATCTACAGACTATCTACAGACTATCTACAGACTATATAGAGACTATCTACAGACAATATAGAGACTATCTACAGACTATATAGAGACTATCTACAGACTATATAGAGGCTATCTACAGACTATATAGAGAATATCTACAGACTATATCGAGACTATCTACAGACTATATAGAGACTATCTACAGACTGTCTAAAGACTATATAAAGAATATCTACAGACTATCTACAGACTGTCTAAAGACTATCTACAGACTATATAGAGATTATCTACAGACTATATAGAGATTATCTACAGACTATATAGAGACTATCTACAGACTATCTACAGACTATCTGCAGACTATATAGAGATTATCTACAGACTATCTACACACTATATAGAGACTATCTACAGACTATATAGAGACTATCTACAGACTATATAGAGACTATCTAGAGACTATATAGAGACTATCTATAGACTATATAGAGACTATCTACAGACTATCTACAGACTATATAGAGACTATCTACAGACTATCTACAGACTATCTACAGACTATCTGCAGACTATATAGAGACTATCTACAGACTATCTACAGACTATCTACAGACTATCTACAGACTATATAGAGACTATCTACAGACTATATAGAGACTATCTACAGACTATATAGAGACTATCTACAGACTATCTACAGACTATCTACAGACTATATAGAGACTATCTACAGACTATATAGAGACTATCTACAGACTATCTACAGACTATATAGAGACTATCTACAGACTATATAGAGACTATCTACAGACTGTCTAAAGACTATCTGCAGACTATATAGAGACTATCTACAGACTATCTACCGACTATCTACAGACTATATAGAGACTATCTACAGACTATCTGCAGACTATCTACAGACTATCTGCAGACTATCTGCAGACTATCTAAAGACTGTCTACAGACTGTCTACAGACTATATAGAGACTATCTACAGACTATCTACAGACTATCTACAGACTATATAGAGACTATCTATAGACTATATAGAGACTATCTACAGACTATCTACAGACTATATAGAGATTATCTACAGACTATATAGAGATTATCTACAGACTATATAGAGACTATCTACAGACTATCTACAGACTATCTACAGACTATCTGCAGACTATATAGAGACTATCTACAGACTATCTACAGACTATATAGAGACTATCTACAGACTATATAGAGACTATCTACAGTCTATATAGAGGCTATCTACAGACTATATAGAGACTATCTACAGACTATATAGAGACTATCTACAGACTATATAGAGACTATCTACAGACTGTCTAAAGACTATCTACAGACTATCTACATACTGTCTAAAGACTATCTACAGACTGTCTACAGACTGTCTACAGACTGTCTAAAGACTATCTAAAGACTATCTAAAGACAATAAAGAGACTATCTACAGACTATCTACAGACTATCTACAGACTATCTACAGACTATATAGAGACTATCTACAGACTATCTACAGACTATCTAAAGACTATCTACAGACTATCTACAGACTATCTACAGACTATATAGAGACTATCTACAGACTATATAGAGACTATCTACAGACTATCTGCAGACTATCTGCAGCCTATCTAAAGACTGTCTACAGACTGTCTACAGCCTATATAGAGACTATCTACAGACTATCTACAGACTATCTACAGACTATATAGAGACTATCTACAGACAATATAGAGACTATCTACAGACTATATAGAGACTATCTACAGACTATATAGAGGCTATCTACAGACTATATAGAGAATATCTACAGACTATATCGAGACTATCTACAGACTATATAGAGACTATCTACAGACTGTCTAAAGACTATATAAAGAATATCTACAGACTATCTACAGACTGTCTAAAGACTATCTACAGACTATATAGAGATTATCTACAGACTATATAGAGATTATCTACAGACTATATAGAGACTATCTACAGACTATCTACAGACTATCTGCAGACTATATAGAGATTATCTACAGACTATCTACACACTATATAGAGACTATCTACAGACTATATAGAGACTATCTACAGACTATATAGAGACTATCTAGAGACTATATAGAGACTATCTATAGACTATATAGAGACTATCTACAGACTATCTACAGACTATATAGAGACTATCTACAGACTATCTACAGACTATCTACAGACTATCTGCAGACTATATAGAGACTATCTACAGACTATCTACAGACTATCTACAGACTATCTACAGACTATATAGAGACTATCTACAGACTATATAGAGACTATCTACAGACTATATAGAGACTATCTACAGACTATCTACAGACTATCTACAGACTATATAGAGACTATCTACAGACTATATAGAGACTATCTACAGACTATCTACAGACTATATAGAGACTATCTACAGACTATATAGAGACTATCTACAGACTGTCTAAAGACTATCTGCAGACTATATAGAGACTATCTACAGACTATCTGCAGACTATCTACAGACTATCTGCAGACTATCTGCAGACTATCTAAAGACTGTCTACAGACTGTCTACAGACTATATAGAGACTATCTACAGACTATCTACAGACTATCTACAGACTATATAGAGACTATCTATAGACTATATAGAGACTATCTACAGACTATCTACAGACTATATAGAGATTATCTACAGACTATATAGAGATTATCTACAGACTATATAGAGACTATCTACAGACTATCTACAGACTATCTACAGACTATCTGCAGACTATATAGAGACTATCTACAGACTATCTACAGACTATATAGAGACTATCTACAGACTATATAGAGACTATCTACAGTCTATATAGAGGCTATCTACAGACTATATAGAGACTATCTACAGACTATATAGAGACTATCTACAGACTATATAGAGACTATCTACAGACTGTCTAAAGACTATTTACAGACTATCTACATACTGTCTAAAGACTATCTACAGACTGTCTACAGACTGTCTACAGACTGTCTAAAGACTATCTAAAGACTATCTAAAGACAATAAAGAGACTATCTACAGACTATCTACAGACTATCTACAGACTATCTACAGACTATATAGAGACTATCTACAGACTATCTACAGACTATCTAAAGACTATCTACAGACTATCTACAGACTATCTACAGACTATATAGAGACTATCTACAGACTATATAGAGACTATCTACAGACTATCTGCAGACTATCTGCAGCCTATCTAAAGACTGTCTACAGACTGTCTACAGCCTATATAGAGACTATCTACAGACTATCTACAGACTATCTACAGACTATATAGAGACTATCTACAGACAATATAGAGACTATCTACAGACTATATAGAGACTATCTACAGACTATATAGAGGCTATCTACAGACTATATAGAGAATATCTACAGACTATATCGAGACTATCTACAGACTATATAGAGACTATCTACAGACTGTCTAAAGACTATATAAAGAATATCTACAGACTATCTACAGACTGTCTAAAGACTATCTACAGACTATATAGAGATTATCTACAGACTATATAGAGATTATCTACAGACTATATAGAGACTATCTACAGACTATCTACAGACTATCTGCAGACTATATAGAGATTATCTACAGACTATCTACACACTATATAGAGACTATCTACAGACTATCTACAGACTATCTGCAGACTATATAGAGACTATCTACAGACTATCTACAGACTATCTACAGACTACATAGAGACTATCTACAGACTATATAGAGACTATCTAGAGACTATATAGAGACTATCTACAGACTATATAGAGACTATCTACAGACTATCTACAGACTATATAGAGACTATCTACAGACTATCTACAGACTATATAGAGACTATCTACAGACTATATAGAGACTATCTACAGACTATATAGAGACTATATAGAGACTATATAGAGACTATATAGAGACTATCTACAGACTATATAGAGACTATCTACAGACTATATAGAGACTATCTACAGACTATATAGAGACTATCTACAGACTATATAGAGACTATCTACAGACTATCTGCAGACTATATAGAGACTATCTACAGACTATCTACAGACTATCTACAGACTATCTACAGACTATATAGAGACTATCTACAGACTATATAGAGACTATCTACAGACTATATAGAGACTATCTACAGACTATCTACAGACTATCTACAGACTATATAGAGACTATCTACAGACTATATAGAGATTATCTACAGACTATCTACAGACTATCTACAGACTATATAGAGACTATCTACAGACTATATAGAGACTATCTACAGACTGTCTAAAGACTATATAAAGAATATCTACAGACTATCTACAGACTGTCTAAAGACTATCTACAGACTATATAGAGATTATCTACAGACTATATAGAGATTATCTACAGACTATATAGAGACTATCTACAGACTATCTACAGACTATCTGCAGACTATATAGAGACTATCTACAGACTATATAGAGACTATCTACAGACTATCTACAGACTATCTACAGACTATCTACAGACTATATAGAGACTATCTACAGACTATATAGAGACTATCTACAGACTATATAGAGACTATCTACAGACTATCTACCGACTATCTACAGACTATATAGAGACTATCTACAGACTATCTGCAGACTATCTACAGACTATCTGCAGACTATCTGCAGACTATCTAAAGACTGTCTACAGACTGTCTACAGACTATATAGAGACTATCTACAGACTATCTACAGACTATATAGAGACTATCTATAGACTATATAGAGACTATCTACAGACTATCTACAGACTATCTACAGACTATATAGAGATTATCTACAGACTATATAGAGATTCTCTACAGACTATATAGAGACTATCTACAGACTATCTACAGACTATCTACAGACTATCTGCAGACTATATAGAGACTATCTACAGACTATCTACAGACTATCTACAGACTATCTACAGACTATCTGCAGACTATCTGCAGACTATCTAAAGACTGTCTACAGACTGTGTACAAACTATATAGAAACTATCTACAGACAATCTACAGACTATCTACAGACTATATAGAGACTATCTACAGACTATATTAGAGACTATCTACAGACTATATAGAGACTATCTACAGACTGTCTAAAGACTATCTACAGACTATCTACATACTGTCTAAAGACTATCTACAGACTGTCTACAGACTGTCTACAGACTGTCTAAAGACTATCTAAAGACTATCTACAGACTATCTACAGACTATAAAGAGACTATCTACAGACTATCTACAGACTATCTACAGACTATATAGAGACTATCTACAGACTATCTACAGACTATCTACAGACTATCAACAGACTATCTACAGACTATATAGAGACTATCTACAGACTATCTACAGAATATTTACAGACTATCTACAGACTATATAGAGACTATCTACAGACTATCTACAGACTATCTACAGACTATCAACAGACTATCTACAGACTATCAACAGACTATCTACAGACTATATAGAGACTATCTACAGACTATCTACAGACTATATACAGACTATCTACAGACTATCTACAGACTATCGACAGACTATATAGAGACTATCTTCAGACTATCTACAGACTATCTACAGACTATATAGAGACTATCTACAGACTATCTACAGACTATCTACAGACTATATAGAGACTATATAGAGACTATCTACAGACTATCTACAGACTATATAGAGACTATCTACAGACTATCTACAGACTATCTAAAGACTGTCTACAGACTGTCTACAGACTATATAGAGACTATCTACAGACTATCTACAGACTATCTACAGACTATATAGAGACTATCTACAGTCTATATAGAGGCTATCTACAGACTATATAGAGACTATCTACAGACTATATAGAGACTATCTACAAACTGTCTAAAGACTATCTAAAGACTATCTACAGACTATCTACAGACTGTCTAAAGACTATCTACAGACTGTCTACAGACTGTCTACAGACTATATAGAGACTATCTACAGACTATCTACAGACTATATAGAGACTATCTACAGACTATATAGAGACTATCTACAGACTATCTGCAGACTATCTGCAGACTATCTAAAGACTGTCTACAGACTGTCTACAGACTATATAGAGACTATCTACAGACTATCTACAGACTATCTACAGACTATATAGAGACTATCTATAGACTATATAGAGACTATCTACAGACTATCTACAGACTATATAGAGATTATCTACAGACTATATAGAGATTATCTACAGACTATATAGAGACTATCTACAGACTATCTACAGACTATCTACAGACTATCTGCAGACTATATAGAGACTATCTACAGACTATCTACAGACTATCTACAGACTATCTACAGACTATATAGAGACTATCTACAGACTATCTACAGACTATCTGCAGACTATCTGCAGACTATCTAAAGACTGTCTACAGACTGTGTACAAACTATATAGAAACTATCTACAGACAATCTACAGACTATCTACAGACTATATAGAGACTATCTACAGACTATATAGAGACTATCTACAGACTATATAGAGACTATCTACAGACTGTCTAAAGACTATCTACAGACTATCTACATACTGTCTAAAGACTATCTACAGACTGTCTACAGACTGTCTACAGACTGTCTAAAGACTATCTAAAGACTATCTACAGACTATCTACAGACTATAAAGAGACTATCTACAGACTATCTACAGACTATCTACAGACTATATAGAGACTATCTACAGACTATATAGAGACTATCTACAGACTATCTGCAGACTATCTGCAGACTATCTAAAGACTGTCTACAGACTGTCTACAGACTATATAGAGACTATCTACAGACTATCTACAGACTATCTACAGACTATATAGAGACTATCTATAGACTATATAGAGACTATCTACAGACTATCTACAGACTATATAGAGATTATCTACAGACTATATAGAGATTATCTACAGACTATATAGAGACTATCTACAGACTATCTACAGACTATCTACAGACTATCTGCAGACTATATAGAGACTATCTACAGACTATCTACAGACTATCTACAGACTATCTACAGACTATATAGAGACTATCTACAGACTATCTACAGACTATCTACAGACTATCTACAGACTATCTACAGACTATCTACAGACTTTCTACAGACTATATAGAGACTATCTACAGACTATCTACAGACTATATAGAGACTATCTACAGACTATATAGAGACTATCTACAGACTATCTGCAGACTATCTGCAGACTATCTAAAGACTGTCTACAGACTGTCTACAGACTATATAGAGACTATCTACAGACTATCTACAGACTATCTACAGACTATATAGAGACTATCTACAGACTATATAGAGACTATCTACAGACTATCTACAGACTATATAGAGATTATCTACAGACTATATAGAGATTATCTACAGACTATATAGAGACTATCTACAGACTATCTACAGACTATCTACAGACTATCTGCAGACTATATAGAGACTATCTACAGACTATCTACAGACTATCTACAGACTATCTACAGACTATATAGAGACTATCTACAGACTATCTACAGACTATCTGCAGACTATCTGCAGACTATCTAAAGACTGTCTACAGACTGTGTACAAACTATATAGAAACTATCTACAGACAATCTACAGACTATCTACAGACTATATAGAGACTATCTACAGACTATATAGAGACTATCTACAGACTATATAGAGACTATCTACAGACTGTCTAAAGACTATCTACAGACTATCTACATACTGTCTAAAGACTATCTACAGACTGTCTACAGACTGTCTACAGACTGTCTAAAGACTATCTAAAGACTATCTACAGACTATCTACAGACTATAAAGAGACTATCTACAGACTATCTACAGACTATCTACAGACTATATAGAGACTATCTACAGACTATCTACAGACTATCTACAGACTATCTACAGACTATCTACAGACTATCTACAGACTATCTACAGACTATCAACAGACTATCTACAGACTATATAGAGACTATCTACAGACTATATACAGACTATCTACAGACTATCTACAGACTATATACAGACTATCTACAGACTATCTACAGACTATCTACAGACTATATAGAGACTATCTACAGACTATCTACAGACTATATAGAGACTATATAGAGACTATCTACAGACTATCTACAGACTATATACAGACTATCTACAGACTATCTAAAGACTGTCTACAGACTGTCTACAGACTGTCTACAGACTATATAGAGACTATCTACAGACTATCTACAGACTATCTAGAGACTATCTACAGACTATATAGAGACTATCTACAGACTATCTACAGACTATATAGAGACTATCTACAGACTATATAGAGATTATCTACATACTATCTACACACTATATATAGCCTATCTACAGACGATACAGAGATTATCTACAGACTATATAGAGACTATCTACAGACTATCTACAGACTATATAGAGACTATCTACAGACTATATAGAGACTATCTACAGACTATATAGAGACTATCTACAGTCTATATAGAGGCTATCTACAGACTATATAGAGACTATCTACAGACTATATAGAGACTATCTACAGACTGTCTAAAGACTATCTAAAGACTATCTACAGACTATCTACAGACTGTCTATAGACTATCTACAGACTGTCTACAGACTGTCTACAGACTATCTAAAGACTGTCTACAGAATATCTACAGACTATATAGAGACTATCTACAGACTATATAGAGACTATCTACAGACTATCTACAGACTATATAGAGATTATCTACAGACTATATAGAGATTATCTACATACTATCTACACACTATATAGAGACTATCTACAGACTATATAGAGATTATCTACAGACTATATAGAGATTATCTACAGACTATATAGAGACTATCTACAGACTATCTACAGACTATCTACAGACTATCTGCAGACTATATAGAGACTATCTACAGACTATATAGAGATTATATACAGACTATATAGAGACTATCTACAGACTATCTACAGACTATCTGCAGACTATATAGAGACTATCTACAGACTATCTAGAGACTATCTACAGACTATCTACAGACTATATAGAGACTATCTACAGACTATCTACAGACTATCTGCAGACTATATAGAGACTATCTACAGACTATCTACAGACTATCTACAGACTATCTACAGACTATATAGAGACTATCTACAGACTATCTACAGACTATCTGCAGACTATCTGCAGACTATCTAAAGACTGTCTACAGACTGTGTACAAACTATATAGAAACTATCTACAGACAATCTACAGACTATCTACAGACTATATAGAGACTATCTACAGACTATATAGAGACTATCTACAGACTATCTACAGACTTTAGAGACTATCTACAGACTATCTACAGACTATCTACAGACTATCTACAGACTGTCTACAGACTGTCTACAGACTGTCTAAAGACTATCTAAAGACTATCTACAGACTATCTACAGACTATAAAGAGACTATCTACAGACTATCTACAGACTATCTACAGACTATATAGAGACTATCTACAGACTATCTACAGAATATTTACAGACTATCTACAGACTATCTACAGACTATCTACAGACTATCTACAGACTATCAACAGACTATCTACAGACTATATAGAGACTATCTACAGACTATATACAGACTATCTACAGACTATCTACAGACTATATACAGACTATCTACAGACTATCTACAGACTATCTACAGACTATATAGAGACTATCTACAGACTATCTACAGACTATATACAGACTATCTACAGCCTATCTAAAGACTGTCTACAGACTGTCTACAGACTGTCTACAGACTATATAGAGACTATCTACAGACTATATAGAGACTATCTACAGACTATCTACAGACTATAAAGAGATTATCTACAGACTATATAGAGATTATCTACATACTATCTACACACTATATATAGCCTATCTACAGACGATATAGAGATTATCTACAGACTATATAGAGACTATCTACAGACTATCTACAGACTATATAGAGACTATCTACAGACTATATAGAGACTATCTACAGACTATATAGAGACTATCTACAGTCTATATAGAGGCTATCTACAGACTATATAGAGACTATCTACAGACTATATAGAGACTATCTACAGACTGTCTAAAGACTATCTAAAGACTATCTACAGACTATCTACAGACTGTCTATAGACTATCTACAGACTGTCTACAGACTGTCTACAGACTATCTAAAGACTGTCTACAGACTGTCTACAGACTATATAGAGACTATCTACAGACTATCTACAGACTATCTACAGACTATATAGAGACTATCTACAGACTATATAGAGACTATCTACAGACTATCTACAGACTATATAGAGATTATCTACAGACTATATAGAGATTATCTACATACTATCTACACACTATATAGAGACTATCTACAGACTATATAGAGATTATCTACAGACTATATAGAGATTATCTACAGACTATATAGAGACTATCTACAGACTATCTACAGACTATCTACAGACTATCTGCAGACTATATAGAGACTATCTACAGACTATATAGAGATTATATACAGACTATATAGAGACTATCTACAGACTATCTACAGACTATCTGCAGACTATATAGAGACTATCTACAGACTATCTACAGACTATCTACAGACTATCTACAGACTATATAGAGACTATCTACAGACTATCTACAGACTATCTACAGACTATATAGAGACTATCTACAGACTATATAGAGACTATCTACAGTCTATATAGAGGCTATCTACAGACTATATAGAGACTATCTACAGACTATATAGAGACTATCTACAGACTATATAGAGACTATCTACAGACTGTCTAAAGACTATCTAAAGACTATCTAAAGACTATCTACAGACTATCTACAGACTGTCTAAAGACTATCTACAGACTGTCTACAGCCTGTCTAAAGACTATCTAAAGACTATCTACAGACTATATAGAGACTATATAGAGACTATCTACAGACTATCTACAGACTATCTACAGACTATCTACAGACTATATAGAGACTATCTACAGACTATATAGAGACTATCTACAGACTATCTACAGACTATCTACAGACTATCAACAGACTATCTACAGACTATATAGAGACTATCTACAGACTATATAGAGACTATCTACAGACTATCTACAGACTATATACAGACTATCTACAGACTATCTACAGACTATCTACAGACTATATAGAGACTATCTACAGACTATCTACAGACTATCTACAGACTCATATAGAGACTATCTACAGACTATCTACAGACTATCTACAGACTATCTACAGACTATCTACAGACTATATAGAGACTATCTACAGACTATCTACAGACTATCTACAGACTATCTACAGACTATCTACAGACTATCTACAGACTATATAGAGACTATCTACAGACTATCTACAGACTATATAGAGACTATCTACAGACTATATAGAGACTATCTACAGACTATCTACAGACTATCTACAGACTATCAACAGACTATCTACAGACTATATAGAGACTATCTACAGACTATATAGAGACTATCTACAGACTATCTACAGACTATCTACAGACTATCTACAGACTATATAGAGACTATCTACAGACTATCTACAGACTATCTACAGACTATATAGAGACTATCTACAGACTATCTACAGACTATCTACAGACTATATAGAGACTATCTACAGACTATCTACAGACTATCTACAGACTATCTACAGACTATCTACAGACTATCTACAGACTATATAGAGACTATCTACAGACTATCTACAGACTATATAGAGACTATCTACAGACTATCTACAGACTATATAGAGACTATCTACAGACTATCTACAGACTATCTACAGACTATATAGAGACTATCTTCAGACTATCTACAGACTATCTACAGACTATATAGAGACTATCTACAGACTATCTAAAGACTGTCTACAGACTGTCTACAGACTATATAGAGACTATCTACAGACTATCTACAGACTATATAGAGATTATCTACAGACTATATAGAGACTATCTACAGACTATCTACAGACTATATAGAGATTATCTACAGACTATATAGAGATTATCTACATACTATCTACACACTATATAGAGACTATCTACAGACTATATAGAGATTATCTACAGACTATATAGAGACTATCTACAGACTATCTACAGACTATATAGAGACTATCTATAGACTATATAGAGACTATCTACAGACTATATAGAGACTATCTACAGTCTATATAGAGGCTATCTACAGACTATATAGAGACTATCTACAGACTATATAGAGACTATCTACAGACTATATAGAGACTATCTACAGACTATCTACAGACTATATAGAGATTATCTACAGACTATATAGAGATTATCTACAGACTATATAGAGACTATCTACAGACTATCTACAGACTATCTACAGACTATCTGCAGACTATATAGAGACTATCTACAGACTATATAGAGACTATCTACAGACTATCTACAGACTATCTGCAGACTATATAGAGACTATCTACAGACTATCTACAGACTATCTACAGACTATATAGAGACTATCTACAGACTATCTACAGACTATATAGAGACTATCTACAGACTATCTACAGACTATCTACAGACTATATAGAGACTATCTTCAGACTATCTACAGACTATCTACAGACTATATAGAGACTATCTACAGACTATCTAAAGACTGTCTACAGACTGTCTACAGACTATATAGAGACTATCTACAGACTATCTACAGACTATATAGAGATTATCTACAGACTATATAGAGACTATCTACAGACTATCTACAGACTATATAGAGATTATCTACAGACTATATAGAGATTATCTACATACTATCTACACACTATATAGAGACTATCTACAGACTATATAGAGATTATCTACAGACTATATAGAGACTATCTACAGACTATCTACAGACTATATAGAGACTATCTATAGACTATATAGAGACTATCTACAGACTATATAGAGACTATCTACAGTCTATATAGAGGCTATCTACAGACTATATAGAGACTATCTACAGACTATATAGAGACTATCTAAAGACTATCTACAGACTATCTACAGACTGTCTAAAGACTATCTACAGACTGTCTACAGACTGTCTACAGACTATCTAAAGACTGTGTACAGACTGTCTACAGACTATATAGAGACTATCTACATACTATCTACAGACTATATAGAGACTATCTACAGACTATATAGAGACTATCTACAGACTATCTACAGACTATATAGAGATTATCTACAGACTATATAGAGATTATCTACAGACTATATAGAGACTATCTACAGACTATCTACAGACTATCTACAGACTATCTGCAGACTATATAGAGACTATCTACAGACTATATAGAGACTATCTACAGACTATCTACAGACTATCTGCAGACTATATAGAGACTATCTACAGACTATCTACAGACTATCTACAGACTATATAGAGACTATCTACAGACTATCTACAGACTATATAGAGACTATCTACAGACTATATAGAGACTATCTACAGTCTATATAGAGGCTATCTACAGACTATATAGAGACTATCTACAGACTATATAGAGACTATCTACAGACTATATAGAGACTATCTACAGACTGTCTAAAGACTATCTAAAGACTGTCTAAAGACTATCTACAGACTATCTACAGACTATCTACAGACTGTCTAAAGACTGTCTACAGCCTGTCTAAAGACTATCTACAGACTATATAGAGACTATCTACAGACTATCTACAGACTATCTACAGACTATCTACAGACTATCTACAGACTATCAACAGACTATCAACAGACTATCTACAGACTATATAGAGACTATCTACAGACTATATAGAGACTATCTACAGACTATCTACAGACTATCTACAGACTATCTACAGACTATCTACAGACTATATAGAGACTATCTACAGACTATCTACAGACTATCTACACACTATATAGAGACTATCTACAGACTATCTACAGACTATCTACAGACTATATAGAGACTATCTACAGACTATCTACAGACTATCTACAGACTATATAGAGACTATCTACAGACTATCTAGAGACTATCTACAGACTATATAGAGACTATCTACAGACTATCTACAGACTATATAGAGACTATCTACAGACTATCTACAGACTATATAGAGACTATCTACAGACTATCTACAGACTATATAGAGACTATCTACAGACTATATAGAGACTATATAGAGACTATCTACAGACTATATAGAGACTATCTACAGACTATATAGAGACTATCTACAGACTATATAGAGACTATCTACAGACTATCTGCAGACTATATAGAGACTATCTACAGACTATCTACAGACTATCTACAGACTATCTACAGACTATATAGAGACTATCTACAGACTATATAGAGACTATCTACAGACTATCTACAGACTATCTACAGACTATATAGAGACTATCTACAGACTATATAGAGACTATCTACAGACTATCTACAGACTATCTACAGACTATATAGAGACTATCTACAGACTATATAGAGACTATCTACAGACTGTCTAAAGACTATATAAAGAATATCTACAGACTATCTACAGACTGTCTAAAGACTATCTACAGACTATATAGAGATTATCTACAGACTATATAGAGACTATCTACAGACTATCTACAGACTATCTACAGACTATCTACAGACTATCTACAGACTATATAGAGACTATCTACAGACTATATAGAGACTATCTACAGACTATCTACCGACTATCTACAGACTATATAGAGACTATCTACAGACTATCTACAGACTATATAGAGACTATCTACAGACTATCTACAGACTATCTACAGACTATATAGAGACTATCTTCAGACTATCTACAGACTATCTACAGACTATATAGAGACTATCTACAGACTATCTAAAGACTGTCTACAGACTGTCTACAGACTATATAGAGACTATCTACAGACTATCTACAGACTATATAGAGATTATCTACAGACTATATAGAGACTATCTACAGACTATCTACAGACTATATAGAGATTATCTACAGACTATATAGAGATTATCTACATACTATCTACACACTATATAGAGACTATCTACAGACTATATAGAGATTATCTACAGACTATATAGAGACTATCTACAGACTATCTACAGACTATATAGAGACTATCTATAGACTATATAGAGACTATCTACAGACTATATAGAGACTATCTACAGTCTATATAGAGGCTATCTACAGACTGTCTAAAGACTATCTACAGACTGTCTACAGACTGTCTACAGACTATCTAAAGACTGTGTACAGACTGTCTACAGACTATATAGAGACTATCTACATACTATCTACAGACTATATAGAGACTATCTACAGACTATATAGAGACTATCTACAGACTATCTACAGACTATATAGAGATTATCTACAGACTATATAGAGATTATCTACAGACTATATAGAGATTATCTACAGACTATCTACAGACTATCTGCAGACTATATAGAGACTATCTACAGACTATCTACAGACTATCTACAGACTATATAGAGACTATCTACAGACTATCTACAGACTACATAGAGACTATCTACAGACTATATAGAGACTATCTACAGTCTATATAGAGGCTATCTACAGACTATATAGAGACTATCTACAGACTATATAGAGACTATCTACAGACTATATAGAGACTATCTACAGACTGTCTAAAGACTATCTAAAGACTGTCTAAAGACTATCTAAAGACTATCTACAGACTATCTACAGACTATCTAAAGACTGTGCTTCAGACTGTCTACAAGACTATATAGCAGACTATCTACATGACTATCTACAGACTATATAGAGACTATCTACAGACTATCTACAGACTATCTACAGACTATCAACAGACTATCTACAGACTATATAGAGACTATCTACAGACTATATAGAGACTATCTACAGACTATCTACAGACTATCTACAGACTATATAGAGACTATCTACAGACTATCTACAGACTATCTACAGACTATATAGAGACTATCTACAGACTATCTACAGACTATCTACAGACTATATAGAGACTATCTACAGACTATCTACAGACTATCTACAGACTATATAGAGACTATCTACAGACTATCTACAGACTATCTACAGACTATATAGAGACTATCTACAGACTATCTACAGACTATATAGAGACTATCTACAGACTATCTACAGACTATATAGAGACTATCTACAGACTATCTACAGACTATCTACAGACTATCTAGAGACTATATAGAGACTATCTACAGACTATATAGAGACTATCTACAGACTATATAGAGACTATCTACAGACTATATAGAGACTATCTACAGACTATCTACAGACTATCTACAGACTATCTACAGACTATCTACAGACTATATAGAGACTATCTACAGACTATCTACAGACTATCTACAGACTATATAGAGACTATCTACAGACTATCTACAGACTATCTACAGACTATATAGAGACTATCTACAGACTATCTACAGACTATCTACAGACTATATAGAGACTATCTACAGACTATCTACAGACTATCTACAGACTATATAGAGACTATCTACAGACTATCTACAGACTATATAGAGACTATCTACAGACTATCTACAGACTATATAGAGACTATCTACAGACTATCTACAGACTATATAGAGACTATCTACAGACTATATAGAGACTATCTAGAGACTATCTACAGACTATATAGAGACTATCTACAGACTATATAGAGACTATCTACAGACTATATAGAGACTATCTACAGACTATCTGCAGACTATCTACAGACTATCTACAGACTATCTACAGACTATCTACAGACTATCTACAGACTATCTACAGACTATCTACAGACTATCTAGAGACTATCTACAGACTATATAGAGACTATCTACAGACTATCTACAGACTATCTACAGACTATATAGAGACTATCTACAGACTATATAGAGATTATCTACAGACTATCTACAGACTATCTACAGACTATATAGAGACTATCTACAGACTATATAGAGACTATCTACAGACTGTCTAAAGACGATATAAAGAATATCTACAGACTATCTACAGACTGTCTAAAGACTATCTACAGACTATATAGAGATTATCTACAGACTATATAGAGATTATCTACAGACTATATAGAGACTATCTACAGACTATCTACAGACTATCTGCAGACTATATAGAGACTATCTACAGACTATATAGAGACTATCTACAGACTATCTACAGACTATCTACAGACTATCTACAGACTATCTACAGACTATATAGAGACTATCTACAGACTATATAGAGACTATCTACAGACTATCTACCGACTATCTACAGACTATATAGAGACTATCTACAGACTATCTACAGACTATATAGAGACTATCTACAGACTATCTACAGACTATCACGCTAGAGACTATCTTCAGACTATCTACAGACTATCTACAGACTATATAGAGACTATCTACAGACTATCTAAAGACTGTCTACAGACTGTCTACAGACTATATAGAGACTATCTACAGACTATCTACAGACTATATAGAGATTATCTACAGACTATATAGAGACTATCTACAGACTATCTACAGACTATATAGAGATTATCTACAGACTATATAGAGATTATCTACATACTATCTACACACTATATAGAGACTATCTACAGACTATATAGAGATTATCTACAGACTATATAGAGACTATCTACAGACTATCTACAGACTATATAGAGACTATCTATAGACTATATAGAGACTATCTACAGACTATATAGAGACTATCTACAGTCTATATAGAGGCTATCTACAGACTGTCTAAAGACTATCTACAGACTGTCTACAGACTGTCTACAGACTATCTAAAGACTGTGTACAGACTGTCTACAGACTATATAGAGACTATCTACATACTATCTACAGACTATATAGAGACTATCTACAGACTATATAGAGACTATCTACAGACTATCTACAGACTATATAGAGATTATCTACAGACTATATAGAGATTATCTACATACTATCTACACACTATATAGAGACTATCTACAGACTATATAGAGATTATCTACAGACTATCTACAGACTATCTGCAGACTATATAGAGACTATCTACAGACTATCTACAGACTATCTACAGACTATATAGAGACTATCTACAGACTATCTACAGACTACATAGAGACTATCTACAGACTATATAGAGACTATCTACAGTCTATATAGAGGCTATCTACAGACTATATAGAGACTATCTACAGACTATATAGAGACTATCTACAGACTATATAGAGACTATCTACAGACTGTCTAAAGACTATCTAAAGACTGTCTAAAGACTATCTAAAGACTATCTACAGACTATCTACAGACTGTCTAAAGACTGTCTACAGCCTGTCTAAAGACTATCTACAGACTATATAGAGACTATATAGAGACTATCTACAGACTATCTACAGACTATCTACAGACTATCTACAGACTATATAGAGACTATCTACAGACTATCTACAGACTATCTACAGACTATCATACAGACTATCTACAGACTATATAGAGACTATCTACAGACTATATAGAGACTATCTACAGACTATCTACAGACTATCTACAGACTATATAGAGACTATCTACAGACTATCTACAGACTATCTACAGACTATATAGAGACTATCTACAGACTATCTACAGACTATCTACAGACTATATAGAGACTATCTACAGACTATCTACAGACTATCTACAGACTATATAGAGACTATCTACAGACTATCTACAGACTATCTACAGACTATATAGAGACTATCTACAGACTATCTACAGACTATATAGAGACTATCTACAGACTATCTACAGACTATATAGAGACTATCTACAGACTATCTACAGACTATCTACAGACTATATAGAGACTATATAGAGACTATCTACAGACTATATAGAGACTATCTACAGACTATATAGAGACTATCTACAGACTATATAGAGACTATCTACAGACTATCTACAGACTATCTACAGACTATCTACAGACTATCTACAGACTATATAGAGACTATCTACAGACTATCTACAGACTATCTACAGACTATATAGAGACTATCTACAGACTATCTACAGACTATCTACAGACTATATAGAGACTATCTACAGACTATCTACAGACTATCTACAGACTATATAGAGACTATCTACAGACTATCTACAGACTATCTACAGACTATATAGAGACTATCTACAGACTATCTACAGACTATATAGAGACTATCTACAGACTATCTACAGACTATATAGAGACTATCTACAGACTATCTACAGACTATATAGAGACTATCTACAGACTATATAGAGACTATATAGAGACTATCTACAGACTATATAGAGACTATCTACAGACTATATAGAGACTATCTACAGACTATATAGAGACTATCTACAGACTATATAGAGACTATCTACAGACTATCTGCAGACTATATAGAGACTATCTACAGACTATCTACAGACTATCTACAGACTATCTACAGACTATATAGAGACTATCTACAGACTATATAGAGACTATCTACAGACTATCTACAGACTATCTACAGACTATATAGAGACTATCTACAGACTATATAGAGATTATCTACAGACTATCTACAGACTATCTACAGACTATATAGAGACTATCTACAGACTATATAGAGACTATCTACAGACTGTCTAAAGACTATATAAAGAATATCTACAGACTATCTACAGACTGTCTAAAGACTATCTACAGACTATATAGAGATTATCTACAGACTATATAGAGATTATCTACAGACTATATAGAGACTATCTACAGACTATCTACAGACTATCTGCAGACTATATAGAGACTATCTACAGACTATATAGAGACTATCTACAGACTATCTACAGACTATCTACAGACTATCTACAGACTATCTACAGACTATATAGAGACTATCTACAGACTATATAGAGACTATCTACAGACTATCTACCGACTATCTACAGACTATATAGAGACTATCTACAGACTATCTACAGACTATATAGAGACTATCTACAGACTATCTACAGACTATATAGAGACTATCTTCAGACTATCTACAGACTATCTACAGACTATATAGAGACTATCTACAGACTATCTAAAGACTGTCTACAGACTGTCTACAGACTATATAGAGACTATCTACAGACTATCTACAGACTATATAGAGATTATCTACAGACTATATAGAGACTATCTACAGACTATCTACAGACTATATAGAGATTATCTACAGACTATATAGAGATTATCTACATACTATCTACACACTATATAGAGACTATCTACAGACTATATAGAGATTATCTACAGACTATATAGAGACTATCTACAGACTATCTACAGACTATATAGAGACTATCTATAGACTATATAGAGACTATCTACAGACTATATAGAGACTATCTACAGTCTATATAGAGGCTATCTACAGACTGTCTAAAGACTATCTACAGACTGTCTACAGACTGTCTACAGACTATCTAAAGACTGTGTACAGACTGTCTACAGACTATATAGAGACTATCTACATACTATCTACAGACTATATAGAGACTATCTACAGACTATATAGAGACTATCTACAGACTATCTACAGACTATATAGAGATTATCTACAGACTATATAGAGATTATCTACATACTATCTACACACTATATAGAGACTATCTACAGACTATATAGAGATTATCTACAGACTATCTACAGACTATCTGCAGACTATATAGAGACTATCTACAGACTATCTACAGACTATCTACAGACTATATAGAGACTATCTACAGACTATCTACAGACTACATAGAGACTATCTACAGACTATATAGAGACTATCTACAGTCTATATAGAGGCTATCTACAGACTATATAGAGACTATCTACAGACTATATAGAGACTATCTACAGACTATATAGAGACTATCTACAGACTGTCTAAAGACTATCTAAAGACTGTCTAAAGACTATCTAAAGACTATCTACAGACTATCTACAGACTGTCTAAAGACTGTCTACAGCCTGTCTAAAGACTATCTACAGACTATATAGAGACTATATAGAGACTATCTACAGACTATCTACAGACTATCTACAGACTATCTACAGACTATATAGAGACTATCTACAGACTATCTACAGACTATCTACAGACTATCTACAGACTATCTACAGACTATATAGAGACTATCTACAGACTATATAGAGACTATCTACAGACTATCTACAGACTATCTACAGACTATATAGAGACTATCTACAGACTATCTACAGACTATCTACAGACTATATAGAGACTATCTACAGACTATCTACAGACTATCTACAGACTATATAGAGACTATCTACAGACTATCTACAGACTATCTACAGACTATATAGAGACTATCTACAGACTATCTACAGACTATCTACAGACTATATAGAGACTATCTACAGACTATCTACAGACTATATAGAGACTATCTACAGACTATCTACAGACTATATAGAGACTATCTACAGACTATCTACAGACTATCTACAGACTATATAGAGACTATATAGAGACTATCTACAGACTATATAGAGACTATCTACAGACTATATAGAGACTATCTACAGACTATATAGAGACTATCTACAGACTATATAGAGACTATCTACAGACTATCTGCAGACTATATAGAGACTATCTACAGACTATCTACAGACTATCTACAGACTATCTACAGACTATATAGAGACTATCTACAGACTATATAGAGACTATCTACAGACTATATAGAGACTATCTACAGACTATCTACAGACTATCTACAGACTATATAGAGACTATCTACAGACTATATAGAGATTATCTACAGACTATCTACAGACTATCTACAGACTATCTACAGACTATCTGCAGACTATATAGAGACTATCTACAGACTATATAGAGACTATCTACAGACTATCTACAGACTATCTACAGACTATCTACAGACTATCTACAGACTATATAGAGACTATCTACAGACTATATAGAGACTATCTACAGACTATATAGAGACTATCTACAGACTATCTACCGACTATCTACAGACTATATAGAGACTATCTACAGACTATCTGCAGACTATCTACAGACTATCTGCAGACTATCTGCAGACTATCTAAAGACTGTCTACAGACTGTCTACAGACTATATAGAGACTATCTACAGACTATCTACAGACTATCTACAGACTATATAGAGACTATCTATAGACTATATAGAGACTATCTACAGACTATCTACAGACTATATAGAGATTATCTACAGACTATATAGAGATTCTCTACAGACTATATAGAGACTATCTACAGACTATCTACAGACTATCTACAGACTATCTGCAGACTATATAGAGACTATCTACAGACTATCTACAGACTATCTACAGACTATCTACAGACTATCTGCAGACTATCTGAGACTATCTAAGACTGTCTACAGTCTATATAGAGACATCTACAGACTATCTACAGACTATATAGAGACTATCTAAGACTATATAGAGACTATCTACAGACTATCTACAGACTATATAGCTACAGACTATCTCTAGCAGACTATCTACAGACTATCTACAGACTGTCTACAGACTATCTAGAGACTATCTACAGACTATCTACAAGACTGTCTACAGACTGTCTACAGACTATATAGAGACTATCTACAGACTATCTACAGACTATATAGAGACTATCTACAGACTATATAGAGACTATCTACAGACTATCTACAGACTATATAGAGATTATCTACAGACTATATAGAGATTATCTACATACTATCTACACACTATATAGAGACTATCTACAGACTATATAGAGATTATCTACAGACTATATAGAGACTATCTACAGACTATCTACAGACTATATAGAGACTATCTATAGACTATATAGAGACTATCTACAGACTATATAGAGACTATCTACAGTCTATATAGAGGCTATCTACAGTCTATATAGAGGCTGTCTACAGACTGTCTACAGACTATCTAAAGACTGTGTACAGACTGTCTACAGACTATATAGAGACTATCTACATACTATCTACAGACTATATAGAGACTATCTACAGACTATATAGAGACTATCTACAGACTATCTACAGACTATATAGAGATTATCTACAGACTATATAGAGATTATCTACAGACTATATAGAGACTATCTACAGACTATCTACAGACTATCTACAGACTATCTGCAGACTATATAGAGACTATCTACAGACTATATAGAGACTATCTACAGACTATCTACAGACTATCTGCAGACTATATAGAGACTATCTACAGACTATCTACAGACTATCTACAGACTATATAGAGACTATCTACAGACTATCTACAGACTATATAGAGACTATCTACAGACTATATAGAGACTATCTACAGTCTATATAGAGGCTATCTACAGACTATATAGAGACTATCTACAGACTATATAGAGACTATCTACAGACTATATAGAGACTATCTACAGACTGTCTAAAGACTATCTAAAGACTGTCTAAAGACTATCTAAAGACTATCTACAGACTATCTACAGACTGTCTAAAGACTGTCTACAGCCTGTCTAAAGACTATCTACAGACTATATAGAGACTATATAGAGACTATCTACAGACTATCTACAGACTATCTACAGACTATATAGAGACTATCTACAGACTATCTACAGACTATCTACAGACTATCTACAGACTATCTACAGACTATCAACAGACTATCTACAGACTATATAGAGACTATCTACAGACTATATAGAGACTATCTACAGACTATCTACAGACTATCTACAGACTATCTACAGACTATCTACAGACTATATAGAGACTATCTACAGACTATCTACAGACTATCTACAGACTATATAGAGACTATCTACAGACTATCTACAGACTATCTACAGACTATATAGAGACTATCTACAGACTATCTACAGACTATCTACAGACTATATAGAGACTATCTACAGACTATCTACAGACTATCTACAGACTATATAGAGACTATCTACAGACTATCTACAGACTATATAGAGACTATCTACAGACTATCTACAGACTATATAGAGACTATCTACAGACTATCTACAGACTATATAGAGACTATCTACAGACTATATAGAGACTATATAGAGACTATCTACAGACTATATAGAGACTATCTACAGACTATATAGAGACTATCTACAGACTATATAGAGACTATCTACAGACTATCTGCAGACTATATAGAGACTATCTACAGACTATCTACAGACTATCTACAGACTATCTACAGACTATATAGAGACTATCTACAGACTATATAGAGACTATCTACAGACTATCTACAGACTATCTACAGACTATATAGAGACTATCTACAGACTATATAGAGATTATCTACAGACTATCTACAGACTATCTACAGACTATATAGAGACTATCTACAGACTATATAGAGACTATCTACAGACTGTCTAAAGACTATATAAAGAATATCTACAGACTATCTACAGACTGTCTAAAGACTATCTACAGACTATATAGAGATTATCTACAGACTATATAGAGATTATCTACAGACTATATAGAGACTATCTACAGACTATCTACAGACTATCTGCAGACTATATAGAGACTATCTACAGACTATATAGAGACTATCTACAGACTATCTACAGACTATCTACAGACTATCTACAGACTATCTACAGACTATATAGAGACTATCTACAGACTATATAGAGACTATCTACAGACTATCTACCGACTATCTACAGACTATATAGAGACTATCTACAGACTATCTACAGACTATATAGAGACTATCTACAGACTATCTACAGACTATCTACAGACTATATAGAGACTATCTTCAGACTATCTACAGACTATCTACAGACTATATAGAGACTATCTACAGACTATCTAAAGACTGTCTACAGACTGTCTACAGACTATATAGAGACTATCTACAGACTATCTACAGACTATATAGAGATTATCTACAGACTATATAGAGACTATCTACAGACTATCTACAGACTATATAGAGATTATCTACAGACTATATAGAGATTATCTACATACTATCTACACACTATATAGAGACTATCTACAGACTATATAGAGATTATCTACAGACTATATAGAGACTATCTACAGACTATCTACAGACTATATAGAGACTATCTATAGACTATATAGAGACTATCTACAGACTATATAGAGACTATCTACAGTCTATATAGAGGCTATCTACAGACTGTCTAAAGACTATCTACAGACTGTCTACAGACTGTCTACAGACTATCTAAAGACTGTGTACAGACTGTCTACAGACTATATAGAGACTATCTACATACTATCTACAGACTATATAGAGACTATCTACAGACTATATAGAGACTATCTACAGACTATCTACAGACTATATAGAGATTATCTACAGACTATATAGAGATTATCTACATACTATCTACACACTATATAGAGACTATCTACAGACTATATAGAGATTATCTACAGACTATCTACAGACTATCTGCAGACTATATAGAGACTATCTACAGACTATCTACAGACTATCTACAGACTATATAGAGACTATCTACAGACTATCTACAGACTACATAGAGACTATCTACAGACTATATAGAGACTATCTACAGTCTATATAGAGGCTATCTACAGACTATATAGAGACTATCTACAGACTATATAGAGACTATCTACAGACTATATAGAGACTATCTACAGACTGTCTAAAGACTATCTAAAGACTGTCTAAAGACTATCTAAAGACTATCTACAGACTATCTACAGACTGTCTAAAGACTGTCTACAGCCTGTCTAAAGACTATCTACAGACTATATAGAGACTATATAGAGACTATCTACAGACTATCTACAGACTATCTACAGACTATCTACAGACTATATAGAGACTATCTACAGACTATCTACAGACTATCTACAGACTATCAACAGACTATCTACAGACTATATAGAGACTATCTACAGACTATATAGAGACTATCTACAGACTATCTACAGACTATCTACAGACTATATAGAGACTATCTACAGACTATCTACAGACTATCTACAGACTATATAGAGACTATCTACAGACTATCTAAAGACTATCTACAGACTATATAGAGACTATCTACAGACTATCTACAGACTATCTACAGACTATATAGAGACTATCTACAGACTATCTACAGACTATCTACAGACTATATAGAGACTATCTACAGACTATCTACAGACTATATAGAGACTATCTACAGACTATCTACAGACTATATAGAGACTATCTACAGACTATCTACAGACTATCTACAGACTATATAGAGACTATATAGAGACTATCTACAGACTATATAGAGACTATCTACAGACTATATAGAGACTATCTACAGACTATATAGAGACTATCTACAGACTATCTACAGACTATCTACAGACTATCTACAGACTATCTACAGACTATATAGAGACTATCTACAGACTATCTACAGACTATCTACAGACTATATAGAGACTATCTACAGACTATCTACAGACTATCTACAGACTATATAGAGACTATCTACAGACTATCTACAGACTATCTACAGACTATATAGAGACTATCTACAGACTATCTACAGACTATCTACAGACTATATAGAGACTATCTACAGACTATCTACAGACTATATAGAGACTATCTACAGACTATCTACAGACTATATAGAGACTATCTACAGACTATCTACAGACTATATAGAGACTATCTACAGACTATATAGAGACTATATAGAGACTATCTACAGACTATATAGAGACTATCTACAGACTATATAGAGACTATCTACAGACTATATAGAGACTATCTACAGACTATATAGAGACTATCTACAGACTATCTGCAGACTATATAGAGACTATCTACAGACTATCTACAGACTATCTACAGACTATCTACAGACTATATAGAGACTATCTACAGACTATATAGAGACTATCTACAGACTATCTACAGACTATCTACAGACTATATAGAGACTATCTACAGACTATATAGAGATTATCTACATACTATCTACAGACTATCTACAGACTATATAGAGACTATCTACAGACTATATAGAGACTATCTACAGACTGTCTAAAGACTATATAAAGAATATCTACAGACTATCTACAGACTGTCTAAAGACTATCTACAGACTATATAGAGATTATCTACAGACTATATAGAGATTATCTACAGACTATATAGAGACTATCTACAGACTATCTACAGACTATCTGCAGACTATATAGAGACTATCTACAGACTATATAGAGACTATCTACAGACTATCTACAGACTATCTACAGACTATCTACAGACTATCTACAGACTATATAGAGACTATCTACAGACTATATAGAGACTATCTACAGACTATCTACCGACTATCTACAGACTATATAGAGACTATCTACAGACTATCTACAGACTATATAGAGACTATCTACAGACTATCTACAGACTATCTACAGACTATATAGAGACTATCTTCAGACTATCTACAGACTATCTACAGACTATATAGAGACTATCTACAGACTATCTAAAGACTGTCTACAGACTGTCTACAGACTATATAGAGACTATCTACAGACTATCTACAGACTATATAGAGATTATCTACAGACTATATAGAGACTATCTACAGACTATCTACAGACTATATAGAGATTATCTACAGACTATATAGAGATTATCTACATACTATCTACACACTATATAGAGACTATCTACAGACTATATAGAGATTATCTACAGACTATATAGAGACTATCTACAGACTATCTACAGACTATATAGAGACTATCTATAGACTATATAGAGACTATCTACAGACTATATAGAGACTATCTACAGTCTATATAGAGGCTATCTACAGACTGTCTAAAGACTATCTACAGACTGTCTACAGACTGTCTACAGACTATCTAAAGACTGTGTACAGACTGTCTACAGACTATATAGAGACTATCTACATACTATCTACAGACTATATAGAGACTATCTACAGACTATATAGAGACTATCTACAGACTATCTACAGACTATATAGAGATTATCTACAGACTATATAGAGATTATCTACATACTATCTACACACTATATAGAGACTATCTACAGACTATATAGAGATTATCTACAGACTATCTACAGACTATCTGCAGACTATATAGAGACTATCTACAGACTATCTACAGACTATCTACAGACTATATAGAGACTATCTACAGACTATCTACAGACTACATAGAGACTATCTACAGACTATATAGAGACTATCTACAGTCTATATAGAGGCTATCTACAGACTATATAGAGACTATCTACAGACTATATAGAGACTATCTACAGACTATATAGAGACTATCTACAGACTGTCTAAAGACTATCTAAAGACTGTCTAAAGACTATCTAAGAGACTATCTACAGACTATCTACAGACTGTCTAAAGACTGTCTACAGCCTGTCTAAAGACTATCTACAGACTATATAGAGACTATATAGAGACTATCTACAGACTATCTACAGACTATCTACAGACTATCTACAGACTATATAGAGACTATCTACAGACTATCTACAGACTATCTACAGACTATCAACAGACTATCTACAGACTATATAGAGACTATCTACAGACTATATAGAGACTATCTACAGACTATCTACAGACTATATAGAGACTATCTTCAGACTATCTACAGACTATCTACAGACTATATAGAGACTATCTACAGACTATCTAAAGACTGTCTACAGACTGTCTACAGACTATATAGAGACTATCTACAGACTATCTACAGACTATATAGAGATTATCTACAGACTATATAGAGACTATCTACAGACTATCTACAGACTATATAGAGATTATCTACAGACTATATAGAGATTATCTACATACTATCTACACACTATATAGAGACTATCTACAGACTATATAGAGATTATCTACAGACTATATAGAGACTATCTACAGACTATCTACAGACTATATAGAGACTATCTATAGACTATATAGAGACTATCTACAGACTATATAGAGACTATCTACAGTCTATATAGAGGCTATCTACAGACTGTCTAAAGACTATCTACAGACTGTCTACAGACTGTCTACAGACTATCTAAAGACTGTGTACAGACTGTCTACAGACTATATAGAGACTATCTACATACTATCTACAGACTATATAGAGACTATCTACAGACTATATAGAGACTATCTACAGACTATCTACAGACTATATAGAGATTATCTACAGACTATATAGAGATTATCTACATACTATCTACACACTATATAGAGACTATCTACAGACTATATAGAGATTATCTACAGACTATCTACAGACTATCTGCAGACTATATAGAGACTATCTACAGACTATCTACAGACTATCTACAGACTATATAGAGACTATCTACAGACTATCTACAGACTACATAGAGACTATCTACAGACTATATAGAGACTATCTACAGTCTATATAGAGGCTATCTACAGACTATATAGAGACTATCTACAGACTATATAGAGACTATCTACAGACTATATAGAGACTATCTACAGACTGTCTAAAGACTATCTAAAGACTGTCTAAAGACTATCTAAAGACTATCTACAGACTATCTACAGACTGTCTAAAGACTGTCTACAGCCTGTCTAAAGACTATCTACAGACTATATAGAGACTATATAGAGACTATCTACAGACTATCTACAGACTATCTACAGACTATCTACAGACTATATAGAGACTATCTACAGACTATCTACAGACTATCTACAGACTATCAACAGACTATCTACAGACTATATAGAGACTATCTACAGACTATATAGAGACTATCTACAGACTATCTACAGACTATATAGAGACTATCTTCAGACTATCTACAGACTATCTACAGACTATATAGAGACTATCTACAGACTATCTAAAGACTGTCTACAGACTGTCTACAGACTATATAGAGACTATCTACAGACTATCTACAGACTATATAGAGATTATCTACAGACTATATAGAGACTATCTACAGACTATCTACAGACTATATAGAGATTATCTACAGACTATATAGAGATTATCTACATACTATCTACACACTATATAGAGACTATCTACAGACTATATAGAGATTATCTACAGACTATATAGAGACTATCTACAGACTATCTACAGACTATATAGAGACTATCTATAGACTATATAGAGACTATCTACAGACTATATAGAGACTATCTACAGTCTATATAGAGGCTATCTACAGACTGTCTAAAGACTATCTACAGACTGTCTACAGACTGTCTACAGACTATCTAAAGACTGTGTACAGACTGTCTACAGACTATATAGAGACTATCTACATACTATCTACAGACTATATAGAGACTATCTACAGACTATATAGAGACTATCTACAGACTATCTACAGACTATATAGAGATTATCTACAGACTATATAGAGATTATCTACATACTATCTACACACTATATAGAGACTATCTACAGACTATATAGAGATTATCTACAGACTATCTACAGACTATCTGCAGACTATATAGAGACTATCTACAGACTATCTACAGACTATCTACAGACTATATAGAGACTATCTACAGACTATCTACAGACTACATAGAGACTATCTACAGACTATATAGAGACTATCTACAGTCTATATAGAGGCTATCTACAGACTATATAGAGACTATCTACAGACTATATAGAGACTATCTACAGACTATATAGAGACTATCTACAGACTGTCTAAAGACTATCTAAAGACTGTCTAAAGACTATCTAAAGACTATCTACAGACTATCTACAGACTGTCTAAAGACTGTCTACAGCCTGTCTAAAGACTATCTACAGACTATATAGAGACTATATAGAGACTATCTACAGACTATCTACAGACTATCTACAGACTATCTACAGACTATATAGAGACTATCTACAGACTATCTACAGACTATCTACAGACTATCAACAGACTATCTACAGACTATATAGAGACTATCTACAGACTATATAGAGACTATCTACAGACTATCTACAGACTATCTACAGACTATATAGAGACTATCTACAGACTATCTACAGACTATCTACAGACTATATAGAGACTATCTACAGACTATCTAAAGACTATCTACAGACTATATAGAGACTATCTACAGACTATCTACAGACTATCTACAGACTATATAGAGACTATCTACAGACTATCTACAGACTATCTACAGACTATATAGAGACTATCTACAGACTATCTACAGACTATATAGAGACTATCTACAGACTATCTACAGACTATATAGAGACTATCTACAGACTATCTACAGACTATCTACAGACTATATAGAGACTATATAGAGACTATCTACAGACTATATAGAGACTATCTACAGACTATATAGAGACTATCTACAGACTATATAGAGACTATCTACAGACTATCTACAGACTATCTACAGACTATCTACAGACTATCTACAGACTATATAGAGACTATCTACAGACTATCTACAGACTATCTACACACTATATAGAGACTATCTACAGACTATCTACAGACTATCTACAGACTATATAGAGACTATCTACAGACTATCTACAGACTATCTACAGACTATATAGAGACTATCTACAGACTATCTACAGACTATCTACAGACTATATAGAGACTATCTACAGACTATCTACAGACTATATAGAGACTATCTACAGACTATCTACAGACTATATAGAGACTATCTACAGACTATCTACAGACTATATAGAGACTATCTACAGACTATATAGAGACTATATAGAGACTATCTACAGACTATATAGAGACTATCTACAGACTATATAGAGACTATCTACAGACTATATAGAGACTATCTACAGACTATATAGAGACTATCTACAGACTATCTGCAGACTATATAGAGACTATCTACAGACTATCTACAGACTATCTACAGACTATCTACAGACTATATAGAGACTATCTACAGACTATATAGAGACTATCTACAGACTATCTACAGACTATCTACAGACTATATAGAGACTATCTACAGACTATATAGAGATTATCTACATACTATCTACAGACTATCTACAGACTATATAGAGACTATCTACAGACTATATAGAGACTATCTACAGACTGTCTAAAGACTATATAAAGAATATCTACAGACTATCTACAGACTGTCTAAAGACTATCTACAGACTATATAGAGATTATCTACAGACTATATAGAGATTATCTACAGACTATATAGAGACTATCTACAGACTATCTACAGACTATCTGCAGACTATATAGAGACTATCTACAGACTATATAGAGACTATCTACAGACTATCTACAGACTATCTACAGACTATCTACAGACTATCTACAGACTATATAGAGACTATCTACAGACTATATAGAGACTATCTACAGACTATCTACCGACTATCTACAGACTATATAGAGACTATCTACAGACTATCTACAGACTATATAGAGACTATCTACAGACTATCTACAGACTATCTACAGACTATATAGAGACTATCTTCAGACTATCTACAGACTATCTACAGACTATATAGAGACTATCTACAGACTATCTAAAGACTGTCTACAGACTGTCTACAGACTATATAGAGACTATCTACAGACTATCTACAGACTATATAGAGATTATCTACAGACTATATAGAGACTATCTACAGACTATCTACAGACTATATAGAGATTATCTACAGACTATATAGAGATTATCTACATACTATCTACACACTATATAGAGACTATCTACAGACTATATAGAGATTATCTACAGACTATATAGAGACTATCTACAGACTATCTACAGACTATATAGAGACTATCTATAGACTATATAGAGACTATCTACAGACTATATAGAGACTATCTACAGTCTATATAGAGGCTATCTACAGACTGTCTAAAGACTATCTACAGACTGTCTACAGACTGTCTACAGACTATCTAAAGACTGTGTACAGACTGTCTACAGACTATATAGAGACTATCTACATACTATCTACAGACTATATAGAGACTATCTACAGACTATATAGAGACTATCTACAGACTATCTACAGACTATATAGAGATTATCTACAGACTATATAGAGATTATCTACATACTATCTACACACTATATAGAGACTATCTACAGACTATATAGAGATTATCTACAGACTATCTACAGACTATCTGCAGACTATATAGAGACTATCTACAGACTATCTACAGACTATCTACAGACTATATAGAGACTATCTACAGACTATCTACAGACTACATAGAGACTATCTACAGACTATATAGAGACTATCTACAGTCTATATAGAGGCTATCTACAGACTATATAGAGACTATCTACAGACTATATAGAGACTATCTACAGACTATATAGAGACTATCTACAGACTGTCTAAAGACTATCTAAAGACTGTCTAAAGACTATCTAAAGACTATCTACAGACTATCTACAGACTGTCTAAAGACTGTCTACAGCCTGTCTAAAGACTATCTACAGACTATATAGAGACTATATAGAGACTATCTACAGACTATCTACAGACTATCTACAGACTATCTACAGACTATATAGAGACTATCTACAGACTATCTACAGACTATCTACAGACTATCAACAGACTATCTACAGACTATATAGAGACTATCTACAGACTATATAGAGACTATCTACAGACTATCTACAGACTATATAGAGACTATCTACAGACTATCTACAGACTATCTACAGACTATATAGAGACTATCTACAGACTATCTACAGACTATACTAGAGACTATCTACAGACTATCTACAGACTATATAGAGACTATCTACAGACTATCTACAGACTATATAGAGACTATCTACAGACTATCTACAGACTATATAGAGACTATCTACAGACTATATAGAGACTATCTACAGACTATATAGAGACTATCTACAGACTATATAGAGACTATCTACAGACTATATAGAGACTATCTACAGACTATCTGCAGACTATATAGAGACTATCTACAGACTATCTACAGACTATCTACAGACTATCTACAGACTATATAGAGACTATCTACAGACTATATAGAGACTATCTACAGACTATCTACAGACTATCTACAGACTATATAGAGACTATCTACAGACTATATAGAGATTATCTACAGACTATCTACAGACTATCTACAGACTATATAGAGACTATCTACAGACTATATAGAGACTATCTACAGACTGTCTAAAGACTATATAAAGAATATCTACAGACTATCTACAGACTGTCTAAAGACTATCTACAGACTATATAGAGATTATCTACAGACTATATAGAGATTATCTACAGACTATATAGAGACTATCTACAGACTATCTACAGACTATCTGCAGACTATATAGAGACTATCTACAGACTATATAGAGACTATCTACAGACTATCTACAGACTATCTACAGACTATCTACAGACTATCTACAGACTATATAGAGACTATCTACAGACTATATAGAGACTATCTACAGACTATCTACCGACTATCTACAGACTATATAGAGACTATCTACAGACTATCTACAGACTATATAGAGACTATCTACAGACTATCTACAGACTATCTACAGACTATATAGAGACTATCTTCAGACTATCTACAGACTATCTACAGACTATATAGAGACTATCTACAGACTATCTAAAGACTGTCTACAGACTGTCTACAGACTATATAGAGACTATCTACAGACTATCTACAGACTATATAGAGATTATCTACAGACTATATAGAGACTATCTACAGACTATCTACAGACTATATAGAGATTATCTACAGACTATATAGAGATTATCTACATACTATCTACACACTATATAGAGACTATCTACAGACTATATAGAGATTATCTACAGACTATATAGAGACTATCTACAGACTATCTACAGACTATATAGAGACTATCTATAGACTATATAGAGACTATCTACAGACTATATAGAGACTATCTACAGTCTATATAGAGGCTATCTACAGTCTATATAGAGGCTGTCTACAGACTGTCTACAGACTATCTAAAGACTGTGTACAGACTGTCTACAGACTATATAGAGACTATCTACATACTATCTACAGACTATATAGAGACTATCTACAGACTATATAGAGACTATCTACAGACTATCTACAGACTATATAGAGATTATCTACAGACTATATAGAGATTATCTACAGACTATACTAGAGATTATCTACAGACTATCTACAGACTATCTGCAGACTATATAGAGACTATCTACAGACTATCTACAGACTATCTACAGACTATATAGAGACTATCTACAGACTATCTACAGACTACATAGAGACTATCTACAGACTATATAGAGACTATCTACAGTCTATATAGAGGCTATCTACAGACTATATAGAGACTATCTACAGACTATATAGAGACTATCTACAGACTATATAGAGACTATCTACAGACTGTCTAAAGACTATCTAAAGACTGTCTAAAGACTATCTAAAGACTATCTACAGACTATCTACAGACTGTCTAAAGACTGTCTACAGCCTGTCTAAAGACTATCTACAGACTATATAGAGACTATATAGAGACTATCTACAGACTATCTACAGACTATCTACAGACTATCTACAGACTATATAGAGACTATCTACAGACTATCTACAGACTATCTACAGACTATCAACAGACTATCTACAGACTATATAGAGACTATCTACAGACTATATAGAGACTATCTACAGACTATCTACAGACTATCTACAGACTATATAGAGACTATCTACAGACTATCTACAGACTATCTACAGACTATATAGAGACTATCTACAGACTATCTACAGACTATCTACAGACTATATAGAGACTATCTACAGACTATCTACAGACTATCTACAGACTATATAGAGACTATCTACAGACTATCTACAGACTATCTACAGACTATATAGAGACTATCTACAGACTATCTACAGACTATATAGAGACTATCTACAGACTATCTACAGACTATATAGAGACTATCTACAGACTATCTACAGACTATCTACAGACTATATAGAGACTATATAGAGACTATCTACAGACTATATAGAGACTATCTACAGACTATATAGAGACTATCTACAGACTATATAGAGACTATCTACAGACTATATAGAGACTATCTACAGACTATCTGCAGACTATATAGAGACTATCTACAGACTATCTACAGACTATCTACAGACTATCTACAGACTATATAGAGACTATCTACAGACTATATAGAGACTATCTACAGACTATATAGAGACTATCTACAGACTATCTACAGACTATCTACAGACTATATAGAGACTATCTACAGACTATATAGAGATTATCTACAGACTATCTACAGACTATCTACAGACTATATAGAGACTATCTACAGACTATATAGAGACTATCTACAGACTGTCTAAAGACTATCTAAAGACTGTCTAAAGACTATCTAAAGACTATCTACAGACTATCTACAGACTGTCTAAAGACTGTCTACAGCCTGTCTAAAGACTATCTACAGACTATATAGAGACTATATAGAGACTATCTACAGACTATCTACAGACTATCTACAGACTATCTACAGACTATATAGAGACTATCTACAGACTATCTACAGACTATCTACAGACTATCAACAGACTATCTACAGACTATATAGAGACTATCTACAGACTATATAGAGACTATCTACAGACTATCTACAGACTATCTACAGACTATATAGAGACTATCTACAGACTATCTACAGACTATCTACAGACTATATAGAGACTATCTACAGACTATCTACAGACTATCTACAGACTATATAGAGAC
Source organism: Salmo salar (assembly GCF_965601325.2). Taxonomy (NCBI): domain Eukaryota; kingdom Metazoa; phylum Chordata; class Actinopteri; order Salmoniformes; family Salmonidae; genus Salmo; species Salmo salar. Next base: position 11,995,997 of record NC_138297.1, on the reverse strand, counting down.
TATCTACAGACTATCTACAGACTATCTACAGACTATATAGAGACTATCTACAGACTATCTACAGACTATCTACAGACTATATAGAGACTATCTACAGACTATCTACAGACTATATAGAGACTATCTACAGACTATCTACAGACTATATAGAGACTATCTACAGACTATCTACAGACTATCTACAGACTATATAGAGACTATATAGAGACTATCTACAGACTATATAGAGACTATCTACAGACTATATAGAGACTATCTACAGACTATATAGAGACTATCTACAGACTATATAGAGACTATCTACAGACTATCTGCAGACTATATAGAGACTATCTACAGACTATCTACAGACTATCTACAGACTATCTACAGACTATATAGAGACTATCTACAGACTATATAGAGACTATCTACAGACTATATAGAGACTATCTACAGACTATCTACAGACTATCTACAGACTATATAGAGACTATCTACAGACTATATAGAGATTATCTACAGACTATCTACAGACTATCTACAGACTATATAGAGACTATCTACAGACTATATAGAGACTATCTACAGACTGTCTAAAGACTATATAAAGAATATCTACAGACTATCTACAGACTGTCTAAAGACTATCTACAGACTATATAGAGATTATCTACAGACTATATAGAGATTATCTACAGACTATATAGAGACTATCTACAGACTATCTACAGACTATCTGCAGACTATATAGAGACTATCTACAGACTATATAGAGACTATCTACAGACTATCTACAGACTATCTACAGACTATCTACAGACTATATAGAGACTATCTACAGACTATATAGAGACTATCTACAGACTATATAGAGACTATCTACAGACTATCTACCGACTATCTACAGACTATATAGAGACTATCTACAGACTATCTGCAGACTATCTACAGACTATCTGCAGACTATCTGCAGACTATCTAAAGACTGTCTACAGACTGTCTACAGACTATATAGAGACTATCTACAGACTATCTACAGACTATCTACAGACTATATAGAGACTATCTATAGACTATATAGAGACTATCTACAGACTATCTACAGACTATATAGAGATTATCTACAGACTATATAGAGATTCTCTACAGACTATATAGAGACTATCTACAGACTATCTACAGACTATCTACAGACTATCTGCAGACTATATAGAGACTATCTACAGACTATCTACAGACTATCTACAGACTATCTACAGACTATATAGAGACTATCTACAGACTATCTACAGACTATCTGCAGACTATCTGCAGACTATCTAAAGACTGTCTACAGACTGTGTACAAACTATATAGAAACTATCTACAGACAATCTACAGACTATCTACAGACTATATAGAGACTATCTACAGACTATATTAGAGACTATCTACAGACTATATAGAGACTATCTACAGACTGTCTAAAGACTATCTACAGACTATCTACATACTGTCTAAAGACTATCTACAGACTGTCTACAGACTGTCTACAGACTGTCTAAAGACTATCTAAAGACTATCTACAGACTATCTACAGACTATAAAGAGACTATCTACAGACTATCTACAGACTATCTACAGACTATATAGAGACTATCTACAGACAATCTACAGACTATCTACAGACTATCAACAGACTATCTACAGACTATATAGAGACTATCTACAGACTATCTACAGAATATTTACAGACTATCTACAGACTATATAGAGACTATCTACAGACTATCTACAGACTATCTACAGACTATCAACAGACTATCTACAGACTATCAACAGACTATCTACAGACTATATAGAGACTATCTACAGACTATCTACAGACTATCTACAGACTATCTACAGACTATCGACAGACTATATAGAGACTATCTTCAGACTATCTACAGACTATCTACAGACTATATAGAGACTATCTACAGACTATCTACAGACTATCTACAGACTATATAGAGACTATATAGAGACTATCTACAGACTATCTACAGACTATATAGAGACTATCTACAGACTATATAGAGACTATCTACAGACTATATAGAGACTATCTACAGTCTATATAGAGGCTATCTACAGACTGTCTAAAGACTATCTACAGACTGTCTACAGACTGTCTACAGACTATCTAAAGACTGTGTACAGACTGTCTACAGACTATATAGAGACTATCTACATACTATCTACAGACTATATAGAGACTATCTACAGACTATATAGAGACTATCTACAGACTATCTACAGACTATATAGAGATTATCTACAGACTATATAGAGATTATCTACATACTATCTACACACTATATAGAGACTATCTACAGACTATATAGAGATTATCTACAGACTATCTACAGACTATCTGCAGACTATATAGAGACTATCTACAGACTATCTACAGACTATCTACAGACTATATAGAGACTATCTACAGACTATCTACAGACTACATAGAGACTATCTACAGACTATATATAGACTATCTACAGTCTATATAGAGGCTATCTACAGACTATATAGAGACTATCTACAGACTATATAGAGACTATCTACAGACTATCTACAGACTATCTACAGACTATATAGAGACTATCTACAGACTATCTACAGACTATCTACAGACTATATAGAGACTATCTACAGACTATCTACAGACTATCTACAGACTATATAGAGACTATCTACAGACTATCTACAGACTATATAGAGACTATCTACAGACTATCTACAGACTATATAGAGACTATCTACAGACTATCTACAGACTATCTACAGACTATATAGAGACTATATAGAGACTATCTACAGACTATATAGAGACTATCTACAGACTATATAGAGACTATCTACAGACTATATAGAGACTATCTACAGACTATATAGAGACTATCTACAGACTATCTGCAGACTATATAGAGACTATCTACAGACTATCTACAGACTATCTACAGACTATCTACAGACTATATAGAGACTATCTACAGACTATATAGAGACTATCTACAGACTATATAGAGACTATCTACAGACTATCTACAGACTATCTACAGACTATATAGAGACTATCTACAGACTATATAGAGATTATCTACAGACTATCTACAGACTATCTACAGACTATATAGAGACTATCTACAGACTATATAGAGACTATCTACAGACTGTCTAAAGACTATATAAAGAATATCTACAGACTATCTACAGACTGTCTAAAGACTATCTACAGACTATATAGAGATTATCTACAGACTATATAGAGATCTACGCTGGCTACACGACTATATAGAGACTATCTACAGACTATCTACAGACTATCTCGACACCGACTATATAGAGACTATCTAGAGACTATATAGAGACTATCTACAGACTATCTACAGACTATCTACAGACTATCTACAGACTATATAGAGACTATCTACAGACTATATAGAGACTATCTACAGACTATATAGAGACTATCTACAGACTATCTACCGACTATCTACAGACTATATAGAGACTATCTACAGACTATCTGCAGACTATCTACAGACTATCTGCAGACTATCTGCAGACTATCTAAAGACTGTCTACAGACTGTCTACAGACTATATAGAGACTATCTACAGACTATCTACAGACTATCTACAGACTATATAGAGACTATCTATAGACTATATAGAGACTATCTACAGACTATCTACAGACTATATAGAGATTATCTACAGACTATATAGAGATTCTCTACAGACTATATAGAGACTATCTACAGACTATCTACAGACTATCTACAGACTATCTGCAGACTATATAGAGACTATCTACAGACTATCTACAGACTACGCTATAGAGACTATCTACAGACTATCTACAGACTATCTGCAGACTATCTGCAGACTATCTAAAGACTGTCTACAGACTGTGTACAAACTATATAGAAACTATCTACAGACAATCTACAGACTATCTACAGACTATATAGAGACTATCTACAGACTATATTAGAGACTATCTACAGACTATATAGAGACTATCTACAGACTGTCTAAAGACTATCTACAGACTATCTACATACTGTCTAAAGACTATCTACAGACTGTCTACAGACTGTCTACAGACTGTCTAAAGACTATCTAAAGACTATCTACAGACTATCTACAGACTATAAAGAGACTATCTACAGACTATCTACAGACTATCTACAGACTATATAGAGACTATCTACAGACTATCTACAGACTATCTACAGACTATCAACAGACTATCTACAGACTATATAGAGACTATCTACAGACTATCTACAGAATATTTACAGACTATCTACAGACTATATAGAGACTATCTACAGACTATCTACAGACTATCTACAGACTATCAACAGACTATCTACAGACTATCAACAGACTATCTACAGACTATATAGAGACTATCTACAGACTATATAGAGACTATCTACAGACTATCTACAGACTATCTACAGACTATATAGAGACTATCTACAGACTATCTACAGACTATCTACAGACTATATAGAGACTATCTACAGACTATCTACAGACTATCTACAGACTATATAGAGACTATATAGAGACTATCTACAGACTATCTACAGACTATATAGAGACTATCTACAGACTATCTACAGACTATCTAAAGACTGTCTACAGACTGTCTACAGACTATATAGAGACTATCTACAGACTATCTACAGACTATCTACAGTCTATATAGAGGCTATCTACAGACTATATAGAGACTATCTACAGACTATCTACAGACTATATAGAGACTATCTACAGACTATATAGAGACTATCTACAGACTATATAGAGACTATCTACAGACTATATAGAGACTATCTACAGACTATATAGAGACTATCTACAGACTATATAGAGACTATCTACAGACTGTCTAAAGACTATCTAAAGACTGTCTAAAGACTATCTAAAGACTATCTACAGACTATCTACAGACTGTCTAAAGACTGTCTACAGCCTGTCTAAAGACTATCTACAGACTATATAGAGACTATATAGAGACTATCTACAGACTATCTACAGACTATCTACAGACTATCTACAGACTATATAGAGACTATCTACAGACTATCTACAGACTATCTACAGACTATCTACAGACTATCTACAGACTATCAACAGACTATCTACAGACTATATAGAGACTATCTACAGACTATATAGAGACTATCTACAGACTATCTACAGACTATCTACAGACTATATAGAGACTATCTACAGACTATCTACAGACTATCTACAGACTATATAGAGACTATCTACAGACTATCTACAGACTATCTACAGACTATATAGAGACTATCTACAGACTATCTACAGACTATCTACAGACTATATAGAGACTATCTACAGACTATCTACAGACTATATAGAGACTATCTACAGACTATCTACAGACTATATAGAGACTATCTACAGACTATCTACAGACTATATAGAGACTATCTACAGACTATATAGAGACTATCTAGAGACTATCTACAGACTATATAGAGACTATCTACAGACTATATAGAGACTATCTACAGACTATATAGAGACTATCTACAGACTATCTGCAGACTATCTACAGACTATCTACAGACTATATACAGACTATCTACAGACTATCTACAGACTATCTACAGACTATCTACAGACTATATAGAGACTATCTACAGACTATATAGAGACTATCTACAGACTATCTACAGACTATCTACAGACTATATAGAGACTATCTACAGACTATATAGAGATTATCTACAGACTATCTACAGACTATCTACAGACTATATAGAGACTATCTACAGACTATATAGAGACTATCTACAGACTGTCTAAAGACTATATAAAGAATATCTACAGACTATCTACAGACTGTCTAAAGACTATCTACAGACTATATAGAGATTATCTACAGACTATATAGAGATTATCTACAGACTATATAGAGACTATCTACAGACTATCTACAGACTATCTGCAGACTATATAGAGACTATCTACAGACTTCATAGAGACTATCTACAGACTATCTACAGACTATCTACAGACTATCTACAGACTATCTACAGACTATATAGAGACTATCTACAGACTATATAGAGACTATCTACAGACTATCTACCGACTATCTACAGACTATATAGAGACTATCTACAGACTATCTACAGACTATATAGAGACTATCTACAGACTATCTACAGACTATCTACAGACTATATAGAGACTATCTTCAGACTATCTACAGACTATCTACAGACTATATAGAGACTATCTACAGACTATCTAAAGACTGTCTACAGACTGTCTACAGACTATATAGAGACTATCTACAGACTATCTACAGACTATATAGAGATTATCTACAGACTATATAGAGACTATCTACAGACTATCTACAGACTATATAGAGATTATCTACAGACTATATAGAGATTATCTACATACTATCTACACACTATATAGAGACTATCTACAGACTATATAGAGATTATCTACAGACTATATAGAGACTATCTACAGACTATCTACAGACTATATAGAGACTATCTATAGACTATATAGAGACTATCTACAGACTATATAGAGACTATCTACAGTCTATATAGAGGCTATCTACAGACTGTCTAAAGACTATCTACAGACTGTCTACAGACTGTCTACAGACTATCTAAAGACTGTGTACAGACTGTCTACAGACTATATAGAGACTATCTACATACTATCTACAGACTATATAGAGACTATCTACAGACTATATAGAGACTATCTACAGACTATCTACAGACTATATAGAGATTATCTACAGACTATATAGAGATTATCTACAGACTATCTACACACTATATAGAGACTATCTACAGACTATATAGAGACTATCTACAGACTATCTACAGACTATCTGCAGACTATATAGAGACTATCTACAGACTATCTACAGACTATCTACAGACTATATAGAGACTATCTACAGACTATCTACAGACTATATAGAGACTATCTACAGACTATCTACAGACTATCTACAGACTATCTACAGACTATATAGAGACTATCTACAGACTATATAGAGACTATCTACAGACTATATAGAGACTATCTACAGACTATCTACCGACTATCTACAGACTATATAGAGACTATCTACAGACTATCTGCAGACTATCTACAGACTATCTGCAGACTATCTGCAGACTATCTAAAGACTGTCTACAGACTGTCTACAGACTATATAGAGACTATCTACAGACTATCTACAGACTATCTACAGACTATATAGAGACTATCTATAGACTATATAGAGACTATCTACAGACTATCTACAGACTATATAGAGATTATCTACAGACTATATAGAGATTATCTACAGACTATATAGAGACTATCTACAGACTATCTACAGACTATCTACAGACTATCTGCAGACTATATAGAGACTATCTACAGACTATCTACAGACTATCTACAGACTATCTACAGACTATATAGAGACTATCTACAGACTATCTACAGACTATCTGCAGACTATCTGCAGACTATCTAAAGACTGTCTACAGACTGTGTACAAACTATATAGAAACTATCTACAGACAATCTACAGACTATCTACAGACTATATAGAGACTATCTACAGACTATATAGAGACTATCTACAGACTATATAGAGACTATCTACAGACTGTCTAAAGACTATCTACAGACTATCTACATACTGTCTAAAGACTATCTACAGACTGTCTACAGACTGTCTACAGACTGTCTAAAGACTATCTAAAGACTATCTACAGACTATCTACAGACTATAAAGAGACTATCTACAGACTATCTACAGACTATCTACAGACTATATAGAGACTATCTACAGACAATCTACAGACTATCTACAGACTATCAACAGACTATCTACAGACTATATAGAGACTATCTACAGACTATCTACAGAATATTTACAGACTATCTACAGACTATATAGAGACTATCTACAGACTATCTACAGACTATCTACAGACTATCAACAGACTATCTACAGACTATCAACAGACTATCTACAGACTATATAGAGACTATCTACAGACTATCTACAGACTATCTACAGACTATCTACAGACTATCGACAGACTATATAGAGACTATCTTCAGACTATCTACAGACTATCTACAGACTATATAGAGACTATCTACAGACTATCTACAGACTATCTACAGACTATATAGAGACTATATAGAGACTATCTACAGACTATCTACAGACTATATAGAGACTATCTACAGACTATATAGAGACTATCTACAGACTATATAGAGACTATCTACAGTCTATATAGAGGCTATCTACAGACTGTCTAAAGACTATCTACAGACTGTCTACAGACTGTCTACAGACTATCTAAAGACTGTGTACAGACTGTCTACAGACTATATAGAGACTATCTACATACTATCTACAGACTATATAGAGACTATCTACAGACTATATAGAGACTATCTACAGACTATCTACAGACTATATAGAGATTATCTACAGACTATATAGAGATTATCTACATACTATCTACACACTATATAGAGACTATCTACAGACTATATAGAGATTATCTACAGACTATCTACAGACTATCTGCAGACTATATAGAGACTATCTACAGACTATCTACAGACTATCTACAGACTATATAGAGACTATCTACAGACTATCTACAGACTACATAGAGACTATCTACAGACTATATAGAGACTATCTACAGTCTATATAGAGGCTATCTACAGACTATATAGAGACTATCTACAGACTATATAGAGACTATCTACAGACTATATAGAGACTATCTACAGACTGTCTAAAGACTATCTAAAGACTGTCTAAAGACTATCTAAAGACTATCTACAGACTATCTACAGACTGTCTAAAGACTGTCTACAGCCTGTCTAAAGACTATCTACAGACTATATAGAGACTATATAGAGACTATCTACAGACTATCTACAGACTATCTACAGACTATCTACAGACTATATAGAGACTATCTACAGACTATCTACAGACTATCTACAGACTATCAACAGACTATCTACAGACTATATAGAGACTATCTACAGACTATATAGAGACTATCTACAGACTATCTACAGACTATCTACAGACTATATAGAGACTATCTACAGACTATCTACAGACTATCTACAGACTATATAGAGACTATCTACAGACTATCTACAGACTATCTACAGACTATATAGAGACTATCTACAGACTATCTACAGACTATCTACAGACTATATAGAGACTATCTACAGACTATCTACAGACTATCTACAGACTATATAGAGACTATCTACAGACTATCTACAGACTATATAGAGACTATCTACAGACTATCTACAGACTATATAGAGACTATCTACAGACTATCTACAGACTATCTACAGACTATATAGAGACTATATAGAGACTATCTACAGACTATATAGAGACTATCTACAGACTATATAGAGACTATCTACAGACTATATAGAGACTATCTACAGACTATATAGAGACTATCTACAGACTATCTGCAGACTATATAGAGACTATCTACAGACTATCTACAGACTATCTACAGACTATCTACAGACTATATAGAGACTATCTACAGACTATATAGAGACTATCTACAGACTATATAGAGACTATCTACAGACTATCTACAGACTATCTACAGACTATATAGAGACTATCTACAGACTATATAGAGATTATCTACAGACTATCTACAGACTATCTACAGACTATATAGAGACTATCTACAGACTATATAGAGACTATCTACAGACTGTCTAAAGACTATATAAAGAATATCTACAGACTATCTACAGACTGTCTAAAGACTATCTACAGACTATATAGAGATTATCTACAGACTATATAGAGATTATCTACAGACTATATAGAGACTATCTACAGACTATGGCATCACGACCCGACTATCTCGACACCGACTATATAGAGACTATCTAGAGACTATATAGAGACTATCTACAGACTATCTACAGACTATCTACAGACTATCTACAGACTATATAGAGACTATCTACAGACTATATAGAGACTATCTACAGACTATATAGAGACTATCTACAGACTATCTACCGACTATCTACAGACTATATAGAGACTATCTACAGACTATCTGCAGACTATCTACAGACTATCTGCAGACTATCTGCAGACTATCTAAAGACTGTCTACAGACTGTCTACAGACTATATAGAGACTATCTACAGACTATCTACAGACTATCTACAGACTATATAGAGACTATCTATAGACTATATAGAGACTATCTACAGACTATCTACAGACTATATAGAGATTATCTACAGACTATATAGAGATTCTCTACAGACTATATAGAGACTATCTACAGACTATCTACAGACTATCTACAGACTATCTGCAGACTATATAGAGACTATCTACAGACTATCTACAGACTATCTACAGACTATCTACAGACTATATAGAGACTATCTACAGACTATCTACAGACTATCTGCAGACTATCTGCAGACTATCTAAAGACTGTCTACAGACTGTGTACAAACTATATAGAAACTATCTACAGACAATCTACAGACTATCTACAGACTATATAGAGACTATCTACAGACTATATTAGAGACTATCTACAGACTATATAGAGACTATCTACAGACTGTCTAAAGACTATCTACAGACTATCTACATACTGTCTAAAGACTATCTACAGACTGTCTACAGACTGTCTACAGACTGTCTAAAGACTATCTAAAGACTATCTACAGACTATCTACAGACTATAAAGAGACTATCTACAGACTATCTACAGACTATCTACAGACTATATAGAGACTATCTACAGACAATCTACAGACTATCTACAGACTATCAACAGACTATCTACAGACTATATAGAGACTATCTACAGACTATCTACAGAATATTTACAGACTATCTACAGACTATATAGAGACTATCTACAGACTATCTACAGACTATCTACAGACTATCAACAGACTATCTACAGACTATCAACAGACTATCTACAGACTATATAGAGACTATCTACAGACTATCTACAGACTATCTACAGACTATCTACAGACTATCGACAGACTATATAGAGACTATCTTCAGACTATCTACAGACTATCTACAGACTATATAGAGACTATCTACAGACTATCTACAGACTATCTACAGACTATATAGAGACTATATAGAGACTATCTACAGACTATCTACAGACTATATAGAGACTATCTACAGACTATCTACAGACTATCTAAAGACTGTCTACAGACTGTCTACAGACTATATAGAGACTATCTACAGACTATCTACAGACTATCTACAGTCTATATAGAGGCTATCTACAGACTATATAGAGACTATCTACAGACTATCTACAGACTACATAGAGACTATCTACAGACTATATAGAGACTATCTACAGTCTATATAGAGGCTATCTACAGACTATATAGAGACTATCTACAGACTATATAGAGACTATCTACAGACTATATAGAGACTATCTACAGACTGTCTAAAGACTATCTAAAGACTGTCTAAAGACTATCTAAAGACTATCTACAGACTATCTACAGACTGTCTAAAGACTGTCTACAGCCTGTCTAAAGACTATCTACAGACTATATAGAGACTATATAGAGACTATCTACAGACTATCTACAGACTATCTACAGACTATCTACAGACTATATAGAGACTATCTACAGACTATCTACAGACTATCTACAGACTATCTACAGACTATCTACAGACTATCAACAGACTATCTACAGACTATATAGAGACTATCTACAGACTATATAGAGACTATCTACAGACTATCTACAGACTATCTACAGACTATATAGAGACTATCTACAGACTATCTACAGACTATCTACAGACTATATAGAGACTATCTACAGACTATCTACAGACTATCTACAGACTATATAGAGACTATCTACAGACTATCTACAGACTATCTACAGACTATATAGAGACTATCTACAGACTATCTACAGACTATATAGAGACTATCTACAGACTATCTACAGACTATATAGAGACTATCTACAGACTATCTACAGACTATATAGAGACTATCTACAGACTATATAGAGACTATATAGAGACTATCTACAGACTATATAGAGACTATCTACAGACTATATAGAGACTATCTACAGACTATATAGAGACTATCTACAGACTATCTGCAGACTATATAGAGACTATCTACAGACTATCTACAGACTATCTACAGACTATCTACAGACTATATAGAGACTATCTACAGACTATATAGAGACTATCTACAGACTATCTACAGACTATCTACAGACTATATAGAGACTATCTACAGACTATATAGAGATTATCTACATACTATCTACAGACTATCTACAGACTATATAGAGACTATCTACAGACTATATAGAGACTATCTACAGACTGTCTAAAGACTATATAAAGAATATCTACAGACTATCTACAGACTGTCTAAAGACTATCTACAGACTATATAGAGATTATCTACAGACTATATAGAGATTATCTACAGACTATATAGAGACTATCTACAGACTATCTACAGACTATCTGCAGACTATATAGAGACTATCTACAGACTTCATAGAGACTATCTACAGACTATCTACAGACTATCTACAGACTATCTACAGACTATCTACAGACTATATAGAGACTATCTACAGACTATATAGAGACTATCTACAGACTATCTACCGACTATCTACAGACTATATAGAGACTATCTACAGACTATCTACAGACTATATAGAGACTATCTACAGACTATCTACAGACTATCTACAGACTATATAGAGACTATCTTCAGACTATCTACAGACTATCTACAGACTATATAGAGACTATCTACAGACTATCTAAAGACTGTCTACAGACTGTCTACAGACTATATAGAGACTATCTACAGACTATCTACAGACTATATAGAGATTATCTACAGACTATATAGAGACTATCTACAGACTATCTACAGACTATATAGAGATTATCTACAGACTATATAGAGATTATCTACATACTATCTACACACTATATAGAGACTATCTACAGACTATATAGAGATTATCTACAGACTATATAGAGACTATCTACAGACTATCTACAGACTATATAGAGACTATCTATAGACTATATAGAGACTATCTACAGACTATATAGAGACTATCTACAGTCTATATAGAGGCTATCTACAGACTGTCTAAAGACTATCTACAGACTGTCTACAGACTGTCTACAGACTATCTAAAGACTGTGTACAGACTGTCTACAGACTATATAGAGACTATCTACATACTATCTACAGACTATATAGAGACTATCTACAGACTATATAGAGACTATCTACAGACTATCTACAGACTATATAGAGATTATCTACAGACTATATAGAGATTATCTACATACTATCTACACACTATATAGAGACTATCTACAGACTATATAGAGATTATCTACAGACTATCTACAGACTATCTGCAGACTATATAGAGACTATCTACAGACTATCTACAGACTATCTACAGACTATATAGAGACTATCTACAGACTATCTACAGACTACATAGAGACTATCTACAGACTATATAGAGACTATCTACAGTCTATATAGAGGCTATCTACAGACTATATAGAGACTATCTACAGACTATATAGAGACTATCTACAGACTATATAGAGACTATCTACAGACTGTCTAAAGACTATCTAAAGACTGTCTAAAGACTATCTAAAGACTATCTACAGACTATCTACAGACTGTCTAAAGACTGTCTACAGCCTGTCTAAAGACTATCTACAGACTATATAGAGACTATATAGAGACTATCTACAGACTATCTACAGACTATCTACAGACTATCTACAGACTATATAGAGACTATCTACAGACTATCTACAGACTATCTACAGACTATCAACAGACTATCTACAGACTATATAGAGACTATCTACAGACTATATAGAGACTATCTACAGACTATCTACAGACTATCTACAGACTATATAGAGACTATCTACAGACTATCTACAGACTATCTACAGACTATATAGAGACTATCTACAGACTATCTACAGACTATCTACAGACTATATAGAGACTATCTACAGACTATCTACAGACTATCTACAGACTATATAGAGACTATCTACAGACTATCTACAGACTATCTACAGACTATATAGAGACTATCTACAGACTATCTACAGACTATATAGAGACTATCTACAGACTATCTACAGACTATATAGAGACTATCTACAGACTATCTACAGACTATCTACAGACTATATAGAGACTATATAGAGACTATCTACAGACTATATAGAGACTATCTACAGACTATATAGAGACTATCTACAGACTATATAGAGACTATCTACAGACTATCTACCGACTATCTACAGACTATATAGAGACTATCTACAGACTATCTACAGACTATATAGAGACTATCTACAGACTATCTACAGACTATCTACAGACTATATAGAGACTATCTTCAGACTATCTACAGACTATCTACAGACTATATAGAGACTATCTACAGACTATCTAAAGACTGTCTACAGACTGTCTACAGACTATATAGAGACTATCTACAGACTATCTACAGACTATATAGAGATTATCTACAGACTATATAGAGACTATCTACAGACTATCTACAGACTATATAGAGATTATCTACAGACTATATAGAGATTATCTACATACTATCTACACACTATATAGAGACTATCTACAGACTATATAGAGATTATCTACAGACTATATAGAGACTATCTACAGACTATCTACAGACTATATAGAGACTATCTATAGACTATATAGAGACTATCTACAGACTATATAGAGACTATCTACAGTCTATATAGAGGCTATCTACAGACTGTCTAAAGACTATCTACAGACTGTCTACAGACTGTCTACAGACTATCTAAAGACTGTGTACAGACTGTCTACAGACTATATAGAGACTATCTACATACTATCTACAGACTATATAGAGACTATCTACAGACTATATAGAGACTATCTACAGACTATCTACAGACTATATAGAGATTATCTACAGACTATATAGAGATTATCTACATACTATCTACACACTATATAGAGACTATCTACAGACTATATAGAGATTATCTACAGACTATCTACAGACTATCTGCAGACTATATAGAGACTATCTACAGACTATCTACAGACTATCTACAGACTATATAGAGACTATCTACAGACTATCTACAGACTACATAGAGACTATCTACAGACTATATAGAGACTATCTACAGTCTATATAGAGGCTATCTACAGACTATATAGAGACTATCTACAGACTATATAGAGACTATCTACAGACTATATAGAGACTATCTACAGACTGTCTAAAGACTATCTAAAGACTGTCTAAAGACTATCTAAAGACTATCTACAGACTATCTACAGACTGTCTAAAGACTGTCTACAGCCTGTCTAAAGACTATCTACAGACTATATAGAGACTATATAGAGACTATCTACAGACTATCTACAGACTATCTACAGACTATCTACAGACTATATAGAGACTATCTACAGACTATCTACAGACTATCTACAGACTATCAACAGACTATCTACAGACTATATAGAGACTATCTACAGACTATATAGAGACTATCTACAGACTATCTACAGACTATCTACAGACTATATAGAGACTATCTACAGACTATCTACAGACTATCTACAGACTATATAGAGACTATCTACAGACTATCTAAAGACTATCTACAGACTATATAGAGACTATCTACAGACTATCTACAGACTATCTACAGACTATATAGAGACTATCTACAGACTATCTACAGACTATCTACAGACTATATAGAGACTATCTACAGACTATCTACAGACTATATAGAGACTATCTACAGACTATCTACAGACTATATAGAGACTATCTACAGACTATCTACAGACTATCTACAGACTATATAGAGACTATATAGAGACTATCTACAGACTATATAGAGACTATCTACAGACTATATAGAGACTATCTACAGACTATATAGAGACTATCTACAGACTATCTACAGACTATCTACAGACTATATAGAGACTATCTACAGACTATCTACAGACTATCTACACACTATATAGAGACTATCTACAGACTATCTACAGACTATCTACAGACTATATAGAGACTATCTACAGACTATCTACAGACTATCTACAGACTATATAGAGACTATCTACAGACTATCTACAGACTATCTACAGACTATATAGAGACTATCTACAGACTATCTACAGACTATATAGAGACTATCTACAGACTATCTACAGACTATATAGAGACTATCTACAGACTATCTACAGACTATATAGAGACTATCTACAGACTATATAGAGACTATATAGAGACTATCTACAGACTATATAGAGACTATCTACAGACTATATAGAGACTATCTACAGACTATATAGAGACTATCTACAGACTATATAGAGACTATCTACAGACTATCTGCAGACTATATAGAGACTATCTACAGACTATCTACAGACTATCTACAGACTATCTACAGACTATATAGAGACTATCTACAGACTATATAGAGACTATCTACAGACTATCTACAGACTATCTACAGACTATATAGAGACTATCTACAGACTATATAGAGATTATCTACAGACTATCTACAGACTATCTACAGACTATATAGAGACTATCTACAGACTATATAGAGACTATCTACAGACTGTCTAAAGACTATATAAAGAATATCTACAGACTATCTACAGACTGTCTAAAGACTATCTACAGACTATATAGAGATTATCTACAGACTATATAGAGATTATCTACAGACTATATAGAGACTATCTACAGACTATCTACAGACTATCTGCAGACTATATAGAGACTATCTACAGACTATATAGAGACTATCTACAGACTATCTACAGACTATCTACAGACTATCTACAGACTATCTACAGACTATATAGAGACTATCTACAGACTATATAGAGACTATCTACAGACTATCTACCGACTATCTACAGACTATATAGAGACTATCTACAGACTATCTACAGACTATATAGAGACTATCTACAGACTATCTACAGACTATCTACAGACTATATAGAGACTATCTTCAGACTATCTACAGACTATCTACAGACTATATAGAGACTATCTACAGACTATCTAAAGACTGTCTACAGACTGTCTACAGACTATATAGAGACTATCTACAGACTATCTACAGACTATATAGAGATTATCTACAGACTATATAGAGACTATCTAAAGACTATCTACAGACTATATAGAGATTATCTACAGACTATATAGAGATTATCTACATACTATCTACACACTATATAGAGACTATCTACAGACTATATAGAGATTATCTACAGACTATATAGAGACTATCTACAGACTATCTACAGACTATATAGAGACTATCTATAGACTATATAGAGACTATCTACAGACTATATAGAGACTATCTACAGTCTATATAGAGGCTATCTACAGACTGTCTAAAGACTATCTACAGACTGTCTACAGACTGTCTACAGACTATCTAAAGACTGTGTACAGACTGTCTACAGACTATATAGAGACTATCTACATACTATCTACAGACTATATAGAGACTATCTACAGACTATATAGAGACTATCTACAGACTATCTACAGACTATATAGAGATTATCTACAGACTATATAGAGATTATCTACATACTATCTACACACTATATAGAGACTATCTACAGACTATATAGAGATTATCTACAGACTATCTACAGACTATCTGCAGACTATATAGAGACTATCTACAGACTATCTACAGACTATCTACAGACTATATAGAGACTATCTACAGACTATCTACAGACTACATAGAGACTATCTACAGACTATATAGAGACTATCTACAGTCTATATAGAGGCTATCTACAGACTATATAGAGACTATCTACAGACTATATAGAGACTATCTACAGACTATATAGAGACTATCTACAGACTGTCTAAAGACTATCTAAAGACTGTCTAAAGACTATCTAAAGACTATCTACAGACTATCTACAGACTGTCTAAAGACTGTCTACAGCCTGTCTAAAGACTATCTACAGACTATATAGAGACTATATAGAGACTATCTACAGACTATCTACAGACTATCTACAGACTATCTACAGACTATATAGAGACTATCTACAGACTATCTACAGACTATCTACAGACTATCAACAGACTATCTACAGACTATATAGAGACTATCTACAGACTATATAGAGACTATCTACAGACTATCTACAGACTATCTACAGACTATATAGAGACTATCTACAGACTATCTACAGACTATCTACAGACTATATAGAGACTATCTACAGACTATCTACAGACTATCTACAGACTATATAGAGACTATCTACAGACTATCTACAGACTATCTACAGACTATATAGAGACTATCTACAGACTATCTACAGACTATCTACAGACTATATAGAGACTATCTACAGACTATCTACAGACTATATAGAGACTATCTACAGACTATCTACAGACTATATAGAGACTATCTACAGACTATCTACAGACTATCTACAGACTATATAGAGACTATATAGAGACTATCTACAGACTATATAGAGACTATCTACAGACTATATAGAGACTATCTACAGACTATATAGAGACTATCTACAGACTATATAGAGACTATCTACAGACTATCTACAGACTATATAGAGACTATCTTCAGACTATCTACAGACTATCTACAGACTATATAGAGACTATCTACAGACTATCTACAGACTATCTACAGACTATATAGAGACTATATAGAGACTATCTACAGACTATCTACAGACTATATAGAGACTATCTACAGACTATCTACAGACTATCTAAAGACTGTCTACAGACTGTCTACAGACTATATAGAGACTATCTACAGACTATCTACAGACTATCTACAGTCTATATAGAGGCTATCTACAGACTATATAGAGACTATCTACAGACTATCTACAGACTACATAGAGACTATCTACAGACTATATAGAGACTATCTACAGTCTATATAGAGGCTATCTACAGACTATATAGAGACTATCTACAGACTATATAGAGACTATCTACAGACTATATAGAGACTATCTACAGACTGTCTAAAGACTATCTAAAGACTGTCTAAAGACTATCTAAAGACTATCTACAGACTATCTACAGACTGTCTAAAGACTGTCTACAGCCTGTCTAAAGACTATCTACAGACTATATAGAGACTATATAGAGACTATCTACAGACTATCTACAGACTATCTACAGACTATCTACAGACTATATAGAGACTATCTACAGACTATCTACAGACTATCTACAGACTATCTACAGACTATCTACAGACTATCAACAGACTATCTACAGACTATATAGAGACTATCTACAGACTATATAGAGACTATCTACAGACTATCTACAGACTATCTACAGACTATATAGAGACTATCTACAGACTATCTACAGACTATCTACAGACTATATAGAGACTATCTACAGACTATCTACAGACTATCTACAGACTATATAGAGACTATCTACAGACTATCTACAGACTATCTACAGACTATATAGAGACTATCTACAGACTATCTACAGACTATATAGAGACTATCTACAGACTATCTACAGACTATATAGAGACTATCTACAGACTATCTACAGACTATATAGAGACTATCTACAGACTATATAGAGACTATATAGAGACTATCTACAGACTATATAGAGACTATCTACAGACTATATAGAGACTATCTACAGACTATATAGAGACTATCTACAGACTATATAGAGACTATCTACAGACTATCTGCAGACTATATAGAGACTATCTACAGACTATCTACAGACTATCTACAGACTATCTACAGACTATATAGAGACTATCTACAGACTATATAGAGACTATCTACAGACTATCTACAGACTATCTACAGACTATATAGAGACTATCTACAGACTATATAGAGATTATCTACAGACTATCTACAGACTATCTACAGACTATATAGAGACTATCTACAGACTATATAGAGACTATCTACAGACTGTCTAAAGACTATATAAAGAATATCTACAGACTATCTACAGACTGTCTAAAGACTATCTACAGACTATATAGAGATTATCTACAGACTATATAGAGATTATCTACAGACTATATAGAGACTATCTACAGACTATCTACAGACTATCTGCAGACTATATAGAGACTATCTACAGACTATCATAGAGACTATCTACAGACTATCTACAGACTATCTACAGACTATCTACAGACTATCTACAGACTATATAGAGACTATCTACAGACTATATAGAGACTATCTACAGACTATCTACCGACTATCTACAGACTATATAGAGACTATCTACAGACTATCTACAGACTATATAGAGACTATCTACAGACTATCTACAGACTATCTACAGACTATATAGAGACTATCTTCAGACTATCTACAGACTATCTACAGACTATATAGAGACTATCTACAGACTATCTAAAGACTGTCTACAGACTGTCTACAGACTATATAGAGACTATCTACAGACTATCTACAGACTATATAGAGATTATCTACAGACTATATAGAGACTATCTACAGACTATCTACAGACTATATAGAGATTATCTACAGACTATATAGAGATTATCTACATACTATCTACACACTATATAGAGACTATCTACAGACTATATAGAGATTATCTACAGACTATATAGAGACTATCTACAGACTATCTACAGACTATATAGAGACTATCTATAGACTATATAGAGACTATCTACAGACTATATAGAGACTATCTACAGTCTATATAGAGGCTATCTACAGACTGTCTAAAGACTATCTACAGACTGTCTACAGACTGTCTACAGACTATCTAAAGACTGTGTACAGACTGTCTACAGACTATATAGAGACTATCTACATACTATCTACAGACTATATAGAGACTATCTACAGACTATATAGAGACTATCTACAGACTATCTACAGACTATATAGAGATTATCTACAGACTATATAGAGATTATCTACATACTATCTACACACTATATAGAGACTATCTACAGACTATATAGAGATTATCTACAGACTATCTACAGACTATCTGCAGACTATATAGAGACTATCTACAGACTATCTACAGACTATCTACAGACTATATAGAGACTATCTACAGACTATCTACAGACTACATAGAGACTATCTACAGACTATATAGAGACTATCTACAGTCTATATAGAGGCTATCTACAGACTATATAGAGACTATCTACAGACTATATAGAGACTATCTACAGACTATATAGAGACTATCTACAGACTGTCTAAAGACTATCTAAAGACTGTCTAAAGACTATCTAAAGACTATCTACAGACTATCTACAGACTGTCTAAAGACTGTCTACAGCCTGTCTAAAGACTATCTACAGACTATATAGAGACTATATAGAGACTATCTACAGACTATCTACAGACTATCTACAGACTATCTACAGACTATATAGAGACTATCTACAGACTATCTACAGACTATCTACAGACTATCTACAGACTATCAACAGACTATCTACAGACTATATAGAGACTATCTACAGACTATATAGAGACTATCTACAGACTATCTACAGACTATCTACAGACTATATAGAGACTATCTACAGACTATCTACAGACTATCTACAGACTATATAGAGACTATCTACAGACTATCTACAGACTATCTACAGACTATATAGAGACTATCTACAGACTATCTACAGACTATCTACAGACTATATAGAGACTATCTACAGACTATCTACAGACTATCTACAGACTATATAGAGACTATCTACAGACTATCTACAGACTATATAGAGACTATCTACAGACTATCTACAGACTATATAGAGACTATCTACAGACTATCTACAGACTATCTACAGACTATATAGAGACTATATAGAGACTATCTACAGACTATATAGAGACTATCTACAGACTATATAGAGACTATCTACAGACTATATAGAGACTATCTACAGACTATATAGAGACTATCTACAGACTATCTGCAGACTATATAGAGACTATCTACAGACTATCTACAGACTATCTACAGACTATCTACAGACTATATAGAGACTATCTACAGACTATATAGAGACTATCTACAGACTATATAGAGACTATCTACAGACTATCTACAGACTATCTACAGACTATATAGAGACTATCTACAGACTATATAGAGATTATCTACAGACTATCTACAGACTATCTACAGACTATATAGAGACTATCTACAGACTATATAGAGACTATCTACAGACTGTCTAAAGACTATATAAAGAATATCTACAGACTATCTACAGACTGTCTAAAGACTATCTACAGACTATATAGAGATTATCTACAGACTATATAGAGATTATCTACAGACTATATAGAGACTATCTACAGACTATATAGAGACTATCTACAGACTATCTACAGACTATCTACAGACTATCTACAGACTATATAGAGACTATATAGAGACTATCTACAGACTATCTACAGACTATCTACAGACTATCTACAGACTATATAGAGACTATCTACAGACTATATAGAGACTATCTACAGACTATATAGAGACTATCTACAGACTATCTACCGACTATCTACAGACTATATAGAGACTATCTACAGACTATCTGCAGACTATCTACAGACTATCTGCAGACTATCTGCAGACTATCTAAAGACTGTCTACAGACTGTCTACAGACTATATAGAGACTATCTACAGACTATCTACAGACTATCTACAGACTATATAGAGACTATCTATAGACTATATAGAGACTATCTACAGACTATCTACAGACTATATAGAGATTATCTACAGACTATATAGAGATTCTCTACAGACTATATAGAGACTATCTACAGACTATCTACAGACTATCTACAGACTATCTGCAGACTATATAGAGACTATCTACAGACTATCTACAGACTATCTACAGACTATCTACAGACTATCTACAGACTATATAGAGACTATCTACAGACTATCTACAGACTATCTGCAGACTATCTGCAGACTATCTAAAGACTGTCTACAGACTGTGTACAAACTATATAGAAACTATCTACAGACAATCTACAGACTATCTACAGACTATATAGAGACTATCTACAGACTATATTAGAGACTATCTACAGACTATATAGAGACTATCTACAGACTGTCTAAAGACTATCTACAGACTATCTACATACTGTCTAAAGACTATCTACAGACTGTCTACAGACTGTCTACAGACTGTCTAAAGACTATCTAAAGACTATCTACAGACTATCTACAGACTATAAAGAGACTATCTACAGACTATCTACAGACTATCTACAGACTATATAGAGACTATCTACAGACTATCTACAGACTATCTACAGACTATCAACAGACTATCTACAGACTATATAGAGACTATCTACAGACTATCTACAGAATATTTACAGACTATCTACAGACTATATAGAGACTATCTACAGACTATCTACAGACTATCTACAGACTATCAACAGACTATCTACAGACTATCAACAGACTATCTACAGACTATATAGAGACTATCTACAGACTATCTACAGACTATATACAGACTATCTACAGACTATCTACAGACTATCGACAGACTATATAGAGACTATCTTCAGACTATCTACAGACTATCTACAGACTATATAGAGACTATCTACAGACTATCTACAGACTATCTACAGACTATATAGAGACTATATAGAGACTATCTACAGACTATCTACAGACTATATAGAGACTATCTACAGACTATCTACAGACTATCTAAAGACTGTCTACAGACTGTCTACAGACTATATAGAGACTATCTACAGACTATCTACAGACTATCTACAGACTATCTACAGTCTATATAGAGGCTATCTACAGACTATATAGAGACTATCTACAGACTATCTACAGACTATATAGAGATTATCTACAGACTATATAGAGATTATCTACATACTATCTACACACTATATAGAGACTATCTACAGACTATATAGAGATTATCTACAGACTATATAGAGATTATCTACAGACTATATAGAGACTATCTACAGACTATCTACAGACTATCTACAGACTATCTGCAGACTATATAGAGACTATCTACAGACTATCTACAGACTATCTACAGACTATCTACAGACTATCTACAGACTATATAGAGACTATCTACAGACTATATAGAGACTATCTACAGACTATATACAGACTATCTACAGACTATCTACAGACTATATAGAGACTATCTACAGACTATCTACAGACTATCTACAGACTATCTACAGACTATCTACAGACTATCTACAGACTATCTACAGACTATCTACAGACTATCTACAGACTATCTACAGACTATCTACAGACTATATAGAGACTATCTACAGACTATCTACAGACTATATAGAGACTATCTACAGACTATATAGAGACTATCTACAGACTATCTACAGACTATCTGCAGACTATCTGCAGACTATCTAAAGACTGTCTACAGACTGTCTACAGACTATATAGAGACTATCTACAGACTATCTACAGACTATCTACAGACTATATAGAGACTAAATATAGACTATATAGAGACTATCTACAGACTATCTACAGACTATATAGAGATTATCTACAGACTATATAGAGATTATCTACAGACTATATAGAGACTATCTACAGACTATCTACAGACTATCTACAGACTATCTGCAGACTATATAGAGACTATCTACAGACTATCTACAGACTATCTACAGACTATCTACAGACTATATAGAGACTATCTACAGACTATCTACAGACTATCTGCAGACTATCTGCAGACTATCTAAAGACTGTCTACAGACTGTGTACAAACTATATAGAAACTATCTACAGACAATCTACAGACTATCTACAGACTATATAGAGACTATCTACAGACTATATAGAGACTATCTACAGACTATATAGAGACTATCTACAGACTGTCTAAAGACTATCTACAGACTATCTACATACTGTCTAAAGACTATCTACAGACTGTCTACAGACTGTCTACAGACTGTCTAAAGACTATCTAAAGACTATCTACAGACTATCTACAGACTATAAAGAGACTATCTACAGACTATCTACAGACTATCTACAGACTATCTACAGACTATATAGAGACTATCTACAGACTATCTACAGAATATTTACAGACTATCTACAGACTATCTACAGACTATCTACAGACTATCTACAGACTATATAGAGACTATCTACAGACTATATAGAGACTATCTACAGACTATCTACAGACTATATACAGACTATCTACAGACTATCTACAGACTATCTACAGACTATCTACAGACTATATAGAGACTATCTACAGACTATATAGAGACTATATAGAGACTATCTACAGACTATCTACAGACTATATAGAGACTATCTACAGACTATCTACAGACTATCTAAAGACTGTCTACAGACTGTCTACAGACTATATAGAGACTATCTACAGACTATCTACAGACTATCTACAGACTATATAGAGACTATCTACAGACTATATAGAGACTATCTGCAGACTATCTACAGACTATAAAGAGATTATCTACAGACTATATAGAGATTATCTACATACTATCTACACACTATATATAGCCTATCTACAGACGATATAGAGATTATCTACAGACTATATAGAGACTATCTACAGACTATCTACAGACTATATAGAGACTATCTACAGACTATATAGAGACTATCTACAGACTATATAGAGACTATCTACAGTCTATATAGAGGCTATCTACAGACTATATAGAGACTATCTACAGACTGTCTAAAGACTATCTAAAGACTGTCTACAGACTATCTACAGACTGTCTACAGACTATCTACAGACTGTCTACAGACTGTCTACAGACTGTCTACAGACTGTCTACAGACTATCTAAAGACTGTCTACAGACTGTCTACAGACTATATAGAGACTATCTACAGACTATCTACAGACTATCTACAGACTATATAGAGACTATCTACAGACTATATAGAGACTATCTACAGACTATCTACAGACTATATAGAGATTATCTACAGACTATATAGAGATTATCTACATACTATCTACACACTATATAGAGACTATCTACAGACTATATAGAGATTATCTACAGACTATATAGAGATTATCTACAGACTATATAGAGACTATCTACAGACTATATAGAGATTATATACAGACTATATAGAGACTATCTACAGACTATCTACAGACTATCTGCAGACTATATAGAGACTATCTACAGACTATCTACAGACTATCTACAGACTATCTACAGACTATATAGAGACTATCTACAGACTATCTACAGACTATCTACAGACTATATAGAGACTATCTACAGACTATATAGAGACTATCTACAGTCTATATAGAGGCTATCTACAGACTATATAGAGACTATCTACAGACTATATAGAGACTATCTACAGACTATATAGAGACTATCTACAGACTGTCTAAAGACTATCTAAAGACTATCTACAGACTATCTACAGACTGTCTAAAGACTATCTACAGACTGTCTACAGCCTGTCTAAAGACTATCTAAAGACTATCTACAGACTATATAGAGACTATATAGAGACTATCTACAGACTATCTACAGACTATCTACAGACTATCTACAGACTATCTACAGACTATATAGAGACTATCTACAGACTATCTACAGACTATCTACAGACTATCAACAGACTATCTACAGACTATATAGAGACTATCTACAGACTATATAGAGACTATCTACAGACTATCTACAGACTATCTACAGACTATCTACAGACTATCTACAGACTATCTACAGACTATCTACAGACTATCTACAGACTATATAGAGACTATCTACAGACTATCTACAGACTATCTACAGACTATCTACAGACTATCTACAGACTATCTACAGACTATATAGAGACTATCTACAGACTATCTACAGACTATCTACAGACTATCTAGAGACTATCTACAGACTATCTACAGACTATCTACAGACTATCTACAGACTATCTACAGACTATCATACAGACTATCTACAGACTATATAGAGACTATCTACAGACTATATAGAGACTATCTACAGACTATCTACAGACTATATAGAGACTATCTACAGACTATATAGAGACTATCTACAGACTATCTACAGACTATCTACAGACTATCTGCAGACTATATAGAGACTATCTACAGACTATCTACAGACTATCTACAGACTATATAGAGACTATCTACAGACTATCTACAGACTATCTACAGACTATCTACAGACTATCTACAGACTATATAGAGACTATCTACAGACTATCTACAGACTATATAGAGACTATCTACAGACTATCTACAGACTATATAGAGACTATCTACAGACTATCTACAGACTATCTACAGACTATATAGAGACTATCTTCAGACTATCTACAGACTATCTACAGACTATATAGAGACTATCTACAGACTATCTAAAGACTGTCTACAGACTGTCTACAGACTATATAGAGACTATCTACAGACTATCTACAGACTATATAGAGATTATCTACAGACTATATAGAGACTATCTACAGACTATCTACAGACTATATAGAGATTATCTACAGACTATATAGAGATTATCTACATACTATCTACACACTATATAGAGACTATCTACAGACTAT
The DNA here is from genome assembly GCF_965601325.2 of Salmo salar. Taxonomy (NCBI): domain Eukaryota; kingdom Metazoa; phylum Chordata; class Actinopteri; order Salmoniformes; family Salmonidae; genus Salmo; species Salmo salar. The sequence continues at coordinate 11,968,022 of NC_138297.1, read as the reverse complement.
ATAGAGATTATCTACAGACTATATAGAGACTATCTACAGACTATCTACAGACTATATAGAGACTATCTATAGACTATATAGAGACTATCTACAGACTATATAGAGACTATCTACAGTCTATATAGAGGCTATCTACAGACTATATAGAGACTATCTACAGACTATATAGAGACTATCTAAAGACTATCTACAGACTATCTACAGACTGTCTAAAGACTATCTACAGACTGTCTACAGACTGTCTACAGACTATCTAAAGACTGTGTACAGACTGTCTACAGACTATATAGAGACTATCTACAGACTATCTACAGACTATATAGAGACTATCTACAGACTATATAGAGACTATCTACAGACTATCTACAGACTATATAGAGACTATCTACAGACTATATAGAGATTATCTACAGACTATCTACACACTATATAGAGACTATCTACAGACTATATAGAGACTATCTACAGACTATATAGAGACTATCTACAGACTATATAGAGACTATCTACAGACTATCTACAGACTATCTACAGACTATCTACAGACTATATAGAGACTATCTACAGACTATATAGAGACTATCTACAGACTATCTACAGACTATCTACAGACTGTCTAAAGACTATCTAAAGACTATCTACAGACTATCTACAGACTGTCTAAAGACTGTCTACAGCCTGTCTAAAGACTATCTACAGACTATATAGAGACTATCTACAGACTATCTACAGACTATCTACAGACTATCTACAGACTATCTACAGACTATATAGAGACTATCTACAGACTATCTACAGACTATCTACAGACTATCTACAGACTATCTACAGACTATCAACAGACTATCTACAGACTATATAGAGACTATCTACAGACTATATAGAGACTATCTACAGACTATCTACAGACTATATACAGACTATCTACAGACTATCTACAGACTATCTACAGACTATATAGAGACTATCTACAGACTATCTACAGACTATCTACAGACTATATAGAGACTATCTACAGACTATCTACAGACTATCTACAGACTATATAGAGACTATCTACAGACTATCTACAGACTATCTACAGACTATATAGAGACTATCTACAGACTATCTACAGACTATATAGAGACTATCTACAGACTATCTACAGACTATCTACAGACTATATAGAGACTATCTACAGACTATCTAGAGACTATCTGCAGACTATCTACAGACTATATAGAGACTATCTTCAGACTCTCTACAGACTATCTACAGACTATATAGAGACTATCTACAGACTATCTACAGACTATCTACAGACTAGTATCTACAGACTTTCAGTAACAGTTCAACGAACCATCTACTAATCCTAACCCTAATCCTTTTCCTAACCTTAAATTTATCCCTTAACCCTAAACCTAGCTAGCCCTAACCATAACCCTTACCCTTAATCTAACCCTAACCCTAAGCTTAGCCAGCAGTTGCTTATCAACAGATAGTTTGTTGATAGTATGACCATCTGTAGAGCATCTCCAGATGGAAAAACTGGACTATCAAAACAAAATGTGATCGTTCAGCGTTGCAGCATGATTGAAATTTAAAGGCTTTGTTCCCGAGTTAGAGGAGACTGCATTCCTGGTAAACGCTGCATATGTCGGCTTAATCTGAAATTACATTAACATTACTATTACCCAATCTGTAACGCTTCAGAAATACATATTGAATAGAGCCCTAAAGATCTGCTTCAAAGTTGCTCTGACGGGGTTGATGGCGGTCTTTGTCCGTGTTAGGGAGTGTCGAGTGGGGCCACAGCAAGGGCAGATTGGGCCTATTTAGCCTGGGCCCCGGACAGGAAGCCATAGTGGTTCTACTGTAACCAGTTCTAGAACTCAATAGGCTCAGTCTCCTTTCCAATTCAATCAAAAACAGTCCAAACATCAGTAGTCAATACAAGGAACAGGTGACAATCCCCCCTCCACCTCCATCTCACATTCTCTCTCTCTCTCTCTTTCTCCATCTCTCTCTCTCTCTCCATCTCTCTCTCCATCTCGCTCACCCGTGGGAGTGTGAATGTGTCTGTGCCAGATGTGATGTTAAATGTCACTGTAGTCAACGTCTGTGAGGCCCACAGTGCCTAGCTCAACAGAGAGACCACAGGCTAGCTAGTGTGTACACCACAAAACATGCACAGTCATTATGATTCCAAACACCAACACTTTCCTCTCAAGGGCCGTTTTCTACACCTTCGTCATCATTGTCTAACCTGACATGGCGTTGCGGTTAGTTAAAGATGTAGTAGTGTTTAGCAATGCCTTTCCAATCTTCCCCCTGTCATCATTGTACCATAAATGGTTGTTTAATAGAGTACAGTAGTAGTCCTGTGCTAGCTCTGCTGAGGAACAGAGATAATACACAATAGATACCACAACACCACTACGACCAACACAAGGCACCGTGGGAGGAAGCCACCCCACACTGTGAACATTCCCTCACACACACACAGCAGGAGAGGCGAGCCTGGGGATGGTGTGTGTGTGTGTGTGTGTGTGTGTGTGTGTGTGTGTGTGTGTGTGTGTGTGTGTGTGTGTGTGTGTGTGTGTGTGTGTGTGTGTGTGTGGGGAGAGAGAGAGAGAGACCCCTCCCATTTGCCCTCTCCCTGTCATTGAGTAGCATGTGATGATTTGTGAATGCAAACAGCGCAACGCCGTTAGTCAGTCGCCCGTCAAGAAAAGCATTGCAGGTCCATATTTAAAACACACCATCACATTACAATAACTGGGGTGGAGAGAGAGAGAGAGAGAGAGAGGGAGCGAGAGAGAGAGAGAGAGACAATGAACATTGATATATCTCCAACACATTAAACATTTATATATCTCCCATACATGAAACACTGACACAGTATATCTCCAATACATTAAACATGGATTTATCTCCAATACATTAAACATGTGTATATCTCCAATACATTAAACATGTGTATATCTCCAATACATTAAACACTGATATATCTCCAATACATTAAACATGTGTATATCTCCAATACATGAAACATTGATATATCTCCAATACATTAAACATGGATATATCTCCAATACATTAAACATGGATATATCTCCAATACATTAAACATTGATATATCTCCAATACATTAAACATGGATATAACTCCAATACATTAAACATGGATATATCTCCAATACATTAAACATGTGTATATCTCCAATACATTAAACATTGATATATCTCCAATACATTAAACATGGATATACACATAAACACTCCATGGTTCTGCCCCAGGTGTCACAGTGGTGACTCCATGGTTTTGCCCCAGGTGTCACAGTGGCGTCACAGTGGTGACTCGGTGGTTCTGCCCCAGGTGTCACAGTGGTGACTCCGTGGTTCTGCCCCAGGTGTCACAGTGGTGACTCTGTGGTTCTGCCCCAGGTGTCACAGTGGTGACTCCGTGGTTCTGCCCCAGGTGTCACAGTGGTGACTCCGTGGTTCTGCCCCAGGCGTCACAGTGGTGACTCTGTGGTTCTGCCCCAAGTGTCACAGTGGTGACTCCGTGGTTCTGCCCCAGGCGTCACAGTGGTGACTCTGTGGTTCTGCCCCAGGCGTCACAGTGGTGACTCCATGGTTCTTCCCCAGGTGTCACAGTGGTGACTCCGTGGTTCTTCCCCAGGTGTCACAGTGGTGACTCCGTGGTTCTTCCCCAGGTGTCACAGTGGTGACTCCGTGGTTCTGCCCCAGGTGTCACAGTGGTGACTCCGTGGTTCTGCCGCAGGTGTCACAGTGGTGACTCTGTGGTTCTGCCCCAGGCGTCACAGTGGTGACTCTGTGGTTCTGCCCCAGGCGTCACAGTGGTGACTCTGTGGTTCTGCCCCAGGCGTCACAGTGGTGACTCTGTGGTTCTGCCCCAGGCGTCACAGTGGCTTAGTTTGTGTGTGTGTGTGTGTGTGTGTGTGTGTGTGTGTGTGTGTGTGTGTGTGTGTGTGTGTGTGTGTGTGTGTGTGTGTGTGTGCACGCTATTTGTGTGTATACTGTTTGTGTGTGTAACACAGGTGACCTAGATAAACATCCACCTGCACAATGTTATCTCCTTTAAATCATTATCACAATGACCAACAATAAGTACTGTAATTCATTATTACACAGACCTGTATTTACTCGTTTAAATCATTATCACACAGACCTGCATTAACTCCTTTAAATCATTAACACACTGTCCTGTATTTACTAATTTAAATCATTATCACACAGATCTGCATTAACTCCTTTACACCATTATCACACTGTCCAGTATTAAGTCATTTAAATCATTATCACACTGTCCTGTATTAACTCCTTTAAATCATTATCACACTGTCCTGTATTAACTCATTTAAATAATTATCACACTGTCCTGTATTAACGCATTTAAATCATTATCACACGGTTCTATTAAGTCATTTATATCATTATCACACTGTCCTGTATTAACTTATTTAAATCATTATCACACTGTCCTGCATTAAGTCCTGTAAATCATTATCACACTGTCCTGTATTAACTCATTTAAATCATTATCACACTGTCCTGTATTAACTCCTTTAAATCATTATCACACTGTTCTGTATTAACTCATTTAAATCATCATCACACTGTCCTGTATTAAGTCCTTTAAATCATTATCACACTGTCTTGTATTAGCTCATTTAAATCATTATCACACTGTCCTGTATTAACTCATTTAAATCATTATCACACTGTCCTGTATTAACATATTTAAATCATTATCACACTTTCCTGTATTAACTCATTTAAATCATTATCACACTGTCCTGTATTAACTCATTTAAATCATTATCACACTGTCCTGTATTAACTCCTTTATATCATTATCCCGCTGTCCTGTATTAAGTCCTTTAAATCATCAACACACCGTCCTGTATTAACTCATTGAAATCATTATCACACTGTCCTGTATTAACTCATTTAAATCATTATCACGCTGTCCTGTATTAACTCATTTAAATCATTATCACACTGTCCTGTATTAAGTCCTTTAAATCATTAACACACCGTCCTGTATTAACTCCTTTAAATCATTATCACACTGACCCGTATGAACTTCTTTAAATCATTATCACCCAGACCAATACCAACTCCTTTAAATCATCATCACACTGATCAGTATCTACTACCACTTGAATTTGTCAAGTGAGGGTTTAGTTTAGTGATTGAATTTTCTTCAACCACTGCAGGCCATGATTGTCCCCTTGTCCTCTCAATGTGACCATTTACTGTACTTGTATGTTGCTTAAATATTACGTTCACACACACATGCATGCTCACACCAGCAAACATGTTCACACATGCATGCACATGCACGCATGCACGTGCACAAACGTGCACGCACGCACGCACACACACACACAGCCCGGAGTGTAATTGTTACACAACCCTGTTTGCACAGCTCTGAAGGGCCTTGCTCCTCCATTCACCCCTTCTCCCCTTTTCCTACCCTCCTTTCCCCTCCTTGTTCCACCACCGTGATGAGGTGAACTGAGGACTTCTCTCCCTGACTAGACTGGAAATCCAGAGCTCTGTCAATGATGAAGATCATGCAGGAGATCTCTGCAGATGTAAGCCTGACAGGGGAACACACACTGTGAATGCATCAACAGGACTGATGCTGCAGATAATGCTGCAGGTAATGCTGCAGGTAATGCTGCGGGTAATGCTGCAGGTAATGCTGCAGCCATGTTAATAAAGCTAGACCCTCGTAGCCCTTTCCTGCAGTCTAATGACCTAGTGGCCTAATTGGTGGAATATTCTTGATAGTTTTCATAATTCCATAATTCATTTAAAATAAATAAATAAAAACAAATCCGCCGAAAATCCGATGTTTCCATGTTAACCGGTTTTGGTATATTTCAGTCTTTTGTGATGTATATAAAGTGTAATGTTGGGATACAACTCAAAATGTAATACATTTCAACTTTATATCTGACATGGTAAAGGTGTCTTCTGTTTTTATAGCCCATAACCACCTGTGAGGAGTATATCTTTGTTTCAAAGTAGATTTGTTTAAGACTACCAAGAAACACTCTCTGTGTGTGCGACCCTGATTTAGCCCACTGCAGTAAACGGTTAAACAAATGACTGACTCATATCTGATCTGTTCTCTGAATAGGAAACATGACCTCAAAGTCTGTGGTGAAGGAGAGAAGTCAGGTATTGATGTGGACATCTAAGGTGTGAGAAGCCTCACCACCAAGCTGTATGTCAATAGATATACAGTATCTCTCCAAAGTGACACATTCTTCAGCAGTCAGTAAGAGGGAACCTCCTTATCGGTGCTAAACCTTTGAAAAAAACAGACATTTCATTAGAAAACTCATAAATTGTCCAATAAATTCACGTCATTAAACCGGTGAAAGAATGAGATTACTGCCATTAAAAAAATAGGAAAAGAAGATAAGGACTTACAGTGCACTTATCAGCTCAAACTGACACAGTGCTGGTTCGGGGAGACATATATTAATTTGGTCCTGGTGAAAACAAAATAAGTCCCTGCATTAATCATACCGGGAGATGCGCCCCGGTAAAAAGGTTTTGTGTATATTACCAAAAGATTAGTTCCTCCGCTGGCAGGTCCAAGCGAGATACTTCCCTTCCTTGAGCACCTTGAATTCTTCAAACCCAACTCAGAAATATACAGGGGGATTTATTTCTTTTTTTTAGGCCAAAGATGTCCCACCTGCGTTTTTATAAATCCTCTGATTGTCTCTGTTGAAATAAGATAGCGGTGTAGCCCTTTGAAGGTGGTGTGACAGAGCGTAATACACTACCATATAAGTTCTGACCGGCTGGGGAGTCACGTGTTGTGACTAAGGCCCAGCTCAAAGCTTTGCCATGGGATTAGGAGCATTAGCAAGGTTGGTTGCCAATCTGAACAAGCCAAGGTTTTAACGCAGCGCACTGAGGACATTTTGGAAAATAAATAGTATGAAAACATCCTTGAGTCTCTCTCTCTCTCTCTCTCTCTCTCTCTCTCTCTCTCTCTCTCTCTCTCTCTCTCTCTCTCTCTCTCTCTCTCTCTCTCTCTCTCTCTCTCTCTCTCTCTCTCTCTCTCTCTCTCTCTCTCTCTCTCTCTCTCTCTCTCTCGAACATCAAGCTGTAAAAGGCTGAGGCATGGGCCCACACACTCAGCAAAAATCCACACAGCACCTCAATACACATCTAGTTTCAAAATAAAGTCATTTAAATTGTAGTGTCGGTTGTTCTCATTTCAATAAGGCTGTGTAAAAACACCTTACCTGATCACAATTCATCTCTCTTCATTTGTACCTGACTATGTCTCTGTGTATAGAGTCTACACCCCCCCTTGGATTTCTTCACATTTTGTTGTGTTACAAAATGTGATTCAAATGGATTCACTTGTCATGTTTTGGTCAACGATCTACACCAAATACTCTGTAATGTCAAACTTTGAATACATTTTTGGGGAGATTAATGAAAAATAAAACACCAATATACCTTGATTAGTTAAGTATTCACCCCACTGAGTCAATACATGTCAGAAATGCCTTTGGCAGTGATTACAGTGTTTAGTCTTCCCGGGCTAGTCTCGTAAGTGCTTGGCACACTTGTATATTCCAATATATGCCCATTATTCTTTTAGAAATTGTTTAAGCTCTGTCAAGGTGTTGGGGTTCATGGCTAGACAGATCAAGTCTTGCCATAGATTTTCAAGCAACTTTATTAAGTCAAAACTGTAACGTAGCCACTCAGGAACATTCACTGTCTTCTTGGTAAGCAACTCCAGTGTAGAGTTGGCTTTGTGTTGTAGGTTATTGTCCTGCTGAACAGTGAATTTGTCTCCCAGTGTCTGGTGGAAAGCAGACTGAAGCAGGTTTTCCTCTAGGATTTTACCTGTGCATAGATCCATCCCATTTATTTTCATCCTGAAAAACTCCCCAGTCTTTGCCAATGTCAAGTATACCCATAACATGATGAGGCCACCACCATGCTAGAAAATAGGGGGGCATTTACTCAGTGATATATTGTTCTGGATTTGCCCCAAACAAAAGGCTTTGCGTTCAGGCCAAAAATGTATTCTTTTGCCCTGCTTTTTTCTTGCCCTGCTTTTTTCTTGCAGTATTACTTTAGTACTTTGTTGCATACATCTGCATGTTTTGGAATATTTTTATTCTATATATTTGTATTCTTCTTTTCACTTTGTCATTTAAGTCATTATTGTGAAGTCACTACAATGTTGTTGATCCATCCTCAGTTTTCTCCAATCACAGCCATTGACCTATGTAAAATCACCAATGGTCTCATTGTAACGATCGTCGTTGTAATGATGGTCGGACCAAGATGCAGCGTGGGGTAGGTTAATCATGTTTATTAATGATAACCAGCAACAAAACAAGAAAGAGAAACCAACGAAACGTATAGCCTTGTAGGGATCAACGGCAACAATACAAAAAAACAAGATCCCACAAACAACAGGTGGGAAAAGGCTACCTAAATATGATCCCCAATCAGAGACAACAATAGACAGGTGCCTCTGATTGGGAACCATACCAAGCCAACATAGAAATACAAAAAACTAGAGTACCCACCCTAGTCACACCCTGACCTAACCAAAATAGAGAATAAAAATAATCTCTAAGGTCAGGGCGTGACACTCATGGTGACATCCCTAAGCAGTTTCCTTCCTGTCCTGTAGCTCAGTTCAAAAGGACAACTGCATTGTTGACGCGTCAGGGGGGTTTAATACTTCATCCACAGCATAAATATTAACTAGACCGTGCTTAAAGAGATGTTCAACGTCTGACTTGTTATTGTTACCCATCTACCAATCACTGCTCTTCTTTATGAGGCTTCTGAAAAGCTCCCTGGTCTTTGCAGTTGAATCTGTGCTTGAAATTAAAAACTTGACTGAGGGACCTTACAGATGTTGTATGTATTGGGGACAGAGGAAGGGTTAGTCAATTAAAACATCATTATTTCACACAGAGTGAGTCCATGTAACTTATTATGTGATTTGTTAAGCTATATTTTGCTCCTGAACTGATTTAGGCTTGCCATAACAAACGACTATATTTTTATACATTTTTCTTAATTTGTGAACGTTTGTAGAATTGTCTTATTACTTTGACATTATGGAATATTTTGCTGTAGATAATGACAAAAAAACAACAACAATTAAATCTATGTCAATCCCACTTTGTAACGCAACAGAATGTGGAAAAAGTTCAAGGGGGTTTAGACTTTACATACATAGGCACCAAAAGGGTTCAATCAGTGGTAGAAAAAGTACTCAATTGTCATACTTGAGTAAAAGTAAAGATATCGTAATAGAAAATGACTCAAGTAAAAGTGAAAGTCACCCAGCAAAATACTGCTTGAGTAAAAGTCTAAAAGTGTCTAGTTTTAAATGTACTTAAGTACAGTTGTGGAAAAAGTCCTCGATTGTCATACATGAGTAAAAGTAAAAAGTAAAAGTAAACGCTATTCATCAAATTCCTATATTAAGCACACCAGATGGCACCATAAAAAATTATGATAATTATAGGGACAGACAGGTGCACACTCCAACACTCAGACATCATTTACAAACTCTGTATTTGTGTTTATTCAGTCCACCAGATCAGTGGCAGTAGGGATGTTGTGTTGTATTGATAGGTGAGCAAATTGGACCATATTGCTGTCCTGCCTGAGCATTCTAAATGTATTAAGTACTTTTAGGTGTCAGGGAAAATGTATGGAGTAAAAAGTATGTTATTTTCTTTATGAATGTATTGGAGTAAAAGTAAACATTTTCAAAAATATAAATAGTAAAGTAAAGCACAGATACCCCCCAAAAACGACATAAGTAGAACTATAAATAAGTACCTTACACCTCTGGTTTCAATGGCTCACTTCATATATGGACATTAACAGGGTCTATATTCAACCAAGCACCCTTATTGTTAACAGTGTAGTCTAGTCCAGACCTGGTCCAGACCTGGTCCACACCCTAGTCCAGACCTGGTCCAGATATGGTCCACACATTAGTCCAGACCTGGTCCAGACCTGGTCCACACCCTAGTCCAGTCAACTTTAACTTACTAGATTCCATTTTACTTTTTACTCCATACATTTTCCTCGACACCCAAAAGTACTCGTTACATTTTGAATGCTTAGCAGGAGAGGAAATGTGTCCAATTTACACACCGAACATCCCTGGTCTCCCCTACTGCCTCTGATCTGGAGGACTCACTAAACAGAGAACATCCCTGCTCATTCCTACTGTCTCTGATCTGGTGGACTCACTAAACAGAGAACATCCTTGGTCATCCCTACTGTCTCTGATCTGGAGGACTCACTAAACAGAGAGCATCCCTTGTCATCCCTACTGCCTCTGATCTGGTGGACTCACTAAACAGAGAACATCCCTGGTCACCCCTACTGCCTCTGATCTGGTGGACTCACTAAACAGAGAACATCCCTGGTCATCCCTACTGCCTCTGATCTGGTGGACTCAGTAAACAGAGAACATCCCTGGTCCTCCCTACTGCCTCTGATCTGGTGGACTCACTAAACAGAGAACATACCTGGTCATCCCTACTGCCTCTGATCTGGTGGACTCACTAAACAGAGAACATCCCTGGTCATTCCCTGCCTCTGATCTGGTGGACTTACTAAACAGAGAACATCCCTAGTCATCTGATCTGGTGGACTCACTAAACAGAGAACACCCTGGTCATCCCTACTGCCTCTGATCTGGCAGACTCACTCAACACACATGCTTCGTTTGTAAATGATGTCTGAATGTTGGAATGTGCCCATGGCTTTCCATAAATAAAAATAAAAAAAACATAAAATTGTGCCATCTGGATTGCTTAATTTGAAATTATTTATATTTGTACTCTTAATACTTAAGTACATTTGAGCAGTTACATTTATCTTTGATACATAAGTAGGTATATATTTTAAAGCAAAACTTTTAAACTTTTACTCAAGTAGAAGATTACTGTGTGACTAACTTTTACTTGAGTCATTTTCTGTTAAGGTATCTTTTCTTTTTACTCAATTATGACAGTAGGGTACTTTTTCCACCACACTGGGCCTACTTAAAGCCAAACTAAGTGATTTCAAATTATCACTTTGGAGCGCAATATCAAGGGGTTAAAAAAATATGCCTAAATTGGGAATGCCTATAAATTGGGCAATTGAAGGCATCTAGGGCTTATGTTAACTTTGATTGTTTTCAATGAAAATGATAGACCTTTCAAAAGTTGAATGCAACGTTGTTTGCAACAGTATGGCAAGTGTCTTTATGTCTACTGTGACAAAGAGATTCAGAGTTGTTAAACGGGAGTGACGAGTGTGTTGATATAACAATAAAATTGTCCAAATTCTGCTTTTAACAAACATCAGAATTGGTCAAAAAAAAGAAGGTTATGCATGCCAACATATTAGGCAAAAATTAAGAGAAGGCAAAGTGATTGTGTCAGATGGAAATGATACCAAACGTTTTACCATTGCAACATGAAGATGTACATTCACATTCACTTTTGTTTTCTGAAGCCTAGAATTCCCAGCTGGCAATGTCTCATCGTGATTGGTTTTTCCCCATCACTTGCAACAATGTCAATGACTATTTCTCCTTTGCTGTACCTCAAACTGTCATGAAAGCCAGCTGTGATAAACTTTTATGAGTTGATTTTACTCCTGGCTCAGTTTGTCCTAACGTCCTAAAACCTACTCTGAGCTGGGAGTTTTTGTTGTTGTCTTAAAACAGGTTTTAAAAGGATTCCTAGGACCTTTTCTGAGATTCTTTGTGGATATGGGCCCTAGTCTCTTTTAAATGCCTCAACTTGTACACACTTCACATTTCCACACACACACACTTGGAGCTTAATTTGTGATAGAAGATTACTTCATTTGAATGCCTTTGATGTAGCGTGGCTTCGCTCAAATTGAGTATCTGATCCCAATCCCCTGGACAGCTTCATGTTGGTGTATCGGTATCAACCCCTTCCACCACCTCTTTCCCCCTTTCCTCTCCTACAACCTATCCCACCTTCCCTCCCTTCATCCCTCCATTTATTTCATTTACAATTTTAATAAGCATGCTTACGTGCCCCGTCACCCAGGTAATTTATGGAGATAGTGCCGCTGGCTTGGGCCCCCCAGTGGCCAAAAGCCTCGACACCATGGTAAACTTGTCTTTTGACTGCTAGTGCTGAAATGAGAGCCGCTGACAAGGACAGGAGGAGTAGGGGAAGGCTGCGAGAGAAAGACTGTGGGGAGAAGGGGCGAGGTAGGTACATGGAAACAAAAAACTCCAGCTCTTCTTAAAGATAGGGAACTCAGGAGTATTGAGACCAAGATATGAGAGAAGTCTATAGAGGATGCGTTTTTTCCCTTCATTGTCTGCAATTAGAAAAAAGTGCTGAATTTCAAATAAGGTTTATGTGTACAGCCTTGTAGAGACTTTGCAGAGGCCTTGTGTGCCACTTGGTGTAATGATGCCTAAAGTAAGTTATGTAAACAAAGACAGAGAAAGAAACATGTGGCCTGTGACAGGTTTACCTTCAGTGTTTTTTTTGTTCTTCTGAGCAGACATCTAAAGAGACGATAATGAATGTCAGTGGGTATAATTATATTTGTACATGTCAGAGAGATTACAAAAAATGGTAGCTTGGGACTTTGTACTCTGAAAAAAAAAAGCACATTGCTGTTTTCAAGCTCACCTCGAGAGAAGGTATAACTTCAAAGAAGATTTATACACGAAGAAGACGACAAGCTACGGTCTACATACATGTTAAATGAAAGAAAGTTACATTCTAATTAGAAAAAAACATTGATACTTATATTACTATAACTACAGATAATTCCTTTACAGACATGATGTGTGAAAAGTCTATCTTGAGAACACTACCTGTAGTAAAACAACCAAGTCAAGGAAATTATCAAGAAAAACATCTCATGATAAAACACTATTAATGTTTATAATTAATCAATCTACTTAATAAAACAAATGTAACTATTTTGAGATTATAAATACTTTATCAGTACGGATTATTAATCAAAATGTAAAAGAAAAACATTTGACATAATATAGTCTGTGAACGACAGAAAGTGAATGCCAGAAAGTAACTTCAACAATCTTCACATCAAGATGCTCTTTCCTGCGCCAAATAACCTCTCTTGTCCTCATCCAGTGTGTACACGAGGCCCTCTCAAGTTCTCTCAATCTTGATGTCTATTGATGAAGAGAGGGGCAGAGTGAAGGAAGTCTGACAACAAGCAATGAGTCAGAAACACTCCCTCTGGGTTTCTTTGTACTCTTGGGGCATTGATTCCAAACCTTCATGTTGGGAATACAGTACATCACTACTCATCTGAAACATTTAGGTCGGCAGCCTGATAAAAAATTATTAACTATGAACGAAAAAGCTATTCCTATAGGCGACAAACAAGTAACCCAGCCACCTCCTCAGCCATGTTGTGGACCAATTTCTTATGTCGGTGTTGTTTGCTATTTCCTCGTTGTTATTCAGTTATTTCTTTTACATCCCCTCACCTCGTAAGGGCTGCCAACAGGCTTTCAATTCATTACAAGATACTTTATTTTTTATGTTGTCTGGGCTTAATTTGCCTGTTTACCAAGTTACAAGAGTGAGGAGAAGGGAGGGGGAGAGAGGGAGGGATAATGTGGCGATTCAGTCATGTCCGTGAGGCCTCTTTAATGTAAGAGAGACAGCTAGTTTCACTAATTACCAGTGAGGACTCTAATGGACATCCTGGTTTGATTTGAACCTCAAATTAGACATCTTCCCTTCTGCACAGGGTTTTTTTTCTTCGCCTGTTGACCTTTATTGTCATGAATCTTGCCCTGAAGGCAGAATTGAGTGATTTCCGCGAGATGGGCTAGCTGCAAAGTCTAAATTGGCTGTATTATAAATATTAATGATTTTTTGTTTTGTTTTTTGGCCTTAATTTAAGATTTGGTTTAGGCCTTAGCACTGTGGTTAACGTTAGGGTTAAGGTTAGGGTTACAGTTGAAGTTGGAATTTTACTACATACACCTTAGGCAAATACATTTAAACTCAGTTCTTCACAATTCCTGACATTTAATCCGAGTAAAAATTCTTAGCCTTTTTTATTTTTTATATGTATTTTACCTTTATTTAACCAGGTAGGCAAGTTGAGAACAAGTTCTCATTTACAATTGCGAACTGGCCAAGATAAAGCAAAGCAGTTCAACACATACAACAACACAGAGTTACACATGGAGTAAAACAAACATACAGTCAATAATACAGTAGAAAAATAAGTCTATATACAATGTGAGCAAATGAGGTGAGATAAGGGAGGTAAAGGCAAAAAAGGCCATGGTGGCAAAGTAAATACAATATAGCAAGTAAAACACTGGAATGGTAGATTTGTAGTGGAAGAAAGTGCAAAGTAGAAATAGAAATAATGGGGTGCAAAGGAGCAAAATAAATAAATAAATAAATACAGTAGGGGAAGAGGTAGTTGTTTGGGCTAAATTATAGATGGGCTATGTACAGGTGCAGTGATCTGTGAGCTGCTCTGACAGCTGGTACTTAAAGCTAGTGAGGGAGATAAGTGTTTCCAGTTTCAGAGATTTTTGTCGATAGTTCCAGTCATTGGCAGCAGAGAACTGGAAGGAGAGACGGCCAAAGGAGGAATTGGCTTTGGGGGTGACCAGAGAGATATACCTGCAGGAGCGTGTGCTACAGGTGGGTGCTGCTATGGTGACCAGTGAGATGAGATAAGAGAGGACTTTACCTAGCAGGGTCTTGTAGATGACCTGGAGCCAGTGGGTTTGGCGACAAGTATGAAGCGAGGGCCAGCCAACGAGAGCGTACAGGTCGCAGTGGTGGGTAGTATATGGGGCTTTGGTGACAAAACGGATGGCACTGTGATAGACTGCATCCAGTTTATTGAGTAGGGTATTGGAGGCTATTTTGTAAATGACATCACCGAAGTCGAGGATCGGTAGGATGGTCAGTTTTACGAGGGTATGTTTGGCAGCATGAGTGAAGGATGCTTTGTTGCAAAATAGGAAGCCAATTCTAGATTTAACTTTGGATTGGAGATGTTTGATGTGAGTCTGGAAGGAGAGCTTACAGTCGAACCAGATACCTAGGGATTTGTAGTTGTCGACATATTCTAAGTAAGAATGGTCCAGATGCTGGACGGGCGGGCAGGTACGGGCAGCGATTGGTTGAAGAGCATGCATTTAGTTTTACTAGTATTTAAGAGCAGTTGGAGGCCACGGAAGGAGAGTTGTATGGCATTGAAGCTCATCTGGAGGGTTGTTAATTAACATAGTGGCCAAAGAAGGGCCAGAAGTATACAGAATGGTGTCGTCTGCATAGAGATGGATCAGAGACTCACCAGCAGCAAGAACGACATCATTGATGTATACAGAGAAAAGAGTTGGCCCAAGATTTCAACCCTGTGGCACCCCCATAGAGACTACCAGAGGCCCAGACAACAGGCCATCTGATTTGACACATTGAAATCTATCAGAGAAGTAGTTGGTGAACCAGGCGAGGCAATCATTTGAGAAACCAAGGCTATTGGGTCTGCCGATGAGGATGTGGTGATTGACAGAGTCGAAAGCCTTGGCCAGTTCAATGAATACGGCTGCACAGTATTGTTTCTTATCGATGGTGGTTAAGATATCGTTTAGGGCCTTGAGCGTGGCTGAGGTGCACCCATGACCAGCTCTGAATCCAGATTGCATATCGGAGAAGGTGCGGTGGGATTCGAAATGGTCAGAAATCTGTTTGTTGACTTGGCTTTCGAAGACCTTAGAAAGGCAGGGTAGGATAGATATAGGTCTGTAGCAGTTTGGGTCAAGAGTGCCCCCTCCTTTGAAGAGGGGGATGACAGCAGCTGCTTTCCAATCTTTTGGAATCTCAGACAACACGAAAGAGAGGTTGAACAGGCTAGTAATAGAGGTTGCAACAATTTTGGCAGATCATTTTAGAAAGAAAGGGTCCAGATTGTCTAGCCCGGCTGATTTGTAGGGTTCCAGATTTGGCAGCTCTTTCAGAACATCAGCTGACTGGATTTGGGAGAAGGAGAAATGGGGAAGGCTTGGGCCAGTAGCTGTGGGGGGGTGCAGTGCTGTTGACCAGGGTAGGGGTAGCCAGGTGGAAAGCATGGCCAGCCATAGAAAAATGCTTATTGAAATTCTCAATTATAGTGGATTTATCGGAGGTGACAGAATTTCCTATCCTCAGTGCAGTGGGTAGCTGGGAGGAGGTGTTCTTATTGTCCATGGACTTAACAGTGTCCCAGAACTTTTTTGAGTTTGTGTTTCTGCTTGAAAAAGGTAGCCTTGGCTTTTCTAACTAACCTGTGTATATTGGTTTCTAACTTCCCTGAAAAGTTGCATATCACGGGGGCTGTTCGATGCTAATGCAGAATGCCACAGGATGTTTTTGTGTTGGTTAAGGGCATTCAGGTCTGGAGAGAACCAAGGGCTATATCTGTTCCTGCTTCTACATTTCTTGAATGGGGCATGCTTATTTAAGATGGTGAGGAAGGTATTTAAAAAAAATAACCAGGCATCCTCTACTGACGGGATGAGGTCAATATCATTCCAGGATACCTGGGCCAGGTCGATTAGAAAGGCTTGCTCGCTGAAATGTTTCAGGGAGCGTTTGACAGTGATGAGTGGAGGTCGTTTGACCATTGACCCATTACGGATGCAGGCAATGAGGCAGTGATCGCTGAGATCTTGGTTGAAAACAGCAGAGGTCTATTTAGAGGGCAAGTTGGTTAGGATGATATCTATGAGGGTGCCCGTGTTTAAGGCTTTGGGGTGGTACCTGGTAGGTTCATTGATAATTTGTGTGAGATTGAGGGCATCAAGCTTAGATTGTAGGATGGCTGGGGTGTTAAGCATGTCCCAGTTTAGATCACCTAGCAGTACGAGCTCTGAATATAGATGGGGGGCAATCAGTTCACATATGGTGTCCAGAGCACAGCTGGGGGCAGAGGGTGGTCTATAGCAGGCGGCAACGGTGAGAGACTTGTTTTTAGAGAGATGATTTTTAAAAGCAGAAGTTCAAATTGTTTGGGTACAGACCTGGATAGTAGGACAGAACTCTGCAGGCTATCTCTGCAGTAGATTGCAACACCGCCCCCTTTGGCCGTTCTATCTTGTCGGAATATGTTGTAGTTAGGGATGACGATTTCAGAGTTTTTGGTGGACTTCCTAAGCCAGGATTCAGACACGGCTAGGACCTCGGGGTTGGCAAAGTGTACTAAAGCAGTGAATAAAACAAACTTAGGGAGAAGGCTTCTAATGTTAACATGTATGAAACCAAGGCTATTACGGTTACAGAAGTCATCAAAAGAGAGCACCTGGGGAATAGGAGTGGAGCTAGGCACTGCAGGGCCTGGTCTGAGTCGCGCTGTACAAAACTGCCGATAGCTTTTCGAGCTAAGGGATAGCTGATGACCGCCAACCGTGGCTAGCTGAACTCCAACGTTAGCCAGTGAACTGGCCAGCCTCTGGCTATCCTCTGGCTAGCTTCTGGCTAGCCTTTGGTCAGTTAGGATCACCACTTTATTTTAAGAATGTGACATGTCAGAATAATAGTAAAGAGAATGATTTATTTCAGATTTTAATTCTTCCATCACATTCCCAGTGGGTCAGAAGTTTACATACACTCAATTAGTATTTGATTGGCATTGCCTTTAAATTGTTTAACTTGGGTCAAACATTTCGGGTAGCCTTCCACAAGCTTCCCACAATAAGTTGGGTGAATTTTGGCCCATTCCTCCTGACAGAGCTGGTGTAACTGAGTCAGGTTTGTAGACCTACGTGCTCGCACATACTTTTCAGTTCTGCCCACAAATGTTCTATAGGATTGAGGTCAGGGCTTTATGATGGCCACTACAATACCTTGACTTTGTTGTCCTTAAGCCAGTTTGCCACAACCTGGAAGTAAGCTTGGGGTCATTGTCCATTTGGAAGACTCATTTGCGACCAAGCTTTAACTTCCTGACTGATGTCTTGATATGTTGCTTCAATATATCCACATAATTTCCTGCCTCATGATGCCATCTATTTTGTGAAGTGCACCAGACCCTCCTGCAGCAAAGCACCCCCACAACATGATGCTGCCATCCCCGTGCTTCATGGTTGGGATGGTGTTCTTTGGCTTGCAAGCCCCCCCTTCTTCCTCCAAACATAACGATGGTCATTATGGCCAAAGACTTAAATTTTTGGTTCATCAGACCAGAGGACATTTCTCCAAAAAGTACCATCTTTGTCCCTATGTGCAGTTGCAAATCGTAGTCTGGCTTTTTTTTTGGAGCAGTGACTTCTTCCTTGCTGAGTGGCCTTTCAGGTTATGTCGATATAGGACTCGTTTTACTGTGGATGTAGATACTTTTGTACCTGGTTCCTCCAGCATCTTCACAAGGTCCTTTGCTATTGTCTGGGATTGATTTGCAATTTTCACACCAAAGTACATTCATCTCCAGGAGACAGTACGCGTCTCCTCCCTGAGCGGTATGACGGCTGTGTGGTCCCATGGTGTTTATACTTGCATACTCTTGTTTGTACAGATGAACGTTGCGCCTTCAGGCATTTGGAAATTGCTCCCAAGGATGAACCAGACTTGTGGAGGTCTACAATTTTTTTTCTGAGGTCCTGGATGATTTCTTTTGATTTTCCCATGATGTCAAGCAAAGAGGCACTGAGTTTGAAGGTATGCCTTGAAATACATCCACAGGTACACCTCCAATTGACTAAAATTATGTCAATTAGCCTATCAGAAGCTTCTATAGCCATGACATAATTTCAAATCAAATCACATTTTATTGGTTGTATACACATTTGCTACAGACGTTACTGCGGCTGTAGCAAAATGGTTGTGTTCCTAGCTCCAACAGTGCAGTACTATCTAACAATACACAATAATACACACAATTCTAAACATGTAAATAATGAAATTAAGAAATAAAGACATATAAGGATGAGCAATATATATATTTATATACACATTGAACAAAAATATTAACGCAACATGTAAAGTGTATATATATATATATATATATATATATATATATATATATATATATATATATATATATATATATTTTATATATATATATATATATATATATTTATATATATACACTGTTCAAAAAAAATAAAGGGAACACTAAAATAACACATCCTAGATCTGTATGAATGAAATAATCTTATTAAATACTTTTTTCTTTACATAGTTGAATGTGCTGACAACAAATCACACAAAAATAATCAATGGAAATCCAATGTATCAACCCATGGAGGTCTGGATTTGGAGTCACACTCAAAATTAAAGTGGAAAACCATACTGCAGGCTGATCCAACTTTGATGTAATGTCCTTAAAACAAGTCAAAATGAGGCTCATTAGTGTGTGTGGCCCCCACGTGCCTGTATGACCTCCCTACAACACCTGGGCATGCTCCTGATGAGGTGGCAGATGGTCTCCTGAGGGATCTCCTCCCAGACCTGGACTAAAGCATCCGCCAACTCCTGGACAGTCTGTGGTGCAACGTGGCTTTGGTGGATGGAGCGAGGCATGATGTCCCAGATGTGCTCAATTGAATTCAGGTCTGGGGAACGGGCGGGCCAGTCCATAGCATCAATGCCTTCCTCTTGCAGGAACTGCTGACACACTCCAAACACATGAGGTCTAGCATTGTCTTGCATTAGGAGGAACCCAGGGCCAACCGCACCAGCATATGGTCTCACAAGGGGTCTGAGGATCTCATCTCGGTACCTAATGGCAGTCAGGCTACCTCTGGCGAGCACATGGAGGGCTGTGCAGCCCCCCAAAGAAATGCCACCCCACACCATGACTGACTCACCGCCAAACCGGTCATGCTGGAGGATGTTGCAGGCAGCAGAACGTTTTCCACGGCATCTCCAGACTCTGTCACATCTGTCACGTGCTCAGTGTGAACCTGCTTTCATCTGTGAAGAGCACAAGGCGCCAGTGGCGAATTTGCCAATCTTGGTGTTCTCTGGCAAATGCCAAACGTCCTGCACGGTGTTGAGCTGTAAGCACAACCCCCACCTGTGGACGTCGGGCCATCATACCACCCTCATGGAGTCTGTTTCTGACCGTTTGAGCAGACACATGCACGTTTGTGGCCTGCTGGAGGTCATTTTGCAGGGCTCTGGCAGTGCTCCTCCTGCTCCTCCTTGCACAAAGGCAGAGGTAGCGGTCCTGCTGCTGGGTTGTTGCCCTCCTACGGCCTCCTCCACGTCTCCTGATGTACTGGCCTGTCTCCTGGTAGCGCCTCCATGCTCTGGACACTACGCTGACAGACACAGCAAACCTTCTTGCCACAGCTCGCATTGATGTGCCATCCTGGATAAGCTGCACTACCTGAGCCACTTGTGTGGGTTGTAGACTCCGTCTCATGCTACCACTAGAGTGAAAGCACCGCCAGCATTCAAAAGTGACCAAAACATCAGCCAGGAAGCATAGGAACTGAGAAGTGGTGTGTGGTCACCACCTGCAGAACCACTCCTTTATTGGGGGTGTCTTGCTAATTGCCTATAATTTCCACCTGTTGTCTATTCCATTTGCACAACAGCATGTGAAATGTATTGTCAATCAGTGTTGCTT
This sequence comes from Salmo salar, assembly GCF_965601325.2. NCBI lineage: Eukaryota > Metazoa > Chordata > Actinopteri > Salmoniformes > Salmonidae > Salmo > Salmo salar. Next base: position 11,947,371 of record NC_138297.1, on the reverse strand, counting down.
CCTAAGTGGACAGTTTGATTTCACAGAAGTGTGATTGACTTGGAGTTTCATTGTGTTGTTTAAGTGTTCCCTTTATTTTTTTGAACAGTGTATATATATATATGTGTATATATATATATATATATATATATATATATATATGTATATATATATATATATATATATACACTGACTCTTTCAAGGGGTACTTTTGTTATGTTACAGACTTATTTTAAAATGAATGAAATAGTTTTTTCTTTCTGATCAATCTACACACAATTCATGTTTTAAGAAATTTTAGCAAAAAGAAAATTACAAAAATGGAAATATCACATTTACATAGGTATTTAGAACCTTTACTCAGTACTTTGTTGAAGCACCTTTGGCAGCGATTACACCCTTGTGTCTTCTTGGGTTCGACGCTGTGGCCGTGTCGATGTGGATGGGGGTGTGCTCCCTCTGCTGTCTCCTGAAGTCAACGATCAGCTCCTAGGTTTTGTTGACGTTTAGGGAGAGGTTATTTTCCTGCCACCAATGCCAGGGCCATTACCTCCTCCCTGTAGGCTGTCGTTTCGTTGTTAGTAATCAGGCTTACCACTGTCGTGTCGTCTGCAAAATGAATGATTGAGTTGGAGATGTGCGTGGCCATGTAGCCATGGGTGAACAGGGAGTACAGAACGGAGACATGGTTATTTGAATCGGAATTAGTGCGGCAGATTGCTACATATTGATCACTGGTTGTGCGTCCCGCTCTCCCTTTCTCTCTCTTTCTCCTGTGTGTTCCCTGAAATAAAAAAATATATGCTAAGACCATGCTAATGAGAGAGCATGGACACAAACAGTATTGGATAGGGGGTGAGCCTATTCAAATGTGGTGCATTCAGTGGAGAGGGAGCATGTTGCTGACCACATAGCAGGTGACTGATGCAAAAGCCATTGGTTGACAATAAATCCATATGGCAAGAACCTGGAGCAAACATCTCACAATCAGATAAATCAGCCACAGTCATACAAATGAGATAATGGGAAGGCGAGAGAGAGAGAGAGAGAGTGAGAGAGAGAGAGGGAGAAAGAAAGAGGGGAGAGAGAGAGAGAGAGAGAGAGAGAGAGAGAGAGAGAGAGAGAGAGAGAGAGAGAGAGAGAGAGAGATATAGAGAGAGAGTGAGTGAGGGGAAAGAGAGAGAGAGAGAGACAGAGAGAGAGGGAGAAAGAGGGAAAAAGAGAGAGACAGAGAGAGATAGGGAGAAAAACAGGGAAAGATAGACAAAGAAAGAGAGAGGGAGAAAGAGAGAGAGAGTGAGAGAAAGACAAAGGGAGTAAAAGAGAGACGGCATGTGCAGGTGACATTGTTCCCGGTGGCATATTAGGAGGCACTGGGACAAAAGCCCAAATACTCTCCGTCTCCTGAGAGGAGAGAGAGAGAGAGCTGTTATACTGCGGATGACTGGAGGACGGGAGGATAGCCAGGTTTAACATTCAGAAAGAGTGTAGCTAAAGAATGTATTTGAAGTAGTGTTAACCCTTGTGCTGTCTTTAGGGTCAAAAACGAGCAGAGAAAACCCCCTAAATGATATTTTTTCAACTTGAAATTTGATGACTTTTCTTAGAGTGATCCGAACATTATAAAAAGTGAAACATCTCCTTTGTTCATATTTCCATGAAAGCTGTGCACCACCAGGGTACAAAGATTGTCTTAGGGTCATTTTTCATCCGGCAGTTATAAAATAATTTACACACTACAAAAACCACACACACACACACACACACACACACACACACACACACACACACACACACACACACACACACACACACACACACACACACACACACACACACACACACACACACACACACACACACACAATGAGAAATGGAGATTATGTGTTGAACTACTGATTGAACTCAGCCAGCAGCTCCTGAAGAGGAAGTTAGAAAGAACAAGCCTGCCCTCCCCCCTGTGCTCCTCGCAACAAGGGGGAGAGAGGCCGTCTCATCAAAGTTTGCCTTCACCCCCACCACCACTCTAGTTTCTTACCTCCCAAAGAGGAACAAGAATGTGGTCCTCCTGAGCACACTGCACGAAACAGCTGAGGTCAGTGATCATGAGGACGGAAGCCAGCCATCATCCTGGACTACAACCACAACAAAGGAGGCATGGACAACCTGGACAAGGTGATTGGAACTAACAGCTGCAGGAGGATGACAGCCCACTGGCCCCTTGTCATCTTCCTTAACATCATTGATGTGTCCTCATACAATGCCTTTGATATGAAACAAGATCAACCCTACCTGGTTGCCTGATAAGCAGAACAAGAGGAGGATGTTCCTGGAGCAGCTGGGAAAGGCACTTTTAACCCCAGACATTCAAAGAAGGGAGCGCCTCCCCCGCACAGCAGCCTCTGCAGCGCTTGTGAAAGCTGTTCAGGGGGCTGAATCTTGTCCTGATCCGCATGAGGTTGCAGCTGGGGCGGTCAAGAGGAGGAGATGCCAATTCTACCCCCCTATGAAGGACTGTAAAACAAATACCAAGTGCTGCACATGTGAGAAATACATCTGCCAAGTCCATGCACACACACTTGCATACTGTCCTATATGTGCTAATCAGAGTTGATTGATTCATGTTCTTCACATTTTTGTTTTGTATATATTTTCTTATTTTCTTATTATTTATTGTTGTTGTTTATACACCTTGTGGGTGGGGGAAATGGTTCAAAAAAGGGAGAAGACTAGTATTTTGTAGTTGAATTCCTCATTGTACAGTATATAAGAATACATCACTATGTTGCCAAAGAAGTTAAAAACTATTATTGTTTCCCTTCAATAAAATGCATTCAAAACTTTCTGCACATTTCTGCTACTTTCTCAGGCTATACAAGTACTATATCTTGCTAAAAATGTATGTTTATACCTATGGAGTACCTTTAGCAATAATAGGTCAAATAAACCTCTACTTTAGTAAAGAAAACAAATATGATAGGTGTGTTGTAATAAAAATGAGCAGTGTCCACTGACTAAATGCAGTCTTTCAGCATTGTGGGAATACCCAGATATTGACAAAGTTTGTGATGAATGATAGGTTGTTTCTTCATGCAAAATATATTTGGGGTTTAAAATTCAATTAATAAGCTGCTTTATTTTAGGGGTTTAGTGACGGCGGGTCATTTTTGACATTTAGGACAAGGGGAGTATACAGAATGTTAAGACTACACAAGGGTTAAATCTTCTCTGTTAGTGACATGCAGCCTAGAGGTTAGAGAGGCCATCACTGACTGGAGGGTTACCATTTAAAATCAAATTAAATCCCAGTTCATTCCCTGCTGTTGTGCACTTAAGCAAGGCCGTACAACAAAAGCTCCCCGGGTACCCAGTGTTGCAGCCCCCCCTTACCTCTACCCCCCCAAGAAAATTGTATATGTAGAGTGCATTCAGGACGTATTCAGACCCCTTGACTTCTTCCACATTTTGTTACGTTACAAGATAATTCTCATCAATCTACACACAATACCCCATAATGACAAAGCAAAAATAGGTATTTAAAATGTTTGCAAATGTATAATAAAATGTAAAAAAGATTGCCCTTTGCTACTGTATGAGACTCAGAATTGAGCTCAGGTGTATCCTGTTTCCATTAATAATCCATGAGATGTTTCTACAACTTGACTGGAGTCCACTTGTGGTAAATTCAATTGATTGCACATGATTTCGAAAAGCACACACCTGTCTATATAATGTACCACAGTTGACAGTGCATGTCAGAGAAAAAAAACAAGCCCTGAGGCCAAAGATATTGTCCATAGACCTCCAAGACAAGATTGTGTCGAGGCACAGATCTGGGGAAGGGTACAAACAAATGTCTGCAGATTTGAAGGTCCCCAAGAACACAGTGGCCTCCATATTAAATGAAAGTAGTTTGGAACCACCAAGACTCTTCCTAGAGCTGGCCTCCCGGCCAATCTGAGCAATCGGGTAAGAAGGGCCTTGGTCAGGTAGGTGACCCAGAACCCGATGGTCACACTGACAGAGCTCCAGAGTTACGCTGTGGAGATGGGAGAACCTTCCATAAGGACAACCATCTCTGCAGCACTTCACCAATCAGTCCTTTATGGTAGAGTGGCCAGACGGAAGCCACTCTTCAGTAAAAGGCACCCAAATTACTCAGACCATGAAACCAAGATTGAACTCTTTGGCCTGAATGCTAAGTGTCACATCTGGAGGAAAGCTGGGACCATCCCTATAGTGGAGCATGGTTGGTGGCAGCATCATGCTGTGGGGATGTTTTTCAGCGGCAGGGACTGGGAAATTATTCAGGATCGAGGGAAAGATGAACGGAGCAAAGTACAGAGAGATCCTTGATGAAAACCTGCTCCAGAGCACTCAGGAACTCAGACTGGGGAGAAGGTTCACCTTCCAACAGGAAAATGACCCTCAGCACACAGCCAAGACAATGCAGGAGAGGCTTCGGGACAAGTCTCTGAATGTCCTTGAGTGGCCCAATCACCCTGGAGAGACCTGAAAATAGTTGTGTAGCGATGCTCTCCATCCAACCTGACAGAGTTTGAGAGGATCTGCAGAGTATAATGGGAGAAACTCCCCAAAATACATGTGTGCCAAGCTTGTAGAATCTTACCCAAGAAGACGCGAGGCTGTAATCTCTGCCAAAAATGCTTCAACAAAGTACTGCATAAAGGGTCTGAATAGTTATGTAAATGGTATATTTCCATTTTTCATAAATTTGCAAAATGTCTAAAAACCTGTTTTTTCACTCTGTCATTATTGGGTAGATTGATGAGGGAAAAAAATAATTGTATCAATTTTCGAATAAGGCTGTAAAGTAACAAAATGTGGAAAAAGTCAAGGGGTCTGAATACTTTCCCAATGCACTGTATATGCATGTATGTGTGTCTTTCGGAGGAGTTGGGTTAAAAGCTGAAGTCAAACTTCAGGTGGGTCTTGTGTGCAATGACCAATAAAGTGATCTTTATCTGATTTTGATATAGTATGTTTTGAGCTTATAAAAAATGTGTTTTGTGGATATAATTTTTTTGTGGATAAAATATTGAACATGCCCTTTACTACCAAATCCCATAGAAACGCATTGAATAACAGATTCATAAATGGCAAACTAAAAGATATAAAACACTTTTTCATAAGGAATAAGATTTTGAAGTGTCTGTCTAGGAGATATAAGAAAGCTCAGGAAATATACACTACCGCTCAAAAGTTTGGGGCCACTGGCAGCTTCATTAAAGAGCACCGGCAAAACAACAGTCTCAACGTTAACAGTGGAGAGGCGACTCTGGGATGCTGGCCTTCTTGGCAGAGTTGCAAAGAAAAAGCCATATCTCAGGCTGGTCAATAAAAATAAAAGATTAAAATGGGAAAAAGAACACAGACACTGAACAGAGGAACTCTGCCTAGAAGGCCAGCATCCCGGAGTCGCCTCTTCACTGTTGACGTTGAGACTGGTGTTTTGCGGATACTATTTAATGTAGCTGCCAGTTGAGGACTTGTGAGGCATCTGTCTCTCAAACTAGACACTCTAATGTACTTGTCCTCTTGCTCAGATGTGCACCTGGGCCTCCCACTCCTCTTTCTATTCTGGTTAGAGCCAGTTTGCTCTGTTCTGTGAAGGGAGTAGTACACAGCGTTGTACGAGACCTTCAGTTTCTTGGCAATTTCTTGCATGGAATTGCCTTCATTTCTCAGAAAAAGAATAGACTGACGAGTTTCAGAAGAAAGGTCTTTGTTTCTGGCCATTTTGAGCCTGTAATCAAACCCACGAATGCTGATGCTCCAGATACTCAACTCGTCTAAAGAAGGCAAGTTTTATTGCTTCTTTAATCAGGACAGCAGTTTTCAGCTGTGCTAACATAATTGTGAAAGGGTTTTCTAATGATCAATTAGCCTTTTAAAATGATAAACTTGGATTAGCTAACACAACGTGCCATTGGAACACAGGAGTGATAGTTGCTGATAATGGGCCTCTGTACGCCTATGTAGATATTCTATAAAAATCAGACATTTCCAGCTACAATAGTAATTTACAACATTAACAATGTCTACACTGTATTTCTCATCAAACTTTTCAACGGTAGTTTACATAAATATGTTTTTTTTTACACATTTTTTTGGTGGGATAGGCACAAAACTACCTCCATTCTTTTATTCATTTTTCAAACCGGTACCGGTAACATTCAGATGAGTCCCTTGACTCTTGTGGTGGCAGTAGATGTAGAGCATTTGTCAAATCCTTTTTTGAGGAAATAAAATCACCTCTCTAGCTCGGCTACCTTTCACCGCATATGCGGAAGGCCGCAATAGGCGGATGCGATAGATTGAGACGCAGACTATGCAAAAAAATATATCTCTAGCTTATGTTACTTAGATTGACGCACCGGTGCCTCAATAGAGTCTTAAGGATTAATATAATAAAAATTGACTCTAGGGGGTTTTAAGATAGTGCAAAAAACTCGAATAAATGTTTGTCATGGTATGCAAAATTTTGTTCATGACTGTCACAAACAATGAGCATTTCCACTGGCTTTGTTCACTTCCATTCTGTAACACGATGAAGAGGTTTTGTACCACCTGCGCTCTGAGTCAGGAAAAGGCTGCTACTTTGATTATAGGGGATGGAGTATATCTGCAGTCAGTGGCACCACACCCCGCTGGGATAAGTGGGGGTTAAGACACAGTGCATCCTGGGTAGTCTCAGACAAGGAAGTGGGCATGCCGAAAGATGCACTACATTCGATTCCCCTGAAAGGGAGCAAAACAAATAAGAGTAGGGGGGAAAAGAAAGAAGGAGATTAAGTATTACAAACATCCAGAAGATTACGTTGGATTGAGTACGAGTATATTGTTGTTGAATGTATCTATGATGTTTTTAGCCTAGTGCTGCTAGCTAGCGGGAATAGGTTGTGTTGTGAGGTAGTGCAGGGGAGCACAGGATAAAGGAGGGTGAGGGTAAGTGATAGTTCACATTGCCTTTGTAATCGCAGTGTTAGCTCAGACATCTGCAGGAGGTGAGTAGTAATATTTGTCCTAGCACAGCATTTGGTTTTGACCCTGTGTTACAAGACAATGGTCACCCTCTGGTGTGGGAGTAATGATGTTTTCCTTATCTGCTGTATGTCCTCAATCACACAGAGCAGAGATCCTCTATCCAAATGGAGCAGAGTTCAGACTGAAGAGAAAAACAGAGTGGAATCAACAGACAGAGATCAGACCTGTAGACTGTAGACTGTAGACCTGATAACAATAAAGATACACACAATTTAAGTAAAATGCATGGTGGTATAACAATATATACTGTACTGTAGATAACTGTAGCACTACCTGGATGATTCAATGTTAGGGCTTTATCATTGATTTTCTGTCCACCTCAGTAGGGCAACACCACCGGACTCTTGGATTCTGAGGATGGACTGAGGGATGGTAGAGATTGGTAGGGTACATGCTGTTAGTGGTGGAGGGCAGAGAACAGGGTCACTGACTGGAATGATACAGAACATAGGCTTTACCTGCAGAATAGCAAAGACAAGCACATTCTCTCTTTGCAAGACCAATGTGAAAGTGTGTGCAGCAAGCACTGTTAACAACCTGTCTGGATCAATATATATTTTTAAGGTATCAAACCTTCTGCCCAGAATAGGGAATGTAAACAATAACAGACATATAAACAAGACAAATAACATGTTACCTATAGTGTCGCTAGAATAGCTGACCAAACACAATATAAAGTGTGTGGACAATGAGGTACAGTGCACAACTATCCATACACTAGTGCATGTAGGCTACACACATACGGAATAAAACAGTACATATTTACTTTTATCTTACTTATGCCTCGGTCAACTGAATGGATACAACATGAAAGCATGTTAGCATCAAGAGGAGAGCAAGGAAAAGGAGAGCTGAAGTTAGAGTAGGTGGTGGGAGAGATTTTTGGCAATAATGATTGTGCATGACTCAAACCATTATATTTCTCTTTTCATCTATTCTTCTGGACATGTTATTCAACAACCCAGGTGACATCTCACCTTACAATACTAGTACGTGTTATGTATTAGAAATCACCTGACATACAATACTATTATGCATATAAAGTACTTTCAACATGCGTTGTGAGAACGTTGCATGAATGTTTGCCGGATAAAAAAAACTCACAATTAAGTGATTACCACCAGAGGTGTGGATGTATCATGTTTACCACCAGAGGTGTGGATGTATCATGTTTACCACTAGAGGTGTGGATGTATCATGTTTACCACCAGAGGTGGGGATGTATCATGTTTACCACCAGAGGTGTGGATGTATCATGTTTACCACCAGAGGTGTGGATGTGGCATGCTTACCACCAGAGGTGTGGATGTATCATGTTTACCACCAGAGGTGTGGATGTATCATGTTTACCACCAGAGGTGTGGATGTGTCACGTTTACCACCAGAGGTGTGGATGTGTCATGTTTACCACCAGAGGTGTGGATGTATCATGTTTACCACCAGAGGTGTGGATGTGTCATGTTTACCACCAGAGGTGTGGATGTATCATGTTTACCACCAGAGGTGTGGATGTATCATGTTTACCACCAGAGGTGTGGATGTATCATGTTTACCACCAGAGGTGTGGATGTATCATGTTTACCACCAGAGGTGTGGATGTATCATGTTTACCACCAGAGGTGTGGATGTGGCATGTTAATAATGGAATAGGGATGGGCCACAGCTAGCTCATTCAAATTACTTATAATTGCTACTGTTATTGTAGGAATTACCTGGGTTCTGTAACCAATTTGCTCTCCTTCATACCTACTATGAGGCACATGGGTGGGAGTGAATTAAAGGAACTCTAAATCAATATGTCTAGTACAGAAAAAAAGAAGGAGAGAGAGAGAGAGAGAGCGAGAGAGAGAGAGAGAGAGAGAGAGAGAGAGAGAGAGAGAGAGAGAGAGAGAGAGAGAGAGAGAGAGAGAGAGAGAGAGAGAGAGAGAGAGAGGACAAGTTCCTGTTGGCCTATACACTACATAACACGGGACAACAGGAAGGGTGGAAAGATACATTTACAAAACCTGGAATGGAAGAAAAACAGAGTGAGTTGAAGTAGGGAGAAGGGGGGGTAAGTAATTATCCTTTCAAGCCTAATTTGAGGTGCTGTTTGAAATTAACCTATGCAAATGAGGGGGCTACAACACGCCACCAGAGTGAGGACCGCGGTGACTCAGCCGTAACAAGAACAGGTCGGGTGTGTTTATTTTTACTTCACGTCATGATCGCCAATCCCTCATGTTGCCATTGTTGCCCAAGCAAACTATATACTGGACATAGGGTCACCAAATGTCCCAGATTGTGTGGGACAGGTCCCACATTATGTCCCAAGTCTCGCGTCTCACAACCAAACGATCATGTCCTGTCTTTTATCAACAAATTAAAATTAAAAAAGGTTGATTTGTCCCGTATTTCAGTCAGACAATCCAACCGGTCTCTTTTTGCGGTCACGTTGTGCTTATGACAACATATACTGCATACAATTGAAGTCGGAAGTTTACATACACTTAGGTTGGAGTCATTAAAACTTGTTTTTCAACCACTCCACAAATTTCTTGTTAACAAACTATAGTTTTGGCAAGTTGGTTAGGACATCTACTTTGTGCATGACACAAGTAATTTTTCCAACAATTGTTTACAGACAGATTATTTCACTTATAATTCACTGTTTCACTATTCCAGTGGGTCAGAAGTTGACTGTGCCTTCAAACAGCTTGGAAAATTCCAGAAAATGATGTCTTGGCTTTAGAAGCTTCTGATAGTCTAATTGACATAATTTGAGTCAATTGGAGGTGTACCTGTGGATGTATTTCAAGGCATACCTTCAAACTCAGTGCCTCTTTGCTTGACATCATGGGAAAATCAAAAGAAATCAGCCAAGACCTCAGAAAAAAATAGTAGACCTCCACAAGTCTGGTTCATCCTTGGGAGCAATTTCCAAACGCCTGAAGGTACCACGTTCATCTGTACAAACAATAGTACGCAAGTATAAACACCATGGGACCATGCAGCCGTCATACCGCTCAGGACGAAGACGCGTTCTGTCTCCTAGAGATCAATGTACTTTGGTGCGAAAAGTGCAAATCAATTCCAGAACAACAGCAAAGGACCTTGTGAAGATGCTGGAGGAAATGGGTAGAAAAGTATCTATATCCACAGTAAAACGACTGCCATATCGACATAACCTGAAAGGCCACTCAGCAAGGAAGAAGAAAAAGCTCAACAACAAAAAAAGCCAGACTACGGTTCTAAAAAGCCAGACTACGGTTCTAAAAAGCCAGACTACGGTTCTAAAAAGCCAGACTACAGTTTGCAACTGCACATGGGGACAAAGATCGTACTTTTTGGAGAAATGTCCTCTGGTCTGATGAAACAAAAATAAAACTATCTGGCCATAATGACCATCATTATGTTTGGAGTTAAAAGGGGGAGGCTTGCAAGCCGAACACCATCCCAACTGTGAAACACGGGGGTGGCAGCATCATGTTGTGAGGGTGCTTTGCTGCAGGAGGAACTGGTGCACTTCACAAAATAGATGGCATCATGAGGCAGGAAAATGATGTGGCTATATTGAAGCAACATATCAAGACATCAGTCAGGAAGTTAAAGCTTGGTCGCAAATTAATCTTCCAAATGGACAATGACCCCAAGCTTACTTCCAAGTTGTGGCAAACTGGCTTAAGGACAACAAAGTCAAGGTATTGTAGTGGCCATCACAAAGCCCTGACCTCAATCCTATAGAACATTTGTGGGCAGAACTGAAGAAGTGTGTGCAAGCAAGGAGGCCTACAAACTTGACTCAATTACACCAGTTCTGTCAGGAGGAATGGGCCAAAATTCACCCAACTTATTGTGGGAAGCTTGTGGAAGGCTACCCAAAATGTTTGACCCACGTTAAACAATTTAAAGGCAATACTACCAAATATTAATTGAGTGTATGTAAACTTCTGACCCACTGGGAATGTGATGAAAGAAATCATTCTCTCTACTATTATTCTGACATTTCACATTCTTAAAATAAAGTGGTGATCCTAACTGACCTAAGACAGGGAATTTTTACTAGGATTAAATGTCTGGAATTGTGAAAACCTGAGTTTAAATGTATTTGGCTAAGGTGTATGTAAACTTCCGACTTCAACTGTATGTCATAAGGATGTGATACCGGTACTGTTGAACACTTCGTTGTTGAGATCTGATATTCTGTACAGCGCGAAACGAGACATAGGCAAATGTTATGTAGTCAACCCATCCATTTGGCAAATACTTTCAAGCTAAATTCCCGAAAAATTTGGAGAGGACAGATAACTAAAAACTTGCTTCTAACGAAGAGATATAGAAGTAAGTAGGCCTAAATAGCTGTGTTAGACCGAAAGATACAAGGTCATTTCGTCAAACTTGTGAGGTGCTCCATGCTCAGTAGTTGCTCTCTTAAAATAGTGCAAGGCTATGTGTGCTTCAATTAGCTCGCTCAGTGCAGCAGGAAGGAGATTTTTGTGTGCAGTAGGAGGGAGAGTTTTGTGTGCAGTAGGAAGGAGATTTTTGTGTGCAGTAGGAGGGAGAGTTTTGTGTGCAGTAGGAAGGAGATTTTTGTGTGCAGTAGGAAGGAGATTTTTGTGTGCAGTAGGAGGGAGAGGTTTGTGTGCAGTAGGAAGATGTTTGTGTGCAGTAGGAGGGAGATTTTTGTGTGCAGTAGGAGGGAGTTTTTTGTGTGAAGTTGGAGGGAGAGTTTTGTGTGCAGTAGGAGGGAGATTTTTGTGTGCAGTTGAAGGGAGATTTGTGTGTGCAGTTGAAGGGAGATTTGTGTGTAGTAGGAGGGAGAGTTTTGTGTGCAGTTGAAGGGAGATTTGTGTGTGCAGTTGAAGGGAGATTTGTGTGTAGTAGGAGGGAGAGTTTTGTGTGCAGTAGAAGGGAGCGTTTTGTGTGCAGTAGGAGGGAGATTTTTGTGTGCAGTAGGAGGGAGAGTTTCGTGTGCAGTAGGAAGGAGATGTTTGTGTGCAATAGGAGGGAGATTTCTGTGTGCAGTAGGAGGGAGATTTTTGTGTGCAGTAGGAGGGAGTTTTTTGTGTGAAGTTGGAGGGAGAGTTTTGTGTGCAGTAGGAGGGAGATGTTTGTGTGCAGTAGGAGGGAGATTTTTGTGTGCAGTTGAAGGGAGATTTGTGTGTGCAGTTGAAGGGAGATTTGTGTGTAGTAGGAGGGAGATTTATGTGTGCAGTTGAAGGGAGATTTGTGTGTAATAGAAGGGAGAGTTTTGTGTGCAGTGGGAGGGAGCGTTTTGTGTGCAGTAGGAGGGAGAATTTTGTGTGCAGTAGGAGGGAGAGTTTCGTGTGCAGTAGGAAGGAGATGTTTGTGTACAATAGGAGGGAGATTTCTGTGTGCAGTAGGAGGGAGATTTTTGTGTGCAGTAGGAAGGAGTTTTTTATGTGAAGTTGGAGGGAGAGTTTTGTGTGCAGTAGGAAGGAGCGTTTTGTGTGCAGTAGGAGGGAGAGTTTTGTTTATCGAGGTGCTGCCAACATTTTTTTTTATTCATGTAGGCTACACTGTCCCGTTAATTTCCACATGTTGGTATTGAAAATGTGATCACACTAGATATTCTACTGAGGACTGTAGTACTTAATATTGAACTTGCGGTTGAGAATAAATAAATACATTACTGTAAATTGGGATGGGTTTTTGGGATATGTCTTAATTGTGCTGGCAAGAGTTATGTTCTTTGCTCTTTGAAACCGGGATATTATGCAGGGCTAACATGTGGGGGGATATGATGATTAGTTCACATTAATACGATTCTCACAGGAGCAGTCTATTGGATTATCATTTAGACTGGCCTAAAGCCACTCCTGACCCTGGCTAACCTCTGCTACAGTTTAAAGAAGAATCTATCCCCTGTGTGTGTGTGTGTGTGTGTGTGTGTGTGTGTGTGTGTGTGTGTGTGTGTGTGTGTGTGCATGCCTGTGCGTGTGCGTGTGTGTGTGTGTATGTGTGTGTGCGTGTGTTTGTGTCCATGCTTGTGTGTGTATTGTGAACAAAAAATATTCCTCAAGTGTTTGTGTCTGTTTGCAATTTGTGTTTGCAAGTGTATAATGTGTGTGCGTTTGCGTTTATAATTGTTTCTTCAAAAGCACTCCTGAGGAGGAAAGCAGACAAACAGGGAGCGCCGAGTGCCAGAGAGGGGGAACATGTTTAACTGGAGGAGATGAAATGAAACGTGGTGATTTCCCTGACGACTGCTCCCTCTTAGCAGCTGCTTGCCTCTCTTTGTACCGAATGCTCCTAATATTTATTTATTTGTTTGCGGTACTCTCGCTGTTCAGTTCCCAACACCCTATGTTCTGCCTTACATTTTTATTCTCTCCCTCCCACTCTGCACTCAGAACTTATCTTTATTAAGCTCTCTTTCTCTACATGGGTTCAAATAGTATTTATTTTTGTTCAAAATACTTTCAGCATTTGTATTGAGCCTGCCTGGAGTACCAGGTGGACGGGGTTTGTGCTTTTGGGTCTATTCCATTGCTTCCGTTGTGCAGATAAACTCAGTCAATCACAGCTACTGTCTCTGAAAGAAAACATATACCATTTGAAACCAGGTCTGCGTAGCGCTCTGTCTATCCACCCAGAACATTGGTCATTGGGTCACAGTATGAATCGTTTTCTTCTTTCTGATCAGCTTGTGATCTAAATGCTAATGAAGAAGGGGCGGAGGCTGTCAGAGGAACTTATTAACTCCTTGGCTGAGTTTGATGAACAGCCCTCAGCATGGGAAGTAAATGGTGAAGTGGGGCACTGGAGTGATGTGATTACACTGATTCATTAGTCTTAATTTATTCTGTCATTTTCTTTTTTTCGCCAAACAACTTCTCCAACCTAAAAGTGATCACATTGGTATTCATTCCTCACGGAGGTGTGCGTTCAAGACCCTGTGGTGCTGTTTATTCCTGGCGGGTTTGCGTTCAAATCAAATCAATCAAATCAAATGGTATTTGTCACATGTGCCGAATACAACAGGTGTAGACCTTACAGTGAAATGCTTACTTACAAGCCCTTAACCAACAATGCAGTTTTAATAAAATAAGATAAGAATAACAAATAATGAAATAGCAGCACTAAATAACAATAGCGTGGCTATATACAGGGGTTACCAGTACAGAGTCAATGTGTCAATGTGCAGGGACACCGGTGTCGAGGTAATTGAGGCATTTATGTACACGTAGGTAGAGTTATTAAAGTGGCTATGCATAGATAATAAGATAGAGTAGCAGCAGCACGTGGGGGGAGCAATGCAAATAGTCTGGGTAGCCATTTGATTAGCTGTTCAGGAGTCTTATGGCTTGGGAGAAGAAGCTGTTTAGAAGCCTCTTGGACCTAGACTTGGTGCTCCGGTACCGCCTGCCATGTGGTAGCAGAGAGAATAGTTTAGGTGGATGGGTGTAGGGTGGATGGAGTCTTTGACAATTTATAGGGCCTTCCACTGACATCGCCTGGTGAAGAGGTCCTGCATGGCACTAAGCTTGTCGTTGTCGGTGACACTGTTGTGTCATCAGCAAACTTGTGTTGTTACCTACCCTTACCACCTGGGGGCGGCCCGTCAGGAAGTCCAGGACTCAGTTGCAGAGAGAGGCATTTAGTCCCAGGGTCCTTACCTTAGTGATGTGCTTTGAGTGCACTGTGATGTTGAATGCTGAGCTGTAGTCAATGAATAGCATTCTCACATAAGTGTTCCTTTTGTCCAGGTGGGAAAGGGCAGTGTGGAGTGCAATAGAGATTGCATCATCTATGGATCTGTTGGTGCGGTTTGCAAATTGGAGTGGGTTTTCTGGGATAATGGTGTTGATGTGAGCCATGACCAGCCTTTCAAAACATTTCATGGCTACAGACATGAGTGCTACGGGTTGGTAGTCATTTAGACAGGGTACATTAGTGTCCTTGTGCACAGGGACTATTGTGGTCTATTTGAAACATGTTGGTATTACAGACTCAGACAGGGAGAGGTTGAAAATGTCAGTGAAGACACTTGCCAGTTGGTCAGCGCATGCTCGGAGTACACGTCCTAGTAATGTGTCTGGCCCAGCGACCTTGTGAATGTTGACCTGTTTAAAGGTCTTACTCACATCGGCTGCGGAGAACGTGATCACACAGTCGTCTGGAACAGCTGATGCTCTCATGCATGTTTCAGTGTTACTTGCCTCGAAGCGAGCATAGAAGTTATTTAGCTCATCTGGTAGGCTCGTGTCACTGGGTAGCTCTCGGCTGTGCTTCCCTTTGTAGTCTGTAATAGCCCTGCCACAACCGACAAGCGTCAGAGCCGGTGCAGTACGATTCGATCTTAGTCCTGTATTGAAGATTTGCATGTTTGATGGTTCGTCGGAGGGCATAGTGGAATGTCTTATAAGCTTCTGGGTTAGAGTCACGCTCCTTGAAAGCGGCAGCTCTAGCCTTTAGCTCAGTGCGAATTTTGCCTGTAATCTATGGCTTCTGGTTGGGTGTATGTACGTACAGTCACTGTGGGACGACGTCCTCAATGTACTTATTAATAAAGCCAGTGACTGATGAGGTGTACTTCTGAATTCCATCGGAAGAATCCCAGAACATATTCAGTTGTGTAGTTTAGCATCTGCTTCGTCTGATCACTTTTTTATAGACCAAGTCACTGGAGCTTCCTGCTTAAATTTTAGCTTGTAAGCAGGAATCAGGAGTAAAGAATTATGGTCAGATTTTCCATATGGAGGGTGGGGGAGAGCTTTGTACGCATCTCTGTGTGTGGTGAATAAGTGATCTAGAATTTTTTTTCTCAGGCGAGAACAAAATGGAGACTTCCTTAGATATCGTGTACAAGCTGATGTTTACAAATACGCATAGTCCCCCGCCCCGTGTCTTACCAGAGGCTGCTGTTCTATCCTGCCGATAGAGTGTATAATCCGCCAGCTGTATGCTCTTAATGTCATCGTTCAGCCACGACTCGGTGAAACATATGACATTACAGTTTTTAATGTCCCGTTGGTAGGGTATACGTGCTTTCAGTTCGGCCCATTTCTTTTCCAGCAATTGAACGTTAGCTAGCAGGACGGAAGGTATGGGCAGATTAGCAACTCGTCGCCTGATCCTCACAAGGCATCCTGATCTCTTTCCGAAAAAACCTACATTTCCTTTTCCAGCGAATCATGGGATCTGGGCCTGGTCGGGTGTCTGTAGTATACCGCTCACGTCCAACTCATTGAAGAAGATGAGTGGTGCTGTTTATTCCTGGTGGAGGTGCGTTCAAGACTCTGTTGTGCTGTTTATTCCTAACGGGGGTGCGTTCAAGACCCGGTGGTGCTGTTTATTGCTGGCGGGGTGTGTTCAAGACCCTGCTGTTTAGTTTGACGTGTTGCTAACTTGTTCAAAGTATCTGTGAAGATCTGTTGAAATGTCGTGGTGCACTCTGGAATAGACGTGGTTATGGTGACAAGGATCGTAAACGTGAAAGGAACAAACAAAGTAGTTTAATTACCAAACATGTTATGAACAACCATGTGATGGATGGAAATCAGCTTTGCTCACAACCACATAATGAAGGTAAACTGTGCCAATGCATGCAAGATGATATGATAATAAGATAATATGATCATTTGATAATCTGATAACATTATAATAAGAAAATATGATAATACGATTATATGATAATAAGATATGACAATGTGGTAATATGATCATATGATATGATTATATGATAATACCATAATAAGATACAACAATATGGTAATATGACAATATGATAATAAGATAATATGATATGATTGTATGATAATACAATAATATGATATGATTATTTGCTAATATGGTAATGAGAAACTATAATAATAGATACCATAAGATAAGTCAGGTATATCTACCTACTCCCCTTTTTTTGCCGTTCTTTGAAAATCACCCTGATGTGTTGAAAGCCCACCCTGATGTGTCAAAATCCCACCCTGATGTGTTGAAAGCCCACCCTGATGTGTCAAAATCCCACCCTGATGTGTTGAAAGCCCACCCTGATGTGTTGAAATCCCACCCTAATGTGTTGAAATCCCACCCTGATGTGTTGAAAGCCCACCCTGATGTGTTGAAAGCTGAAATCTGACATGCTTTGCCCCAAAAAATTATTTGAGTAGTGATGGAAGCAAACAAACGCATTTGATGTAACTGTTTCCCAATGACACCCAAGGACATTCAAAATACCCAAACATATGCTGAAGTGACATCACACAATGACAAACCATTGAAAAAATAAAAACTCCCCTTTAGTTGAGAAAACATTTGAAATGAAGGCAATCTCTATCCTTTTAAAATGTAAATGCGCTCAGCTTGCACCTTTGAAGAAATCATGTTATTAGGAATCCAGTGTTGGCATTGGATGAGGCGACCATTGATACAGACTTTCTATTCTTTAAATGGGGAGTATTTTTCCTCCCTTTTCCTCCGTCTCTGACTGTCTGTCGGTGGTGGGGTTTAGTGTGAAAAGGTCAGTGTGTTCTCATCATGCTCACACTTGCCCAGTGACAGCCGGATATCATTGCTACTTAAACACACATATCAACTTACGAGCACATGCATGCACACGCACGCAAAAAAACACATACACACACACACTCCATTACGATTCAACCTATCAATCATTTTCACAGGCTTTACTTTGAAGGAGAAATGCCATTCTTTTCCCATCACAAATAAAGACTTACTGAGGACATAAAGATATCAGGAGACATTTTTTTATATAAATGCAGCCAGCTTTAGACGGAGCTTTTGCAATTCTGGGTGAGCCAAAAAACAGTATAACTATAACCATTTTTAACCTACAGTACATATTGTGTTTAGTAGTGGAGGCTCCTCAGAGGAGAAAGTGGAGGACCATCCTCCTCAGTGAATTTCATACAAATGAAAATAATGAAATATTACAATTTTTAGATAAAACTGTGTTAAATATATTCATATGTCACCAAATAATTGATTAAAATACACTGTTTTGCCAGGAAGGTCTACAGTTGCCTCAACAGCACTCTGTAGGGTTGCACCACGTTGTAGTCGGAGGACAGCTAGCTTCCATCCTCCTCTTGGTACATTGACTTAAACCAAGGAGGCTTATGGTTCTCACCCCATTTCATAGGCTTACAATTAAACATACCTGAATTTGTCCAACAGAAAATCTAATTTGCAACTGTTGAACTAATGATTACACCCTAGATCAGATAGATGCAAGCAAGAGTGTACAAGTCAGTATTGAATGTGTCACTGTCTGTAACCTTGATTACTCAAATTTCTCTCAACCTACATTGTAAAATGTTATTCATAGGCTAGTTGTAGCAACCTCGTGATGGGTACAGGGCAAATACGAGTATCATGTAGTAAACTAAACCTATTGATGTTACATTGAGCTGGGTGAATGGAATATGAATGACAGCCAATCAATATGCTGTAATAGACATAAGGCCAAATATGTGTGTCCTTCCTAATCTTAACCCTCCTGCTGTGTTCCGGTCGATTTGGACAGATTTACAAGTTTTCTCTCTGAAAAATGTATTTCATTTAATCTGATTGTCATAATGTTCAATGACTTTGTCAACACAGGGCATCTGAACAAACAAAATACATTTTGATGATTTTCATAAAATTTGGGGTGTTTTATTTTAAAAACTTCTCAGGGCTAGGCCCCTTTTTTCTCAATTTCCGCCTGAATGACGTGCCCAAAGTAAACGGCCTGTGTCATGTCCTGACCAGTAAAAGGGGTTATTTGTTATTGTAGTTTGGTCAGGACGTGGCAGGGGTGTGTTTGTTTAGTGTGTTTCGGGGTTTTTGGTTTATGTTCTATGTTTTCTATTTCTATGTGTGTTTTCTAGTTTGTCTATTTCTATGTTAGTTTTGGGAACGACCTCCAATTAGAAGCAACTGGTTGTTGTTGCTTCTAATTGGAGGCCATATTTAAGTGGGTTTATTTTCTCTTGTGTTTCTTGGGTGTTTGTTCCATGTATAGTCTATGTACCTTACAGGACAGTTTTTTCGTCGTTCTTTTGTTCAGCGTTAATTTCTTTAATAAATCAAGAAGATGATTCACATCCCCGCTGCAGATTGGTCCGATCATTACAACGCATATGAAAGAACCACCCACCAAAAAGAGGACCAAGCAGCGGAGGAAGGAGCAGCAGGAGGAGTATAAGGAGTCATGGACCTGGGAGGAGATACTAGCGGGAGAAGGACCATGGAGGAAGGCTGGAGAGGACTGGGAACGTTATGCGGGAACACGGCTGGCAAAAAAGCCTGAGGCAGGCCCCCACATTTTTTTGG
Organism: Salmo salar; assembly: GCF_965601325.2. Taxonomy (NCBI): domain Eukaryota; kingdom Metazoa; phylum Chordata; class Actinopteri; order Salmoniformes; family Salmonidae; genus Salmo; species Salmo salar. The sequence goes on along the minus strand of NC_138297.1, from coordinate 11,928,048 downwards.
GGGGGGCACATGGGAAGATTGGCTAGGTCAGGCAATAGACCTGAGCCAACTCCCCAAGCTTATTATGGGGAGCGGTTGGCAGTGAGAGCACCGTTCTATGTGGAAGTGCGCAAGGTCTCACCCATCTGCATGCACAGTCCGGTGCGAGCGATACCAGCCCCCCACAGGTGCCGTGCTAGAGTTGGCATCCAGCCAGGGAGAAGTATGCCTGCGCAATACATCTGGACACCAGTGCGTCTCCTGGGCCCAGGCTACCCTGCGCCTGCTCTACGCACGGCAGCCATCTTGCCTCAGCACAGCCCAGTTCGCCCTGTGCCAGTACTCCGCCCGTGCCGGGCTACAGAAAAAATCGAGCCAGGACAGGTTGTGCAGGCTGTGCACTCCAGACCTCCAGTGTGTAGTCAAGGCCCCGTTTATCCAGTTCCTGCTCCTCGCACTAGCCCTGTGGTGCGCGTCCCTAGTCTGGCGCCTCCAAAGCCAGCCCCACGCACCAGGCCTTTAGTGCGCCTGCCCAGTCCAGTACGTCCTGTTCCTGCTCCTCGCACTAGCCCTGTGGTGTGTGTCACTAGTCTGGCGCCTCCAAAGCCAGCCCCACGCACCAGGCCTTTAGTGCGCCTGCCCAGTCCAGTACATCCTGTTCCTGCTCCTCGCACTAGCCCTGTGGTGTGTGTCACGAGTCTGGCGCCTCCAAAGCCAGTCCCACGCATCAGGCCTTCAATGCGCAGTCCCCGTCTAGAGCTTCCGGCGACAGTGCCCCGTCTAGAGCTTCCGGAGACAGTTGCCCGTCCAGTGCTTCCGGCGACATCCCACAGTCCGGAACCGACAGAGACGGCCCACAGTCCGGAACCGACAGAGACGGCCCGCCAGTCCGGAGCCGACAGAGACGGCCCGCCAGTCCGACGCAGCCAGAGTCGCCCGCCAGTCCGGCGCAGCCAGAGTCGCCCGCCACGTCCGGCGCAGCCAGAGTCGCCCGCCACGTCCGGCGCAGCCAGAGTCGCCCGCCACGTCCGGCGCAGCCAGAGTCGCCCGCCACGTCCGGCGCAGCCAGAGTCGCCCGCCAGTCCGGCGCAGCCAGAGTCGCCCGCCACGTCCGGCGCAGCCAGAGTCGCCCGCCACGTCCGGCGCAGCCAGAGTCGCCCGCCACGTCCGGTGCAGCCAGAGTCGCCCGCCACGTCCGGCGCAGCCAGAGTCGCCCGCTACGTCCGGCGCAGCCAGAGTCGCCCCTCAGCCCAGAGCCTTCAGCGGTGGGCTGCAGTGGGGATTAAGCCCGGAGCCAGAGCCACCTCCGTGGGGGGAGGTTTGGGAAGGGGGGGTGTAGCGCAGGAACCGTCGGTGACGGTTGTTTTGTTAGTTTTTGTTTCAGGTGCATCCGGGGTCTGCACCTTTGGGGGGCGGGTACTGTCACGTCCTGACCAGTAAAAGGGGTTATTTGTTATTGTAGTTTGGTCAGGACGTGGCAGGGTTGTGTTTGTTTAGTGTGTTTCGGGATTTTTGGTTTATGTTCTATGTTTTCTATTTCTATGTGGGTTTTCTAGTTTGTCTATTTCTATGTTAGTTTTGGGAACGACCTCCAATTAGAAGCAGCTGGTTGTCGTTGCTTCTAATTGGAGGCCATATTTAAGTGGGTTTATTTTCTCTTGTGTTTCTTGGGTGGTTGTTCCATGTATAGTCTATGTACCTTACAGGACTGTTTTTTCATCCTTCTTTTGTTCAGTGTTCATTTCTTTAATAAATCAAGAAGATGATTCACATCCCCCTGCAGTTTGTTCCGATCATGTTGCTCAGGCCCCTCAGCCAGGATATGCATATAATTGGAAAGAAAACACTTTGAAGTTTGTCAAAATGTAAACATAATGTACGAGAATATAACACAATAGATATGGTAGGAGAAAATCCAAAGAAAAACCAACCAGAATTGTTGTTTTTTGAGAGACCATGCTCTTTCAATGGCAAGTATAAGGGCATACTGGAAATTAGCTCCCAGGATGCAATTCCTATGGCTTCCACAGGGTGTCAGCAGTCTGTGTTCAAGGTTTTAGGCTTGAAACTTCCAAAATGAATAACAAATATACATTTTAGTACAGGGACACAGTCTAGGGAAATTCATGTTTGAGCACGCTATGAAGACAGGACAAACCTGCTAAAATCGGTTTCCTATTGAACATACTTCTTTCCGTAAGAAATATTATAGCTTGATTACATTTTAGGGTATCGGAGGAGTAAATAGAAACGTATTTTTACTTGTTGATTTTTGGATTCCTTAGTTGAACGAGTGGATTACTCAAATCGATGGTGTCATCTAAACAGACTTTTTGGGATATAAAGAAGGATTTTATCTAACCAAACGACACTACATGTTATAGCTGGGACCCTTAGGATGACAAATTAGAGGAAGATTTTCAAAAAGTAAGTGAATATTTAATTGCTATTTGTGAATTTGTCCCGGTGGAAAAATGTTTTGCTGTGGGGTGCCGTCCTCAAACAATCGCATGGCATGCCTTCACTATAATAGCTACTGTAAATTGGACAGTGCAGTTAGATTAACCTGTTGGGGCTACAGGTTAGCAATGAACCCCGAGTCGGGATTGCTAACAAGGCTGGAAATTCAAAACATCAAAAATCTAATAATTTCAATTTCTCAAACAATCAACTATTTTACACAATTTAAAAGATAAACATCTCCTTAATCTAACCACATTGTTCGATTTTCAAAGAGGCTTTACGGCAAAAGCATAAAGTTAGATTATGTTAGGACAGTACATAGCCACAAAAGTACAAACATCCATTTTCAATTCAAGGTCAGGCGTCACCAAAAGCAGAAACCAGCTAGAATTATGCACTAACCTTTGTCAATCTCCATCAGATGACACTCCTAGGACATTATGTTATACAATACATGCATTTTTTGTTCCATCAAGTTCATATTTATATCCAAAAACAGCATTTTACAGTAGCGTGAAATTCAGATTTTTTTCTTCTCTGAAATGCTTCCGGTGAACATAACAAAATTACTATTCGAAAACATTGGTAAATTATAATATTGTCATTCAAAGAATAATATATTATCATCTCGTAATTGCTACCGAATGGCCAGATCTCAAAATAACTTTACTGGGAAATCACATTTTGCAATAAACGGGGTGCTATGCTAAGAACAATAAGCTATGCTATACAGTTAGCATCATCTAATATCGATAATAACATTGTAAATATCCCCTTACCTTTGATTATCTCCATCAGAAGGCACTGCCAGAAATCCCAGTTCCAGAACAAATGTGGTTTATTTTGAGAAAGTTCATAATTTATGTCCAAATAACACCAAGTAGTTAGCGTTCATTATGCTCCCACAAAACGTGGTGGGGGGGTGTAAAATCACGCCGAAAAGCTAAAAAAACCTAGTAAATAATCTATTTACGTTCGTTCAAACATGTCAAACGTTGTTTAGCATTAATCTTTTGGTCCATTTTTAACGTTAAACATCAGTAATATTTTCACACAACCTATCCTATGTCTAGATAAACAATTATGACAAACTCACGCTTCTCAGCTTTATGCGCAGGCGCAAAAAAATGAAGTGAAGACATGTCAACTTCCTTGCATTCTAATTTGCTCTCTGTTTATCATAGACGCTTCAAACAACTTTATAAAGATCGTTGACATCTCGTGGATGCCGTAGGAGTTGCGAAATGAATCCTTTCTCACTATGGTATCTATAAAACAATGACACTAAATAGTACAGTCACAAAATTCACATTTTTTTGGATCTATTTTTCACAGGTTTTTGCCTGCAATATGAGTTTTGTTATACTTACAGACACCATTCAAACTGTTTTAGAAAATTCAGAGTGTTTTCTATCCGAATGTGTTAATAATATGCATATCCTAGCTTCTGAGTTGGTGTAGGAGGCAGTTAAAAATGGGCACATATTTTTTTCAAAATTTCTCAATACTGCCCCCTCTTGGGGATCCCTGCCCGGTATTGGGATTCATTGTCAAGAGACCATGGCGGGAAATTCAAAACTGCAAGAATCTAATAATTTCAATTTCTCAAACAATCAACTATTTTTCACCATTTGAAAGATAAACATCTCCTAAATCCAACCACATTGTCCGATTTCAAAGAGGCTTTATGGCGAAAGCATAAAGTTAGGTTATGTTAGGAGAGTACATTGAAAATAGCTGTGTGTAATGTTTTGTCAATTCAAAGACAGGCGTCACCAAAAGCAGATAACCAGCTAAAATTATGCACTAACCTTTGACAATCTTCCTCAGATGACACTCCTAGGACATTATGTTATACAATACATGCATTTTTTGTTCCATCAAGTTCATATTTATATCCAAAAACAGCATTTTACAGTAGCGGTGAAATTCAGATTTTTCTCACAGTTCTGGTATACAAATTTCTGAGCCCGTAGTATCAGGGATTCAATTCTACCATCAGATCAGACGGGACTTCATTGTGCTGTTCGGGATGGAGAGGTAGAGGTAACCGGGGCAACATCAGATCACAACATTGGTCCCAAGCTCACAATATGCTAATCTGATCTTGTTTATATTTCTAATTAATAATGCCACAAGCAACACAGACGAAAATCTGATTCGTAGAATGAATTAAACTAGCTGCAATTGTAAAAGCCCCTCACTCAAAATAGATAAATAAATGGGATGGCAAATGAGAAATAAGAACTGGGTAACACAGTTTACTCCAATTAGGGGAGGGGAGGGCTGGTTAGTGGAAAATAATAAAGGAAAATATATTTTAAAAAGATGTTTATATATATTGCACCTTCGGAAAGTATTCAGACCTCTTAACTTTTTCCACATTTTGTTATGTTGCAGCTTCATTCTAAAATGAATTAAATAAAAATAAAAATCCTGAGCAATCTACTCACAATACCCCATAATGACAAAGAGAATACAGGTTTTTAGAATTTATTGCACATTTACTAGAAATAAAAAAGAAATTCCTTATTTAAATATATATTCAGACCCTTTGCTATGAGACTCGAAATTGAGCTCAGGTGCATCCTGTTTCCATTGATCATCCACCTGTGGTAAATTCAATTGATTGGACATGATTTTGAAAGGCACACACCTGTCTATATAAGTTCCCACATTTAACAGTGCATGTCAGAGAAAAAACAAACCACACCCGATCATAACTCCTTTACAACATGTGTGATAACGTGTTTGTCTTTGACTTCTGCAACATGCCGAACTGAGCATGAAGTCATGGGGAACAGTCCTGCGATTACGTAGCATCTTATTATCCAGTTAGTAGCCTGTTGTTGTATGATGACAGTGGTACAGGCGAACAATGTCAGTTAGTAGCCTGTTGTTGTATGATGACAGTGATAGCCTAACTGGTTGGAGGGGATGCTAGCACTGCTAGCCTGGAATGTAAATGTCTACATGCATAATGGTATAGGTGATGCCCTGCTCTGAAGAAAACTGTTATCGGAAAATAGAGAAGCAGTGCATTTGTAAAAAGACAAATTCAGCAACTGGTCTCTCTTTTTCTCTCTCTCTCTCTCTCTCTCTCTCTCTCTCTCTCTCTCTCTCGCTCCATCTCTCTCTTTCTCTCTTTCTTCCTACTCTAGTGTGCTTAGATATTCTCTTTTTCAGGTCTGACATTTTCGCAGAAGACAAAGGGTTTTCTTGGTGACGTCATTGGAAAGAGTCATGAATAATAGTTAGACGAATGTTCCCTCACCCAGGTGCTGTGAGAGTTTTAGCTACCTCTCTTGTACACACATTCAAGGTACTCAACTCAAATCAGTAGCAGGATAAGTGGATACTTGTCTGCTTTTGTACGTGAAGGCAAGAAGACACCTGTTCTTACTCTCTTACGATTTGTCTCACCATGCAGTGTCCAATCCGATTACCTCACTCTCTCACCATGCGGTGTCCAATCCAATGACCTCACTCTCTCACCATGCGGTGTCCAATCCGATTACCTCACTCTCTCACCATGCGGTGTCCAATCCAATGACCTCATTCTCTCACCATGCGGTGTCCAATCCAATGACCTCACTCTCTCTCCATGCGGTGTACAATCCAATGACCTCACTCTCTCACCATGCGGTGTCCAATCCAATGACCTCACTCTCTCACCATGCGGTGTCCAATCCAATGACCTCACTCTCTCACCATGCGGTGTCCAATCCAATGACCTTGCTCTCTCACTATGCTGTGACCAATCCAATGACCTCACTCTCTCAACATGCGGTGTCCAATCCAATGACCTCACTCTCTCACCATGCGGTGTCCAATCCAGTGACCTCACTCTCTCAATATGCGGTGTCCAATCCAATGACCTCACAATCTCTCACCATGCGGTGTCCAATCCAATGACCTCACTATCTCACCATGTGGTGTCCAATCCAATGACCTCACTCCCTCGCTTAAATTGACTCCTGTCATAATATATCTTCTCAACCTATTGCTTCACATCAGATCATTGTCCTTCCGATCGCTAGCATTATCATCATGGCCTTTTCTCTTACAAAGTCCAATTCATTTTTTCATGGGGAGGCTATACATCATTTGATTGCACTGTTGTATTTCATTTTGGGTGGTTTCACAGAAAGCAGCGCATGCCTGAGGCTGCTGGGCTCTTGGGCGGTTGGTTGGCTGGGTACACGTTGTGCTTGGTGAGCTCTTTCATTGCCTGGCATGGTCGACTGTAATTATCTCTAGCAATGGTTTTTGCTCTGGCTACTTGTGAGTTCCTCTCTCTGTTTCTTTGTTTCGCTGGCTGCTTTTACACAGGCAGCCCAATTCTGATCTTTTTTACACTTATTGGTCTTTTGACCAATCACATCAGATCTTTTCACGTCAGATCTTTTTCAGAGCTGATCTGATTGGTCAAAAGACCAATTAGTGAAAAAAATATCAGAATTGTACTGCCTGTGTAAACGCAAACGTTGTCTCTCTTTCTCTCTTTATGTCCTTATATTTTCCCATCCAATTCTCTCTGTTTCTGTTCCTGTTTTCCTCATTACTCTCTCTTTGTTTGAGATCCTATGTTGTTCTGGCGGCCTAAATGAATCCATTAGTCATGCGTGGCAGGCTGCTCCCCAAAAAACACACTTATATGAGAACATGTGAATAGTGGTAATCATGACAATGCCTACCACCGCAACACCTACGTCAACCGAAGGAAAAATAGCTAAACAAAACACTTCAAACCTCGATGACTGGCTCAGACCTCTGAAAACCAGAAATACCGTCATACAGAAATACCGTCATAAGTAGCCCATCCCCCATCCTCAAACACAGTGAACTGAAATGCATTCGACAGATGTCGTAAAAAGATAAAATATTAAACACGTTCCAATTCGTAGCGATAAAACATCAAGTTGGGAAAGTATCGAGCGCCAAGCCACTGTTACCTCAGATCTCTAATGGGGCCCAAAGTGTGGAGGTAAGGGCTGAATATGAATGCACCTCCATTGAATTATTAATGTTGTGGTGGCTTCGTATTCTGCCTGTCACTTACAGGGGTGATCCACCTCCTACGCCGAAGGGAAGCTGTCACCCGTAATTGGAGGAATCACGACAGCGCCGAGTTAAGTGCTCCACAGTCCCTGGGTGAAAAATCTGACACCGCGCACCACAGCAGCTCCAAGAGGTTAAAACATTTTTCTACTGCTGCAACCCCCCCCACCGACACACACACACAAGCGAGCACACACAAAACTCAGATTTTTTTCTGGATTCCTGTCATAAGGTAATATTCATCAGAAAATAGTGCTATTTTTCCCTCTCATTCAAGCAGACAGACTAGCCCTTAAATGGAGGGATTTGGCAGAGGTGCCAGCGTACAGTATATTGACAGGGACTTGATTTTATATGGAGACATGATGGTGCACTGGTTTTGTGGTTTAATGGCAGTAGGCGTTTCAACTGTCACAGATTTTAACCCACAGTTATTGTCCTAAAGCTACTGACGAAGACGGACAGTGTAGGCCACTGTAACAGCTGAAGTATATTTCCACCTATAGCCCTGCCAATGAGGAGACAGAGGCTGTTGTACGACTCCACCGTGAACCTTTAACCTCTAAAAAGTATTCAGCAGAGGTGAAACGGCATCCATTTAATCCTATTCCAATTTGGTCAGAGGTAAAGAGGCATTAGATAGGAAATATGCTAATGATGTAAAAACACAAAATGTGTTTCTACTGTTGGTTACACTTTGTTTACATCGTGACGTCTGCCTTGTAGAGGGCATATGCCTCTTTGGTACTTCAGACCAGCGGGGGAAGCGTCAAACAGACAGCTCCGAGCAGAGACAGAGCCCTATCTCCCATGGATGGGGGCAAGGTTATTGGCATGGCAGGGGTTTGGTTGTCATGGCGCCCCAAACATGGGATCCTGTCAGTTTTTTTGTGACAGGAGAAAACCCATAATGGGTCAACCTCGACCACCCTGGCATCTCCGGTCCACTGGCAGGTTTGGCCCACAAACTGAGTAGCAGAGCCAAAGCTCAGTCTAAGGGGGCATACTTGTCTATGTTATGTAAAAGACAGGATCTCAGTGATGGCGAAAAAGAGGTTGAGAGCTCCACAGGTCAGAATATGCTTTCACAGTTTGCTGTACACCAGTTTTTTTATTTAATTACATTTTTATATAACTAGGAAAATCAGTTATGAACAAATTCTTATTTACAATGACGGTCTACCCCGGCCAAACCCGGACAATGCTGAGCCAATCTTGCACAGCCCTATGGGACTCCCAATCACTGCTGGATGTGATACAGCCTGGATTCAAACCAGGGACTGTAGTGACACATCTTGCACTGAGATGCATTGCCTTAGACTGCTGCGCCACATTCGGAGCCACTCAGGGGCAGAGAGTGAGAGTTATAAAATATACAGTAAAATGTTTTTATTGTTTATTTCACATGTTTTTATTGTATATTTCACATGTTTTTATTGTTTATTTCACATGTTTTTATTGTATATTTACCTTGCTTTGGCAATGTAAACATATTTTTCCCAAGCCAATAAAGCCCTTTGAATTGAATTGAGAGAGAGAGCGCACAGAGAGAACGTTTCTCCTCCTTACAGTCAATGGAGTAGAGGCTTCAATACATCACATTCAAACACTTATTATATTCACATTTTATATAGCATATGTGTTGAAAGGAATTTGGTCTGTCTCAAAAACGGCTTCTATACCTAATCTGATAAAAGATCTGATAAAATCATTCATTTTTTATTTAGTTTCATAAACCGTTGCAATTACTACTTCCCTCTCTCCTTTAGCTTGATCTACTTCCCTCATTGCCTCCTGACCGACTTTCTTGGAGGACTTTCTTTTTTTCCTATTTTTATTCCTACAGCAAAAAAATCAAAGGCTAAAAATGTGGTTCAAAGGAAAAGCTCAAAACACAAGTAAATTGCGATGCAAGTCGATTAACATCTGATCCGACCAAATCATTTTGTTTCTTTTACAGGAAAAGCAGATCTGAGAGCCTGGATGCCGAGGCCTCTGTGAAATGCAAATTCAAGTGACATGAAAAGAAAAATCTTAAAAAAATAGAGGAAAGTTGTGCCACCTCGTTGTGCCATAAGGTACTGCCAAAGAAACATCTAGAAGGGGGAAAGAAGCACTAATAAGAGTCATGCAAATGATGAAAAGCAAATATTACTCAACTGAAAGTTTTAAAGATACTTGACGGCTTGTACATTTCAGTAAAATTCTAACATCAATAGCTGACATAATATAACTTTGTGATATTATAAATCACATAATAATGTTCTGAATTCCCTTGGCATTTTAGCCCATAAAGCAAATCCATAGTACATTTTAATGAGATACTTTGTTACATACAGTATATGACCTGAGTTGGGTATGTAATTATTGCTATATATAGTGCACGATTAGACAATACTGCGTACCCTACTAGACTGTTAAAGCCAATCTGGTTAAGTGCCATGATACTATTCTTTATTCTTCAAATCTATTGGAAGATCTCAATGATTTTACGTTGGAGATGATGGTAAAAGAGATAGAACTGGACACATTAGACAAGATACCATCAATATCACTCTCCACTCAAACCCCCAACTACACTGTTGGAACTAGAATTCCAAAATATCTCTCCACTAAATTAACAATCGCTTTGATGTCTGATTTCTCCCCTCGAAGGCAAGTTATAATGAAGAAGTCGGTTTTTGCTTTTGGGATTGTTAGATTGTTAGACAAGAATTTCTTTTGATGCATATTTCTGGTTGGATTATTAAACTAAAATGACTCTTTTTTTTTACCAGCTAGAATGCTAATCTTTCCCTTTGCCAGAATATAATAACAGTTAAAAGGGAGCGAAACAACTGTTGACTGGAGCTTAATTACCTTTTGACCAGCCCTGTTCTCAATGTTATTGATAACCGTAGGGGAAACGGTAGAGTTTTCAGCTGGGTGAAAGAGAGGGAGGGATGGAGGGAAATAGGGAGGGATGGATCAGGGGGGTCATTGTAGATGAGAAAAAAAACAATTGGTTTCCTTTAGCCCAAAACCAGATAGAGAGAGAAATGGATTTCAAATGTCCCTCTAATTACATGTCAATGGAGGCTGATTTCAACCTGCTCTGATTTCAGCTGTAATGGCAAGGAAAAACAAGGACATTCAATGGACAGGTAAAAACAGAGGAAACAGTGGTATAGGTTGAGAACTCTTATTAAATTTGTCTTATCATTATTATTATAGCAAATCATGACCTTGGGACTAGAAGGTTTTATCTGCACAAAGCATAGTTCTGAGATATTGAACATTAAAGTTTTGTAGTGAATTCCTCTTTCATAACCCATTAAAGTCCTTACCTTAAAGGTACTTACGCAAGTACAGGAGGGGTGAACCTTATGATCCTTATGACCCGTATGAACCTTATGAACCTTATGAACCTTATGACCCTTATGACCCTTATGGCTCTGAAATGTCAATCTGGGTTCAGCCATAAGGACACTACTGAATTAGACATGTTCAGTTTTTAAGAAGTGTGGCAACATAATGTACTTTAAGATTTCTGACAGTGTTGTTTTGTTGCTTGGGAGCCAATATTGCTGGCTAGACTACCCTAGACAGTACTTAGAGGTAGATGTCCGTATTTGTTCAGGCGTGCGATTGGATTGCAGATAGAATCTTATAGCGCCAAGTTCAAATGGGATTTATGGGGATTATTTTTTTTTTAACCTAAAATTTACTTTTAAAAAAATCGTAACTTCACAGACACATGAATAACCATATTAAGATCAATTATATGTGACTAACTCATTTTTTTGATTCGGATAGAATCATGTAGTCCCAAGGTCTCGAAATCAAATGAGTACCCCCTTTCAATAAATTCTACCTAGTGGCTGCGTTTACACAGGCAGCCCAATTCTGATCTTTAACTCAATTGATGGCTAAAGCTCTAATCTTATTTGTCATACACCATGGATGGCTCTGGCTTCCAGAAGAGATAAGGAAAATCCATATGCTACCAGACCTTGACTTAGTCATTGTTTTCTATAACTCAGAAAAACAGCTTTCACCAATCAGTGATGTACAGTATATAACCATGCCATAATAAGTCAAACAATATGAGCCCCTCTCTGTCCCTCCTCTCACTCTCTCTCTCTCCCTCCACTCTCTCTCCTCCCACTCTATCTCCCCCCTCTCCCTCTCTCCCCTCTCCCTCTCTCCCCTCCTTACCTGACCAACTCCCTGGCCTGAACCATCTCACCACTGGCCACTCTTAGGTGGGCCTTCCCTGACCGTCTCCCTGGCCTGAACCATCTCACCACTGGCCACTCTTAGTTGGGCCTTTCCTCACCGTCTCCCTGGCCTGAACCATCTCACCACTGGCCACTCTTAGGTGGGCCTTCCCTGACCGTCTCCCTGGCCTGAACCATCTCACCACTGGCCACTCTTAGGTGGGCCTTTCCTCACCGTCTCCCTGGCCTGAACCATCTCACCACTGGCCACTCTTAGGTGGGCCTGTCCTCACCGTCTCCCTGGCCTGAACCATCTCACCACTGGCCACTCTTAGTTGGGCCTTTCCTCACCGTCTCCCTGGCCTGAACCATCTCACCGCTGGCCACTCTTAGGTGGGCCTGTCCTCACCGTCTCCCTGGCCTGAACCATCTCACCGCTGGCCACTCTTAGTTGGGCCTGTCCTCACCGTCTCCCTGGCCTGAACCATCTCACCACTGGCCACTCTTAGTTGGGCCTTTCCTCACCGTCTCCCTGGCCTGAACCATCTCACCACTGGCCACTCTTAGGTGGGCCTTCCCTGACCATCTCCCTGGCCTGAACCATCTCACCACTGGCCACTCTTAGTTGGGCCTTTCCTCACCGTCTCCCTGGTCGGAGATAATTGAAATGAGATGACGTTTTGAAATTGAAAGGTAGTACATGAAAATGTAAACTAAGAAATGTCCCTAATGTGGACAGGTTCATGCTGTGGGTCAAAACCCAGGTACGTCAAATGACAGAGGTCACTGCTGCGACTGTACATTTTTGGACCTTCGTGGCAGGCAGCCATTTTGATTCAAAGCAAATAAAGACATTGCAGCATTGAATTGCTCCGACAAATTTTGTCAGTCAGCGTTTTCCCCCCCCCATTTTCTGGCAGTCTAAGCCAAAGGCTTCTTAGAGATAAACAAGGGATGAATAAATAAAACAGTGAAAAGGAGAGTGAAACATCCGCAATGGCTTTGATGTATGTATTGATTCTGGCAGACACATATACAGTAAACACCATCATCCTCCTCCTCCTCCTCCAATCCTTCGACATACGTCAGCACTCTCCCTTTACTGAAATCTCTCTGATTGTCCATGTCAGCAGAAAGAAAATAGTGTGTGTGTGCGTGCGTGCGTGCGTGCGTGCGTGCGTGCGTGTGTGTGTGTGTGTGTGTGTGACAGATAGTTTGATCAAGCTGATTTCCCATAGGGGTGGTGGTGGATGCTTCTGAATTGTTAAATCTAACATTTTTAGAGCTGATTTAACAAGGCACCATATATCTTTTTGAATTATCCTCATTGGATGGAAGCCAAACTGTTTGTACAGTACATAAGGGTGCAAAAGCATTCATACGAATTAGACTTGATGCCTATTCGTACAGCAGGTGTATATGGTAAACCATTCAAAAGTATCACCAAATATATCCTCCTAACACTCTCGCCTGGCACACATAGTGCACATGACAGCACATTAGTAAGATCTGCACAAGGCCTAGATAGTTTGTGTGTATGCATTGATATGTAGGCTACATGTGCCTTTTTTTAAAATGTATGTAGTTCTGAGGTACATACATTTTGCTGATCTTGTCTATTAATGTTCTGTATTATGTCATGTTTCATGTTTTGTGTGGACCCCAGGAAGAGTAGCTGCTGCTTTTGCATCAGCTAATGGGGATCCTAATAAAATACAAAAAATTACAAAACTCTGCTACATTTAGAAAATAATCAAACACCCAATTTAACTTGCTTAAATGTATTTTCATCATCTTCTAATTACGGTATTAATTTTCTAAACATAGCAATTAACATTTCTAAGACTCCTACACTCAAGACGGCTTTGCTCATTTCAATTAGGCCTTTAAATAAGACACACGGCATTTCATTTCCCCATAGCTATATTGGATGATAATAATTCCATTCATATTCCGAGTGGCCTATTTTAAGTTCGATGATCCTCTCCTCAATACATCAATATGCAGCATGGCTTCTGTGTGGTGCACTTGTTCCATGGATTCAATCAGTCATTTATTCTGTCTCGCCTAGTGGGGATACACAACAGAACTTCATAAGTTATTGAAAGTAATATTTGTCTATCGTCAGTAAGGTGACTGTTTCATGTTTTCACGTGTCATAGTACGTGCTTAACATTTTGGCAATCAAGTAATTCTTTCTACTTACCCAGAGTCAGATCAACTCATGGATACCATTTGTATATCTCAGTTTGCAGTTTGAAGGAAGTTGAAGGTAGTTTCTGAAGCGTTTGCTAACTGGCATTAGAATAAGTCTATGGGAGCAGCCATCTATGAGTTCAACTTACTCTGGGTAGAAAGAAGGGCTTTATTGACAAAATGTTGATCTATTCCTTCAACTGTGGTGACATCTGGGAGGAAATTGAATATTTTGTTATTTGAAGGTTCATTACTAGTTGCTTTGGGCGTGACTAACACTTGGAGTATTAATTTGATTGCACAACATTGAAACAGATGGTAAGGTATTGCTGTAATTCCCCCAGCTTTATTCACACTGGGGATCAAACTAACAATAACGTTTGATTGATTTCATGAATGATGTTATTGATAGACCAAACTTTTCTGATTTGTTGTGTTGGAGAAAGGACATTGCTTCACTGTCTGTGCTACTGAAACCTGATAGTAAAGCTTAAGCAGGTTCCTTTGCCAAAAACTACGGCATCACATTTTCTTCCTAATGGATCCCGAACAACTTCAACAGCAGCCTGGTCCCAACTAATTCAGAATGGGTTTACATTCAGCAGAAACTAACATAACAGCGCAATTGAATGTCACATAAACACAGTTTGTAATTATTTGTTAAGTAATACATATAAACCAATGACGAATAATGAATCTAACAGCAGCATGGGCTGCTTCCATGACATTTCCCCTGAGACGGAGTTCAATAGAAAACAACAACAAAAACTACAACTGTTCCTGGAGAGTTACCCTCCTGTAGTTTTAACTCCAACCCAGGGTAACTCTCCAGGAACAGGGTTGGAGATAAAACCTACAGGAGGGTAGCTCTCCAGGAACAGGGTTGGAGTGAAAACCTACAGGATGGTTTTTCTCCAGGAACAGGGTCGGAGTTAAAACCTACCGGATGGTAGTTCTCCAGGAACAGGGTTGGAGTTAAAACCTACAGGAAGGTAGATCTTCAGGAACAGGGTTGGAGAGTCCTGGTGTAGAGTGTTTTAGTAGCTGGAGGCAGGTGGCTTGCGTAATTTCATTCCCGAATCGATAAGTCATTGAGACATCTCTAAAATAGATATTTCCCCCTGGAGGTGTACATTTAGTGAAAGTTCTTGATGTAGTGTATGAGCCTGTGGTGTGTGTACTGTCCAGGCCTGAGCTCGATCTCCACCTTTCATCATTGATTTGTCTCCCATGACTTTCCTTCCCAATAACTAACCCTTTCCCGGCTTGGGAAGACTTATGATAGTGGTTGGAGTATATGCTAACAACAGGTTATTGTTCATATCATAGAGGTGGTTATGTTTTGTGACATGGTATTTAACTCTGTGGAAAATGATTATACTGTAAAGGATTATACAGATTATTATACTGTATGACATATTTTTTGATTATTTCATTGGGAAGAAAAAATACACAACAGCTGCATTAGATTATTCTATGTTGGTGCGTGGTCGAGGTTACCCAAATCAAAGTCTTGCAGGTGCAAAATTGTATCTTTAATGTAAATAGATTTTGAGATCTAACATTTTCTCCACTCTATCATTTTAATCAAAGTAAAAACTACAGCGGTGGTTCTTGATATTCAAACTACCAAATGTAACGCATAACCTTGATTAAAGGGGAAAACTCTATCCTCATGTCAAGCTCTCTGGACACTTTAGAAAGCCTGTTATAGCCACATATTATCTGACAGCTCAATTTGTTATGCCAAATGACAGTCTGAATTGTTATAATGGTGAGAGGAACTTCAGCCAGTGTGTACCAAACTCGAAGGTGGTTGTTACAATCAGTGCTGCTGGATCAAATGACAGAGTATCCCAGGAATGTTCCATATGTACATAAAGCTTATTTCTCTCAACTTCTGTGCACAGATTTGTTTACATCCCTGTTAGTGAGCATTTCTCCTTTACCAAGATAATCCATCCACCTGACAGGTCTGGCATAACAAGAATCCGATTAAACAGCATGATTATTACATATGTGCACATTCTGCTGGGGACAATAAAATGGCCACGTTAAAATTTGAAGTTTTGTCACACACCAGAATGCTACAAATGTCTAAAGTTTTGAGGGAGGAGTATTTCTGTCCATAATAAAGTCCTTTTGTGGGGAAAGACTTGTTCTGATTGGCTGGGCCTAGCTCTCAAGTGGGTGGGCCTATGACCTCCAAGGTCCACCCATGGATGTACCCCTACCCAGTCATGTGAAATCCTTAGATTTGGGCCTAACTTATTTATTTCAATTGACTAATTTCCTTATATGAACTGTAACTCAGTAAAATCTTTGAAATTGTTGCATGTTGCATTTATTTTTTTTTCAGTGTACGTAGACTTTCCAGCACACACTCCTCAAGGCATGTAGAACTCAGAAGTAAATATATTGCATTTGGCAGGCCATTAAACACAGGAGGCAAGCAAGAAGATGAGAAAAGCTATGAGTACTGGGTGAGATTACAATTGTAAGTGTCTGAATGGGGAGGGACCAGGTTGAAAAGTTGAAGGTGTTATCAAGCATACTCACTCGTCTACGGCCTGGCTACTTAGCCTGCATGGGGAGCCCTGTCTTTTTCTGAAGAGCAGATTAAACACAGGGGACTGACCTGCCCCAGATTTTATGCTTCATTGAACTCCTAACAAATTAGTGGAAGGTTATCCATGGTCAGCTTAATTGCGAGGAGCATATGGTGTATTAACTCATAATCAAGATGAAATCCTACATTTCTCAGTAAGATCTGTTCTCCTTATCAGCCCTCCTACCCCCTCATGTCCACACAAACCCTCTAAAGTGTATTGAGGGAAATGGGTATACTATACATTGGCTCTGAAATGTGGTCGATGCATAGTGCTCAGAAATCTGTTGAAAGTAGATCTACTAATTACAAACTAACGGGAGAAAACTAAACTAATCAGCGTGTTCATCAGCAAACTGTCAATAACTATAGTTAACATTCCACATGAGGCAGCGAAACAACACTGAATGAATTAATCATATGTTTAAATCTCTCTCTTGTTGATTCTTAGCCCAGCAAATTGTTTCTCAGTGATAGTATTTTTTTCCAGCAACATTGTGAAAAGAGATTGTTAACAAAATTAATGGAGGACTAATCACAGGTTCCAGGGGAACGCCAGATGGAAGGGGAAACGACTCTAGCTGCAAACTGTGATTAGTACAACAGAGTTGTTGTACCTCAGTAAGAACAACAACAACAGAGTCAGAGTCATTATGATGGAGAAAACGCCGACATGTCTAGCAGCCTCGAATAGAACCTTTATCCTATTTTCTTTCTTCACGTTTCCTTACTCCAAGGCTGACAAACAATTAGCTGCTCCCCCATGAGTGCAATTGTATGGTTACAAACTTTGACCTGGTGATAATGCACAACTCGGGGCGGCAGGTAGCCTGGCGGGTAGGAGTGTTGGGCCAATAAACGAAGAGTTGCTGGATCGAAACCCCGAGCTGACAAGGTAAAATTCTGTCGTTCTGACCCTAAGCAACGCAGTTAACCCACTGTTCCCTGGGCGGCAAAAACGCGGATGTCGATTAAGGCAGCCCCCCTGCGCCTCTCTGATTCAGAGGGGTTGGGTAAAATGCGAAGACACATTTCAGATAAACGCATTCAGTTATACAACTGACTAGGTATCCCCCTTTCCCATCTCATTGCTGTGAGATTCACATATGGCTTACCCATCACCTTCACCCTGTCCTGATCCCTAACCCAGTCACACTAACCCGGTCACCCTGTCCTGATCCCTAAACCTATCCCTAATCCCAACCTTAACCAAAGCACCACTGGAGTGACATATTGCAGCGCAGGTACAAAGGTCTGCATAAACAGAATGATCTTGGCCTTCAAGGTTTCCATACAGTTCACTTGAAGTCCACGTGATTGTAAACTACAGTCCATTGCTAATTCTATAAACTAGTGCACCTGCTGTGAGTCGTAAACCACCACACTGATGGTTTAATATCTTTATAATCTCAGGGCTATATCACAATGGCCATATCTTAGAGTACAATAGCTACAGTATGTAATTACCAATGTTTACATTAGGCTACATGCTCAGACAGTGCTCAGACTGGTTCCATTAGGCTACGTGTTCAGACTGTTTACATTAAATCAAATCAAATCAAATGTATTTATATAGCCCTTCTTACATCAGCTGATATCTCAAAGTGCCGTACAGAAACCCAGCCTAAAACCCCAAACAGCAAGCAATGCAGGTGTAGAAGCACCTCTAAATTAGGCTCAGACTGTTTACATTAGACTGTGCTCAGACTGTTTATATTAGGCAATCTGCTCAGAATGTTTACATTAGGCTACGTGCTCAGACTGTTCACATTAGACTACGTGCTCAGACTGTTTCCATTAGACTACGTGCTCAGAATGTAGACATTATATTTACTTGCTGAGACTGTTTACATTAGGCTACGTGATCAGACTGTTTACATATAGGCTTCGTGCTTCAGACAGTTTACATTAGGCTACGTGCTCAGACTGTTTACATTAGGCTACGTGCTCAGACTGTTTACATTATATTTACTTGCTGAGACTGTTTACATTAGGCGACTTGCTCAGACTGTTTACTATAGGTTTTGTGCCCAGACAGTTTACATTAGGCTACGTGCTCAGACTGTTTACATGAGGCATTTACGTGCTCAGACTGTTTACATGAGGCGACGTGCTCAGACTGTTTACAATTAGGTTAACTGTGCAGACTGTTTACATTAGGCGACGTGCTCAGACGGTTTACATTAGGCTATGTGCTCAGACTGTTGACTTTAGGCTAACGTGCTCAGATTGTTTACATTAGGCTAACGTGCTGCAGACTGTTTACATTAGGCGACGTGCTCAGACTGTTTACATTAGATGTACTTGCTCAGACTGTTTACATTAGGCTACTGTGCTCAGACTGTTTACATTAGGCTATGTGCTCAGACTGTTTACATTAGGCTAACTGCTCAGACTGTTTACATTAGGCTATGTGCTCAGACTGTTTAGCATTAGGCTACGTGCTCAGACTGTTTACATTAGGCTACGTGCTCAGACTGTTTACATTAGGCTGACGTGCTCAGACTGTTTACATTAGGCTACGTGCTCAGACTGTTTAGCATTAGGCTACGTGCTCAGACTGTTTAGAGTAGGCTACGTGCTCAGACTGTTTACATTAGGCTACGTGCTCAGACTGTTTACATTAGGCTACGTGCTCAGACTGTTTACATTAGGCTACGTGCTCAGACTGTTTACATGAGGCTACGTGCTCAGACTGTTTACATTAGGCTACGTGCTCAGACTGTTTACATTAGGCTACGTGCTCAGACTGTTTACATTAGGCTAACGTGCTCAGACTGTTTACATTAGGATGAACTGCTCAGACTGTTTACATTAGGATATGGGCTCATACTGTTTACATTAGGCTACGTGCTCAGACTGTTTACATTAGGCTATGGGCTCAGACTGTTTACATTAGACTGTGATCAGACTGTATACATTAGGCAACATGCTCAGATAGTTTACATTATGCTACGTGCTCAGACTGTTTACATTAGGGTATATGCTCAGACTGTTTACAATTGAATAACTGCTCAGACTGTTTACATTAGACTGCGCTCAGACTGTTTACATTAGACTACGTGCTCAGACTGTTTACATTAGGCTACAGTGCTCAGACTGTTTACATTAGGCTACGTGCTCAGACTGTTTACATTAGGCTACGTGCTCAGACTGTTTACATTAGGCTACGTGCTCAGACTGTTTACATTAGGCTACGTGCTCAGACTGTTTACATTAGGATACATGCTCAGACTGTTTACATTAGGCTACGTGATCAGACTGTTTACATTAGACTACGTGCTCAGACAGTTTACATTAGGCTAACTGCTCAGACAGTTTACCTTACATTGTGATCAGAATGTTTACATTGGCAACGTGCTCAGACTGTTTACAACGGGCTACGGGCTCAGACTGTTAACATTAGGCTACGTGCTCAGACTGTTTACCTTAGATTGCGATCAGAATGTTTACATTAGGCTATGTGCTCAGAGTGTTCACAATAAGCTATGTGCTCAGACTGTTTACATTAGACTGTGATTAGACTGTTTACATTAGACTGTTATTAGACTGTTTACATTAGTCTACGTGCTCACACTGTTTACATTAGACTATGTGCTCAGACTGTTTACATTAGGCTATGTGCTCAGACTGTTTACATTAGGCTATGTGCTCAGACTGTTTACATTAGGCTATGTGCTCAGACTGTTTACATTAGACTATGTGCTCAGACTGTTGACAGGCTGCGTGCTCAGACTGTTTAGAGTAGGCTACGTGCTCAGACTGTTTAGAGTAGGCTACGTGCTCAGACTGTTTAGAGTAGGCTACGTGCTCAGACTGTTTACATTAGATGAACTGCTCAGACTGTTTACATTAGGCTATGTGCTCAGACTGTTGACAGGCTACGTGCTCAGACTGTTTAGAGTAGGCTACGTGCTCAGACTGTTTAGAGTAGGCTACGTGCTCAGACTGTTTACATTAGATGAACTGCTCAGACTGTTTACATTAGGCTATGTGCTCAGACTGTTTACATTAGGATATGGGCTCATACTGTTTACATTAGGCTACGTGCTCAGACTGTTTACATTAGGCTATGTGCTCAGACTGTTTACATTAGGCTATGTGCTCAGACTGTTTACATTAGACTATGTGCTCAGACTGTTGACAGGCTACGTGCTCAGACTGTTTAGAGTAGGCTACGTGCTCAGACTGTTTAGAGTAGGCTACGTGCTCAGACTGTTTAGAGTAGGCTACGTGCTCAGACTTTTTAGAGTAGGCTACGTGCTCAGACTGTTTACATTAGATGAACTGCTCAGACTGTTTACATTAGGCTATGTGCTCAGACGGTTTACATTAGGATATTGGCTCATACTGTTTACATTAGGCTACGTGCTCAGACTGTTTACATTAGGCTAGTGCTCAGACTGTTTACATTAGGCTACGTGCTCAGACTGTTTACATTAGGATATGGGCTCATACTGTTTACATTAGGCTACGTGCTCAGACTGTTTACATTAGGCTATGGGCTCAGACTGTTTACATTAGACTGTGATCAGACTGTATACATTAGGCAACATGCTCAGATAGTTTACATTATGCTACGTGCTCAGACTGTTTACATTAGGGTATATGCTCAGACTGTTTACAATTGAATAACTGCTCAGACTGTTTACATTAGACTGCGGCTCAAGACTGTTTGACATTAGAGCTACGTGCTCAGACTGTTTACATTAGGCTACGTGATCAGACAGTTTACATTAGGCTACGTGATCAGACAGTTTACATTAGGCTACGTGCTCAGACTGTTTACATTATATTTACTTGCTGAGACTGTTTACATTAGGCTACGTGATCAGACTGTTTACATTAGGCTACGTGCATAGACAGTTTACATTAGGCTACGTGCTCAGACTGTTTACATTATATTTACTTGCTGAGACTGTTTACATTAGGCGACTTGCTCAGACTGTTTACATTAGGCTACGTGCTCAGACTGTTTACAGTAGGCTACGTGCTCAGACTGTTTAGAGTAGGCTACGTGCTCAGACTTTTTAGAGTAGGCTACGTGTTCAGACTGTTTACATTAGATGAACTGCTCAGACTGTTTACATTAGGCTATGTGCTCAGACTGTTTACATTAGGATATGGGCTCATACTGTTTACATTAGGCTACGTGATCAGACTGTTTACATTAGGCTACGTGCTCAGACTGTTTACATTAGGCTACGTGCTCAGACTGTTTACATTATATTTACTTGCTGAGACTGTTTACATTAGGCGACTTGCTCAGACTGTTTACTATAGGTTTTGTGTTCAGACAGTTTACATTAGGCTACTTGTTCAGACTGTTTTCATTAGGCTACGTGCTCAGACTGTTTACATGAGGCAACGTGCTCAGATTGTTTAAATTAGATTAACTGTGCAGACTGTTTACATTAGGCGACTTGCTCAGACGGTTTACATTATATTTACTTGCTGAGACTGTTTACATTAGGCGACTTGCTCAGACGGTTTACATTAGGTTATATGCTCAGACTGTTGACTTTAGGCTAACTGCTCAGATTGTTTACATTAGGCTACGTGCTCAGACTGTTTACATTAGGCTACGTGCTCAGACTGTTTACATTAGGCTACGTGCTCAGACTGTTTAGAGTAGGCTACGTGCTCAGACTGTTTAGAGTAGGCTACGTGCTCAGACTGTTTAGAGTAGGCTACGTGCTCAGACTGTTTACATTAGATGAACTGCTCAGACTGTTTACTTTAGGCTATGTGCTCAGACTGTTTACATTAGGATATGGGCTCATACTGTTTACATTAGGCTACGTGCTCAGACTGTTTACATTAGACTATGTGCTCAGACTGTTTACATTAGGATATGGGCTCACACTGTTTACATTAAGCTACGTGCTCAGACTGTTTACATTAGGCTATGGGCTCAGACTGTTTACATTAGACTGTGATCAGACTGTATACATTAGGCAACATGCTCAGATAGTTTACATTATGCTACGTGCTCAGACTGTTTACATTAGGGTATATGCTCAGACTGTTTACAATTGAATAACTGCTCAGACTGTTTACATTAGACTGCGCTCAGACTGTTTACATTAAGCTACGTGCTCAGACTGTTTACATTAGGCTATGGGCTCAGACTGTTTACATTAGACTGTGATCAGACTGTATACATTAGGCAACATGCTCAGATAGTTTACATTATGCTACGTGCTCAGACTGTTTACATTAGGGTATATGCTCAGACTGTTTACAATTGAATAACTGCTCAGACTGTTTACATTAGACTGCGCTCAGACTGTTTACATTAGGGTACGTGCTCAGACTGTTTACATTAGGCTACGTGCTCAGACTGTTTACCTTAGATTGCGATCAGAATGTTTACATTAGGCTATGTGCTCAGAGTGTTCACAATAGGCTATGTGCTCAGACTGTTTACATTAGACTGTGATTAGACTGTTTACATTAGACTGTTATTAGACTGTTTACATTAGTCTACGTGCACAGACTGTTTACATTAGGCTATGTGCTCAGACTGTTTACATTAGGCTATGTGCTCAGACTGTTTACATTAGGATACTGGGCTCAGACTGTTTACATTAGGCTACGTGCTCAGACTGTTTACATTAGGTTATATGCTCAGACTGTTGACTTTAGGCTAACTGCTCAGACTGTTTACATTAGGCTACGTGCTCAGACTGTTTACATTAGGCAACGTGCTCAGACTGTTTACATTAGGCTATGTGCTCAGACTTTTGACATTAGACTGTGATTAGACTGTTTACATTAGACTGTGATCAGACGGTTTACATTAGGCTACGTGCCCAGACTGTTTAAATTAGGCTACATGCTCAGACTGTTTACATTAGATGAACTGCTCAGACTGTTTACATTAGGCTACGTGCTCAGACTGTTTACATTAGGATATGTGCTCAGACTGTTTACATTAGGCTACGTGCTCAGACTGTTTACATTAGGCTACGTGCTCAGACTGTTTACATTAGGCACTGTGCTCAGACTGTTTAGAGTAGGCTACGTGCTCAGACTGTTTAGCATTAGGCTACGTGCTCAGACTTTTTAGAGTAGGCTACGTGCTCAGACTGTTTACATTAGATGAACTGCTCAGACTGTTTACATTAGGCTATGTGCTCAGACTGTTTACATTAGGATATGGGCTCAGACTGTTTACATTAGGCTACGTGCTCAGACTGTTTACATTAGGCTATGGGCTCAGACTGTTTACATTAGACTGTGATCAGACTGTATACATTAGGCAACATGCTCAGATAGTTTACATTATGCTACGTGCTCAGACTGTTTACATTAGGGTATATGCTCAGACTGTTTACAATTGAATAACTGCTCAGACTGTTTACATTAGACTGCGCTCAAACTGTTTACATTAAGCTATGTGCTCAGACTGTTTACATTAGACTAACTGCTCAGACTGTTTACATTAGACTACGTGCTCAGACTGTTTTCATTAGACTGTTATTAGACTGTTTACATTAGTCTACGTGCACAGACTGTTTACATTACGCTATGTGCTCAGACTGTTTACATTAGGCTATGTGCTCAGACTGTTGACAGGCTGCGTGCTCAGACAGTTTACATTAGGCTACGTGCTCAGACTGTTTACATTATATTTACTTGCTGAGACTGTTTACATTAGGCGACTTGCTCAGACTGTTTACTATAGGTTTTGTGTTCAGACAGTTTACATTAGGCTACGTGCTCAGACTGTTTTCATTAGGCTACGTGCTCAGACTGTTTACATGAGGCAACGTGCTCAGATTGTTTACATTAGGCTACGTGATCAGACTGTTTACATTAGGCTATAGGCTCATACTGTTTACATTAGGCTACGTGATCAGACTGTTTACATTAGACTACGTGCTCAGACAGTTTACATTAGGCTAACTGCTCAGACTGTTTACCTTAGATTGCGATCAGAATGTTTACATTGGCAACGTGCTCAGACTGTTTACAACGGGCTACGGGCTCAGACTGTTAACATTAGGCTACGTGCTCAGACTGTTTACCTTAGATTGCGATCAGAATGTTTACATTAGGCTATGTGCTCAGAGTGTTCCCAATAGGCTATGTGCTCAGACTGTTTACATTAGACTGTGATTAGACTGTTTACATTAGACTGTTATTAGACTGTTTACATTAGGCTACGTGCACAGACTGTTTACATTAGGTTATATGCTCAGACTGTTTAAATTAGGCTACATGCTCAGACTGTTTAGAGTAGGCTACGTGCTCAGACTGTTTACATTAGATGAACTGCTCAGACTGTTTACATTAGGCTATGTGCTCAGACTTTTACCTTTGGCTACGTGCTCAGACTGTTTACATTAGGCTATGTGCTCAGACTGTTTACATTAGGCTACGTGCTCAGACTGTTTACATTTGGCTACGTTCTCAGATTGTTTACATTAGGCTACGTGCTCAGATTGTTTACATTAGGCTACGAGCTCAGACTGTTTACATTAGGCTACGTGCTCAGACTGTTTACATTAGGATATGGGCTCAGACTGTTTACATTAGGCTACGTGCTCAGACTGTTTACATTAGGCTACGTGCTCAGACTGTTTACATTAGGCTATGGGCTCAGACTGTTTACATTAGACTGTGATCAGACTGTTTACATTAGGCAACATGCTCAGATAGTTTACATTAGGATATGGGCTCAGACTGTTTACATTAGGCTACGTGCTCAGACTGTTTACATTAGGCTACGTGCTCAGTCTGTTTACATGAGGCTACATG
Organism: Salmo salar; assembly: GCF_965601325.2. Taxonomy (NCBI): domain Eukaryota; kingdom Metazoa; phylum Chordata; class Actinopteri; order Salmoniformes; family Salmonidae; genus Salmo; species Salmo salar. The sequence continues at coordinate 11,902,776 of NC_138297.1, read as the reverse complement.
CTCAGACTGTTTACATTAGACTGTGCTCAGACTGTTTGCATTAGGCTACGTGCTCAGACTTTTTAGAGTAGGCTACGTGCTCAGACTGTTTACATTAGATGAACTGCTCAGACTGTTTACATTAGGATATGGGCTCATACTGTTTACATTAGGCTACGTGCTCAGACTGTTTACATTAGGCTATGGGCTCAGACTGTTTACATTAGACTGTGATCAGACTGTATACATTAGGCAACATGCTCAGATAGTTTACATTATGCTACGTCCTCAGACTGTTTACATTAGGGTATATGCTCAGACTGTTTACAATTGAATAACTGCTCAGACTGTTTACATTAGACTGCGCTCAGACTGTTTACATTAGGCTACGTGCTCAGACTGTTTACATTAGGCTACGTGATCAGACTGTTTACATTAGGATATGGGCTCAGACAGTTTACATTAGGCTAACTGCTCAGACTGTTTACCTTAGATTGCGATCAGACTGTTTACATTAGGCTATGTGCTCAGAGTGTTCACAATAGGCTATGTGCTCAGACTGTTTACATTAGGCTGTGATTAGACTGTTTACATTAGTCTACGTGCACAGACTGTTTACATTACGCTATGTGCTCAGACTGTTTACATTAGGCTATGTGCTCAGACTGTTGACAGGCTGCGTGCTCAGACAGTTTACATTAGGCTACGTGCTCAGACTGTTTACATTATATTTACTTGCTGAGACTGTTTACATTAGGCGACTTGCTCAGACTGTTTACTATAGGTTTTGTGTTCAGACAGTTTACATTAGGCTACGTGCTCAGACTGTTTTCATTAGGCTACGTGCTCAGACTGTTTACATGAGGCAACGTGCTCAGATTGTTTACATTAGGCTACGTGATCAGACTGTTTACATTAGGCTATAGGCTCATACTGTTTACATTAGGCTACGTGATCAGACTGTTTACATTAGACTACGTGCTCAGACAGTTTACATTAGGCTAACTGCTCAGACTGTTTACCTTAGATTGCGATCAGAATGTTTACATTGGCAACGTGCTCAGACTGTTTACAACGGGCTACGGGCTCAGACTGTTAACATTAGGCTACGTGCTCAGACTGTTTACCTTAGATTGCGATCAGAATGTTTACATTAGGCTATGTGCTCAGAGTGTTCCCAATAGGCTATGTGCTCAGACTGTTTACATTAGACTGTGATTAGACTGTTTACATTAGACTGTTATTAGACTGTTTACATTAGGCTACGTGCACAGACTGTTTACATTAGGTTATATGCTCAGACTGTTTAAATTAGGCTACATGCTCAGACTGTTTAGAGTAGGCTACGTGCTCAGACTGTTTACATTAGATGAACTGCTCAGACTGTTTACATTAGGCTATGTGCTCAGACTGTTTACATTTGGCTACGTGCTCAGACTGTTTACATTAGGCTATGTGCTCAGACTGTTTACATTAGGCTACGTGCTCAGACTGTTTACATTTGGCTACGTGCTCAGACTGTTTACATTAGGCTACGTGCTCAGACTGTTTACATTAGGCTACGTGCTCAGACTGTTTACATTAGGCTACGTGCTCAGACTGTTTACATTAGGATATGGGCTCAGACTGTTTACATTAGGCTACGTGCTCAGACTGTTTACATTAGGCTACGTGCTCAGACTGTTTACATTAGGCTATGGGCTCAGACTGTTTACATTAGACTGTGATCAGACTGTTTACATTAGGCAACATGCTCAGATAGTTTACATTAGGATATGGGCTCAGACTGTTTACATTAGGCTACGTGCTCAGACTGTTTACATTAGGCTACGTGCTCAGTCTGTTTACATGAGGCTACATGCTCAGACTGTTTACATTAGACTGTGCTCAGACTGTTTGCATTAGGCTACGTGCTCAGACTTTTTAGAGTAGGCTACGTGCTCAGACTGTTTACATTAGATGAACTGCTCAGACTGTTTACATTAGGATATGGGCTCATACTGTTTACATTAGGCTACGTGCTCAGACTGTTTACATTAGGCTATGGGCTCAGACTGTTTACATTAGACTGTGATCAGACTGTATACATTAGGCAACATGCTCAGATAGTTTACATTATGCTACGTCCTCAGACTGTTTACATTAGGGTATATGCTCAGACTGTTTACAATTGAATAACTGCTCAGACTGTTTACATTAGACTGCGCTCAGACTGTTTACATTAGGCTACGTGCTCAGACTGTTTACATTAGGCTACGTGATCAGACTGTTTACATTAGGATATGGGCTCAGACAGTTTACATTAGGCTAACTGCTCAGACTGTTTACCTTAGATTGCGATCAGACTGTTTACATTAGGCTATGTGCTCAGAGTGTTCACAATAGGCTATGTGCTCAGACTGTTTACATTAGGCTGTGATTAGACTGTTTACATTAGGCTACGTGCACAGACTGTTTACATTAGGCTATGTGCTCAGACTGTTTACATTAGGCTATGTGCTCAGACTGTTGACAGGCTGCGTGCTCAGACTGTTTTCATTAGGCTACGTGCTCAGACTGTTTACATGAGGCAACGTGCTCAGATTGTTTACATTAGATTAACTGCGCAGACTGTTTAATTTAGGCGACTTGCTCAGACGGTTTACATTAGGTTAAATGCTCAGACTGTTTACTTTAGGCTAACTGCTCAGATTGTTTACATTAGATGAACTGCTCAGACTGTTTACATTAGGCTACATGCTCAGACTGTTTAGAGTAGGCTACGTGCTCAGACTGTTTACTTTAGATGAACTGCTCAGACTGTTTACATTAAGCTATGTGCTCAGACTGTTTACATTAGGATATGTGCTCAGACTGTTTACAATAGGCTACGTGCTCAGACTGTTTACATTTGGCTACGTTCTCAGATTGTTAACATTAGGCTACGTGCTCAGACTGTTTACCTTAGATTGCGATCAGAATGTTTACATTAGGCTATGTGCTCAGAGTGTTCACAATAGGCTATGTGCTCAGACTGTTTACATTAGGCTGTGATTAGACTGTTTACATTAGACTGTTATTAGACTGTTTACATTAGGCTACGTGCACAGACTGTTTACATTAGGCTATGTGCTCAGACTGTTTACATTAGGCTATGTGCTCAGACTGTTGACAGGCTGCGTGCTCAGAGTGTATCCATTAGGCTACGTGCTCAGTCTGTTTACATGAGGCTACATGCTCAGACTGTTTACATTAGACTGTGCTCAGATTGTTTACATTAGACTGTGCTCAGACTGTTTACATTAGACTAACTGCTCAGACTGTTTACATTAGGCTACGTGCTCAGACTGTTTACATTAGGCTACGTGCTCAGAATGTTTACATTAGGCTAAGTGCTCAGACTGTTTACATTGGACTGTGATCAGACTGTTTACATTAGGCTACATCCTCAGAGTGTTTACAATAGTCTACGTCCTCAGACTGTTTACATTAGAATGTGATTAGACTGTTTACATTAGGATATGTGTTCAGACAGTTTACATTAGTCTGTGCTCAGACTGTTTCCATTAGGCTACGTGCTCAGACAGTTTACATTAGACTGTGATCAGACTGTTTCCATTAGACTGTGCTCATACTGTTTACATTAGAGTACGTGCTCAGACTTTAGACATAAGGCTATGTGCTCAGACTGTTTACATTAGGCAATGTGCTCAGACTGTTTTCATTAGGCTACATGTTCAGACTGTTTACATTAGGCTACGTGCTCAGTCTGTTTACATTAGACTGTGCTCAGACTGTTTCCATTAGGCTATGTGCTCAGACTGTAGACATAAGACTACGTGCTCAGACTGTTTGCATTAGATTAACTTGCTCAGACTGTTTACATTAGGCAATGTGCTCAGACTGTTTACATTAGACTGTGATCAGGCTGTATACATTAGGCTAACTGCTCAGACGTTTTATATTAGGCTACGTGTTCAGACAGTTTACATTAGGCTACGTGCTCAGACTGTTTACATTATATTTACTTGCTGAGACTGTTTACATTAGGCGACTTGCTCAGACTGTTTACTATAGGTTTTGTGTTCAGACAGTTTACATTAGGCTACTTGTTCAGACTGTTTTCATTAGGCTACGTGCTCAGACTGTTTACATGAGGCAACGTGCTCAGATTGTTTAAATTAGATTAACTGTGCAGACTGTTTACATTACGCGACTTGCTCAGACTGTTTACATTAGGTTATATGCTCAGACTGTTGACTTTAGGCTAACTGCTCAGATTGTTTACATTAGGCTACGTGCTCAGACTGTTTACATTAGGCTACGTGCTCAGACTTTTGACATTAGACTGTGATTAGACTGTTTACATTAGACTGTGATCAGACGGTTTACATTAGGCTACGTGCCCAGACTGTTTAAATTAGGCTACATGCTCAGACTGTTTAGAGTAGGCTACGTGCTCAGACTGTTTACATTAGATGAACTGCTCAGACTGTTTACATTAGGCTATGTGCTCAGACTGTTTACATTAGGATATGGGCCCATACTGTTTACATTAGGCTACGTGCTCAGACTGTTTACATTATATTTACTTGCTGAGACTGTTTACATTAGGCTACGTGCTCAGACTGTTTACATTAGACTGTGCTCAGACTGTTTACATTAGGGTATATGCTCAGACTGTTTACAATTGAATAACTGCTCAGACTGTTTACATTAGACTGCGCTCAGACTGTTTACATTAGGCTACGTGCTCAGACTGTTTACATTAGGATATGGGCTCAGACTGTTTACATTAGACTACGTGCTCAGACAGTTTACATTAGGCTAACTGCTCAGACAGTTTACCTTACATTGTGATCAGAATGTTTACATTGGCAACGTGCTCAGACTGTTTACAACGGGCTACGGGCTCAGACTGTTAACATTAGGCTACGTGCTCAGACTGTTTACAGGCTACGTGCTCAGACTTTTTAGAGTAGGCTACGTGCTCAGACTGTTTACCTTAGATTGCGATCAGAATGTTTACATTAGGCTATGTGCTCAGAGTGTTCACAATAAGCTATGTGCTCAGACTGTTTACATTAGACTGTGATTAGACTGTTTACATTAGTCTACGTGCTCACACTGTTTACATTAGACTATGTGCTCAGACTGTTTACATTAGGCTATGTGCTCAGACTGTTTACATTAGGCTACGTGCTCAGACTGTTTACATTAGGCTATGTGCTCAGACTGTTTACATTAGACTGATGTGCTCAGACTGTTGACATTAGGCTGCGTGCTCAGACTGTTTAGAGTAGGCTACGTGCTCAGACTGTTTAGAGTAGGCTACGTGCTCAGACTTTTTAGAGTAGGCTACGTGCTCAGACTGTTTACATTAGATGAACTGCTCAGACTGTTTACATTAGGCTATGTGCTCAGACTGTTTACATTAGGATATGGGCTCATACTGTTTACATTAGGCTACGTGCTCAGACTGTTTACATTAGGCTATGGGCTCAGACTGTTTACATTAGACTGTGATCAGACTGTATACATTAGGCAACATGCTCAGATAGTTTACATTATGCTACGTGCTCAGACTGTTTACATTAGGGTATATGCTCAGACTGTTTACAATTGAATAACTGCTCAGACTGTTTACATTAGACTGCGCTCAGACTGTTTACATTAGACTACGTGCTCAGACTGTTTACATTAGGCTACGTGATCAGACAGTTTACATTAGGCTACGTGCTCAGACTGTTTACATTATATTTACTTGCTGAGACTGTTTACATTAGGCGACTTGCTCAGACTGTTTACTATAGGTTTTGTGTTCAGACAGTTTACATTAGGCTACTTGTTCAGACTGTTTACATGAGGCAACGTGCTCAGATTGTTTAAATTAGATTAACTGTGCAGACTGTTTACATTAGGCGACTTGCTCAGACGGTTTACATTAGGTTATATGCTCAGACTGTTGACTTTAGGCTAACTGCTCAGATTGTTTACATTAGGCTACGTGCTCAGACTGTTTACATTAGGCTACGTGCTCAGACTGTTTACATTAGGCTACGTGCTCAGACTGTTTACATTAGGCTACGTGCTCAGACTGTTTACATTAGGCTATGTGCTCAGACTGTTTACATTAAACTGTGATTAGACTGTTTACATTAGACTGTGATCAGACGGTTTACATTAGGCTACGTGCCCAGACTGTTTAAATTAGGCTACATGCTCAGACTGTTTAGAGTAGGCTACGTGCTCAGACTTTTTAGAGTAGGCTACGTGCTCAGACTGTTTAGAGTAGGCTACGTGCTCAGACTTTTTAGAGTAGGCTACGTGCTCAGACTTTTTAGAGTAGGCTACGTGCTCAGACTTTTTAGAGTAGGCTACGTGCTCAGACTGTTTACATTAGATGAACTGCTCAGACTGTTTACATTAGGCTATGTGCTCAGACTGTTTACATTAGGATATGGGCTCATACTGTTTACATTATAGTTACTTGCTGAGACTGTTTACATTAGGCTACGTGCTCAGACTGTTTACATTATATTTACTTGCTGAGACTGTTTACATTAGGCGACTTGCTCAGACTGTTTACTATAGGTTTTGTGTTCAGACAGTTTACATTAGGCTACTTGTTCAGACTGTTTTCATTAGGCTACGTGCTCAGACTGTTTACATGAGGCAACGTGCTCAGATTGTTTAAATTAGATTAACTGTGCAGACTGTTTACATTAGGCGACTTGCTCAGACGGTTTACATTATATTTACTTGCTGAGACTGTTTACATTAGGCGACTTGCTCAGACGGTTTACATTAGGTTATATGCTCAGACTGTTGACTTTAGGCTAACTGCTCAGATTGTTTACATTAGGCTACGTGCTCAGACTGTTTACATTAGGCTACGTGCTCAGACTGTTTACATTAGGCTACGTGCTCAGACTGTTTAGAGTAGGCTACGTGCTCAGACTTTTGACATTAGACTGTGATCAGACGGTTTACATTAGGCTACGTGCCCAGACTGTTTAAATTAGGCTACATGCTCAGACTGTTTAGAGTAGGCTACGTGCTCAGACTGTTTAGAGTAGGCTACGTGCTCAGACTGTTTAGAGTAGGCTACGTGCTCAGACTGTTTACATTAGGATATTGGCTCATACTGTTTACATTAGGCTACGTGCTCAGACTGTTTACATTAGGCTATGGGCTCAGACTGTTTACATTAGACTGTGATCAGACTGTATACATTAGGCAACATGCTCAGATAGTTTACATTATGCTACGTGCTCAGACTGTTTACATTAGGGTATATGCTCAGACTGTTTACATTAGATGAACTGCTCAGACTGTTTACATTAGGCTATGTGCTCAGACTGTTTACATTAGGATATTGGCTCATACTGTTTACATTAGGCTACGTGCTCAGACTGTTTACATTAGGCTATGGGCTCAGACTGTTTACATTAGACTGTGATCAGACTGTATACATTAGGCAACATGCTCAGATAGTTTACATTATGCTACGTGCTCAGACTGTTTACATTAGGGTATATGCTCAGACTGTTTACAATTGAATAACTGCTCAGACTGTTTACATTAGACTGCGCTAAGACTGTTTACATTAGGCTACGTGCTCAGACTGTTTACATTAGGCTACGTGCTCAGACTGTTTACATTAGGATATGGGCTCAGACTGTTTACATTAGGATATGGGCTCAGACTGTTTACATTAGGCTACGTGCTCAGACTGTTTACATTAGGCTACGTGATCAGACTGTTTACATTAGACTACGTGCTCAGACAGTTTACATTAGGCTAACTGCTCAGACAGTTTACCTTACATTGTGATCAGAATGTTTACATTGGCAACGTGCTCAGACTGTTTACAACGGGCTACGGGCTCAGACTGTTAACATTAGGCTACGTGCTCAGACTGTTTACCTTAGATTGCGATCAGAATGTTTACATTAGGCTATGTGCTCAGAGTGTTCACAATAGGCTATGTGCTCAGACTGTTTACATTAGACTGTGATTAGACTGTTTTCATTAGACTGTTATTAGACTGTTTACATTAGTCTACGTGCACAGACTGTTTACATTACGCTATGTGCTCAGACTGTTTAGATTAGGCTATGTGCTCAGACTGTTGACAGGCTGCGTGCTCAGACTGTTTTCATTAGGCTACGTGCTCAGACTGTTTACATGAGGCAACGTGCTCAGATTGTTTACATTAGATTAACTGCGCAGACTGTTTACATTAGGCGACTTGCTCAGACGGTTTACATTAGACTACGTGCTCAGACTGTTTACATTAGGCTACGTGCTCAGACTGTTTACATTAGGCTACGTGCTCAGACTGTTTACATTTGGCTACGTTCTCAGATTGTTTACATTAGGCTATGTGCTCAGATTGTTTACATTAGGCTACTAGCTCAGACTGTTTACATTAGGCTACGTGCTCAGACTGTTTACATTAGGATATGGGCTCAGACTGTTTACATTAGGCTACGTGCTCAGACTGTTTACATTAGGCTATGTGCTCAGACTGTTTACATTAGGCTACGTGCTCAGACTGTTTACATTAGGCTACGTGCTCAGACTGTTTACATTAGGCACGTGCTCAGACTGTTTACATTAGATTAACTGTGCAGACTGTTTACATTAGGCAACATGCTCAGATAGTTTACATTAGGATATGGGCTCAGACTGTTTACATTAGGCTACGTGATCAGACTGTTTACATTAGGCTATGTGCTCAGACTGTTTACATTAGGATATGGGCTCAGACTGTTTACATTAGGCTACGTGATCTCAGACTGTTTACATTAGGCTGTGCTCAGACGTTTACATTAGGCTACGTGCCCAGACTGTTTAACATTGAGGCTACATGCTCAGACTGTTTAGAGTAGGCTACGTGCTCAGACTGTTTAGAGTAGGCTACGTGCTCAGACTTTTTAGAGTAGGCTACGTGCACAGACTGTTTACATTAGATGAACTGCTCAGACTGTTTACATTAAGCTATGTGCTCAGACTGTTTACATTAGGATATGGGCTCATACTGTTTACATTAGGCTACGTGCTCAGACTGTTTACATTAGGCTATGGGCTCAGACTGTTTACATTAGACTGTGATCAGACTGTATACATTAGGCAACATGCTCAGATAGTTTACATTATGCTACGTGCTCAGACTGTTTACATTAGGGTATATGCTCAGACTGTTTACAATTGAATAACTGCTCAGACTGTTTACATTAGACTGCGCTCAGACTGTTTACATTAAGCTATGTGCTCAGACTGTTTACATTAGACTACGTGCTCAGACTGTTTACATTAGGCTATGTGCTCAGACTGTTTACATTAGGCTATGTGCTCAGACTGTTTACATTAGGATATGGGCTCAGACTGTTTACATTAGGCAACGTGCTCAGACTGTTTACATTAGGCTACGTGCTCAGACTGTTTACATTAGGCTACGTGCTCAGACTGTTTACATTAGGCAACGTGCTCAGACTGTTTACATTAGGCAACGTGCTCAGACTGTTTACATTAGGCTACGTGCTCAGACTGTTTACAGTAGGCAACGTGCTCAGACTGTTTACATTAGGCTACGTGATCAGACTGTTTACATTAGACTACGTGCTCAGACAGTTTACATTAGGCTAACTGCTCAGACTGTTTACCTTAGATATGCGATCAGAATGTTTACATTAGGCTACGTGCTCAGAGTGTTCCCAATAGGCTATGTGCTCAGACTGTTTACATTAGACTGTGATTAGACTGTTTACATTAGACTGTTATTAGACTGTTTACATTAGGATATGGGCTCAGACTGTTTACATTAGGCTACGTGCACAGACTGTTTACATTAGAATATGTGCTCAGACTGTTTACATTAGGCTATGTGCTCAGACTGTTGACAGGCTGCGTGCTCAGACTGTTTTCATTAGGCTACGTGCTCAGACTGTTGACTTTAGGCTAACTGCTCAGATTGTTTACATTATATGAACTGCTCAGACTGTTTCCATTAGGCTACATGCTCAGACTGTTTAGAGTAGGCTACGTGCTCAGACTGTTTACTTTAGGCTATTTGCTCAGACTGTATACATTAGATGAACTGCTCAGACTGTTTACATTAGGCTATGTGCTCAGACTTTTACATTTGGCTACGTGCTCAGACTGTTTACATTAGGCTATGTGCTCAGACTGTTTACATTAGGCTACGTGCTCAGACTGTTTACATTTGGCTACGTTCTCAGATTGTTTACATTAGGCTACGTGCTCAGATTGTTTACATTAGACTACGAGCTCAGACTGTTTACATTAGGATATGTGCTCAGATTGTTTACATTAGGCTACGAGCTCAGACTGTTTACATTAGGCTACGTGCTCAGACTGTTTACATTAGGATATGGGCTCAGACTGTTTACATTAGGCTACGTGCTCAGACTGTTTACATTAGGCTACGTGCTCAGACTGTTTACATTAGGCTATGGGCTCAGACTGTTTACATTAGACTGTGATCAGACTGTTTACATTAGGCAACATGCTCAGACTGTTTACATTAGGATACGTGCTCAGTCTGTTTACATGAGGCTACATGCTCAGACTGTTTACATTAGACTCGTGCTCAGACTGTTTGCATTAGGCTACGTGCTCAGACTTTTTAGAGTAGGCTACGTGCTCAGACTGTTTACATTAGATGAACTGCTCAGACTGTTTACATTAGGATATGGGCTCATACTGTTTACATTAGGCTACGTGCTCAGACTGTTTACATTAGGCTATGGGCTCAGACTGTTTACATTAGACTGTGATCAGACTGTATACATTAGGCAACATGCTCAGATAGTTTACATTATGCTACGTCCTCAGACTGTTTACATTAGGGTATATGCTCAGACTGTTTACAATTGAATAACTGCTCAGACTGTTTACATTAGACTGCGCTCAGACTGTTTACATTAGGCTACGTGCTCAGACTGTTTACATTAGGCTACGTGATCAGACTGTTTACATTAGGATATGGGCTCAGACAGTTTACATTAGGCTAACTGCTCAGACTGTTTACCTTAGATTGCGATCAGAATGTTTACGTTGGCAACGTGCTCAGACTGTTTACAACGGGCTACGGGCTCAGACTGTTAACATTAGGCTACGTGCTCAGACTGTTTACCTTAGATTGCGATCAGAATGTTTACATTAGGCTATGTGCTCAGAGTGTTCACAATAGGCTATGTGCTCAGACTGTTTACATTAGGCTGTGATTAGACTGTTTACATTAGGCTACGTGCACAGACTGTTTACATTAGGCTATGTGCTCAGACTGTTGACAGGCTATGTGCTCAGACTGTTTACATGAGGCAACGCTGGCTGCAGATTGTTTACATTAGATTAACTGCGCAGACTGTTTATATTAGGCTACATGCTCAGACTGTTTAGAGTAGGCTACTTGCTCAGACTGTTTACATTAGATGAACTGCTCAGACTGTTTACATTAAGCTATGTGCTCAGACTGTTTACATTAGGCTACGTACTCAGATTGTTTACATTAGGCTACGTGCTCAGATTGTTTACATTAGGCTACGAGCTCAGACTGTTTACATTTGGCTACGTTCTCAGATTGTTTACATTAGGCTACGTGCTCAGACTGTTTACATTAGGATACGGGCTCAGACTGTTTCCATTAGGTTACGTGCTCAGACTGTTTACATTAGGCTATGTGCTCAGACTGTTTACATTAGGCTATGTGCTCAGACTGTTGACAGGCTGCGTGCTCAGACTGTATCCATTAGGCTACGTGCTCAGTCTGTTTACATGAGGCTACATGCTCAGACTGTTTACATTAGACTGTGCTCAGACTGTTCACATTAGACTGTGCTCAGACTGTTTACATTAGACTAACTGCTCAGACTGTTTACATTAGGCTACGTGCTCAGACTGTTTACATTAGGCTACGTGCTCAGAATGTTTACATTAGGCTAAGTGCTCAGACTGTTTACATTGGACTGTGATCAGACTGTTTACATTAGGCTACATCCTCAGAGTGTTTACAATAGGCTACGTCCTCAGACTGTTTACATTAGAATGTGATTAGACTGTTTACATTAGGATATGTGTTCAGACAGTTTACATTAGTCTGTGCTCAGACTGTTTCCATTAGGCTACGTGCTCAGACAGTTTACATTAGACTGTGATCAGACTGTTTCCATTAGACTGTGCTCATACTGTTTACATTAGAGTACGTGCTCAGACTTTAGACATAAGGCTATGTGCTCAGACTGTTTACATTAGGCAATGTGCTCAGACTGTTTTCATTAGGCTACATGTTCAGACTGTTCACATTAGACTGTGCTCAGACTGTTTACATTAGACTACGTGCTCAGACTGTTTACATTAGACTGTGCTCAGACTGTTTCCATTAGGCTATGTGCTCAGACTGTAGACATAAGACTACGTGCTCAGACTGTTTGCATTAGGCTATGTGCTCAGACTGTTTACATTAGATTAACTGCTCAGACTGTTTACATTAGGCAATGTGCTCAGACTGTTTACATTAGACTGTGATCAGGCTGTATACATTAGGCTAACTGCTCAGACGTTTTATATTAGGATACGTGTTCAGACTGTTGACTTTAGGCCACGTGCTCAGACTGTTTACATTAGGCTACGTGCTCAAACTGTTTCCATTAGACTACGTCTTCAGACTGTAGACATAAGGGTACGTGCTCAGACTGTTTACATTAGGCTATGTGCTCAGACTGTTTACATTACGCTAAGTGCTCAGACTGTTTACATTACGCTAAGTGCTCAGACTGTTTACATTAGACTACGTGCTCAGACTGTAGACATAAGGGTACGTGCTCAGACTGTTTACATTACGCTAAGTGCTCAGACTGTTTACATTAGACTACGTGCTCAGACTGTAGACATAAGGGTACGTGCTCAGACTGTTTACATTAGGCTATGTGTTCAGACTATTCACATTAGACTGTGCTCAGACTGTTTCCATTACGCTAAGTGCTCAGACTGTTTACATTAGACTACGTGCTCAGACTGTAGACATAAGGGTACGTGCTCAGACTGTTTACATTAGACTGTGTTCAGACTGTTTACATTAGACTGTGCTCAGACTATTTACATTAGGCTACGTGCTTAGACTTTTTACATTAGGCTAACTGCTCAGATTGTTTACATTAGACTGTGATCATAAAGTTTACATTAGGCTACGTGCTTAGACTTTTTACATTAGGCTAACTGCTCAGATTGTTTACATTAGACTGTGATCAGACTGTTTACATTAGGCTACGTGCTCAGACTGTTTACATTAGGCTAACTGCTCTGACTGTTTACATTAAACTGTGCTCAGACTATTTACATTAGGCTACGTGCTTAGACTGTTTACATTAGGCTAACTGCTCAGATTGTTTACATTAGACTGTGATCAGAAAGTTTACATTAGGCTACGTGCTCAGACTGTTTACATTAAGCGACATGCTCAGACTGTTTACATTAGGCTAACTGCTCAGATTGTTTACATTAGGCTAACTGCTCAGATTGTTTACATTAGGCTACGCGCTCAGACTGTTTACATTAGACTAACTGCTCAGACTGTTTACATTAGACGGCGCTCAGACTGTTTACATTAGGCTACGTGATCAGACTGTTTACATTAGGCTACGTGCTCAGACAGTTTACATTAGACTAACTGCTCAGACTGTTGACATTAGACTTATATCAGAATGTTTAGATAAGGCTACGTGCTCAGACTCTTTACATTAGACTGTGATCAGACTGTTTACAATAGCCTACGTCCACAGACTGTTTACAATAGGCTACGGGCTCAGTCTGTTTACATTAGGCTACGTGCTCAGACAGTTTACATTAGGCTAACTGCTCAGTCTGTTTACATTAGGCTACGTGCTCAGACAGTTTACATTAGGCTAACTGCTCAGACTGTTGACATTAGACTGTAATCAGACTGTTTACATTTGACTAACTGTTTACATTTGACTATGTGCTCAGACTGTTTACATTAGGCTACGTGCTCAGACTGTTTACATTAGGCTACGTGCTCAGACTGTTTACATTAGGCTACGTGCTCAGACTGTTTACATTAGGCTACGTGCTCAGACTGTTTACATTAGGCTACGTGCTCAGACTGTTTACATTAGGCTATGTGCTCAGACTGTTTACATTAGGCTACGTGCTCAGACTGTTTACATTAGGCTACGTGCTCAGACTGTTTACATTAGGCTAAGTGCTCAGACTGTTTACATTAGGCTACGTGCTCAGACTGTAGACATAAGGCTACGTGCTCAGACTGTTTACATTAGACCGTGATCAGACTGTTTACATTAGGCTACCTGCTCAGACTGTTTACATTAGGCTATGTGTTCAGACAGTTTACATTAGACTGTGCTCAGACTGTTTACATTAGGCTACCTGCTCAGACTGTTTACATTAGACCGTGATCAGACTGTTTACATTAGGCTACATCCTCAGACTGTTTACAATAGGCTAACTGCTCAGACAGTTTACATTAGACTGTGCTCAGAGTGTTTACAATAGGCTACGTGCTCAGACTGTTTTCATTAGACTATGATTAGACTATTTACATTAGATTAACTGCTCAGACTGTTTACATTAGACTGTGATCAGGCTGTATACATTAGGCTAACTGCTCAGACGTTTTACATTAGGATTCGTGTTCAGACTGTTTACATTAGGCTACGTGCACAGACTGTTAACTTTAGGCTACGTGCTCAGACTGATTACATTAGGATATGTGTTCAGACAGTTTACATTAGGCTACGTGCTAAGACTGTTTACATTAGACTGTGATCAGGCTGTATTCATTAGTCTACGTGCTCAGACGTTTTACATTAGGATACGTGTTCAGACTGTTTACATTAGGCTACGTGCTCAGACTGTTTACATTAGGCTACATGCTCAGACTGTTTACATTAGACTGTGCTCAGACTGTTTACATTAGACTGTGATCACACTGTTGACATTAGGCTACTTGCTCAGACTTTTTCCATTAAGCTACGTACTCAGACTGTTTACATTAGGCTACGTACTCATCGAAACATCTTCTCCTATTCTCCCATCTCTTTCAACCATTGAATAACACATCATACATGTTTAATTATATCAGGAGAGGGATTGATTAATGTTTGTGTTGGCAAAGATGGAGTTAATTCAACTCTAAAAGTGTTAAATTGAACACCAATAACTGCTTATATTGCCCCACTCTACACAATAGTTAATCTCAACACTTTTGAAAGTTTGAAGTTTTTAACATTGTGTTGCCCTGTGCATCAGATGAGTTTGTAGAGGAGTGAAGCCTATCTGTCGACAAAAGCCTCTCACTATCACAGGAACCAGTAACCAGGGGTAACGTCTTTGAAAGACATAATTTCAAGTCATATCAGCCCTGCTCAGTGATTGTACTCTCCCTCTCATCCGCTTGTAACACAATGTCTGGACACAAAAGGCCTCTCGTTTCACCTTGGCCTTTGCAGGCGTCTTTAACGTCTCTTCTTCTTGAGCTGCGACTCAACTGAGCCAAAGAGCAAGGAGTGGAGGAGAAACAGAGATGGAAAGAAATAGACTTGACATTTCTGATGCATCATCAGAACCTCGTGTATTACTTCAGTACAACTGGTGAATTTACAGGAAAGAGACTGTGAATGATGTTGAGGGGAGATAATTTGAGGTAACTGCGATACTCTTTTTTCCCAGTCTTAAAGCTCCCTGGCAGCTGTCGTTTTCACCTATCTCATTAATGTTTTTTTTTAAATCATCGCTTTTTACAGTTGAAAGTACGCGTGTATATCCATTACCGTGAAATAAAGATAAACCAGAAAGTTGAAGTTATCAAAAGGGATAGGGAAAAAGAGTCTGAAACAAACATAAAATCCCTCTTTCCCCTTGAGAAGTACAAGCAGCAATACACTATCCACACTATCTAAAGGGCAGCTGGTCTCAAGGACTGGTCCTGTGAAACCTCTGTGTTTCAGCTAATCCCCTCTCTGTGCTATACAGCATTCATCATGACTGTACAGAACCTTCTTTCATTCTCTCCTTCACCCTTTTTCACTTCTTTTCATCGTAATGGCATTTCTTCCTTGCTGCAGGGCACACATCTGGTGCAGAGAGGAACAGGGACAAAGTGTGGTATAACGATTCCCACCTCTATGGTACTGACACAGTCTGCCCAACTCTATGGTACTGACACAGTCTGCCCAACTCCAGGACACTGACACATTCTGCCCAACTCCAGGACACTGACACAGTCTGCCCAACTCCAGGACACTGACACAGTCTATCCAACTTTATGGTACAGACACAGTCTGCCCAACTCCAGGGCACAGACACAGTCTGCCCAACTTTATGGTACAGACACAGTCTGCCCGACTCCAGGACACTAACACAGTCTATCCAACTTTATGGTACAGACAAAGTCTGCCCAACTCCAGGGCACAGACACAGTCTATCCAACTTTATGGTACAGACACAGTCTGCCCGACTCCAGGACACTAACACAGTCTATCCAACTTTATGGTACAGACAAAGTATGCCCAACTCCAGGGCACAGACACATT
Source organism: Salmo salar (assembly GCF_965601325.2). Lineage (NCBI taxonomy): Eukaryota > Metazoa > Chordata > Actinopteri > Salmoniformes > Salmonidae > Salmo > Salmo salar. The sequence continues at coordinate 11,886,220 of NC_138297.1, read as the reverse complement.
ATGTGCCACAACCATCGTTTGTGTTCTGCTTTAGCTATGATTGGACAAGTGCTCCAGAGGCCGGAATAATCGGCAAAAGTTGGCAGAATGTCTTACCAGTTGGAAACAACTCATTGTGTGAGTTAACTTATTGCTGTGGGTGGATGACTTTCTGATGATATCCAACTTTTAAAATGAATCATATGTGTTAACGGTGTATCAGTGCCAAAAATGAAATATGGCCAAGATTATGCAGTATACCAAGACTGTACTTATACATCGCTCTGACCTATCTTTATCTCTCTTTATCCTCCTCTGCCTTATGTTCACATGCAGTCTCTCTCTCTCTCTCCCCCCCCCCCCCCGCCCAGGGCGTCCAATCGTTTCCCCCTCAGGTGAGAGGCCTCTCTCCACAGTTTAAATATGAATTGTAGTGTCTATTTGGCCACAGTGTGGCGAGGCTGCAGTTTGGAAAGCCTGCAGTGTGGAGAGGCTGCAGAGTGGAGAGTCTGCAGTGTGTAAAGGCTGCAGTGTGGAGAGGCTGCAGTGTGAAGAGGCTGCAGTGTGTAAAGGCTGCAGTGTGGAGAGGCTGCAGTGTGTAGAGGATGCAGTGTGTAGAGGCTGAAGTGTGTAGAGACTGCAGTGTCGAGAGGCTGCAGTGTGGAGAGGCTGCAGTGTGTAGAGGCTGCAGTGTGGAGAGGCTGAAGTGAGGAGAGGCTGCAGTGTGGAGAGGCTGCAATGTGTGTAAAGGCTGTAGTGTGGAGAGGCTGCAGTGTGTAGAGGCTGCAGTGTGTAGAGGCTGCAGTGTGTAGAGGCAGCAGTGTGTAGAGGCAGCAGTGTGGAGAGGCTGCAGTGTGTAGAGACTGCAGTGTGTAGAGCTTGCAGTGTGTAGAGGCTGCAGTGTGTAGTGCCTGCAGTGTGTAGAGGCAGCAGGGTGGAGAGGCTGCAGTGTGGTGAGGCTGCATTGTAGAGAATTTGCAGTGTATTTTTTTATTTAACCTTTATTTAACTAGGCAAGTTAGTTAATAAAGAATTCTTATTTACAAGGACCTTTCGGTTACAAGTCCAACGCTCTAACCACTACGCTACCCGCCACCCCAGATTGGTAGGTCCCCCGCTGGACGGTTCAGCTAACATAGGCTAATTAGCATGAGGTTGTAGGTAACAAGAACATTTCCCAGGACATAGACATATCTGATATTGGCAGAACGATTAAAATCTTGTTATTTTAACTGCACTGTCCACTGTTTACTGTAGCTGTTACAGTGAAAGAATACCATGCTATTGTTTGATGAGAGTGCACAGTTATGAACTTGAAAGTTATTAATAAACAAATTAGACACATTTGGGCAGTCTTGATACAAAATTTGTAACAGAAATCAATGGTTCATTGGATCAGTCTAAAATTTTGCACATATACTGCTGCCATCTAATGGCCAAAATATAAATTGCGCCTGGCCTTTCTCTTGCATTTCAAAGATGATGGTAAAAGAAAACACCAAAAAACACATGTTTTTTTCTTTGTATTATATTTTATGAGATCTAATGTGTTATGTTCTCCTACATTAATTTCACATTTCCACAAATTTCAAAGTGTTTCCTTTCAAATGGTATACAAAATACGCATATCCATGCTTCTGGTCTTGAGCAACAGGCAGTTAGATTTGGGTACGTCATTTTAGGTGAAAAATGAAAAAAAGGGTTGCATGGCATCACTCTGTGTGCAATAATAGTGTTTAACATGATTGTTGAATGACTACCTCATCTCTGTAGCCCACATATACAATTATCTGTAAGGTCCCTCAGTCGAGCAGTGAATTTTAAGCACAGAATCAACCACAAAGACCAGGGAGGTTTTTCAATGCCTTGCAAAGAAGGGCACCTATTGGTAGATGGGTAAAAAAAAAACAGACATTGAATATCCCTTTGAGCATGGTTGTGTTACTATATGGTTGTGTTACTATTTTATTCATTTTTATTTTGAAACTCTGTATCGTTGTGAAGGGCTCGTAAGCAAGCATTTCACAGTAAATACTACACTAGTTGTATTTGGTGCATGTGACAAATAACATTTTATTTGATCTGTGCGTGTGTGTATGTACATACATAGTATATAACACATAATTAAAACTGTGGTAGCATCCAACCCCATCTCACCTCTTATTTGGAAATTAAGATGCAAAACTTGTACAGGAGAGTGGTTCGCTGGCGTCGTACCAAATATTTTATCATAATTACCCAAACAATTACAACCTAATTGTAATTGGTGAGATGGGAACACTGGAGAGAGAAATGTCAGGTGGCAAGAGACTTCTCTTTCTCTCTTCTGCTCTCCTCTTCCCTGTAGAGCGTTTTTTTCCCCCCCATTTTTAACCCCTGGACCCTCTGTGAAGTTTTCTGTTGCACCGTGACATGCCTGAGTGTCTTGAACTCCATCCTCCCCTTTTACTTCCCTCCATCATTCCCTCTCACCTCACCCCCATCCTCGCCCTGTCCACAATGCCAGTGAGGGTGCTTTATTAATTAGTAGGAGTTAATTAGGCCCACTGCAACCCCTCTATATGGCAACCTCTACACTGCAACCTCTCTACACTGCAACCTCCCTCCCGAGTGGAGCAGCAGTCTAAGGCACTGCATCTCAGTGCTAGAGGCGTCACTACAAACCAGGGTTCAATCTCGGACTGTATCACAACCGGCCGTGAACGGGAGTCCCATAGGGCGGCGCACAATTGGCCCAGTGTCGTCCTGGTTAGGGGAGGGTTTGCAGGGGGGGCTTTAAAAGTAGGCTTTCATTGTTATAATATGAATTTGTTCTTAATTGACTTGCCTATTTAAATAAAGGTAACACTAAGAACATAACATTTCTACACCCTCATTTTCTAATTCTAGTCTAACCAATACCCAAACGGAGATTCAGTGAAAATAAAAATCTCATTGATTTATCAAGACCAGTCCCCGTGCTTGTCTCAGAGCAGCGCGAAACGGTGCTAAAATAGTTGTAGGCTATTGCTTCTTTCTTCAATATGCTCTTTAAATTAATAAGACCTACACCACTTTTAACAGCACATTACTCACCACTTGTGAGACAGTAGTTTTGCCTACGGTAGGCCTACAGTATATAGAAAAATATGATGTGATTCTCCGCCAATAATTCCATATAGAGGATTGGTGTACAGAGAGGTGTTGGTAAAGGTATATTGTCCTGCTAATAGCCCATAATGGGCTACTATAATACTGTATATGGTGTCCAGGTCAGGATAACCTAAATATTTATTTATTAAAGACTATCAGAAAGAATGTTGGTACTTATTTATTTTGATCCAAAGTCATGAATGAGTGTGTCACTCGGCTTTATGTAGCTGCTGGCTATATGACTGTGTCATCAACTTGATAATGTTTAACAATATTTTGGAAGTTATTTTGCTTTTTTTAAACTAAAGAGAGCAATTTTAATCTGAATAAAGGCCAAAATAATATTTGTAAAGGCCAAAACATTTATTTCTGTTTTTAGAGGGAGAGAAATGCTGGGCCAATTAAGCGTCACCCATAAAGACCAAAATAGCCTTAATGGCGCTGTTAAACGTGACCTTGTGTTTTTGAAAGAGTATTTTTATCATTATTTTATTAACAAAAGCATAAAGATGCTGATGAAGAAATACAGTACTGTACAGTATATGCTTTTACATTTGGATAATAAAGCATTTTGAAGATATAAGCCACCTACATTTCTTTATTAGGCAACAGTGCAGTCGGACAAGTAAACATAGTCTACAGTACATACTGTAGTAAGCATGGGAAAGCGCCTAATTCCTTACATAAGGGAGAGCAAGCCATGTCCAGACTTGCTCGGTGACAATAAGTACTCATTAACTCTGTCTTTAATGCTTTTTCAGATTGCATCAGTCATGGACAGAAACTTCTGAGACACAGTATTAATGATGAACACCCAGAGCTTCACTGGTAAGCCACATTTGCCTCGGGATCTATCCCAGTTGGTATTCTGTGCCCACACGTGGTATCTCTCTTCAGCTATATATACTTGGATTAGCAGAACAGCATAACGGTCCGGACGGCCCTTGCTCTGCCTGGTGAGCAGTTGGTCAAGTTCTGTTGTCAGAAGAGGAATGGAAATGTCAGGGTGAACTAACGACCTGATGAACCCACCAGGTATGTTGACTCTGCATGTCAGAGGTGGAGTTCCATAGCTCACTGGTGTGCCTGGCATGGATTGTGACTGCATCTCGTTCCTCGCCCTCTTCAGCGTGTCATTCTCCGCCTGACTCCCCACCAATGCCGCCTGGCTCTGAACCAATGCATCCGCTGTTGCCTGTATCTCTGCCCTCCAATAATGTTTCTCTTTCTGCTGGTCTGTCTTCAATGACTCGATCTCGGTCTTCAAAGTTTGAATCTGATCCATGTGCACCTTCATCAGATGAGCAGAATGGTATCGCCCTGAGCCCCCATCGATTACAGTGGCCTATGATAGAAACGGTAGATCAATTAAGAATTAAAAGTAATTCCAACACACAAATGCTGCGTACACATTTCAATAATCTAGCAAAACAAACCGCTTTCTTGGCAACCATGCGTTTTTTCGGTGCGGCCCATTATCCAGCCCTTTGTTCACTGATCTCCACGGATGGTTGTCGGCATGTTTGTATGCTCGGCAAAAAACACATTCATGTTTTTAGTACACAATAATTACTTTTTTATTTAACCTTTATTTAATTATTGATTTTATTACACAGTATGCCTACACATTGATAGGCTATATCATTTAAAAAAAAAAAAAATGCACTGAAACCAAAATACGATTCGTTTTAGTGATCCTCTCAGCACCGGCTCCTTTTCAAGTCCTCTTGTGGTGGTCCTAAAGCTGGAATGGGTAGCACCATAGAAAGAAGCTGGCTTGATGAAAACAATGTCCATTTTGTCTGTTCTCCTTGGTCACAATGTCATTTTTTTTATAAACAGCTCGTTTTTGAATGGTAACTGTTCCTATTTATTTTAAAGCATAAAAATGTTGATGAATAAATACTGTACCTTTGTTTTGAGTTAGAAATGTAAAACTTCAGAGTACTTAAGCATAAAATATATTGCAGGTAGGGGGATGTTCACATCTACAGTAGTTAGACTATAAAGAGTCTTTTGTCCTGCTAATCAGTATTTGAAAACCTGTTTTCAAAATGCCACCAGTTGTCCATCACTACTGTAAATTAAAACACAGCATCTTGTTTACATTTTTTATTGTAACCACAATGTCACAAATAATTTGTATCTACCTTTCCAATTACTTTTAGAGTTTGGGATTAATTTGATTAATATTGTGGTGTTTCTATTCTAAGAAAAAATGAAAAACCCTCTGGGTTTCCGTTAGGATGGAATGAAAAATATGGCCCTGTACAATGTGACGGTTTGGAGTACAGTACTGGGCTATTTAGTAAAATAATCCCTCTGTCGTGCGGGCGACCGGGGTTCAATTCCCCAACTGGGAGGAAGGAGTAGGTTGTCCCTATAAGAATTTGACTTACCTAGTTAAATAAAGGTTACACTAAGAGCATAGCATTTCTACACCCTTATTTTCTAATTCTAGTCTAACCAATACCCAAACGGAGATTCAGTGAAAATAAAAATCTCATTGATTTATCAAGACCACTCCCCATGCTTGTCTCAGAGCAGCGCGAAACGGTGCTAAAATAGTTGTAGATTATTGCTTCAATATGCTCTTTAAATAAATAAGACCTACACCACTTTTACCAGCACATTACTCAACACTAGTGAGACTCATGTCGCCTAAAGTAGGCTTACACTATATAGAAAAATATGACATGACTCTCCGCCAATAATTACATATAGAGGATTGGAAGATTGGAGGATAAGTCAGTGATATTTATTCCCATAGTAATTCGTTACGGATCCTTAACTAAATGAACATCTGCATTTTGAAAGAGTATTTTTATCATAATTTTATTAATGAAAGCATAAAGATGGCAATATTAGTTACATTGTTTTAGTTTTAACATGCAGACTGGCACTAAGAACAGATCAGCGGGATTGTTTCCCTAGTCAGCGCCATTATTAGTGCAATGCCCCTAAAAGTGTTGCCAGTGTGGCGGGGTGGGGGACCACTCCCCCTCTCGCTTCCTCCTCCTCCCCTCCCCATGGGCTAGGTCGGTCTTTTGTATGCGGCTTGCAGCCCATCCCGTGCCCCCTGCCCCCGTACCTTGAACCTCGGGTGCTTTCAGTGGATACAGCTGGAGAACTGCATGGCAATCCCATTGTGCGCCACTCAGGAGCCATGACCATATGACCAATATATATTTTCCTCCTAATAACAGGGTTGATACAATATCTGTGAGAATATCCAACAGGCTTTTATGTAATTCTAATTTAATAATAATAATAATCGCTTTGTTTAAAAAATAACAATATTTTGGAAATTATTTAGTTTTTTAAATAACATAAAATGAGCGAGAAATAGGCCATTCTTGAACATGGGGTGAGACATTGTTACTAATTTATTTTAAAAAAGTCAGTTTGTTATTTAGAATGATTTATTTCTGTTTTTAGAGGGAAAGAAACCAAAACCAACAATCATCTCATGGGTCTCCCAGTTGAGGGCGGAATGGGTTTTAAACGAGCATCTGTAGTAACACAGCTTGCTCTACTATGCATTGTCTTAGACCGTTGCGCCACTCAGGCATTGTACAAAGTGACTGGTTGGGAGTGGTCTACAGTATTACAGTAAGAGCAAAATAATCCTAACAAAATAAAATAATAAAAACCTTAGTGTAACAACAGTTTTAGTAAGTAATACTGAAGTCGTGCACAATTATCAGTTTCTATTTAGGTTTATGTCGCCCATTCATTGTCAGTTAGAGACACAGTAGGACCCAAAAGCATAATCAGTGCTCTAACTCCCCCTTGTGCTGGTCTGGAGCAATTAAGTGGTGACGCAGGGTACCGTACTAAACCACAAATTACCTATAAGTTCCGCAGCATAATCACAAAACTTTTAGTGGAGCAACCACTGTACATCCTGTTTCAGTTTTTGTTTGTAAACAGGAAGCAGGAGAACGGAGTCATGGTGAGATTTGTTGAAGGGAATAAGAGGGACGGCCTTGTGTGTATCTCGGTGGGTAGAATAAGAGTGGTCTAGAGTTTTAGCGCCTCTAGTGGGGCAGGAGACATGTTGGTAGAAGTGAGGTAGAAGTGTTTTAAGTCTCCCTGCTTAAAGTCTCCGCCCACCAGAAACGCTGCCTCTGGGTGAGCGTTTCTTGTTTGTTTATGGCCAGAATGGGGCCATAATGGGGCCGGTTTGAACAGGGAAACAGCTGAGTTGAAGTCATATTTCAAGTCGAAATTGAGGTTAGTAACTGTCGATCTGATGTCCAGAAGTGCTCGTCGGTCATATGTAATAATAGTATAGTGCTTCTACACCTGCATTGCTTGCTGTTTGGGGTTTTAGGCTGGGTTTCTGTACAACACTTTGTGACATAAGCTGATGTAAGAAGGGCTTTATAAATACATTTGATTGATTGATTGATTGATTGATTGATTGATTGATTGATTGATTGATTGATTGATAGTATTAACTTTCTGTACAAAAAGAGTTAAAATAAACATGATAAAATCACTAAATAACAAAGTTCGGTTGGAATCGTAAGATGTCGCCCTTCTCTGTCGGCGCCAACTTTACAAGAACACACACACCACACACACACACATACACCACACACACACACACACACACACACACACACACACACACACACACACACACACACACACACACACACACACACACACACACACACACACACACACACACACACACACACACACACACCCTCCATCCCTATCCCAACCATGACCTCAATTTGTAACTAGAGCTGTGATTTTGATTGGCCTGCAGCCTTTTGCTTATCAAGCTTGCCTGTGCTGATGCTGAGGGGACTGCTTGCCCAAGTGAACAAAGTCAGGTGAAGAGAAGGGCACATCGAGTGGAGTTGCAAATTCCACAGAGTAAGAGAGAAAAGCTCATGGCTAAATATCTTGTCAGGTCGTTTCTATAGACAGCTCTGTTGCCATTGACCTTTGTGAAGGCGGTATCTAGAGGTAAAACATGGTGAGCACGATAAATAGGCCTAGAACATTCTATTTTCTGGTGAGTGATTGTGCCCCATTCATTTGAATGTCGTAACAATGACAGTTATGTCATAACTCATATTCATCTGTTTTCTCCCACTGTATTGTCCAAATGTATTATTCAACTGTATTTTCCCACTGTATTATTCAGCTGGATTTTCTCAGTGTATTATTCAGCTGTATTCTCATACTGGGAATATTCAGATGTATTAATGAGCTGCATTCTACCACTGTATTATTGAGCTGTTTTCTCCCACTGTATTATCCAGCTGTATTATCCCACTGTATCATTCAGCTGCATTATCCCACTGAATTATTCAGCTGTATTCTTCCACTGTATTATTGAGCTGTATTCTCCCACTGTATCATTCAGCTGTATTATTCATCTGTTTTGTCCCACTGTATTATTGAGCTGTATTATTGAGCTGTATTATCCCAATGTATTATTCAGCTGCATTCTCCCACTGCATTCTCCAACAGTATCATTCAGCTGTATTATTCAGCTGTATTCTGCCACTGTGTTATTCAGCTGTATTCTCCACTGTATTCTCCCACTGTATTATACAGCTGTATTCTGGAACTATATTATTCAGCTGCATTCTCCCACTGAATTATTCAGCTGTATTCTCCCACTGTATTATTCAGCTGTATTCTCCCACTGTATTATTCAGCTGTATTATTCAGCTGTATTCTCCCACTGTATCATTCAGCTCTATTATTCAGCGGTATTCGCCCACTGTATTCTCCCACTATATTATTGAGCTGTATTATTGAGCTGTTTTATTCAGCTGTGTTCTCCCACTGTATTCTACCACTGTATTATTCAGCTGTATTCTACCACTGTATTACTCAGCTGTATTCCACCACTTTATTATTCAGTTGTATTCTCCCACTGTATTATTTCATTTAAAACACTACTAGCTGGAACATAATGAATAGACCTTTTATAATCAATAATCAACCTCATAGGTTGACATGTCAATGAGACTGTTTCTTAGACAAGGGGAGGTGGCAACCTTGTAACTGTCATTGTCTCAGAGTGTCCCTATAGCTGATAGGTCCTGGTGTGGAATATTCCTGCTGTTTATGTGTGGGTTTCCTCCCTTTCACTTTGGGCTTTCTCCTTCTCTAACCCCCTCTTCACTCTTAGGCTGATCATCAGGCTCCTTGTTGCTAGGCAACCCCCTTCTTAAGATCTTCCCGGTAGAGTTATGAAGGTAATAAAACAATGCCTCAAGACAACCAGCCATGGGATCCAGAAAAGCCGGAGAGAAAAAGGAGGAGGGAGAGAGAGAGGTCTATACCTGTCAAATTAAAAATGGAACATGATATTAATAGTAACGATGGTGCTCCTCATGAAGCAAACCGAAATCATCTATAGGCTAATACTATTTGTTTTAATTGTTCCTTTAGACAGTATAAATCGATTGAAACCTTGTTGTTTGATTAAGTATTTTTTGGAGGTGTGTAATATAATGCGTGTTTGCATTTGTCAAGGTTATTCCAAACTCAACGTTATGTAAACATATGTATGTTACAGTATTTCTTCAATCTCTGTTTTGACAGACAGCCATACACACTCGGTGGCTGGAGATGTGTGTTTGATTGACATAATGTCAGAATGATTTGATACCAGCTCATGGATGTCCTTGCACAAGATGACCAACCTGTGATTTATAGCCTAACCCACCAACATTCAGTGATGCCCCTTTTCATTCTGGAGTATTGGTTGGCACTTTCATTTATTACAACTTTGGCCATTTTCTCCAGCGCTGACACACACTTCAAACACTTTGGTCTGTTCTGTAACACACATACACATGGCTACACTCATGCGCACACACACACACACACACACACACACACACACACACACACACACACACACACACACACACACACACACACACACACACACACACACACACACACACACACACACACACACACAAGCTTTCCATAGCTAGGATCTGTCAATCAGGCTCGATTGAGATCCCTGCAAGAAAGAGGAGCGATGGAAGGATGTTTCGCCTTCCAAGGCATTTGGAGTCGACGGCACCAAGATCCTCTGGGTGATCTAAATTATAACTAGGCACTGGGGAAATGAAACTTTTGTTTTATTTCATTTGTTGTTGTTTCATTCTCCCCCTCCACCCCTTGTAGACGAAAAGGACTTCAAAGCAGGTTCTTACTAATACAAGCAATAAATAACTCCCACAAGCTTTTGTCTGTATGTAGTTCTCTCTTCCCCCTGTGGTTTTATGACTGACACAATCTGTTAAGAGAGTCTTCCAGCTATCATCCTTCCCCTATATCTACAATAAATGTTTTGCCAAATCCAACCGGCATCGAGGGGGAAGAAAAGAACAGGAGGTGAAGAATGAAAAAGGAGAAGGGCCCAATAACAAAATGAAGACGGGCCACAAAACACCAACGACAACACAATCGATGTGGCTGGAGTCCTTTTTCTCTGAAAACAGGACTCTATTGGGAAGACAGGCCTCCAAAATTCATCTTCAGACATTCAAAAAATCCACAGCCACGTGTTTTCATTTGTATTATTTATTTCTATAGTTTCAATCTGCCGGGGGTATTTAGATAGTGGTCGGCATCGTCGTGCGGGATTGCAGACGGCGAGATGTGCGTCTCCCTAATCAGAATTGCAAATGTTGAGTCTCCCTAGTGGGACATTAGCACGTCTTGGAGGGTGAATCTCAGGCTCAAATTGAACGAAGATGAATGCAGGGTTATTTTGATGCTATAAAAGCGAAGGCAGTCACCAAATTAAAAACATGGCCATCAATAAAAAGCTACAGGGACCAGGATAGAGACAATGTAAATGATGGGGGGAGTGAGAGAAGAGGGAGGGAGAAAGGGAAGAGGCGGGGACGATGTTGGTGATATATGTACATACAGCAGTGATTGGAGCACTTTGGTAAGCAGGATGTCAATCATGCAACGTTCTCCAAAACATGACAGAGGTCATTGTCAACCATATAAATGTGTTTACAGCAGGTGGGTACAGTCGTGGCCAAAAGTTTTGAGAATGACACAAATATTAATTTTCACAGTCTGCTGCCTCAGTGTCTTTAGATATTTTTGTCAGATGTTACTATGGAATACTGAAGTATAATTACAACCATTTGTGTCAAAGGCTTTTATTGACAATTACATGAAGTTGATGCAGAGTCAATATTTGCAGTGTTGACCCTTCTTTTTCAAGACCTCTGCAATCCGCCCTGGCATGCTGTCAATTAACTTCTGGGCCACATCCTGACTGATGGCAGCCCATTCTTGCTTAATCAATGCTTGGAGTTTGTCAGAATTTGTGGGTTTTTGTTTTTTCACCCGCCTCTTAAGGATGACCACAAGTTCTCAATGGGATTAAAGTCTGGGGAGTTTCCTGGCCATGGACCCAAAATATCAATGTTTGTTCCCTGAGCCACTTAGTTATCACTTTTGCCTTATGGCAAGGTGTTCCATCATGCTGGAAAAGGCATTGTTCGTCACCAAACTGATCCTGGATGGTTGGGAGAAGTTGCTCTCGGAGGATGTGTTGGTACCATTCTTTATTCATGGCTGTGTTCTTAGGCACAATTGTGAGTGAGCCCACTCCCTTGGCTGAGAAGCAACCCCATAAATGAGCATGACAGAGTGATCTCCAGCCTTGTCCTCGTCAACACTCACTACTGTGTTAACGAGAGGATCACTGACATGATGTCAGCTGGTTCTTTTGTGGCAGGGCTGAAATGTAGTGGAAATGTTTTTGGGGGGGATTCAGTTAATTTGCATGGCAAAGAGGGACTTTGCAATTAATTGCAATTCATCTGATCACTCTTCATAACATTCTGGAGTATATGCAAATTGCCATCATACAAACTGAGGCAGCAGACTTTGTGAAAATTAATATTTGTGTCATTCTCAAAACTTTTGGTCACGACTGTACAGTACAAGATTGATTGAATATGTGTTTGTGGGTTTTTGTACCGTATTAGTGTCTGTGTGTGTCAGTATGTGGATAAGATTAAATGTGTGTTAGTATATGTGCACATGCGTGTGTGTGTGTGTGTGTGTGTGTGTGGGTTGCAAGCTATATATTTACATGTACACATATTCAAGGGAGGGGGCCTTGAGAGTGTCCGTTTGTTCCGCGGGTCTGTGGAAACAGACTGATTTGTGAGCCATCGATGACAGAGATGGATCTGAGTTCTGAGACCCGAGAGCAACGCAGGGTCGAGAGAGGGAGGGGAGGAGACGGAAGAGGGGAGCGAGCGACCGACCCGATCCACAGTCTGTCGTTTCATCCTACTTTTTGTATATTCGTTCTCCTCAACTCGACAAGATGAGGCATGCCTAGTCTTCCAGCTCTTCTGAGGATTGTTTTGTGTGTGTCGGTGGGGAGGCGGTGGCTGTGGGGAGGGTGGGATGTGGGATGTCGACGTCGCCAGCGAACCGCATCGCATTAGGATTCCGCCATCACCTCGTTCTGTCAGTGACGTGCGCTCCCGCCAGCTTCCTATCTCTTCAGGTTCACCACTCTCTACCATGTCTGGCATTTGCTATCTGATTTTAGGGAGGTGACACCAGCTGGGGGAGCACAGAAACAACGCTGCCCCCCTTTCACCCTCACCCCGGTAACGAATCACAAACATAACACTGTCAACAGTTTGACAGCCATATACCTTTAAATCTGCCGCCCAGATTACACCTGACGCATTAGTAATCTATTTTAGCGTATTATCACACCCGGTGATACCGAGATACGGTAAGGGAATTTACAGTCAGTAGCTACATGGGATGGATTTTGTTATGTTTATGTGTGTATTTGTGTCAGTAGGAAGCAGTAGTCTGCATGAAGTCTACGTCTCGAGTCTTTGCTGATAAAAACAAAACAAAAAAAACTTAAGTATGAAAAAGTTAGACAAAGCATAAATCTTTGAATCAGAGGAGAGTTAAACATAAAAGCCCTATTTTACGATAGATCATACACTGACCTCTAAGAGCACTCGAAATACAGTTGGATGTTCATTTCTCTTTCTGCCCTACTGCGATTTGACCCTCACCTGCATTAACATTCTCCAGTCCTTCACCGGCCTTTTGAAGCCAAATGAGACGATTACAAAGTGTCTTTGACTGGACTAATAGAGAACTCATTATCTCAAGCATCAACTAAAGACTCCTTTTCTTATCCTCAAGTCAGCCCTGCCTGACTGAAAGGTTTTTCTGGTCTTTCTTCCTTTCAGAAATCTCTCTCGCTCTCGTTCTCTTTTTCAAATTCTTCATTTTCTGAAGCCCACGTCCGTGGGCGCTTCATAGACGACCTTCAGGAATATAGCCAGACTTTGATTATAAGGAGAAAGTGCCACTACTCTGAAATGTGAGTTACTTCATGAATTGATTCTTAGCTAGCTGTATGTTACTGTTTGGGATCTATAACCTGTTTGAAAAGAAACATGATAAACCATGACTGCTGGGTTGTTTTCAGGATCAGGAAACAGGAGTACCCTTTTGTAACCAATGATGCAAGACCCACCAGAACTTGCCCAATTAAACAACTATTTTTCGTATTCCGTTTCAAAATCTTCTCTTACGTTCGCGTTCTGCTGAAAACAGCCCAACATGTGCTAAGGAATACGTAGGAGGAGGAGCATAACCAAAACCTTGGATGTGAACAGGTTGTTATGAACAGGTTGTCATGAACAGGTTGTGTGGTGGCGGCCGTCTCCTCTCTCTACACTGAGCTTGTCGAGGTGTGGGTCATTAGTGTGTGAAACATATGCCAATTAGGAGACTGGAGCCACTCGTCTGAAACCAAGCATGGAGAAGTAGCAAAACATACATAACCATACAGACTAATTTGTTTTATATACAGATGCAAAGAGAGAAAGAGTCGTCTGTGTCTTGAGTTGATAGCTATTATGGCAATTGTGTCTGTCATATGTCAATTTAGAGAGGTCTTCATCTGCTAGAAGACAACCCTCTTTGAGAGTGAAGAGAGTCCACTTAATGATGTGAAACTGGGTATTCTCACTGCAAAACAAACATCATCTTTGTCTTTCGCACATGGACACACTCACTCACTCACTCACTCATTCACACTCATTCACACTCACTCACTCACTCACTCACTCACTCACTCACTCACTCACTCACTCACTCACTCACTCACCCTCACCAGTGCATGCACAGTCCCTCCATGCATATCTCATAAATCTTTAAACCCACACAAGTCAGATGCTCCTTCACAAAGGAAATATACAGCTTCTCTAAGATGAAAAAGAAAATCATACCTCTTTACTCTCCTTTCCCACACCCTCAAATTCCCCTACCTTTCATCTTCTTTATAGTTGATGACATCGAAGATCTCAGGATGTCACTGTTTTATTTGCTGTCAGAAGGAGGAAGGGACAGAGAGTAGCTGAGTGGAGAGGGTAAGCATGCACACTGCTATCCTGTGAATATCCCTAGACTGCGTTATTTTTAGATACATACCGTATTATAAAATAAAAACACACTACTTCGTTCTACTTCGACATACACTATGACACCAGCGTAGTGGAGTAAAATGTTGAGGAGTATGTATTTTAGAGGATGAAATGTACCTGAAGGTAAGACAACATGTGGGACAGTGGAGGCTCCTCAGAGGAGGACCATCCACCTCAATGAAATTTCATAACAATAAAAATAGTGAAACATTAAAAAAGTTTTAGATAAAACTGTATAAAATATATTCATATGTCACCCAATAATTGATTAAAATATGCTGTTTTGCAATCGTCTACAGTAACTTCAACAGCACTGTCTGGGGTAGCACCATGGTGCAGCCAGAGGACAGCTAGCTTCCGTCCTCCTCTGGCTACATTGACTTCAATGCAAACCTAGGAGGCTCGTAGGCCTCACCCCCTTCCATAGACATACATGGTAATTATGACCACTTCCGAAAGACGTCCTCCAACCAATCAAAACTTTTGCAGTAAGAAGTGACATGTTGTCCATCAATCATATAATTAGGATCAGAGAATGAACCTAGTGAGTTGTATTGGGATTGTGCCACAGAGCATTATGGAGGTTCTATGTGTTGAGAAGCTTGATGACATTAAAAGTGAAAAGTGATAGTTGAGCATTTTTTAGATATTATTCATTTCAAATTCGTTTTTTCAATTTACAGCAGATGGAGGAAGTATATTATAAATTGTTTTCTTGGTTGCATAACTTTATTTTTGTGTCTAGTCAGTGCAATTTATTTAATTCAGCCTTGCTTACTTCAGTAGGTAGCTAGCTATCAGCGCGAGTGTGCAGTTTTCTCCGCCAGAATGGTAGAATGGCCAACGCTGCCAAAAATATTGTGGACTTTTTTGTTGAACCCCTTTCATTCTCTGGGGTACCTGGTGAGAATTAAACATGAGGGTCGACCTCTGCCTGAAATCAGTTTCATGAAGAAGGATGAAAAGGTGAAGGCGTTCAATACCAACTGGTATCAAAAGTGTAGCTGGTTAACAGGGAGCCTTTCATCAAGCCGCCATGCATTGCTGGCCTTGCTTGCTTTTGGAAAGTCTGAGCCTGGGGGCGAAAGAGGGGTACGGGGACCTGAAGAACATCGATCGTTCAGCAGGCAGCATATAAATTCCCACATCAGATTCAAGCTACTGAGAAAAAGCTATATCGATCATGTCAAAGGTCTGAGTATTCAAACTGCGCGACACAACAAGAAAGTTAGAAGAAACAGGAACAGGGATGTTTTCAAGCGGCTTATCAACACCACTGCATTTTGGGTATGCAAGAATTTGCTTTTAGAGGACACTACGAGAGGGAACGTTCCACCGTCAAGGAAAACTACAATGAGGTTGCAGAGGTAATTGCACGTAACAATGCTTTACTTGCTGAAGATATCAAACTTTCAACTGTCTTTTCTGGGATGTTGAAAACAATTCCGAATGATTTGATAGCTTCCATCGCATCATCCATTAAAAGTTAGATTAAAGAGGGAGGTTGATGCAGCGCATTTTTCCGTGTGCACTCAAGTAGGCTTTCCACTTTCCTCCGGTATTTATTTAGCAAAGATGATAACACATAATCACTCCGGACAGACACAAGCAAAAACTCATGATATAAATGTTGCAGCAGCCTAGGCTACACCTCGACATTAGAGATCTGACATGCTGTATGGGATGAAAACGAGACCATTTTTCAGTATGATCAACTGTAGGTTACTAATAAGAGCAGCTGCATACAGCCTATGTGCTCTGTCCATATGGTCAGGGTAAACTCATTGGTAACGTTATGTATTTATGGTCCATTTGTGTGTCAGGAAAAAATGTGAACGTGATCAAATTCAGTTTATATTCAAAATTGGGCTGGCTAGGCTGCCTAACCGTTTTTAATCCATAATGATTAACTGGAGTTAATGAATCAACATAATAGTGGTTACAGATGTCTCAACAGCTTTTACCCCCAAGCCTTAAGACCCCAGAACAGGTAAAGAAATGACAACCCTGACTATTTGCATTGTGTCCTGCCACTCCCGCCGTACCCTCATTCAATCACTGCTGTGGTCCCTTCCAAACACTGAGTAAGTAGCCCTCTCATTCCTATTCCCCATAATATTGTACTATAACTGTCTTTATTAAACGCTTTAGGTTAAAAGAATTAGACTTTGACGATTTTTGAAACACATTTTGACATCTCCGTGCGTTCAGCGCCTATACCGTGGGTCTCCCATCCTCCTAAATGTGTCAAGTCACCAGCCTCCACTGATGTGGGAGTAGATCATGATGAAATGTATCTGAAGGTAAGACAACGTGATTGAAAAAAAAAGAAATGAACCATTCTGTGGAAGACAGTTGGGAGAAGACAAATGTTGTTTTCTCCCTAATAAAGGTATATGGACACTATTTCCCTAACCCTTTGCAATTACAGTAGATCCACAAAATTAAAACATCCCAGCCTAGTACACCTTTAGTTGCAAGATCTCTCAAGGTGCACACAAACAGTAACCAAACAAATTCAAACAAAAAGAAGCTCCTCCGTCGGTGAGCCTCAGTTCACTTGACAAGACGATGACCTGGCCTATGCCAAGGACTGTGGTGGCCTGTCCACACTACGACCGGAGCGAAAGATGGATTCCACCAGCCGGAATGGTTCCCGGGATTATCTCTTCGGCGCAGGAGCCAGAAGAAAGGAAGCAGACGACCAGACGGCCATCTCTGGGCCCGATGAAAAATGAGGGAGCGAGATGCTATTTCTCCTTTAATTCACAAGGGGTGGTCTGGCTCAGACCGCGATAAGACTCAAGTGATCAACATCCTTTTGAGTTGGCTGTGAATCGCTCCTTCCCCCTTCCCATATCTCCATCTCAGATATGTAGGACATATTTTTGCTTTTCAAGGGGGGGGGGGGGGGGGCTACAGGGTGGGTAGAAAAAGGGAGAACAGACAAAGCGTGACGGGAGAAGGATGAGAGAATTCTGCTCTAAGCTGTAGACTCACAGAGCTACTTCGTATGGTGATGGATCTGGATGTATGAATATGAGCTGCTGGAAGTGCTCAATAGGGCCCTGTAGACCAGAGAGGACGTTTAGGAGCCCTTTCCTCCTCTGTGTTCTGTACTTATTCCGACACTTTTGCCTATCTGTTATTCCAAGGACAAAACTCCCAGAGAGAAAACTTCTTCCACTTTCATCATGTTGAAAATTCTCTCAACGATTACGTAACAGCTGCTGTAAAACAAATGCATACTGTACTGTTTCCTTCTTTTATATCTTGCCACTGTTAAATGCTCTAAAAATCAAAGCCGTTGAGGCGGGGGGAGGGGGGGGGGGGGGGGGGTTATACTAAGATAACATATGGAATTTTTTTAAGATGGTCATACCATGGATCATTTAGCTATTTGATTTAGAATTTAAGGACCCCTTTAGGTATCAAAAAACTGTTTTTTTAATGATTTGATAAAATATTGAATCCGGCCTTTATTGCTGTAGCCCATAGAAACACATTGAGTAATACATTCAAAAACATCAAAAAAGATCAGTAAAAAAAACTCATTGGGAATAAGGTTTTGAAGTGTCTGTCTTAAGACAATAAGAAGGATCACAAAATAATGTAATTTTTTCTTTTGACACATATTTAACCCTTTATTTTTATTGGCACAAAACTACCTCCATACTTCCATTCATTTGTAAGGGTTCCCTTCAGACCGTGTCCCGTGGGGGCCATACAGAGAACACCATCGTATTTGTGAGAGTCTCATCTTTCCATAGAATGGTCATATTAATGGACGCTACAAACGTTTTCATGAGAACAAAGATTTTCGGGATGTCTCATGGTCTGACAAACGCCGCTGTAGCTCGGCCACCCTCCACCGCAAATGCGGAAGGCCGACATAGGCGCTTGCAGTGGATTGAGACTCAGCCCAGGCAAAAAAAACGGATATTTCTAGTTTAAACTGACACTCATGTGTGCGTCAATAGACTCCTAAGGATTAAAAACTGTGAGGCTTATAGAATAGTGAGGATTTAAAGCCTAGCGAGAGAGGGAAACATGGTCGGTAACTATTTTCCACATGCCACTATGAAAGTTCAGAGGAAACCAAAACAATGAACAAAGAAGTGTAGTTTCCCCATCGGAAGCCGCTATCTCCAGGTGATGCATGTTGTAATGGAAGTTCCTCCATTCCCTGTCCTCCAATTCTTCTGAAACCTTGAGACCTGGCTGGGGCCTACCGTTATCTCACCTTGGTCAGGACATTTGTGAGTGATTGCCGTCTGGGCTATTTCAGGCTCTACCAGGTAACAGGAAGTGCTTTGTAACTCAGCACCCAAACCTCCATCGCTCCCCTTCACTCCCTCCCAAGCCCATCCCATCTCCTAGTACCCAGTACCCACAGTTGTCACAACCAATGAGATACACAGTCTCTCAAAACCACACACCCGTGATTAAATCTCCACCTTTGAAAATGCCAGAGTTGGTGCCTTCGCCTATTCAATACAGCCTGTTAATTACATTCCACTAATTATTCATCTCAAAATGATAATTGCTCACCTTGACATAACTCAACTATCTGTAATCCATTAACGCAAATTCAACTAATTGCATTAACTGGGAGAGGAAGAGAAAAGATCTAACCTCTCTACAAAAACAAATCAAACCAAATAACTTTTTACAACAAGAAAGTGATTGGGGAAAGGAAAAGTTTGGGTTTCCAGTGATGGATTTTTTTTGCCTTCAATAGATGAGCCATCCAACTGAAGATTAGCTTTCCCCTGTATCAGGAGTTGGCTAGCTTCTGATCATGTCATCATTACACTCATTATCAGAGGTTATTGTCAAGTATTATGTGAATATAACCTTAGAATGAACCTGTTATTTCCTTCATATACATAGCTGAGTATAATTCCTAAGGCAGCTAAACACCTGTCCCTCATCAATGATCTGGAAACAGGATATCTGTTTGTCCTCAGGTTTCTTGACTGCGAAAGGGTGAAACTAAGAACAAAATACAATAATCATTCAAATTGCCTTCAAACTATACATAGGCTTGTTCTGAGTAACATCAGTCATATAAAGATGTAACAGAATAGCAGCTAGATATGGTACCTAGTGAAAGTCTACACACCCCCTTGCACAGTCTTCCCATTTTGCTGCCTTAAAATTAAATAAAAAAAATTTTTTATTAGATTTTATTCCTACCGATACTTGGTGGAGTCATCTTTGGCAGCCATTATAGTTGTGAAACATTTTGATTCTATCAACTATTAGGTCAACAAATGTGACCCGTTTCAGGAAACTAGACGTATGTCTCGGGTCACTAGTTCACAGGAGAGCAATTTGAATGTAAACTTTTTAATATAAAATAAAATTTGTTTTTGTCAGAAATGCCTTCTGGAACATGTAAACTTTTATGTGCCTTAACAACAAACTTGTATGCCATCTGTAAATACGAATTAAAATGTTAAATTACGAGCCTAGTTGGTTAAGCCACAGAAAAAGTGAGCAACCTTCCCACTATCCATGATTGGCTGAGATAATGAGTTGGCTGGACATGCCGAGAGAGGAGTTCAGATTGGTCTGCCATATAGCTTCTCTCTATTTGAGCTGGTCAGTCTGTGTTGGTAATCCTATTGAACGCTGCTTTTAAAAAAATATATTGTGTAGTGGAGCTGCGAAAGTGTTGATCTCCACTTTCTAGAGGATCGAGTTTTGAAATCAGTGGAATTAGAGTATGATAGCAAAAGAGATGGAGAAAACACCTGTCTCCGGATTAAATCTTCAAACTAAGGGCATGGCATCCTTGACAGGGAGACACATCCATTGCATAATGATGTATATGGGTAAGATAGTCTGGCTAGCTACATTTTCAGCTATTACACATTTCTAATTTTGAAAGAAAGTGGTTTCATTTCAAGCTAAAGTTTACTGTACTGACGATAGCTGGCTGGCTCCCTAGCTAAGATTACATGTATGAAGATATTATTCATATCCCAGAGCTATTTGCTTGGCTAGTTAGAGCCAAATGTTAGCTAGCTAACATTTAACCTGGTTGGTTAGCTCCCAGCAGATTCATGCAGGGTAGTAACGACATGATTTGGCACAATGTTCATTGTTGTTTAACTAGCTAACGTTAGCTGGCTGGCTCGCAACTAACGCTAAGTGACGTGTACGATCTTACACGTTGTTTACCTAGCTAGGTTCATTGTTTACCTAGCTAGCTACATGTCTTAACAAAAGACTCCAATATCAAAGCAACCATTTCGCATGCGTTCATAAATTCAGAATGCCAGAGCGCAGAATAACTAATGAATTTACGAACTCACAACACCCATTGAATATGGCCGGTGTCAGTAAGCGTTGGCAAAAATGTGTAATGAAATTCTTGCCAGAAGAGCTGGTTAGGCTGTTTTCATGTTATCCAGAAGTAAACAAATCATCAGCCAGAGCGTCAAGTGTGCGCTCTGAACACTCCGAAAGCTAAACGAGATGGGTGGGGCTAAAGCGTAAGCGAGTGTGAATGATGTTGAATGGGTGTAGACAAAGAAGAGCTCTTCACTAGGTACCAAATCATTCAAAGGCCATTTTCTCAAAAGTGAGATTACAAGTTCATCAACTTTCAAAACCTATTTACTTTCCTATTGTTCCTCAAAAATCAGTGCATGATATACCATTTTGTAGCTCTGAGACTCAATTTTTATCCAATCTAATAAACACAATTTAACAGTTTGCTACATAAGACCGGTTTGAGCCGGTCAGTCCCATATATCCATTGATTTTATCAAAATGTTTCAAGCTAAATTTAATCGGGTCTCATTGATGGACAGCAAAATTCTAAATTTCTCTCTGATTTTTCAAGCAGATTTAAGACAAGACTAAGACTGGACCATTCCCAAACACTCAACATGTATTGGCAAGCAATTCTGATGTGCCTTTGGCATTAAAAAGTGTGTAATTGTCCTACTGAAAAAATAAAACTCTCCCCCAGTGTTAGGTATTTAAAAAACTAAGGCAATTTCCTCTACATTTTTATTTTGACTTTGCTCCTTTCATATCTATTTGATTTGGACAAACTCCCCAGTCCCTGCCAGTGACAAGCATACCCTGTCACACCCTGATCTTTTCACCTGTCTTGTGCTTGTCTCCACAATCTCCAATTTTCCCCCATTATCCCCTGTATACTTCAACCTGCGTTTTCTGTTGGTCTGTTGCCAATTCGTCTTGTCTTGTCAAGTCTTACCAGCATGTTTTTCCATTTTCAAGTATCTCTAGTCTCTGTTTTCTAGTCCTCCCGGTTCTGACCATTCAGCCTGCGCTGACCCTGAGCCTGCCTGCCGTTCTGTCCCTTATTGACGCTGCCTTGGATTACTGACCTCTGCCTGCCCTGGACCTGCCATTTGTATGCCCCCTGTTTTGTAATAAATATCTGAGATTCAAACTTTCTGCCTCCTGTGTCTGCATCTGGGTCTTGTCCTGAGTCGTGTTATACCCTTAACATGA
The DNA here is from genome assembly GCF_965601325.2 of Salmo salar. NCBI lineage: Eukaryota > Metazoa > Chordata > Actinopteri > Salmoniformes > Salmonidae > Salmo > Salmo salar. Next base: position 11,864,111 of record NC_138297.1, on the reverse strand, counting down.
TTCTCCTCGCTTCCTTTGGAAAAGGTCAGAGGTAATCAAGCGGTAGTGAGGAGAGGAAACACAGAAACAAATGTGCTTGTATGAAATGAGTCTCTCCTTCTCCACTAGCACGTCATCAGGCAATAATGTTTACAGGGGTGGAAATATTAAATAAATGCGATGAAAACAATGTAGCTAGTTGCACGCCCACACCATCACACCTCCTCCTCCATGCTTCACAGTGGGAACCACACATTCAGAGATCATCTGTTCACCTACTCTGCGTCTCACAAAGACACAGCGCTTGGAACCAAAAATCTCAAATTTGGACTCATCAGATGAAAGAACAGATTTCCACCGGTCTAATGTCCATTGCTCATGTTTCTTGGCCCAAGCAAGTCTCTTCTTCTTATTGGTGTCCTTTAGTAGTGGTTTCCTTGCAGAATTTCATCCATGAACGCCTGATTCACACAGTCTCCTCTGAACAGCTGATTGTGAGATGTGTCTATTACTTGAACTCTGTGAAGCATTTATTTGGGCTGCAATCTGAGGTGCAGTTAATTCAAATGAATTAATCCTCTGCAGCAGAGGTAACTCTGGGTCTTACTTTCCTGTAGTGGTCCTCATGAGAGCCAGTTTCATCATAGCGCTTGATGGTTTTTGCAACTGCACTTGAAGAAACTTTCAAAGTTCTTGAAATTTTCCAGATTGACTGACCTTCATGTCTTAAAGTAATGATGGACTGTTGTTTCTCTTTGCTTATTTGAGCTGTTCTTCCCATAATATGGACTTGGTCTTTTACCAAATAGGGCTGTCTTCTGTATACTTTTTTTATACCCTTTAATTCTTTTTTTTTTAAGGAAAAACAATGTTTATTTCATCTATTATTTTTCAAATGCGTGCATTTCTCCTTTGAAAAAATATATAGATAAAAGGATAAATAGCATTTCATTTATTAAATGTACATTTTTACTTTGAAAAACAACAGTGGATTCAACGGGGACGTGGCGGATTTTAAATAACTTCCGCGCTAGCCGCCGGGAGGATACTCTTGTGCGTCCTCTGCTGAAGTAGGTAATTGAGGAAGATATTCCTCTGTCCAGTGGTTGCTCCACAAAAAGTTTTGTGATTATGCCATTAAACCCCTACAACTCATCCAGAACGCCGCAGCCCGTCTGGTGTTCAACCTTCCCAAGTTCTCTCACGTCACCCCGCTCCTCCGCTCTCTCCACTGGCTTCCAGTCGAAGCTCGCATCCGCTACAAGACCATGGTGCTTGCCTACGGAGCTGTGAGGGGAACGGCACCTCCGTACCTTCAGGCTCTGATCAGGCCCTACACCCAAACAAGGGCACTCCGTTCATCCACCTCTGGCCTGCTCGCCTCCCTACCTCTGAGGAAGCACAGTTCCCGCTCAGCCCAGTCAAAACTGTTTGCTGCTCTGGCACCCCAATGGTGGAACAAGCTCCCTCACGACGCCAGGACAGCGGAGTCAATCACCACCTTCCGGAGACACCTGAAACCCCACCTCTTCAAGGAATACCTGGGATAGGATAAAGTAATCCTTCTAACCCCCCCCTTAAAAGATTTAGATGCACTATTGTAAAGTGGTTGTTCCACTGGATATTATAAGGTGAATGCACCAATTTGTAAGTCGCTCTGGATAAGAGCGTCTGCTAAATGACTTAAATGTAAATGTAAATTATGCTGCAGGACTTTTGTGGTTTAGTACGCTACTCTGCGTCACCACTTCATTGCTCCAGACCAGCGAAAGGGGGAGTTAGAGGACTGATTATGCTTTTGGGTCCTACTATGTCTTTAACTGACAATAAATGGGCGACATAAACCAAAATAGAAACTGATAATAGTGCACGACTTCAGTATTACTTACTAAAACTGTTGTTACACTAAGGTTTTGTAACGCCCTGTCCATAGAGAGGGGTTTTTGTTCTTTATTTTGGTTAGGCCAGGGTGTTACATTGGGTGGGTGTTCTATGTGCATTTTTCTATGTTGGTTTGTTTCATTGATTTTGGCCGTGTGGCTTCCAATCAGGCACAGCTGTAGAGTGTTGTTGCTGATTGGGAGTCACACATAAGTGCCTGTTTTTCCGTTGGGGTTTTGTGGGTAATTGTTTCTGTTGTGTGGTTTGCACCTGACAGGACTGTTTGGCTGTCGGTTTTCTTGGTTTGTTTTGTATAGTGTTCTTTCTGTTATTAAATTCAATGATGAGCACTAACTCCGCTGCGCCTTGGTCTACTCTCTCTCCCGACAGCCGTTACAGGTTTTTATTATTTTATTTTGTTAGGATTATTTTGCTCTTACTGTAATACTGTAGCCCACTCCCAACCAGTCACATTGTACAGTGCTTGAGTGGTGCAACAGTGTCACGTCCTGACCAGCAGAGGGTGTTGTTGTGTAGTTTTGGTCAGGACGTGGCAGAGTATGTCTGTGTATGTGTGTTCTGGGTGTTGTATTTCTATGTGGGTCTGTGTGGCTCCCGATCAGGGACAGCTGGTTACCGTTGTTCCTGATTGGGAGTCATATAATTAGGAGTTTGTCACTTGGGGTTGTGGGTGGTTGTGCTAACACTACTAGTCTTTGGTATGTACGTAGCCGGTTAGGTGTTTTTGTTTATTGTTTTTCCCGTGGATACTTTGCTCATATATATTAAAAAGATGAGTATCTACATTTCACCTGCTGCAGTTTGGTCTCTTCAACACGGCTGTAATTATGACAAACGGTCTAAGACAATGCATAGCAGTGCAAGCTGTGTTGCTACAGATGCTGGTTCAATACCTGTGCTGGCCTGAACTGGGAGATTGATGAGATGACTGTAGGTTTTTGGTTTCTCTCCCTCGAATAACAGAAATGAATAATTCTAAATAACTATCTGGCTTTATTTACAAAAGTATTAAAAATGTCTCACTCCATGTTAAAGAATGGCCTTTTTTTTAAGCAAAATCATCTCCAAAATACTGTTATTTTTTAAACAAAGCTATTACTATTATTATGATTATTATTATTATTATTCATTTGGAATGATATAAAACCCGTTGGATATTCTCACAGATATGTTATTAACCTTGTTATTAGCAGGACAATATATATTGGTCATATTGGTCATGGCTCCTGAGTGGAGCACAATGGGATTGCCTTGCAGTTCTCCAACTGTATCCACTGAAAGCACACGAGGTTTAAGGCACGAGGGCAGGGGGCACGGGATGGGCCGCAGTGATTCACACTTAAATAACGAGCCATAGAATTCTGCAGCACCATGCAAGCTGCGCCGCAGTAGGCTGCAACTTCTAAAGGACGAACAACTGTACACCGACTAACAAATTTACACTCTCCTAAAACTGTGAAGCACTTAACGGTTTCAGGGTCACAGGAGAGGACGGAGGAGTTGAGGAGAGGACAGACTTTTCCCAATTAAAAATCTCCCCAAGGTATTTCACCATTAGAGAAACAAAGGTTGCTTTTCAAACACGTAAAAAGACATACCCTTACCTTCGCCTTATACCCTTGGGGGAATCCTCGCGGCTATCTTTGCCATCGGTCCAAACAATTAGCCAAGCAAGAGAAATTGGCAACGTAAGCCCCTCAGCCCTTGTTTGTGATCGAGATCGTGAGTTTCCAATTCGAGTTTGTGAATATACAAGATATGAAATGCAATCATATTTTACTGTAGCGCATACAAAGCATACACAACAGCTACCTGTGGTTCCATGATGACTGAAAACACAACTGTGGGACAAACGAGTGACACATTTCTGAGCAAGGGCGGTCCATTTAAAATTAATTAATCCTTCCCTCGCTGCTTGCCCTGCAAGTGTCAACTCATCATACGTCATAATACGTCATCAGAAGTGTGGATGAGGGGAGAGGGTGTGTTTTTTACGTGTTTGGAATGCAGCCGAAGTCCTATTTACTGAGATCACATTACACGTAAGGTCAAGGTCACATGACAGGTAAGGTAATGGTCATAAAATTAAGAAATTGCTTCTATAAAACCACCAGCAGGGGGAGACATCCACACCAAAATTGTACATTACTCATGTAATAGAACAGAACATCTTTGCTACATGTTCACCTTGTTATTCCAAGGTTCCCAAAAGCCACTTGAAAGGTGATTATTGCCAATGGGTAACTGTGGATAATGTCCCCAATGAGATTTCCTTATTGTGCTTCCCCCTCCTGACGTCCTGATGTCATGGCTGAAATTCCACTATTCATATATGCTGACAAACTGACAATGGCTACCAATTCATGTCTTGAGTTTGACATTCTACCATGGAGGAACTCGTCCAGCCTGGACTCAGGGAAAGACATAACATAGTAAATGTTAATCTATCTCCCTCTATTTAGTATGATATGTTACAATTTGTATGGTATGTACGTCATCCATTGCTTATGCTATGTTACGAATTACAATTCATATAATATTTTACAAATTCCAATTTGTTGTAGCTAACGTTAGCTAGGTGGCTAACACTAACATTAGCTAGGTGGTTAACATTAGCTAGGCTAGTGGTTAAGGTTAGGGTGAAGGTTAAGGTTAGGGTTAGGGTTAAATTTAAGGTTAGGAGTAAGGTTAAAGGGTTAAGTTTAGAGTTAGGGTAAGCCTTAGCTAACATGCAAAGTAGCTAAAAAGTAGTACGTAGTTGCAAAGTTTCTAATTAGTTAAAATGCTAAAGTGGTCTGTGATGATACTCGAACATACAACCTTTGGGTTGATAGGCATTATACGCCCTCCAGTGGAGGCTGGAGGGAGGAACTATAGGAGGACAGGCTCATCGTAATAATTGCCATATGGTTACGATATGTTTAACCTCTACGGGATTGATATCCCCCTGCGGCACGGTTGAGCTAACGTGCGCTAATTAGATTAGAATGAGGTTGTAAGTAACAAGAACATTTCCCAAGATATTGACATATCTGACATGGGCAGAAAGCTTAAATTCTTGTTAATTTAACTGCACTGTCCAATTTGCAGTAGTTATTACAGTGAACGAATACCATGCAACTGTTTGAGGAAAGTGCACAGTTATGAACTTGAAAATGTATTAATAAACCAATTAGGCACATTTGGGCAGATTTGATACAACATTTTGAACAGAAATGCAATAGTTCATTGGATCAGTCTAACACTTTGCAAATGCAATGCTGTCATCTAGTGGCCAAAATCTAAATTGCGCCTAAGCTGGAATAATACATTATGTCCTTTATCTTGCATTTCAAAGATGATGAAAAAATGTATTTAAAAAATGCATGTTTTTTGACTTTGTATGAACTTTTACCAGATATAATTTGTTCTCGACTTCTACATTAATGTCACATTTACACAAACTTCAACATGTTTCCTTTCAAATGGTATCAAGAATAGGCATATCTATATTGCTTCAGGTCCTGAGCTACAGGCAGTTAGATTTGGGTATGTCATTTTAGGCGAAATTGAAATAAAGGGTCCAATACTTTAATGTGTTTGATACTATTAAATGTATTCCATTCCAGCCATTACAATGAGCCTGTCCTACTATAACTCCTTCCACCAGCCTCCTCTGACACCCACCCATCCACCCCGACCAACCACCGTCCTTTTGTTTTTGCCTTAAGTAACCTTTTGTCTCATGTAACCGTAACAAACTTAACCTATCATACTCATTTAAGTGTTCCGGATTTACATTTACTATTTCATGTCTATTGTATGAGACCAGGCTGCGTCCAACAAACCTCATCTCCTAAGTTCACGGGCAGCCCTTTTAAAAAGCATATTTAAGAAAAACAACTCGCTGACATTCAAATCTTTTTTTACCAATAATTAAAAACAAATTCTTAAGCGGAAGTTTTTCCATGCAGTGGCTTCTTAAGAAATTGCAAAGACACATCTCTGCTGATTTGCCAATAATGAAGCGCGTGATTCATTCGAAAGATCCCCCTTTTTTAATTATAGTGGATATGCCATGGTACGTGTGCCACCGAGGGTCCATTTCACATTATCATCTTGACATTCCCGTCTTCTTATTTGTTTGGCACACTTTGCCTTCACTTTGAAGGTCAGTATTGAATTACTTTAAAGCATGCAAAGTACTATGTCTGCCTTAACGTTGCCTGAGTAGAAAGAGCGAATGAGACTTCCAAAATAAGCAAGGGCTTTTCTTTCTCAGCAGGGAACTCAGACTGTCTTAGAGCAGCAAAAGTACGTTGTCTTCTTGACAATGAATCATTCCCTGAAGGTGTAGCTGAAAAGAGTACTTCGACTTTAAAAAGTGAAACACTTAGGCTTTAAAAAGTATTGAAAGTACTAAGAATCTACTCCATCCAACTTTTATTTAGCCAGGTAAATCTTTGAGATTGATACACCCATACATGTACACACTTCCTTGTTCCTGCATAATTTTCCAATAACATAACAGTATAAAGACATGTGCTTACAGCAGCATCTATACACACACGTAGTGTTTTAGTACACACTCCAATCTGTCAGCCTGTGGGCTATATGCACTTCTTAGAGTAATCCACAGTCATGTATAGCTGGGCCTTCAGTGGGACTGGGAAGCACATTTCTGGATCCAAAGTACCCGTCATTGTTATATTTCACACACATCCATCCATTTAGTAATATGCACCACTCGGCAGTGAGTGTGTATTTGAATATTTCATTGAAGACGGATGGATACCTAATCTTAGCTCCAAGCTGTGCCGTTTTGTCACCGATCCATTTTCCAATCAGGGTCTATCTACTTTTCCATTTTTATCTCCCCCCTCAGTCTCTTTTCAGTTCCTTCCCTCTACCAGCCATCTCTCTCTCTCTCTCTCTCTCTCTCTCTCTCTCTATATATATATATATATATATATATTTTTTTTTTTTCAGGATCTCTGCACCAGTCTAGCAGTTGCTATGCTTGAAAAGCCAAGCATAACTCTAAGGTTAAATAAAGTCTCGTACATCATAATAGTTGCTTTATTAACCAATTATACTGAGAAATAGAATGTGCTGCTACATATGAAAACATCGGATATACTTTAATAAGTACGACTGCTGTTGGGGACATATTCTCAGTTCCAATTAGAATCCAATTAGGAGTCTCTACATTCATCAATAAGGGATCAGAGCAGCTGGATCAGAGTTTCTCCTGGTAATTATGCATAGAACAAGCTTTTCCTTAATAAGATCATATCTGTGAGTTATGTTTAATTTACCATATGGTTTGCCGTAGCACAAACATTGTTGACGTATCCTGTGTTAAGACAGAATACAATTCGGTACACCAACCTAACACAAATATTTTGTTATGTTTACTGTTTTTCCTCCTACACATACCATTAATGGACCGTCAATGCAATGGCTTTCTGCCAAATTGGCTTTTACAGCACAGAGATGCTTTCGGTGATTTCAAAATGCTAACTTCATTAATTATACTAATATTATTCCTCTCTCAGTCAAGATTCTTCATACAGTTATGATTCTATTATAATGTTAAAATGGCACTCCGATTTTTTTGCTTCCCGAAACCGATGAATCTAATAACACCACGAGCTACTGAATTAGATTACATCCTGATCAAGATTAAATGTAATGGAGTAATTAGAGACTTAATATGTCGATTACGATGTGAAAGAAAGTTATTACTAAAGAACGTCACTCTGAAAGAAAGTTATTACTAATTCATCAAAAATGACTGTCACAGTCATCTCACTTCTTTTCTCCATTTTCCTCTTCCTTCTGCCTTCTCTTCTACACTAGACGGATCAAACTCATCCTGATAGACACCCTCCCTCCCCCCCCGAAAACTCCCTTCAAACTCCCCTGGAACTCGAAGTGAATTCTGATTTAACATCACTGAAATAAAGTGTGTAGGTGTGTCCTCTTTAAAGTTCATCCAAAGTTCTCACAGGTCTTTTACTACAAACATACATATTTTTGGTGAATTTCATACAATGTTACACCTGGATTAAAAGAAGGGTGACTTGTTGCATTTTCGTTAACGCTAGCCAAGTTTACATGCCTGGTGTTGGAGAGCACCAATTCTATTACGTCAATAATTTAATGCTACAAGCAGCCACCACTTCCAATTACAGGGCATAATAGGGAGTGTGATTAAATATTTTGGTGACATCGCTTTTCAGTTGTTTTTAATGACTTAGTTTATAACTTGACAAAATTGATTAAATAATAAGGGACAATATTAAGATAAACCAAAGTTAATTTAGGTTGGATATTGCTGACCAAAACAAAGTCTTATCTTTACACCAGCCAATCACAAAATGAGGCAAGGATGAGGTCAGTGACGGCAAAATGATTTTTATTCAGTGTGTTTGGGGAGAAAAACTAAACTAAATAAGATTGGCTTTGAATCTAGCTATAAAAGCAATAACACACATTTTCACTTCTATTAATAACTTGGTGTGAGAAAGTACTTTTTTGTAATCAACAAAAGTAATCAGCCTTATCGTAATGAAGGTTTGGAAGAGAATCGAGGGCAGATACTCGTTATAAATAACATTGGGTTTCTTCTGACGGATGTTGAGGAGGAAAGTAAAAACTTTTCTAATCTGTCAGCATTAATTCAGATAAGTTGTTTATTTTTTTTAGGAATTAACTGTTTATTCAACTCTCCAATGGTTAATCTCTCTGAGTTTCAAATATTTTTTTTCAGTTATATGTACAGGATACACATGGTATACATCATCCAACAAAATGCTAACTTGCAGGTTCCTTCTCGACAATGCAACGGCAAGAAAAGATAAGAGTACAAACAAAGTATTTGGCATAGTAGAATAGAAAAACATTTTACACCACCGTAAGTATAATACAGGAAGTCACAACTTATCGTCAAATGTTTAAATGTGTATAGGGGAAGGAGGATGGGGGACAGTGTATAAACTGAGCAGTATAATACAGGAAGGTACTATTTATTGTGTAATATTTAAATGTGTATAGGGGAAGGAGGATGGGGACAGTGTATAAACTGAGCAGTAGAATACAGGAAGGTACTATTTATTGTGTAATATTTAAATGTGTATAGGGGAAGGAGGATGGGGGACAGTGTATAAACTGAGCAGTAGAATACAGGAAGGTACTATTTATTGTGTAACATTTAAATGTGTATAAGGGAAGGAGGATGGGGGACAATGTAAAAACTGAGCAGTATAATACAGGAAGGTCCTATTTATTGTGTAATATTTAAATGCGTATAGGGGAAGGAGGATGGGGACAGTGTATAAACTGAGCAGTATAATACAGGAAGGTACTATTTATTGTGTAATATTTAAATGTGTATAGGGGAAGGAGGATGGGGACAGTGTATAAACTGAGCAGTATAATACAGGAAGGTACTATTTATTGTGTAATATTTAAATGTGTATAGGGGAAGGAGGATGGGGACAGTGTATAAACTGAGCAGTAGAATACAGGAAGGTACTATTTATTGTGTAATATTTAAATGTGTATAGGGGAAGGAGGATGGGGACAGTGTATAAACTGAGCAGTATAATACAGGAAGGTACTATTTATTGTGTAATATTTACATGTGTATAGGGGAAGGAGGATGGGGACAGTGTATAAACTGAGCAGTATAATAAGAGGCTGGTAGTAGCAGTTGTGATGTGTGTGAACCAAGACTCTATGCTATACATATGTTTCTGTGTGGGTGTGTGCATGAGTGAGAGTACAGTTGAAGTTGGAAGTTTACATACAGTACACCTGAGCCAAATACATTTGAACTCAGTTTTTCACAATTTCTGACATTTAATCCTAGTAAAAATTCCCTGTCTTAGGTCAGTTAGGATCACCACTTTATTTTAAGAATGTGAAATGTCAGAATAATAGTAGAGAGAATGATTTATTTCAGCTTTTATTTCTTTCGTCACATTCCCAATGGGTCTGAAGTTTACATACACTCAATTTGTATTTGGTAGCATTGCCTTTAAATTGTTTAACTTGGGTCAAACGTTTCGGGTAGCCTTCCACAAGCTTCCCACAATTAGTTGGGTGAATTTTGGCCCATTCCCCCTTGACAGAGAAGGTGTAATTGAGTCAGGTTTGTAGGCCTCCTTGCTCGCACATGCTTTTTCAGTTCTGCCCACAAATTTTCTATGGGACTGAGGTCAGGGCTTTGTGATGGCCACTCCAATACCTTGACTTTGTTGTCCTTAAGCCATTTTGCCACAACTTTGGAAGTATGCTTGGAGTCATTGTCCATTTGGAAGACCCATTTGCGACCAAGCTTTAACTTCCTGACTGATGTCTTGAGATGTTTCTTAAATATATCCACATAATTTTCCTACCTCATGATGCCATCTATTTTGTGAAGTGCACCAGACCCTCCTGCAGCAAAGCAACCCCACAACATCATGCTGCCACGGCTGTGTTTCACGGTTGGGATGGTGTTCTATGGCTTGCAAGACTCCCCCATTTTCCTCCAAACATAACAATGGTCATTATGACCAAACAGTTCTATTTTTGTTTCATCAGACCAGAGGACATTTCTCCAAAAAGTAACATCTTTGTCCCCATGTGCAGTTGGAAACCGTAGTCTGGCTTTTTTATGGCGATTTTGGAGCAGTGTCTTCTTTCTTGCTGAGCAGCCTTTCAGGTTATGTCGATATAGGACACGTTTTACTGTGGATATAGATACTTTTGTACCTGTTTCCTCCAGCATCTTCACACAGTCCTTTGCTGTTGTTCTGGGATTGATTTGCACTTTTCGCACCAAAATACGTTCATCTCTAGGAGACAAAACACGTCTCCTTCCTGAGCAGTATGACGGCTGCGGGATCCCATGGTGTTTATACTTGCGTACTATTGTTTGTACAGATGAATGTGGTATCTTCAGGCGTTTGGAAATTGCTCCCATGGATGAACCAGACTTGTGGAGGTCTACAATTTTTTTCTGAGGTCTTGGCTGATTTCTTTTGATTTTCCCATGATATCAAGCAGAGAGGCACTGAGTTTGAGGGTAGGCCTTGAAATACATCCACAGGTAAACCTCCAATTGACTCAAATTATGTCAATTAGCCTATCAGAAGCTTCTAAAGCCATGACATCATTTTCTGGAATTTTCAAGCTGTTTAAAGGCACAGTCAACTTAGTTTATGTACACTTCTGACCCACTGGAATTGTGATACAGTGAACTATAAAAAATTGTTGGAAAAATTACTTGTCATGCACAAAGTAGATGTCCTAACCGACTTATCAAAACTTTTGTTTGTTAACAAGAAATTTGTGGAGTGGTTGAAAAAGTAATTTTAATGACTCCAGCATAAGTGTATGTAAACTTCTGACTTCAACTGTATGTGTACTAAGGTGCGGATAATCAGAGCAGGTGGTCAGTCCAGTTCAAGTGTTCAGCAGTCTGATAGCATGTACAGTGCATTCGGAAAGTATTCAGACCACTTTACTTTTTCCACATTTTGTTACGTTACAGCCTTATTCTAAAATGGATACAGGAAGAAAATAAAAAATCAGGAATCTGCACACAATACACCATAACTGTTTTTTAGAAATGTTTGCAAATGTATTAAAAATAAAAAAACAGAAATACCTTATTTACATAAGTATTCAGACCTTTTGCTATGAGACTCGAAATTGAGCTCAGGTGCATCCTGTTTCAATTGATCAAGTTGTAGAAACATCTCAAGGATGATTGGAGTCCACTTGTGGTAAATTCAATTGATTGGAAATGATTTGGAAAGGCACACAACTGTCTATATACAGCCCCTTCGGAAAATATTCAGCCTTATTCTAAAAATGATTAAGTTGTTTCTTTCCCCTCATCAGTCTACACACAATACCCCATAATGACAAAGCAAAAACATGTTTTTTTTAATTTTTTGCTCATTTATATATATAAAAAAATAAATGTACATAAATATTCAGACCCCTCACCCAGTACTTTGTTGAAGCACCTTTGGCAGTGATTACAGCCTCGAATCTTCTTGTGTATGACGCTGCAATCTTCGCACACCTGTATTTGTGGAGTTACTCCCATTCTTCTCCGCGGATTCTCTCAAACTCTGTGAGGTTGGATGGGGAGAGTTGCTGAACAGCTATTTTCAGGTCTCTCCAGAAATGTTAGATCAGGTTCAAGTCCGGCTCTCAAGGGCATGCAAAGACTTGTCCCGAAGCCAATCCTTGGCTGTGTGATTAGGGTCGTTGTCCTGTTGCAAGGTGAACCTTCGGCTCAGTCTGAGATCCTGAGTTCTCTCAACGTCAACAGTGAAGAGGCGACTCCGGGATGCTGGCCTTCTAGGCAGAGTTCCTCTGTCCGGTGTCTGTGTTCTTTTGCCAATCTTAATCTTTTTTTTTTTTTTTTTGCCAGTCTGAGATATGGCTTTTTCTTTGCAACTCTGCCTAGAAGGCCAGCATCCCGGAGTCGCCTCTTCACTGTTGACATTGAGACTGGTGTTTTGTGGTACTATTTAAGGAAGCTGCCAGTTGAGGACTTGTGAGGGGTCTGTTTCTTAAACTAGACAGTCTAATGTACTTGTTCTCTTGCTCAGTTGTGCACCGGGGCCTCCCACTCCTCTTTCTATTCTGGTTAGAGACAGTTTGCACTGTTCTGTGAAGGGAGTAGTACACAGCGTTGTATGAGATCTTCAGTTTCTTGGCAATTTCTCGCATGGAATAGCCTTCATTTCTCAGAACAAGAATAGACTGATGAGTTTCTGAAGAAAGTTATTTGTTTCTGGCCATTTTGAGCCTGTAATCGAAGCCACAAATGCTGATGCTCCAGATACTCAACTAGTCTAAAGAAGGCCAGTTTTATTGCGTCTTTAATCAGCACAAGAGTTTTCAGCTGTGCTAACATAATTGCAAAAGGGTTTTCTAATGATCAATTAGCCTTTTAAAATGATAAACTTGGATTAGCTAACACAACGTGCCATTGGAACACAGGAATGATGGTTGCTGATAATGGGCCTCTGTACGCCTATGTAGATATTCCATAAAAAAATCTGCCATTTCCAGCTACAATAGTCATTTACAATATTAACAATGTCTATACTGTATTTCTGATATATATATATTTTTTTAATGGACAAAAAATGTGATTGTCTTTCAAAAACAAGGACATTTCTAAGTGACACCAAACTTTTGACCGGTATTGTCTGTTGGTACCTTTCCCCAGATATGTGCCTCGACACAATCCTGTCTTCCTTCGAACTCATGGCTTGGTTTTTGCTCTGAAATGCACTGTCAACTGTGGGACCTTATATAGACAGGTGTGTGCCTTTGCAAATCATGTCCAATCAAATTATTTTACCACAGGTGGATTCTAATTAAGTTGTAGAAACATCTCAAGGATGATCAATGGAAACAGGATACACATGAGCTCAATTTCGAGTCTCATAGCAAATTGTCTGAATACTTATGTAAATAAGGTATTTCAGTTTTTGCAAAAGTTTCTAAAAACCTGTTTTCACTATGTCATTATGAGCTATTGTGTGTAGATTCCTGAGAAAAAATTATAATATTTAATAAGACATTTTAGAATAAGGATGTAACGTAACAAACCAGAAATGGTCTGAATACTTTCTGAATGTTTCCAGGGTTTTTGGTTGGAGTATGTTCAGATTGTAATTGTGGGTACAACGTCATCAACACATTTTCTAATGAAGCCTGTGACTGACGATGTATATTCCTCAATGTTGATGGATGAGTCCTGGGTGGAGTCGTCTTTGAGCTGCATTATTCACTTTGATTAATTATCAGTGTTTCATTTGGGGAGGATGAGGAGCTTCCAAACAATTAGGCCCCTCATTTGCAAACTCTGAACAATTCGACCACCAAGGTGGACATTGATTTTTATGGGCAGAAAGTAGACAAACACGCCCCCAAAGGCATTAAAACTCAGAACACCAAAGGTGGGGCCATTTTTTATGGGGCTTGAGTCGTTAAAGTGCAAACCTTGTGTTAATACATCCATGTCTTAACTCAAGAAAAAAACTAAAATGTTTTAGTTTTTTCTCCACCGTGAGCTAAAGCGAGAGTGACATAGTAGCAATTAGTGTGTGTAGGGTGTGTATTTGCATGTCTGTGTGTTTCGGTGTGTGTATTTGTTATTTTGTATAGGTGTGTGTATTTGTGTGTGTACCCTCGGCTTGTCAAATCCTGTTAATTTCCCCCTTCCAGTAGCATTAAAGTTGTGACTTGCCTCACCCTCCAACTGTCACATCACTTCCATTATTTATCAATTCAAATGAGAGAAAAATGTTTTATGTCGACATTAATGACTCCGTGTGAGGGAGGGAGAAGAAGGGGGGAAAAACAACTCAACTTATTAAGCAGACTGACTCACCTCGCCCATTGCTAGAAAAACGTATTGGTATATTATGAGTCCCTCGTCTCCATCTTTGTTAATTACTGTACATGTAAGTCTGGTACTTTTAAAAAGTTTTTCTGCTTTAGGTAAACAACTGCAGTGTAGAGAGCAGCTGTCTGGTTTCTCTCTCTATGGCAGGACCTTTTGTTGCCTCTGTCTCCACAGAATCTCTGATTACTAAGGTTTGGAGACGTGACATGGGAGGGGGGGGGGGGGGGGGGCTGACTGGGGTTCTAGGCCTGGAATAATGAGGAAATAGAAAAATAAGAACATCATTCCTCCGTTGTCACTGGCATTGTCTTGCATTGCTTACTGAGACTTAGACTGATCAAGGCAAATCTATGAAGTCCAATAGATGTATCCCCTCAATAGTCCAATGGAGGGATACATAGTCCAACAGCTGTATCCCCTCAATAGTCCAATGGAGGGATACATAGTCCAACAGCTGTATCCCCCAATAGTCCAATGGAGGGATACATAGTCCAACAGCTGTATCCCCTCAATAGTCCAATGTAGGGATACATAGTCCAATGGCTGTATGCACCCAATAGTCCAATGTAGGGATAGAACAGAGAGGACCAATGTATAAATCATAAACATTATGAGCTAAACTCAGCCACTCTATTATAATGTAAATATAAATGCCCCCAACGAACAAATCTGCCCGGTGACTCGGAGCTCATGACTAAAGGTGACCGGACCAGCGTGGGTGAAATGGCGGTCTGAGCCCAACGCCTTGACTGATTTCTTCTTTCAGCGGCGGCGACTCAAACAGAAGCTCGCACTCATTTCCTCTCAGAAGCCCTTTTCAGAAAACTCAAAGACCAGCACTTTCCCCCTTTAAAAAGCACATCACTTGATTTGCAAGCCTCACGCTTTTTTAAAAGGTGGGCCTTTAAAGAAATGAATCATGGAGGTAAAAAAACGGACAGGGACATTTAATGACGACGTTGTGAACACTGACAGCCTATCCTGACTATTGAGTCACTGGTCAATTGGCATTTAGAGTGTCATTCATTGTAGTGTGAGCCATATATACATGTAAGAGGACTTTCATCTCTTGTAAAACTGGCTGCCAGTGAAATATCACCTAGGGCGAGTTTATATTTCATTAACTCATAATTAACAGCCACAGGTATTGTGTCTCCCGTGGTGAAGAGAGTCTGTGGATTTCAATTGTGAACACATTTTTCATAATGGAACAGAAACTCCAAAGGAGGGGCCATTGTTTGAGACCAGAACCGACTTACTAACTGTGTGTTTATGTCACTTTCTATGAGTTGGGTGTACATGTTATATGGTGTACATGTTATATGGTGTACATGTTATATGGTGTACATGTTTTATGTTATATGGTGTACATGTTACATGGTGTACATGTTTTATGGTGTACATGTTATATGGTGTACATGTTATATGGTTATATGGTGTACATGTTATATGGTGTACATGTTTTATGGTGTACATGTTATATGGTGTACATGTTATATGGTGTACATGTTATATGGTGTACATGTTATATGGTTATATGGTGTACATGTTATATGGTGTACATGTTATATGGTGTACATGTTATATGGTGTACATGTTATATGGTTATATGGTGTACATGTTATATGGTGTACATGTTATATGGTTATATGGTGTACATGTTATATGGTGTACATGTTATATGGTGTACATGTTATATGGTGTACATGGTATATGTGATGTGTGTGTGTAGCCAGTATGTGTGTGTGTGTCTGTATGTGTTAGAGAGTGTGTGTGTGTGTGTGTGTGTATGTGTGTGAACAACTTTGTGTGTGTGTGTGTGCGTGCATGAGGATGAGTGGCACTGTATTATTTATGTTAACATAATAGCTTGTTTTCCTTTCACACCTACAAACCCACAAGCTTTTTGCCTATTTGTTTGAATCACAAACCAATGGAATAGCTTTCAAATGGAATACGTAACAAAGCAATAGAAAATAAACATTTTGGCCAGAGGTCTCATTTTCCATTAACATCTAGCCATGACATTTATTTCAGATTTGACAATGCCGATTACAAAAACACCTTCTCTCTGTGTCAGTGTGACACTGTGATAGAGTCACGTTAAGTGGCTAGTGACAGGGCTCTAAGAACCTAGTTGCCGTGAAGTCTGGCTTGATCGGTGTGGGTGTGAGTGAGTGTGTCTCTGTATGTGTATATGAGTGAGTGTGTGTGTCTCTGTGTGTGTATGTGTGTGTGTCTCTCTGTGTGTGTGAGTATGTGTCTTTGTGTGTGTGTGTGTCTCTGTGTGTGTGTGTGTGTGTCTTTGTGTGTGTTTGTGTCTCTGTGTGTGTTTGTGTGTGTCTCTGTGTGTGTGTGTGTGTGTGTGTGTGTGTGTGTGTGTCTTTGTGTGTGTTTGTGTCTCTGTGTGTGTTTGTGTGTGTCTCTGTGTGTGTGAGTGTGTGTTTGTCACTGTGTGTGTGTTTCTTTGTGTGAGTGTGTCTCTGTGTGTGTGTCTCTCTGTGTGTGTGTGTGTGTGTGTGTATATGTGTCTCTCTCTGTCTGTGTGTGTGTGTGTGTGTGTGTGTGTGTGTGTGTGTGTGTGTGTGTGTGTGTGTGTGTGTGTGTGTGTGTGTGTGTGTTGCTATGGGTGTGTCTATGTGTGTGTGTGTTTGTTTGTCTCTGAATGTGTGTGTGTGTGTCTGTGTGTGTGTCTCTGTGTGTATCTGTGTGTCTCTGGGTGTGTGTGTCTCTTTGTGTGTGTCTCTGGCTGTGTGTTTGTCTGTGTGTCACTGTGTCTCTCTCTCTGTCTGTGTGTGTGTGTGTGTGTCTGTATCTCTGTGTCTCTGTGTATTTGTGTGTGTCTGTGTCTTTGTGTGTGTGAGTGTGTGTCTCTGTATCTTTGTCTCCCTGTGTGTCTTTGTGTCTCTGTGTCTTCGTGTGTGTGTGATCATGTGTGGGGGGGGGGGGCTGACCACTACTTAAATTATATGTTGGGTGGGGGGGCACACTAACTAAATTATATGTTTGGGGGGAGGCTGGCCACTACTTAAATTATATGTTGGGGGGGAGGCTGGCCACTACTTAAATTATATGTTGGGGGGAGGCTGGCCACTACTTATATTATATGACGGGTGGGGGAGGGTGGGGGGGGGGGGGGGCTGGCAACTAATGAAATTATATGTTGGGTGGGGCTGGCCACTACTAAAATTATATGTTGGGGGGGGGGGGCTGGCCACTACTTAAATTATATGTTGGGGGGGGCCTGGCCACTAATTAAATTATATGTTGGGGGGAAGGCTGGCCACTACTTAAATTATATGTTGGGGGGGGCTGGCCACTACTTAAATTATATGTTGGGGGGGGGCTGACCACTACTTAAATTATATGTTGGGGGGGGGGGGGGGTGGCCACTAATTCAATTATATGTTGGGGGGGAGGCTGGCCACTAATTAAATTATATGTTGGGGGGGGGGGGGGGCTGGCCACTAATTAAATTATATGTTGGGGGGGGGCTGGCCACTACTTAAATTATATGTTGGGGGGGGGGGGGTGGCCACTACTTAAATTATATGTTGGGGGGGGGAGGCTGGCCACTACTTAAATTATATGTTGGGGGGGGGATGGCCACTACTTAAATTATATGTTGGGGGGGGGGCTGGCCACTAATTCAATTATATGTTGGGGGGGGGGGGGGGCTGGCCCCTAATTAAATTATATGTTGGGGGGAGGCTGGCCACTAATTAAATTATATGTTGGGGGGGGCTGGCCACTAATTAAATTATATGTTGGGGGGGGGGGGGGGGGGGCTGGCCCCTAATTAAATTATATGTTGGGGGGGGGGCTGGCCACTAATTCAATTATATGTTGGGGGGGGGGGGGGGGCTGGCCCCTAATTAAATTATATGTTGGGGGGAGGCTGGCCACTACTTAAATTATATGTTGGGTGGGGCTGGCCACTACTTAAATTATATGTTGGGGGGGGGTGGCCACTACTTAAATTATATGTTGGGGGGGGGAGGCTGGCCACTACTTAAATTATATGTTGGGGGGGGGATGGCCACTACTTAAATTATATGTTGGGGGGGGGGGGGGGGGGGCACTAATTCAATTATATGTTGGGGGGGAGGCTGGCCACTAATTAAATTATATGTTGGGGGGGGCTGGCCACTAATTAAATTATATGTTGGGGGGGGGGGGGGGGGGGGGGGGGCTGGCCCCTAATTAAATTATATGTTGGGGGGGGGGCTGGCCACTAATTCAATTATATGTTGGGGGGGGGGGGGGGGGGGCTGGCCCCTAATTAAATTATATGTTGGGGGGAGGCTGGCCACTACTTAAATTATATGTTGGGTGGGGCTGGCCACTACTTAAATTATATGTTGGGGGGGGGTGGCCACTACTTAAATTATATGTTGGGGGGGGGAGGCTGGCCACTACTTAAATTATATGTTGGGGGGGGGATGGCCACTACTTAAATTATATGTTGGGGGGGGGGGGGGGGGGCACTAATTCAATTATATGTTGGGGGGGAGGCTGGCCACTAATTAAATTATATGTTGGGGGGGGCTGGCCACTAATTAAATTATATGTTGGGGGGGGGGGGGGGGCACTAATTCAATTATATGTTGGGGGGGAGGCTGGCCACTAATTAAATTATATGTTGGGGGGGGGGCTGGCCACTAATTAAATTATATGTTGGGGGGGGGGGGGGGGGGGGGGGGGGCTGGCCCCTAATTATAATTATATGTTGGGGGGGGGGCTGGCCCCTAATTAAATTATATGTTGGGGGGAGGCTGGCCACTACTTAAATTATATGTTGGGTGGGGCTGGCCACTACTTAAATTATATGTTGGGGGGGGGTGGCCACTACTTAAATTATATGTTGGGGGGAGGCTGGCCACTACTTCAATTATATGTTGGGGGGGGGCTGGCCACTACTTAAATTATATGTTGGGGGGGGGGGGACTGGCCACTACTTAAATTATATGTTGGGGGGGAGGGGCTGGCCACTAATTAAATTATATGTTGGGGGGGGGG
Source organism: Salmo salar (assembly GCF_965601325.2). Taxonomy (NCBI): domain Eukaryota; kingdom Metazoa; phylum Chordata; class Actinopteri; order Salmoniformes; family Salmonidae; genus Salmo; species Salmo salar. The sequence continues at coordinate 11,844,802 of NC_138297.1, read as the reverse complement.
GGGGGGGGGGGTCTGGCCACTACAAAAATTATATGTTTTTAGTGAAGTAACATTACTGTTAAACGTTTTCAGATGACATTGTGTGAACAATTAAAATGGACAAGAAACATCACCTCCTCAAACACAAGATATTACAAGTTGTGTTTTACTAGTCACAACTGTGTTCTAGATGCAAACCCTCCCGAAGAGGAACTGACATCAGATAATGGGACCCGTACGTTCTCCAAAGACTATCTTATGTTATTACATCGATTTCTTGATTCCTGTCTCTTTCTGCCTGTGAGCCAGTTTATCTTGGCTGCTTGTTGGCTGTATGGAGAGAGAACATACGTGGATAAGCCAGGCTCTTTGATATCTTCGGGGATAGTAATGCCAGGAACATGCACTGAGGCGGTATGGTGTGTTTCATGATTGTGTGCTGCATGTCTTGAGCAGTCCCGACTACACACAAACACTCTCATTTGTAACAGCCAATAGGAGCCAAGCCCCCTGTATCACACTAGGGTATATTTTCCCCTCCTTTCTCTCACCCTTCTTCTTTCTCTCTCTCTCTCGCTCCCTGTTCTTCTTTCTACATCTCTCTCTCTCAATCTCTCTCTCACTCTCTCTCTCTCACTCTCTCTCACTCTCTTTCAATCTCTCTCTCTCTCACTCTCTTTCAATCTCTCTCTCTCTCACTCTCTTTCAATCTCTCTCTCTCTCAAACTCCCAACCTCTCTCTCTCAAACTCCCAACCTCTCTCTCTCAAACTCCCAACCTCTCTCTCTCTCTCTCTCTCTCTCTCTCTCTCTCTCTCTCTCTCTCAATCTCTTTCTTTCTCTCTCTTTCTTTCTCTCTCTCCCTCTTGTATAGTGGGACTGGTCAGCAGCGATATAGGCAGCATTTGATCTTCAAGGATCAAACGCAGTTTTAAGTGTTCCGTTAAAGAGATACATGCAAAGAGGGAAATGATTCCAGAGCTGTTCTTCTTCCACAGTCTGTATCATAAGCCTTGTAGTGACGTGGCCGCTGATAGGGCTGCTCCTAATGTCTTCTGTTGTTAAACTAGAAAGCATCTCCATCTCACGCACAGTAAAATGGCTGATCTCCATTATTTTGGGGGGCTATTGACCATAAGAACAGAATAAATAGAATAAAATAGTACACACACACACCATGTTTTCAACTCAAATGAACTCCAAGGAGTTTTATAGTACAGTATATTCACTGTTCGCAAGCTTACCCTCATCTTCACCAGTCACAACCGTGAAGATGTTCAGAAAAAACAAACAACAAAAACATAGAAATCACCTAAGTCATCCAGCCACCGACAGTAGAAGGTAGCAGAACAAATGTATTTCCACAAAACGACCACAGGCCCTAAGACGAGATCATCAAGGTTAGCATGTTTCCCCTTCGGCTCTGTTCCGCGCAGGCTGCCGCTCACCCAAATCAGATCACTTTTTCACATAAATTCTAATATTTACAGGGAGCCAAATGCGTAAAGGCATCAGGTATCAAACGTCTTCATGACAGTTCAAAGGTGAACCTGGAGGTTCTATTTCCCTCTCAACTCAAAGTCGACAAGAGGATAAAGAAAGTCGACAAGAGGATAAACAGAGGATGTGAAATTTGCCATCTGCCAGTACCAATTCATGAAACATTCAACGGTTAAGATGGGGTTTGACTTGTCAGATGTAAACCCCTCACAACTTCAAGAAATCTCTCTCTTCTGTTTCACAAAGACACAAACAGTTGCTCGTGTTTTTGAAAGGTGAGCAGAGCTTTGGGTGGGAGCAAACAGAACAATAGATGTCGGAACAAACTAAAAGACGCCGGTGTCTAGATTTCGACCACTCATTCCTCGAGCCGAAGACATGTCATACTATCTAACTTTAGCATGCCCATTGAACATGACTGGAAGCTTGAATAATTATTCAAAAAAACACTCTTATTCCTAAAATAGATTCCCTTGTATCTCATTACATAGTAACAGAGTAAGAAACTGCATTGGATGCACTCTAACATGTTTGGTTGAACTAGCCACAACGGTTGCCACGGAAGACAAGAGACTAGCTCTGTGTGTATGGTAATTGCAGGTGATATTTTTTCTGCATAAGTGACGCAGACACACCCAGTTCATCACACATAAAAAAACACGCACACACACACACACACACACACACACACAGATAGTTCATCAGGCACCTTCCTGTATGCATGTTACTGACCCAGATAAGTTAAGAAGTCGAACGGATGAAATATGCACCCCGCTGAGGGAGACAGGAAAAGGAGTGCCTGGAGAAAGAGAGAGAAGAGAGAGAAGAGCTCTTTAGCGGCGTGAGGGAGATTTGTCACTGTCACCACCTAACATAGAGGAAGAGGGGCCGACTGGGACGGTTGTGAATGTAATCTTTGGATACAGTGGAGCATGCTGGGACACTGGAGGCCAATGCATACCTCCCTGCTGGTAAATGTCTAGAGCCCCCCTCCTCCCTCTCATCCCCCCAGATCAAGAGAGAGAGGGGGGTGAGAGGAGGAGGAGCGGTTAAGAGAGAGGGATGGCCACCATCCATGACCATGAGATGGGGAGGAGAGGAGGAGGAGAGGAAAAGAGAGAGGGATGGCCACCATCCATGACCATGAGAGGAGGAGGAGAGGAGGATGAAAGCAGGAGAGGATAGAAGGAAAGGATAGAAGGAGAGGGTAGAAGGAGAGGGTAGAAGGAGAGGATAGAAGGAGAGGATAGAAGGAGAGGGTAGAAGGAGAGGGTAGAAGGAGAGGATAGAAGGAGAGGGTAGAAGGAGAGGGTAGAAGGAGAGGGTAGATGGTGAGGATAGAAGGAGAGGGTAGAAGGAGAGGGTAGAAGGAGAGGGTAGAAGGAGAGGGTAGATGGTGAGGATAGAAGGAGAGGGTAGAAGGAGAGGGTAGAAGGAGAGGGTAGAAGGAGAGGGTAGAAGGAGAGGATAGATGGTGAGGGTAGAAGGAGAGGGTAGAAGGAGAGGATAGAAGGAAAGGATCTACTTTGTAATTAAATGTGAAGGCTGTGTCAAGATCCCCGTTTTAAACATTTGCATATCTTCTTACAATATGAGTAATTAGTGATGTTGTCTATTCAAATCTATGCAGTAATGTTACTTCTACTTGACCTTGAATACTACATGACATAATATTATTATACTTACCTACCTACAATATATCAGTGATGAGGGGAATCTGTTGTGACATGTCCGATACACTGTGCGTGTATGTGTTAGTGTGGCTGCGTGCGCGAGAATGTGTGCGTGTGTGTGCTTGTCAGACATTTCTTCCATGAGTCAGGTAGTGTGAATGAGAGAGTCAGACTTTCCTGAAAACAGCCAGGGATTCTGAGGTGCTTTGTTTTAAATTAGATATATCCGGGTGAGGGAATTTGTCAAAGAGATAAAAGTCTGAAACGAAATGAGCCTCAAAACTTCATTCGGCTAAACAGTTTCCCCCAGATACCAGCCCTATTGTGTGTGTGTGTGTGTGTGTGTGTGTGTGTGTGTGTGTGTGTGTGTGTGTGTGTGTGTGTGTGTGTCATTGTGCATGCGTTTGCCTGCGTGTGTGTGATTGCCTGTGTGTGTCCATGCGTATGTATGTGTTTCTGCATGTGTGTGTGTGTCTCTGTGTGTGTGTGTGTGTGTGATTGTCTGTGTGTTTGCCTGTGTGTCTCTATGCATTTGTGTGTGTTTCTGTATGTATGTGTGTGATTGTCTAGTTGTGTTTGTGCTTATGTCTTCTGTATTTGCATAAGACATACAGATGCACTTCAGTCTTGAGCTCTTCATCTTTGATTCCCTGCTTGAGTGGATAAAGAGTCTGTGCTTTTGGAACCCGTTTTTAACTTATCCCCGCTCTGACCTCTTACACTCCAGTCTGTTTGATCACAAACAAGGCGACGGGAATCATTATTTTCAAAACGTATGCAAAACACCCTCATTATTTTGTGTCATAAGCCGGTGCAGTAATTGAGGGCGGTATGACTTTAAATATCATATGCTTTGCTAAAGGCCATGCCTGAACTGCGATTTTCATTAGGTGTAATATCATGTATTTATTACTATTTAATTGTCCTGGTTTCAAGTGATCCTGACTGAGAAACATATCCTATCTTCTGACATCATATCATCGTTTTATACCCAGCATGTTTCAGGTCTATTTGGGTCCTCTACAGCGTCCCACTTCCTCTACAGACCCTCACTTCCTCTACAGCACCCCACTTCCTCTACATCACCCCACTTCCTCTACAGACCCTTACTTCCTCTACAGCACCCGACTTCCTCTACAGCACCCCACTTCCTCTACAGACCCTCACTTCCTCTACAGACCACAACTTCCTCTACAGATCCCCACTTCCTCTACAGCACCCCACTTCCTCTACAGAACCCCACTTCCTCTACAGACCCTCACTTCCTCTACAGACCCTCACTTCCGCTACAGACCACAACTTCCTCTACAGACCACAACTTCCTCTACAGCACCCACCTTCCTCTACAGACCCCCACTTCCTCTACAGACCCTAACTTCCTCTACAGACACCCACTTCCTCTACAGACACCCACTTCCTCTACAGACCCCCACTTCCTCTACAGACCCCCACTTCCTCTAAAGACCCCCACTTCCTCTACAGACCCTAACTTCCTCTACAGACACCCACTTCCTCTACAGACACCCACTTCCTCTACAGACCCCCACTTCCTCTACAGACCCACACTTCCTCTACAGACACCCTCTTCCTCTACAGACCCTCACTTCCTCTACAGACCACAACTTCCTCTACAGACCCTCACTTCCTCTACACCACACACCTCCTCTAAAGACCCCCACTTCCTCTACAGACACCCACTTCCTCTACAGACACCCACTTCCTCTACAGACCCCCACTTCCTCTACAGACCCTCACATCCTCTAAAGACCCGCACTTCCTCTACAGACACCCACTTCCTCTACAGACCCTCACTTCCTCTACAGACCACAACTTCCTCTACAGACCCCCACTTCCTCTACATACCCCCACTTCCTCTAAAGACCCCCACTTCCTCTACAGACCCTAACTTCCTCTACAGACACCCACTTCCTCTACAGACCCCCACTTCCTCTACAGACCCCCACTTCCTCTACAGACCCGCAGTTCCTCTACAGACACCCACTTCCTCTACAGACCCTCACTTCCTCTACAGACCCTCACTTCCTCTACAGACCACAACTTCCTCTACAGCACCCACCTTCCTCTACAGACCCCCACTTCCTCTACAGACCCCCACTTCCTCTACAGAGTCTCACTTCCTCTACACACCCTCACTTCCTCTACAGACCCCCACTTCTTCTACAGACACTACTTACACCTATCCCTCTCCCTTTGCCTGCAGGAAGTGGTTACCATGACAACACATATTACCTTTTTAATTCGAGAGACCATCATCTTGAGCATGGCCAGGGTAATGTTTCTGTTTGTTAGCTCTCACTCTCTCTCTCTCTTTTTAATATAGACTGATGTTTTGTCCAGTGAGTTGTGATCAGTACACAGACACACAGACATCCCCAGGAATGGATTCACAAACAGATATAGAATGTAAGCAATATCTGTTCACTCAATTGTTCCCCTACCAGACTTCTAAAAATCCTGATTAGATGTGGAGAAGAGAAGAGGAAGATGGAAGAATGGAAGGATGTGATGCGGAGGCGGCAGCATCTTAACAGGCCAGCAGCTGAGGTGATGTGTTCAGTGTGACAGGGCCCCATCTCTGTCGACAAAATATGTTAAAGCAGTCTGCCAGAGCACAGGATCTCCGTTGCTGATACTGCAAACAGAGCCAGTGCACACTCACACACACACACACACAGCGATAAGCCTTCCCATCTCTGCCTCTATTTTAGCTCTCACATCCCTGCAATGAACAGGATTATATCAAATTGGAAGCTGACTGTTCACAAAGCTGGAGTAGTGTTGAGCACTGTGTCTCTGTCAAAAAGGCCTGGCTTCCTCTCAATAGGCCTGTAAATCAAATCAAATGAAATTGTATTTGTCATATGCTTCTTAAACAACAGGTGTAGACTAACAGTGAAAGGCTTACTTATGGTTCCTTTTCCAACAATGAAGAGTTAAGATAAAGATAAAAAAATATTATAAAAATAGAAATACTGACACAAGGAATAAATACTCTTGCAACAATGAGCTGTCGCGCCTAGAGCAACTGGCGGCCATTTTGGGGATAGAGTCCATAAACAAGCCTAAAGCGGATGGTGGCCATTTTGGGGATAGAGAGCAAAAACAAGCCTAAAGCGGATGGTGGCCATTTTAGGGATAGAGAGCATAAACAAGCCTAAAGCGGATGGTGGCCATTTTGGGGATAGAGAGCAAAAACAAGCCTAAAGCGGATGGTGGCCATTTTAGGGATAGAGAGCATGAACAAGCCTAAAGCGGATGGTGGCCATTTTGGGGATAGAGAGCATGGATAGAGAGCATAAAAAAGACTAAAGTAGATGGCGGCAATTTTGGGGATTGAGAGCATAAACAAGCCTAAAGCGGATGATGGCCATTTTGGGGATAGAGAGCATAAACAAGCCTAAAGCAGATGGCAAATTAGGAAACTGATACACAGTATCACAACGTCACTCATTCGGCAATAAAAAGGCATGAGTTGTCCCCTTGTCATTGTCAAGCAGTGTTTACAACATGGATGTGTCATGTGGAACTTACGCCAACAATCGCTAATTAGTGTGAGGGACAAGAATGAAAAGGATCACTGCTACATCATTTCCTTTTTTCCCTACTAAACTTGTCACAGCAGTTATGATGAAAACTGACTGAGGAAATCCCTAACGCGCCTCCATCAGAATCGAATAAAAAACTGACTGACATCAAATTATTTTTCAACTTGACAGGTGCGTTGCACTAGCTTTGTAAGTTTTGTCACCTCTTTGGAGAGGTCTCGGTTGTTTGGAATAATTGAAAGACTAACTGAGTTTTCCGTTTTCTGTCACAATCGGTGGAAACGGGCTTCGAATATCTTTTTTCCCTCCATCACTTTATCGGTGTGGGGGGGGGATAATGATACGAGACTGTCATGGTAAAAAAAAAAGAAAGAAAATGAACGTCACTGAAATGAAACATGACTTCAAAGTCATGACACTGACAAAGACAACAAAACACAACATGTTGAGTTATGCATCATTAAGAAAAACACTGAACCATTGTAAAAGGGACAGGGCATAAGTCGTCTGTTGAATTGTTTTTGATTCCCCTGACTCCACGGCCGACATCGATGTTTCGTTCCTGAACGTACGTTAAGTTACCTGGGGTTGGATTCAGTGCTGAAACAATCTCACAGATGATGTGGTCCGTAGTACAAACATCTGAGCTCTGTGGTGCAACATATGCTGGAAGACGTCCTGTACATCTACTGTACAGTGGGGGCACTCAAACACACAGCACAGGCATCCATGGATCGTACAAGCACATGCACACACACAAGGCACCCCTTCTCACACACACACACACACACACACACACACACACACCCACACACACACACACACACACACACACACACACACACACACACACACACACAGCTTGTTCCTGATCTGGAGAATTACGCGCACACCCACACACACCCACACACACACACACACACACATACAGTCTCGGTTTTGTATACTCTCACACACAGCAATCCATAACCCACCTGTCAGTCTTAACCACTGGAGTTCATTACAGACACTGAGACACAGTGACAACTCCTGCTGAAACAGACCTGATACATGGGATACACAGGGCGTTAGGTCATGTGACCTCAGAAAGGTACAGGGTGACAGTAACAAACACAATTCAAGACAACTGAAAGAGTTGGCTCATCTTCATGTTTCTCAATTGTCCAGGAAAGATGACATTATTCCAAAACCAAAGTGGCAACTGCAGTTGAACAATTACACACATTTGACATAGCTGAATTGTTATGCATACTCATCTTTTTAATTGTGTTAAATTTAATTAAAGTATGAATCTCCCTGAATGGGTTTATCGTGGATAAACATACATTTTACAATATATGCTGGATAAAGACAAATACATCCATAATACCCTATCTTTTTAATATGATTAGAATGTGAAATATTCATCTGAATTAGCATACATTAGCGCAACAATACATGAAGTAATTAAAAATGCAATTCATAAAAATTATATTTATGGTACATTATTAAGAGACCACCAACAAGCTACTATTATTACATTACTAAGGGAGCACCACCAAGCTACTATTATTACATTACTAAGAGAGCACCAACAGGCTACTATTATTACATTACTAAGGGAGCACCACCAAGCTACTATTATTACATTACTAAGAGAGCACCAACAAGCTACTATTATTACATTACTAGGAGAGCACCACCAAGCTACTATTATTACATTACTAAGAGAGCACCACCAAGCTACTATTATTACATTACTAAGAGAGCACCACCAAGCTACTATTATTACATTACTAAGAGAGCACCAACAAGATACTATTATTACATTACTAAGAGAGGACCAACAAGCTACTATTATTACATTACTAAGAGAGCACCAACAAGCTACTATTATTACATTATTGGGAGAGCACCAACAAGCTACTATTATTACATTACTAAGAGAGCACCAACAAGCTTCTATTATTACATTATTGGGAGAGCACCAACAAGATACTATTATTACATTATTGCGAGAGCACCAACAGGCTACTATTATTACATTACTAAGAGAGCACCAACAAGCTTCTATTATTACATTATTGGGAGAGCACCAACAATATACTATTATTACATTATTGGGAGAGCACCAACAAGATACTATTATTACATTATTGGGAGAGGACCAACAAGCTACTATTATTACATTACTGGGAGAGCACCAACAAGCTTCTATTATTACATTATTGGGAGAGCACCAACAAGCTATTTCATGGATTTAGCCTTCTAGAATAGAGAAACCCTCTCTCTCTCCTTCTCTCTCCTTCTCTCTCAACTCAAGTTCCATAAAAGAGTCGATGAGTTAGACAGCTCCCGAAGAAAAAAAAAGCATCCCTCCTCTTTTTGTCTTTGGTCCACCCCTCCACTCCACGCCTAAACGGATTGCAGGAAGGAGCTGAAAAACCGAGACAGGGTCAATAATTTAAGGCACACTGAGGCTAATTTAAATCTATCATCCTGAGATGTGCATACACGTGTCAAAGGTAGGCCGAGGGAAGGATCTGTCATTTGATTCATGTTCCCCAGGGAGAATTAGTTTTATGACGTCATTTAATAGATTTTTTAAAAACTTGGTTTGACTTCGTCGGCCCGAGGGCGGGGGAGGAGAGTAGGAGGAGAGGAGTAGGGAGGGCGAGAGTGAGTGAGTGAGTGAGGGGAGCGAGACAGAGAGAGAGAGAGAGAGAGAGAGAGAGAGAGAAAGAGGGAGAGAGAGAAGAGAAATGAAGAAAGAATGGGATATTAAATTATGGAGCACCTTAACAGCACAATCTGTCTTGTGCAGACATGATTGCCTTACCATTGTGGAGTGATGATCATTCGTTTGTCAGGGCTTTTTGTACAGCGATGAGGTTAGAGCTGTAAAGGCTGTTATAAGGTTGGGCCTGGGCCCTGGGCCCTGGGTGGACAAGACTAGAGTGAAAAATGTCCAACGTGGGTCAGAAGAGGACATAGAAAAGTGTTGAACTCACCCAAAGGGCTCCAAAATACAAGGGTGCAGCAACAGCAGTTTGAAGGATTTGTGCATCGTCATAATAACTCATAATAATAATATCACCTCAACAAACATGCCCAATCAAGGAAAAACACATACATTTTACATTCAGCTGAGGTAGGGTTCCCTGCTCATTGATGACACTGATGAGGCTATTGCAAGCAAAGTCAACTACTGCCTGTTTGCAGTAACTCCAGTTGCCTGTATGCATTAACTCCAGTTGCCTGTATGCAGTAACTCCAGTTTCCTGTTTACAGTAACTCCAGTTGCCTGTATGCATTAACTCCAGTTGCCTGTATGCAGTAACTCCAGTTTCCTGTTTACAGTAACTCCAGTTGCCTGTATGCAGTAACTCCAGTTGCCTGTATGCAGTAACTCCAGTTGCCTGAATGCATTAACTCCAGTTGACTGTATGCAGTAACTCCAGTTTCCTGTTTGCAGTAACTCCAGTTGCCTGTATGCATTAACTCCAGTTGCCTGTATGCAGTAACTCCAGTTGCCTGTATGCAGTAACTCCAGTTGCCTGAATGCATTAACTCCAGTTGCCTGTATGCATTAACTCCAGTTGCCTGTATGCATTAACTCTAGTTGCCTGTATGCATTAACTCCAGTTGCCTGTATGCAGTAACTCCAGTTGCCTGTATGCAGTAACTCTAGTTTCCTGTATGCAGTAACTCCACTTGCCTGTATGCATTAACTCCAGTTGCCTGTATGCATTAACTCCAGTTGCCTGTATGCATTAACTCCAGTTGCCTGTATGCAGTAACTCCAGTTGCCTGTATGCATTAACTCCAGTTGCCTGTATGTATTAACTCCAGTTGCCTGTATGCAGTAACTCCAGTTGCCTGTATGCAGTAACTCCAGTTGCCTGTATGCAGTAACTCCAGTTGCCTGAATGCATTAACTCCAGTTGCCTGTATGCATTAACTCCAGTTGCCTGTATGCATTAACTCTAGTTGCCTGTATGCATTAACTCCAGTTGCCTGTATGCAGTAACTCCAGTTGCCTGTATGCAGTAACTCTAGTTGCCTGTATGCAGTAACTCCAGTTGCCTGTATGCATTAACTCCAGTTGCCTGTATGCATTAACTCCAGTTGCCTGTATGCATTAACTCCAGTTGCCTGTATGCAGTAACTCCAGTTGCCTGTATGCATTAACTCCAGTTGCCTGTATGCAGTAACTCCAGTTGCCTGTATGCAGTAATTCCAGTTGCCTGTATGCATTAACTCCAGTTGCCTGTATGCAGTAACTCTAGTTGCCTGTATGCATTAACTCCAGTTGCCTGTATGCAGTAACTCCAGTTGCCTGTATGCAGTAACTCCAGTTGCCTGAATGCATTAACTCCAGTTGACTGTATGCAGTAACTCCAGTTTCCTGTTTGCAGTAACTCCAGTTGCCTGTATGCATTAACTCCAGTTGCCTGTATGCAGTAACTCCAGTTGCCTGTATGCAGTAACTCCAGTTGCCTGAATGCATTAACTCCAGTTGCCTGTATGCATTAACTCCAGTTGCCTGTATGCATTAACTCTAGTTGCCTGTATGCATTAACTCCAGTTGCCTGTATGCAGTAACTCCAGTTGCCTGTATGCAGTAACTCTAGTTTCCTGTATGCAGTAACTCCACTTGCCTGTATGCATTAACTCCAGTTGCCTGTATGCATTAACTCCAGTTGCCTGTATGCATTAACTCCAGTTGCCTGTATGCAGTAACTCCAGTTGCCTGTATGCAGTAACTCCAGTTGCCTGTATGCATTAACTCCAGTTGCCTGTATGCAGTAACTCCAGTTGCCTGTATGCAGTAACTCCAGTTGCCTGTATGCAGTAACTCCAGTTGCCTGTATGCAGTAACTCCAGTTGCCTGAATGCATTAACTCCAGTTGCCTGTATGCATTAACTCCAGTTGCCTGTATGCATAAACTCTACTTGCCTGTATGCATTAACTCCAGTTGCCTGTATGCAGTAACTCCAGTTGCCTGTATGCAGTAACTCTAGTTGCCTGTATGCAGTAACTCCAGTTGCCTGTATGCATTAACTCCAGTTGCCTGTATGCATTAACTCCAGTTGCCTGTATGCATTAACTCCAGTTGCCTGTATGCAGTAACTCCAGTTGCCTGTATGCATTAACTCCAGTTGCCTGTATGCAGTAACTCCAGTTGCCTGTATGCAGTAACTCCAGATCCCTGTATGCATTAACTCCAGTTGCCTGTATTCATTAACTCCAGTTGCCTGTCTGCATTAACTCCAGTTGCCTGTATGCAGTAACTCAAGTTGCCTGTATGCAGTAACTCTAGTTGCCTGTATGCATTAACTCCAGTTGCCTGTATGCAGTAACTCCAGTTGCCTGTATGCAGTAATTCCAGTTGCCTGTATGCATTAACTCCAGTTGCCTGTATGCAGTAACTCTAGTTGCCTGTATGCATTAACTCCAGTTGCCTGTATGCAGTAACTCCAGTTGCCTGTATGCATTAACTCCAGTTGCCTGTATGCAGTAACTCCAGTTGCCTGTATGCAGTAACTCTAGTTGCCTGTATGCAGTAACTCCAGATCCCTGTATGCATTAACTCCAGTTGCCTGTATTCATTAACTCCAGTTGCCTGTATGCATTAACTCCAGTTGCCTGTATGCAGTAACTCAAGTTGCCTGTATGCAGTAACTCTAGTTGCCTGTATGCATTAATTCCAGTTGCCTGTATGCAGTAACTTCAGTTGCCTGTATGCAGTAACTCCAGTTGCCTGTATGCAGTAAACCCAGTTGCCTGTATGCAGTAACTCTAGTTGCCTGTATGCATTAACTCCAGTTGCCTGTATGCAGTAACTCCAGTTGCCTGTATGCAGTAATTCCAGTTGCCTGTATGCATTAACTCCAGTTGCCTGTATGCAGTAACTCCAGTTGCCTGTATGCAGTAAACCCAGTTGCCTGTATGCAGTAACTCTAGTTGCCTGTATGCATTAACTCCAGTTGCCTGTATGCAGTAACTCCAGTTGCCTGTATGCATTAACTCCAGTTGCCTGTATGCAGTAACTCCAGTTTCCTGTTTGCAGTAACTCCAGTTGCCTGTATGCAGTAACTCCAGTTGCCTGTATGCATTAACTCCAGTTGCCTGTATGCATTAACTCCAGTTGCCTGTATGCATTAACTCCAGTTGCCTGTATGCATTAACTCCAGTTGCCTGTATGCATTAAATCCAGTTGCCTGTATGCAGTAACTCCAGTTGCCTATATGCAGTAACTCCAGTTGCCTGTATGCAGTAACTCCAGTTGCCTGTATGCAGTAACTCCAGTTGCCTATATGCAGTAACTCCAGTTGCCTGTATGCAGTAACTCCAGTTGCCTATATGCAGTAACTCTAGTTGCCTGTATGCATTAAGTCCAGTTGCCTGTATGCATTAACTCCAGTTGCCTGTATGCAGTAACTCTAGTTGCCTGTATGCATTAACTCCAGTTGCCTGTATGCAGTAACTCCAGTTGCCTGTATGCAGTAACTCCAGTTGCCTGTATGCATTAACTCCAGTTGCCTGTATGCAGTAACTCTAGTTGCCTGTATGCATTAACTCCAGTTGCCTGTATGCAGTAACTCCAGTTGCCTGTATGCATTAACTCCAGTTGCCTGTATGCATTAACTCCAGTTGCCTGTATGCATTAACTCCAGTTGCCTGTATGCAGTAACTCCAGTTGCCTGTATGCATTAACTCCAGTTGCCTGTATGCAGTAACTCCAGTTGCCTGTATGCAGTAATTCCAGTTGCCTGTATGCATTAACTCCAGTTGCCTGTATGCAGTAACTCTAGTTGCCTGTATGCATTAACTCCAGTTGCCTGTATGCAGTAACTCTAGTTGCCTGTATGCATTAACTCCAGTTGCCTGTATGCAGTAACTCCAGTTGCCTGTATGCAGTAACTCCAGATCCCTGTATGCATTAACTCCAGTTGCCTGTATTCATTAACTCCAGTTGCCTGTATGCATTAACTCCAGTTGCCTGTATGCAGTAACTCAAGTTGCCTGTATGCAGTAACTCTAGTTGCCTGTATGCATTAATTCCAGTTGCCTGTATGCAGTAACTCCAGTTGCCTGTATGCAGTAACTCCAGTTGCCTGTATGCAGTAAACCCAGTTGCCTGTATGCAGTAACTCTAGTTGCCTGTATGCATTAACTCCAGTTGCCTGTATGCAGTAACTCCAGTTGCCTGTATGTAGTAATTCCAGTTGCCTGTATGCATTAACTCCAGTTGCCTGTATGCAGTAACTCCAGTTGCCTGTATGCATTAACTCCAGTTGCCTGTATGCAGTAACTCCAGTTGCCTGTATGCAGTAACTCTAGTTGCCTGTATGCAGTAACTCCAGATCCCTGTATGCATTAACTCCAGTTGCCTGTATTCATTAACTCCAGTTGCCTGTATGCATTAACTCCAGTTGCCTGTATGCAGTAACTCAAGTTGCCTGTATGCAGTAACTCTAGTTGCCTGTATGCATTAATTCCAGTTGCCTGTATGCAGTAACTCCAGTTGCCTGTATGCAGTAACTCCAGTTGCCTGTATGCAGTAAACCCAGTTGCCTGTATGCAGTAACTCTAGTTGCCTGTATGCATTAACTCCAGTTGCCTGTATGCAGTAACTCCAGTTGCCTGTATGCAGTAATTCCAGTTGCCTGTATGCATTAACTCCAGTTGCCTGTATGCAGTAACTCTAGTTGCCTGTATGCATTAACTCCAGTTGCCTGTATGCAGTAACTCCAGTTGCCTGTATGCATTAACTCCAGTTGCCTGTATGCAGTAACTCCAGTTGCCTGTATGCAGTAACTCTAGTTGCCTGTATGCAGTAACTCCAGATCCCTGTATGCATTAACTCCAGTTGCCTGTATTCATTAACTCCAGTTGCCTGTATGCATTAACTCCAGTTGACGGTATGCAGTAACTCAAGTTGCCTGTATGCAGTAACTCTAGTTGCCTGTATGCATTAATTCCAGTTGCCTGTATGCAGTAACTCCAGTTGCCTGTATGCAGTAACTCCAGTTGCCTGTATGCAGTAACTCCAGTTGCCTGTATGCAGTAACTCCAGTTGCCTGTATGCAGTAAACCCAGTTGCCTGTATGCAGTAACTCTAGTTGCCTGTATGCATTAACTCCAGTTGCCTGTATGCAGTAACTCCAGTTGCCTGTATGCATTAACTCCAGTTGCCTGTATGCAGTAACTCCAGTTTCCTGTTTGCAGTAACTCCAGTTGCCTGTATGCAGTAACTCCAGTTGCCTGTATGCATTAACTCCTGTTGCCTGTATGCATTAACTTCAGTTGCCTGTATGCATTAACTCCAGTTGCCTGTATGCATTAACTCCAGTTGCCTGTATGCATTAAATCCAGTTGCCTGTATGCAGTAACTCCAGTTGCCTATATGCAGTAACTCCAGTTGCCTGTATGCAGTAACTCCAGTTGCCTGTATGCAGTAACTCCAGTTGCCTATATGCAGTAACTCCAGTTGCCTGTATGCAGTAACTCCAGTTGCCTATATGCAGTAACTCTAGTTGCCTGTATGCATTAAGTCCAGTTGCCTGTATGCATTAACTCCAGTTGCCTGTATGCAGTAACTCTAGTTGCCTATATGCATTAACTCCAGTTGCCTGTATGCAGTAACTCCAGTTGCCTATATGCAGTAACTCTAGTTGCCTGTATGCATTAACTCCAGTTGCCTGTATGCATTAACTCCAGTTGCCTGTATGCAGTAACTCCAGTTGCCTGTATGCATTAAGTCCAGTTGCCTGTATGCAGTAACTCCAGTTGCCTGTATGCAGTAACTCTAGTTGCCTGTATGCATTAACTCCAGTTGCCTGTATGCATTAACTCCAGTTGCCTATATGCAGTAACTCTCGTTGCCTATATGCATTAACTCCAGTTGCCTGTATGCAGTAACTCCAGTTGCCTGTATGCATTAACTCCAGTTGCCTTTATGCAGTAACTCCAGTTGCCTGTAGGCATTAACTCCAGTTGCCTGTATGCAGTAACTCCAGTTGCCTGTATGCAGTAACTCCAGTTGCCTGTATGCAGTAACTCCAGTTGCCTGTATGCAGTAACTCCAGTTGCCTGTATGCATTAACTCCAGTTGCCTGTATGCAGTAACTCCAGTTGCCTGTATGCATTAACTCCAGTTGCCTGTATGCATGAACTCCAGTTGCCTGTATGCAGTAACTCCAGTTGCCTGTATGCAGTAACTCTAGTTGCCTGTATGTAGTAACTCTAGTTGCCTGTATGTAGTAACTCCAGTTGCCTGTATGCATTAACTCCAGTTGCCTGTATGCATTAACTCCAGTTGCCTGTATGCAGTAACTCCAGTTGCCTGTATGCATTAACTCCAGTTGCCTGTATGCAGTAACTCCAGTTGTCTGTATGCAGTAACTCCAGTTGCCTGTATGCAGTAACTCCAGTTGCCTGTATGCAGTAACTCCAGTTGCCTGTATGCAGTAACTCCAGTTGCCTGTATGCAGAAACTCTAGTTGCCTGTATGCAGTAACTCCAGATCCCTGTATTCATTAACTCCAGTTGCCTGTATGCATTAACTCCAGTTGCCTGTATGCATTAACTCAAGTTGCCTGTATGCAGTAACTCTAGTTGCCTGTATGCATTAATTCCAGTTGCCTGTATGCATTAATTCCAGTTGCCTGTATGCAGTAACTCCAGTTGCCTGTATGCAGTAACTCCAGTTGCCTGTATGCAGTAACTCCAGTTGCCTGTATGCAGTAACTCCAGTTGCCTGTATGCAGTAAACCCAGTTGCCTGTATGCAGTAACTCTAGTTGCCTGTATGCATTAACTCCAGTTGCCTGTATGCAGTAACTCCAGTTGCCTGTATGCATTAACACCAGTTGCCTGTATGCAGTAACTCCAGTTTCCTGTTTGCAGTAACTCCAGTTGCCTGTATGCAGTAACTCCAGTTGCCTGTATGCATTAACTCCAGTTGCCTGTATGCATTAACTCCAGTTGCCTGTATGCATTAACTCCAGTTGCCTGTATGCATTAAATCCAGTTGCCTGTATGCAGTAACTCCAGTTGCCTATATGCAGTAACTCCAGTTGCCTGTATGCATTAACTCCAGTTGCCTGTATGCAGTAACTCCAGTTGCCTGTATGCAGTAACTCCAGTTGCCTGTATGCATTAACTCCAGTTGCCTGTATGCAGTAACTCCAGTTGCCTGTATGCAGTAACTCCAGTTGCCTGTATGCATTAACTCCAGTTGCCTGTATGCATTAACTCCAGTTGCCTGTATGCAGTAAACCCAGTTGCCTGTATGCAGTAACTCTAGTTGCCTGTATGCATTAACTCCAGTTGCCTGTATGCAGTAACTCCAGTTGCCTGTATGCATTAACTCCAGTTGCCTGTATGCAGTAACTCTAGTTGCCTGTTTGCAGTAACTCCAGTTGCCTGTATGCAGTAACTCCAGTTGCCTGTATGCATTAACTCCAGTTGCCTGTATGCATTAACTCCAGTTGCCTGTATGCATTAACTCCAGTTGCCTGTATGCATTAAATCCAGTTGCCTGTATGCAGTAACTCCAGTTGCCTATATGCAGTAACTCCAGTTGCCTGTATGCAGTAACTCCAGTTGCCTGTATGCAGTAACTCCAGTTGCCTATATGCAGTAACTCCAGTTGCCTGTATGCAGTAACTCCAGTTGCCTATATGCAGTAACTCTAGTTGCCTGTATGCATTAAGTCCAGTTGCCTGTATGCAGTAAACCCAGTTGCCTGTATGCAGTAACTCTAGTTGCCTGTATGCATTAACTCCAGTTGCCTGTATGCAGTAACTCCAGTTGCCTGTATGCATTAACACCAGTTGCCTGTATGCAGTAACTCCAGTTTCCTGTTTGCAGTAACTCCAGTTGCCTGTATGCAGTAACTCCAGTTGCCTGTATGCATTAACTCCAGTTGCCTGTATGCATTAACTCCAGTTGCCTGTATGCATTAACTCCAGTTGCCTGTATGCATTAACTCCAGTTGCCTGTATGCATTAAATCCAGTTGCCTGTATGCAGTAACTCCAGTTGCCTGTATGCAGTAACTCCAGTTGCCTGTATGCATTAACTCCAGTTGCCTGTATGCAGTAACTCCAGTTGCCTGTATGCAGTAACTCCAGTTGCCTGTATGCATTAACTCCAGTTGCCTGTATGCAGTAACTCCAGTTGCCTGTATGCAGTAACTCCAGTTGCCTGTATGCATTAACTCCAGTTGCCTGTATGCATTAACTCCAGTTGCCTGTATGCAGTAAACCCAGTTGCCTGTATGCAGTAACTCTAGTTGCCTGTATGCATTAACTCCAGTTGCCTGTATGCAGTAACTCCAGTTGCCTGTATGCATTAACTCCAGTTGCCTGTATGCAGTAACTCCAGTTTCCTGTTTGCAGTAACTCCAGTTGCCTGTATGCAGTAACTCCAGTTGCCTGTATGCATTAAGTCCAGTTGCCTGTATGCAGTAACTCCAGTTGCCTGTATGCAGTAACTCCAGTTGCCTGTATGCATTAACTCCAGTTGCCTGTATGCATTAATTCCAGTTGCCTATATGCAGTAACTCTCGTTGCCTATATGCATTAACTCCAGTTGCCTGTATGCAGTAACTCCAGTTGCCTGTATGCATTAACTCCAGTTGCCTTTATGCAGTAACTCCAGTTGCCTGTAGGCATTAACTCCAGTTGCCTGTATGCAGTAACTCCAGTTGCCTGTATGCAGTAACTCCAGTTGCCTGTATGCAGTAACTCCAGTTGCCTGTATGCAGTAACTCCAGTTGCCTGTATGCATTAACTCCAGTTGCCTGTATGCAGTAACTCCAGTTGCCTGTATGCATTAACTCCAGTTGCCTGTATGCAGTAACTCCAGTTGCCTGTATGCAGTAACTCTAGTTGCCTGTATGTAGTAACTCTAGTTGCCTGTATGTAGTAACTCCAGTTGCCTGTATGCATTAACTCCAGTTGCCTGTATGCATTAACTCCAGTTGCCTGTATGCAGTAACTCCAGTTGCCTGTATGCAGTAACTCCAGTTGCCTGTATGCAGTAACTCCAGTTGCCTGTATGCAGTAACTCCAGTTGCCTGTATGCATTAACTCCAGTTGCCTGTATGCAGTAACTCCAGTTGCCTGTATGCATTAACTCCAGTTGCCTGTATGCAGTAACTCCAGTTGCCTGTATGCAGTAACTCTAGTTGCCTGTATGTAGTAACTCTAGTTGCCTGTATGTAGTAACTCCAGTTGCCTGTATGCATTAACTCCAGTTGCCTGTATGCATTAACTCCAGTTGCCTGTATGCAGTAAACCCAGTTGCCTGTATGCAGTAACTCTAGTTGCCTGTATGCATTAACTCCAGTTGCCTGTATGCAGTAACTCCAGTTGCCTGTATGCATTAACTCCAGTTGCCTGTATGCAGTAACTCTAGTTGCCTGTTTGCAGTAACTCCAGTTGCCTGTATGCAGTAACTCCAGTTGCCTGTATGCATTAACTCCAGTTGCCTGTATGCATTAACTCCAGTTGCCTGTATGCATTAACTCCAGTTGCCTGTATGCATTAAATCCAGTTGCCTGTATGCAGTAACTCCAGTTGCCTATATGCAGTAACTCCAGTTGCCTGTATGCAGTAACTCCAGTTGCCTGTATGCAGTAACTCCAGTTGCCTATATGCAGTAACTCCAGTTGCCTGTATGCAGTAACTCCAGTTGCCTATATGCAGTAACTCTAGTTGCCTGTATGCATTAAGTCCAGTTGCCTGTATGCAGTAAACCCAGTTGCCTGTATGCAGTAACTCTAGTTGCCTGTATGCATTAACTCCAGTTGCCTGTATGCAGTAACTCCAGTTGCCTGTATGCATTAACACCAGTTGCCTGTATGCAGTAACTCCAGTTTCCTGTTTGCAGTAACTCCAGTTGCCTGTATGCAGTAACTCCAGTTGCCTGTATGCATTAACTCCAGTTGCCTGTATGCAGTAACTCCAGTTGCCTGTATGCATTAACTCCAGTTGCCTGTATGCATTAACTCCAGTTGCCTGTATGCAGTAAACCCAGTTGCCTGTATGCAGTAACTCTAGTTGCCTGTATGCATTAACTCCAGTTGCCTGTATGCAGTAACTCCAGTTGCCTGTATGCATTAACTCCAGTTGCCTGTATGCAGTAACTCCAGTTTCCTGTTTGCAGTAACTCCAGTTGCCTGTATGCAGTAACTCCAGTTGCCTGTATGCATTAAGTCCAGTTGCCTGTATGCAGTAACTCCAGTTGCCTGTATGCAGTAACTCCAGTTGCCTGTATGCATTAACTCCAGTTGCCTGTATGCATTAATTCCAGTTGCCTATATGCAGTAACTCTCGTTGCCTATATGCATTAACTCCAGTTGCCTGTATGCAGTAACTCCAGTTGCCTGTATGCATTAACTCCAGTTGCCTTTATGCAGTAACTCCAGTTGCCTGTAGGCATTAACTCCAGTTGCCTGTATGCAGTAACTCCAGTTGCCTGTATGCAGTAACTCCAGTTGCCTGTATGCAGTAACTCCAGTTGCCTGTATGCAGTAACTCCAGTTGCCTGTATGCATTAACTCCAGTTGCCTGTATGCAGTAACTCCAGTTGCCTGTATGCATTAACTCCAGTTGCCTGTATGCAGTAACTCCAGTTGCCTGTATGCAGTAACTCTAGTTGCCTGTATGTAGTAACTCTAGTTGCCTGTATGTAGTAACTCCAGTTGCCTGTATGCATTAACTCCAGTTGCCTGTATGCATTAACTCCAGTTGCCTGTATGCATTAACTCCAGTTGCCTGTATGCATTAACTCCAGTTGCCTGTATGCAGTAACTCCAGTTGCCTGTATGCAGTAACTCCAGTTGCCTGTATGCAGTAACTCCAGTTGCCTGTATGCAGTAACTCCAGTTGCCTGTATGCAGTAACTCTAGTTGCCTGTATGCAGTAACTCCAGATCCCTGTATTCATTAACTCCAGTTGCCTGTATGCATTAACTCCAGTTGCCTGTATGCATTAACTCAAGTTGCCTGTATGCAGTAACTCTAGTTGCCTGTATGCATTAATTCCAGTTGCCTGTATGCATTAATTCCAGTTGCCTGTATGCAGTAACTCCAGTTGCCTGTATGCAGTAACTCCAGTTGCCTGTATGCAGTAACTCCAGTTGCCTGTATGCAGTAACTCCAGTTGCCTGTATGCAGTAAACCCAGTTGCCTGTATGCAGTAACTCTAGTTGCCTGTATGCATTAACTCCAGTTGCCTGTATGCATTAACTCCAGTTGCCTGTATGCATTAACACCAGTTGCCTGTATGCAGTAACTCCAGTTTCCTGTTTGCAGTAACTCCAGTTGCCTGTATGCAGTAACTCCAGTTGCCTGTATGCATTAACTCCAGTTGCCTGTATGCATTAACTCCAGTTGCCTGTATGCATTAACTCCAGTTGCCTGTATGCATTAACTCCAGTTGCCTGTATGCATTAAATCCAGTTGACTGTATGCAGTAACTCCAGTTTCCTGTTTGCAGTAACTCCAGTTGCCTGTATGCAGTAACTCCAGTTGCCTGTATGCAGTAACTCCAGTTGCCTGTATGCAGTAACTCCAGTTGCCTGTATGCATTAACTCCAGTTGCCTGTATGCATTAACTCCAGTTGCCTGTGTGGTTGCTAGACAGTCCCTGAGCTCTGGCTAAGCCTGGAGTCACACACTGTCATTGACATAAGGCAATGGACTTTTACTCGTCCTTTCCTATCCTTTCTTGTATTCTAATGTGGGAGTGTTTCTCCTCTATTTTTCTCTTTGAAATTGCAACCTAAATCTCTGTCAGGCTGCATGAGCCCTGGACGGAAGATCTCTGGGACTCTCTGCTTTTCTGTCAACTAACCTTTTTTTCATTCCCTCCATATTTTTATTCGGCACAGTCACAAAGGCTTTAGCTCACCTGTGTTAGTGCCTTGCAGCTTCAGGTAGAGGAAGCAAGGGCCGTTCTCTAAGCCAGGCTTTCATCTGAGAGCTAAGGAACTTTGGCTGTCACTGGATCTTAGGATCAGCAGCCTAGAGAGGGGATACTTTAACTGCCACAGAGATGTGGGGAGTAGGGTCGAGTACTCTGAAAAGAAAAACTAAAAGCAAGCATTTATCCAGTAGGGTTTTAGTCTCTGTTTGTTTTATTCACCCACTCCATTTGACGTTGGATGCTGTGGAGTTCTACTTGCTGTGAGGGAACGTTAGTAGTTTAAAATGCTAGATATAAATAGCTGGAGTGGTTTTTAAAAACACCAAATCCATCAACAAGTTCAACAGAATGTCATGCGTACAGTAACTGTGCAAACAATGTTTTTTAGAGGATAGACTGTATACGTAGACCTGCTTTAAGAGGATAGACTGTATGAGTATACCTGCTTTAAGAAGATAGACTGTGTGAGTATACCTGCTTTAAGAAGATAGACTGTATGAGTATACCTGCTTTAAGAACATAGACTGTATGAATACACCTGTTTTAAGAGGATCGGCTGTATGAATATACCTGCTTTTAGAGGATGGGCTGTATGAATACACCTGTTTTAAAACCTCTACATGATCAGTCCCCCCCCCCACCCCCCCCCCACCCCACTGAACGGTTAAGCTAACATAGGCTAATGTGATTAGCATGAGGTTGTAAGTAACAAGAACATTTCCCAGGACATATACATATCTTATATTGGCAGAAAGCTTAAATTCTTGTTAATCTAACTGCACTGTCCAATTTAGTAGCTATTACAGTGAAATAATACCATGCTATTGTTTGAGGAGAGTGCACAACTATGAACTTTAAAATGTATTAGTTAACCAATTAGGCACATTTGGGAAGTCTTGATACAATATTTTGAACATATATGTAATGGTTCATTGGAACAGTCTGAAACTTTGCACATATACTGTTGCCATCTAGTGGCCAACATCTAAATTGCGCCTTGGCTGGAATAATACATTATGGCCTTTCTCTTGCATTTCAATAAAACTTTTTCTTTCTTTTACCAGATCTAATGTGTCATTTTATCCTACATTCATTTCACATTTCCACAAACTTCAAAGTATTTCCTTTCAAATGGTGTGAAGAATATGCACATCCTTGCTTCAGGTCCTGAGCTACAGACAGTTAGATTTGGGTATTTCATTTTAGGTAAAAATGGAAAAAAAGGTGTTGGATCCTTAAATTAAGAGGATAGATTGTATGTGACTTACCACCTGGATTTGGTGTTATGTAGCCACATTTGAATATCTGTTTTTTACATTGGATAAAAGTAGAGACTCAGAGCTACAAAATGTTATATCATACTGTTGGAGAGCATTTCTTTGTCTACACCCATTCAACATTGTTCACACCCTCCCTTAGCCCCACCCATCTCTTTAATTAAGGGTTGAGCCAACCGTTCTGTACTAACCGTACTACTTCCAGACATCTAAGAGAGAGAGAACAGCTCACTGAACATTACTCGCCCTATCGCTCTATCTGTGGTTTCGAGTTCAGAGCGCACACTGGATGCTCTGGCCAATAAGTAGGGTTGTTCCGAAAGCTCGGACCTCACAACTACAGTCAAGCACCCAAGCTAACTGGCTAACATTGGCTATCTACTTCCAGATACATAATGAGAGAAAACCCCACTCTGACCATTTCACTTGCCATAGCAAAGCTGGTTAGGCTTTTTTCATGTTATCCAGAGCGTTGGTGACTGTAACTTTGCTGCTGGCAACAATTGAATTACGCTTTGTTGCCAACGTTTACTGACTCCGGACATATTCAACTGGTTTTGAGCATTCAAAAACACATCAGTTATTCTGCGCTCTGGCACACTAAGACGAGAGTCTTTTGTTAAGAAATGTAGCTAGATAGCTAGCTAGATAAACAATGAATCCCAACGCATGATGTAATGTTACTTAGCGAGCCAGCCAGCTAACATTAGCTAGCTAGCTAACAGTACACTTTAACTTGAAATGAAAATACTTTGTCAAAATTAGAGTGGAGTCTTTTGTTAAGACATGTAGCTCACCATAATCACAACTCATGACGTTACAACCCTGCATGAATTTGCAGGTAACTAACCAACCAGGTTCTACGCTATAACTAGTCAAGCAAATGTGTCTGAGATACGGAGAAAAAGATCATACACATAATGTTAGCTAGCGACCCAGCCAGCTAACGTTAGCTAGCTAACAGTACACTTAAAATGTAACCACTTTCTGACAAAATAAAAAATATGTGATATCTGAAAATTGTACCAGTATACATCATGGTTGGACGCATCTCCTGTCTGATGCCATTCATGGTTGCCTTAGTTTGACAATGTAATCCAGCCTGGTGTTTTCTCCATCTCCTTAGCTATCATACTCAAATTCCACTGATTTCAAAACTAGGTCCTCCAGAAAGTGGAGAGCATACACATATCGTTAGCTAGCTAACAGTAGAGTTTAACTTGACGTTAGGTTTATGCAGTTTTACTACGCAATAAAAAATTAAATAAAAGCAGCATTCGACATGATTACCTAAACATACTGACCAGCTCCAATAGACAGATGCTGACTATATGGCAGACCAATCCAAACTCATCTCTCAGCATGTCCAGCCCACTCATTATCTCAGCCATTCATGGCTAGTGGGAAGGTTGCTCACTTTTTCTGTGGCTAAACCAACTAGGCTCGTAATTGAACACTTTTTTTTTCATTTTTACAGATGGCATACACGTTTGATATTAAGGCACATGAAAGTTCACATGTTCGAGAAGGCATTTCTGCCCAAAAACACATTTGTATTTGTTTATGTTCAAACAGCTCTCCTGTGAAGTCATGACTTGCGACAAACACCTAGTTTCCTGAATTGGGTCACGTATAGGATAGACTGAATGAATATACCTGCTGTTAGAGGATAGACTGTATGAGTATACCTGCTTTAAGAGGATAGACTGTATGAATATACCTGCTTTAAGAGGATAGACTGTATGAATATACCTGCTTTAAGAGGATAGACTGAATGAATATACCTGCTTTAAGAGGATAGACTGAATGAATATACCTGCTTTAAGAGGATAGACTGAATGAATATACCTGCTTTAAGAGGATAGACTGTATGAATATACCTGCTTTAAGAGGATAGACTGTATGAATATACCTGCTTTAAGAAGATAGACTGTATGAGTATACCTGCTTTAAGAGGATAGACTGTATGAGTATACCTGCTTTAAGAGGATAGACTGTATGAATATACCTGCTTTAAGAGGATAGACTGTATGAATATACCTGCTTTAAGAGGATAGACTGTATGAATATACCTGCTTTAAGAGGATAGACTGTATGAATACACAGTATCTGCTTTGAGTAACTTGTACACATCTTTGTCAGGTCTGTGGCAAAACGCTCCAGGTTTCAGAATAGATGGCAAATTGACATATGGGCAAATTAAAATAGCATATCTGAAAAGGTGCTTACATTCTGCTGGGAGAAATGAGACAAAATGGGACTTAGAAACATTGTTTTCGACCTTCAGGTCTCACCATAGCCGCAGGAAGTAGGGGTGCACCCCCTGATAAATCAAAAAATGATTAGTGCACCTTTATTATTCCTGTACGAGCGGAGTAAAAATGATCGTCAACAGAATGGAGAAAACACTCCCCTGCATCCCCCCCCCCGTTGATAGAACCCCAACCCCAAAACATCTCCCCCCTTGCAAGTACAAGTAGTACTACGGAAGTGCATCATTTTATTTCACTATTCCACTTACATTAGTTTTCCTAGGTTGCAGTTTAAGTCATAAAAAGTACATTTTCATGGCTAAATGAGTTTCTGTAGCACTCGAAATTAGATGTTGGAGGTCCAGAGGTAAACACACACAACGTTTTTAATAAGAAACAATACTTTCACCTAATGTGAAAGTGCTATAAGGGCCCCTAGGAGGAGATTACAGCCTTCTTACCCCCTCACACTAAGAAAAACAACAACATCCATAAAATCAAAAAATGTAAGTACCAGGAGTACGCTCGCTTGGCCCTCGACTCTTTCTATTTTAATTACCTCCGTAAATCCAAGTACTCAGCGGCTTAGTGATTTTTAACACGCACGCACTCTCCCCCTCTCTCTCTCTCTCTCTCTTTCTCTCTTTCTCTCTCTCTCTCTCCCTCCCTCCCTCTCTTTCTCTCTCTCTCTCTCTCCCTCCCTCCCTCTCCCTTCTCTGCCTCTCCCCCTCTCTCCCCCTCTCTCTCTCTCCCCCCCCTCTCTCCCCCCTCTCTCTAATTCATTGTTAACCACCCACCCCACCCTCCCCTGCCTAGTTCCCATGGCTTCCCCTAGTGGGGAGTGATGGATACAGCTGGAGTTGGCTGGGAAGATCTCAGCACAGTCAGCTGACAGACGTAGGGGCCTAATCCTTCTGCACCTCTAGGCGTTTCAGGTATCCCCAGCCACAGAGAGGCAATCCTTCAGACCCTGGTTCTCTCTGCCTGTTTCCTGTATGTCTGTCCCCCCGGCCCGCGCTGTGCTGGCTGGTAGTGGCTGGACACAGGCCCATCACTGTAGAGCTGAGAGGGTGGAGAATGGAGGGGGGATTACGGCTGTGGATGAAACCTCAGCATGGCTGCTTCTCTATTCACTGAAAGATGTTCTGGACTGAGTCCATTACCAAACAGGGATAGAACAGCTGCCAGAGCTGGAGAGGGGGAATTATTGGGATGTGTAATGGAATGGACCATGTGTGTGTGTTTGTGTGTGTGTGTGCGCGCAGCATTCACAAACTCTTTAGCCCAGTTAGCCTAATCGAAGATTCCATATAATTTATAATACAGAACGTAGTTGTCATCCTCATCATCATCATCATCATCATTATTCCTACTATGGCCATGCTTCAACATCTAGTGATGATGATTGTGGTAACGAGGTGGAGGTAGGAGGAAGAGACAGACTGCTCTTCTTCATCGTAGATACCAAGGTTGCCACCACAATGTCAACCCAGACTCCAGGGCCTCACAGACTGCAGAACACACTAGAAATCACTAGAAACCCTCTCTGACACCATAATCTTGAATTCCTAACAAGGCAGGGACCTCTCTGCTCTACGATCCCAGAGAAAGACACAGGGAAGCTGACTTTTTTCCCACTTGTCTTTTAATTAGTTTAACATGGAAAAAGTGATGCATTCTGGTACGTACTTTTCATTAAGCTGCCACCAAACATCCCTGGTGGGTTCGCTCTCGTTCCGTAACACCGGTGGGGATATGGGTAGGTTTATTGGTGTAAACCAGGGGTTATTTTATTTTTTGTTTTTTTGTCCAATCAAAACCATTTTTTTGTTCCATTCCACTGTTCCGACCAGCAAAATATAGTTCTGAACCGGTTCTAACACATATTTTAAAAACGGTTAATACCTTTCCTTTCTGATCCTTTTTAAAACTCAGAAATCGAGCAGGACAATATATTTACATGGACATTAAATTACTTCACCAATCAGTGCGGATAGAGCAACTTGATATGGAGTTGGCAAGCTATTTACATGCATTGCACAGGCGAGAGAAAGCGAGAGAGGGTAGGGGAGGAGGCTTGACATCTTTTTGTTATGACATGCATTATCTGAATTAGTCCCACAGAATTATACGACATACATTATCTGAATTAGTCCCACAGAATTATACGACATGCATTATCTGAATTAGACCTACAGGATTATACGACATGCATTATCTGAATTAGACCCACAGAATTATACAACATGCATTATCTGAATTAGACCCACAGAATTATTCAACATGCATTATCTGAATTAGACCCACAGAATTATACAACATGCATTATCTGAATTAGACCCACAGAATTATACAACATGCATTATCTGAATTAGAACCACAGAATTATACAACATGCATTGTCTGAATTAGGCCCAAAGAATTATACTTAAGGAGGATTGTCTTCTGTGAAAGAACTTTGAATGTCTTTGAACTTCAGAGAGTTGGCTTAACGTTGGACCAGCTAGCTAGCTATAGGTGGCAGGTAACTTAGCGGTTAAGCGCATTGGGCCATTAACTGAAAGGGCACTGGTTCAAATCCCAGAGCTGGCAAGTTGGAATAATCTACCGTCCTGTCCTTGAGCTAGGCAGTTCACACCAAACGACAACATTGATTACGACAGCCCCCCACACCTGTCTGATTAAGAGGGGTTGGGTTAAATGCTGAATACACACTTCGGTTGAATGCATTCAGTTTTTGCAACTGACTGGGTATCCCCTCTCCCCTAACAAGCTTGTGTGTGCAGAGTGGCAATACAAACATATAATTAATCAATATAATGAATCCAATGTGATCGATGTAGTATCCTTAACTAGCATTGAAAAGGTTAATCCATTCTTCTCTAAATCACGCTTGTAACATCAGTAGGCTACTATACGTTGGAGGGAGATGGGTAGAAAGGTTATGCATACACACACACTGGCAAAAGTATTTTCGGCAGACACTGGAATAACTTTTCTAAGTGACAGAGTGAGGAATTTGCATAGGCTCTTTTGTTGCGTTTTTTGTGGTGTTGAAAAAAAAAATGAATGGAACGTAAAATAACGTTATTAATTGGTTCCAATGCTTTAAAAATAACGTTATTAATTGGTTCCAATGCTTTTAAAATAACGGTTCTGTCCCGGAAGAGTATAGGTCACTTTCGTTCCCGGTTCTGATTATTTTCTTCCAAAAATGACGTTATATTCTGCTTTTCGATTCTGTTCGCTGAATCGGTTCCAACCCCTTGTGTAAACCCTGTCGAATTCATTAACACAAACGAAAAAGTAATTTGTTTCAACCTGCAAAGCCCAACACTCATCTCCTCAATCTTCTCCTCACCCAGCTGAGCCTGATGTTATTAGCCGTACTCCATTGGCGATGTTGGAGAGCTACACGCCATGTTGCCCACGGCGATGTTGGAGAGCTACACGCCATGTTGCCCATGGTGATGTTGGAGAGCTACACGCCATGTTGCCCACGGCGATGTTGGAGAGCTACACGCCATGTTGCCCATGGTGATGTTGGAGAGCTACACGTCATGTTGCCCACGGCGATGTTGGAGAGCTACACGTCATGTTGCCCACGGCGATGTTGGAGAGCTACACGTCATGTTGCCCACGACGATGTTGGAGAGCTACACGCCATGTTGCCCACGGCGATGTTGGAGAGCTACACGCCATGTTGCCCACGGCGATGTTGGAGAGCTACACGTCATGTTGCCCACGGCGATGTTGGAGAGCTACACGCCATGTTGCCCATGGTGATGTTGGAGAGCTACACGCCATGTTGCCCACGGCGATGTTGGAGAGCTACACGACATGTTGCCCACGGTGATGTTGGAGAGCTACACGCCATGTTGCCCACGGCGATGTTGGAGAGCTACACGCCATGTTGCCCACGGCGATGTTGGAGAGCTACACGCCATGTTGCCCACGGCGATGTTGGAGAGCTACACGCCATGTTGCCCATGGTGATGTTGGAGAGCTACACGTCATGTTGCCCATGGTGATGTTGGAGAGCTACACGCCATGTTGCCCATGGCGATGTTGGAGAGCTACACGCCATGTTGCCCATGGTGATGTTGGAGAGCTACACGCCATGTTGCCCACGGCGATGTTGGAGAGCTACACGCCATGTTGCCCACGGTGATGTTGGAGAGCTACACGTCATGTTGCCCATGGTGATGTTGGAGAGCTACACGCCATGATGCCCATGGTGATGTTGGAGAGCTACACGCCATGTTTCCCATGGTGATGTTGGAGAGCTACACGTCATGTTGCCCATGGTGATGTTGGAGAGCTACACGTCATGTTGCCCATGGTGATGTTGGAGAGCTACACGTCATGTTAGCCACATAGGGAAAGGTTACTGTGACTTGTTGTTTTTGTTCATTTGTCACTATTTTAGGACATTTGTTTCTTTTTTTTTATTCATTTGTTCCCCTCCCTTTGTTAATTGCATTTAATTAACATTTGGAGAATTTCTTTCTGATGGAGGAGGGGAAGGGAAGGGAAGGGAAGGGAGAGGAAGGCTGAAAATGCCACAGTTTTACTTTGTTCTTCTATCTTTTCACTTTAAGTGCATTCTGCATTGGCATGCTAAGTTGGGTTCTGGGACCATTCCTCTTTTGTGATTGGACAAATGTCCCTCCCACCTTTCAGGGTAGAGTAGACATTATTAATTATGGCCCATTCATTAAGACCGGCTGTTGTTATGTTGTTGTTTATCGGCATAATTACTAGAAGGCTTTTTCTTGATTGAACTCATTTTTCGAGGGGAAAGGAGAGGATAGAGGATGGAAAACCATTTTCTTTCTCTGGGAGAAAGAGGAACAATTTTTCACCGGTTTGCTTCTGAGAGTTATCCCTCTTTTCCTTCATGTTTTGATGAATCGACGGATACCTTTGAGGAGGATAAATGACAGAATGTCTTTATGAGTTAACATACTTTTGTGCAATAAAATAACTATAAAATAATACATATATACTGCTCAAAAAATAAAGGGAACACTTAAACAACACATCCTAGATCTGAATGAAAGAAATAATCTTATTAAATACTTTTTTCTTTACATAGTTGAATGTGCTGACAACAAAATCACACAAAAATAATCAATGGAAATCCAATTTATCAACCCAAGGAGGTCTGGATTTGGAGTCACACTCAGAATTAAACTGGAAAACCACACTACAGGCTGATCCAACTTTGATGTAATGTCCTTAAAACAAGTCAAAATGAGGCTCAGTAGTGTGTGTGGCCTCCACGTGCCTGTATGACCTCCCTACAACGCCTGGGCATGCTCCTGATGAGGTGGTGGATGGTCTCCTGAGGGATCTCCTCCCAGACCTGGACTAAAGCATCCGCCAACTCCTGGACAGTCTGTGGTGCAACGTGGTGTTGGTGGATGGAGCGAGACATGATGTCCCAGATGTGCTCAATTGGATTCAGGTCTGGGGAACGGGCGGGCCAGTCCATAGCATCAATGCCTTCCTCTTGCAGGAACTGCTGACACACTCCAGCCACATGAGGTCTAGCATTGTCTTGCATTAGGAGGAACCCAGGGCCAACCGCACCAGCATATGGTCTCACAAGGGGTCTGAGGATCTCATCTCGGTACCTAATGGCAGTCAGGCTACCTCTGGCGAGCACATAGAGGGCTGTGTGGCCCCCCAAAGAAATGCCACAACATGACTGACCCACCGCCAAACTGGTCATGCTGGAGGATGTTGCAGGCAGCAGAACGTTCTCCACGGCGTCTCCAGACTCTGTCACGTCTGTCACGTGCTCAGTGTGAACCTGCTTTCATCTGTGAAGAGCACAGGGTGCCAGTGGCGAATTTGCCAATCTTGGTGTTCTCTGGCAAATGCCAAACGTCCTGCACGGTGTTGGGCTGTAAGCACAACCCCCACCTGTGGACGTCGGGCCCTCATACCACCCTCATTGAGTCTGTTTCTGACCGTTTGAGCACACACATGCACATTTGTGGCCTGCTGGAGGTCATTTTGCAGTGCTCTGGCAGTGCTTCTCCTGCTCTTCCTTGCACAAAGGCGGAGGTAGCGGTCCTGCTGCTGGGTTGTTGCCCTCCTACGGCCTCCTCCACGTCTCCTGATGTACTGGCCTGTCTCCTGGTAGCGCCTCCATGCTCTGGACACTACGCTGACAGACACAGCAAACCTTCTTGCCACAGCTCGCATTGATGTGCTATCGTGGATGAGCTGCACTACCTGAGCCACTTGTGTGGGTTGTAGACTCCGTCTCATGCTACCACTAGAGTGAAAGCACCGCCAGCATTCAAAAGTGTCCAAAACATCAGTCAGGAAGCATAGGAACTGAGAAGTGGTCTGTGGTCACCACCTGCAGAACCACTCCTTTATTGGGGGTGTCTTGCTAATTGCCTATAATTTCCACCTGTTGTCTATTCCATTTGCACAACAGCATGTGAAATGTATTGTCAATCAGTGTTGCTTCCTAAGTGGACAGATTGATTTCACAGAAGTGTGATTGACTTGGAGTTACATTGTGTTGTTTAAGTGTTCCCTTTATTTTTTTGAGCAGTGTATAATAAGAGATGTTCTCTGGCTGCAGCCTAGCAGAAGTTAATAGTATCTCTGTGGCAAATGGCTGGTGTCTAGTTTGTGAAACATGCTAAACTGAATCCAGACTCTTTTCAAATTACCATACTAGCATACCACCTCTTTAGAACATGGCATTGCACTTGGGATAAATTCTAAGTTGTATTCTAATATTATAATTATTTTTTTTACCTTTATTTAACTAGGCATGTCAGTTAAGAAAAAGTTCTTATTTCCAATGACGGCCTAGGAACAACAACTGCCTTGTTGTGGGGCAGAAGGACAGATTTGTATCTTGTCAGCTCGGGGATTCGATCTTGCAACCTTTCAGTTACTAGTCCAACGCTCTAATCACTAGGCTACCTGCCGCCCAGATAGCAGAATGTAGCCTTGCCCTTCATTAGGGGCAATGTGAGGCAGGTGAGAGGTCAAAGGGGCATGTACATGTCAACAAAGACGAGGACGGAGAAAGCAGTGATGCAATTAGCAAATTAGACCATAATTGGCACAACCCACAAAGTAAAAAAAAAATGACAGATGAAATCACTCAAATAAAACACAGTAACATCACAGAAGCCAACATGAGAGTAAATGGCTGGTGTATCTACAGGGACGGCTACACCATTGGGCATGCCGACATACTTACATTGATCAAAGTGTAATTAAGCAGTAATTACAATTTAATGTCAGCATTAAATGTTAAACACCGGAAATGATGAGTAATTCCACTGCCATATTATTCACAGATTATTTTTTATTTTTTGTTAACTCGGTAGGCAAACGCACACCTTGATTAAAAACAAATGATTAATCATCATGTTTTATTACTTTGATGTTACAATAACCACAGATAGTCATAATAACACACAATTATCCTTTCCATATCCAATTAGGCCCCTTTATTGAACTGGCATGTGTCAACAGAGGGATTGAAACCAGTAGCATAAAAATCTGGTAGCTGTGTAAAAAGATAAATCATTATATAAGAAGATAATAAATCTCCATATTATACATACAAGTGGTGTGATACCATAATTATCATGCTATGAAGCCTACAGTAACTCATGCTAAGTAACGTTATTTATAATAGGTCAGACCTCCTATACAACAATGACATGCAATTCACAAACAGCTCATAAAATGAGTCACAAAAGGGAAAGACATGGGCCCGTCTAAACACTAATAGCCACCGAGTCAGACACGCTTGTTTTCTGACTCCTAACTAACAAGCACATACTTTTTTTTAAAGTGCAACAATGGTGTCAAGTCACCAAGGATGATCCCTCCTCAAGGAGCGAGTCACCGGATTACCCTAAGCTGATTCTCCATAATTTACCCTCACCGAGTGGAAAAAGCACAATCCTGGATTCACGTTCATAACTCCCTGTCCCTATCTTGTTCCCCCCCACTTCATTGTTGTCTCTGGAATGTCGGGAGCGCTGAGGTGTATGTCAACGAAAGCTCGGAAGCTATAAAATGTGCAATTTAGAGTTGGAGGGAATTTGAATTATGCTAGCATGTGGTCCAACCTCTGTGTTGTGGGGGTGCCTCAACACTTTTACAGTTCATGTATTCAGTCCTTAATAGGGGATGCTGATTTATCCCCATATTTCTCACCTTGACTGTAACACACTCAAAGGAACTGACTGGATGGCCCTATTTATAACCTGCCAAGTGGGTTCTGTGCACCGAGGTGACTCGCGCCATACATGTGCAAATACGTTTGATGACAATGATTTGATGGAGGAGGCTATCAAGCTGAAAACAGAGAATGTATTACACATAACATACACTACCGTTCAAAAGTTTGGGGTCACCTAGAAATGTCCTTGTTTTTGAAAGAAAATCACATTTTTTGGTCCATTAAAATAACATCAAATTGATCAGAAATACAGTGTGGAAATACAGTCCAGGCAGATTTGCAAAGAAAAAGCCATATCTCAGACTGGCCAATAAAAACAAATTATTAAAATGGGCAAAAGAACACAGACAGTAGACAGAGGAACTCTGCCTAGAAGGCCAGCATCCCGGAGTCGCCTCTTCACTTTTGACGTTGAGACTGGTGTTTTGCGGGTACTATTTAATGAAGCTGCAAGTTGAGGACTTGTGAGGCATCTGTTTCTCAAACTAGACACTCTAATGTACTTGTCCTCTTGCTCAGTTGTGCACCGGGGCCTCATACTCCTCTTTCTATTCTGGTTAGAGACAGTTTACGCTGTTCTGTGAAGGGAGTAGTACACAGCATTGTACGAGATCTTCAGTTTGTTGGCAATTTCTCACATGGAATAGCCTTCATTTCTCAGAACAAGAATAGACTGACGAGTTTCATTAGAAGTGATTTGTTTCTGGCCATTTTGAGCCTGTAATCGAAGCCACAAATGCTGATGCTCCAGATACTTAACTAATCTAATGAAGTTCAATTTCATTGCTTCTTCAAAAAAAATGTTTTTACCTTTATTTCACTAGGCAAGTCAGTTAAGAACAGATTCTTATTTTCAATGACAGCCTAGGAACAGTGGGTTAACTGCCTGTTCAGGGGCAGAACAACAGAATTGTACCTTGTCAGCTCAGGGATTTAAACTTGCAAACTTTTGGTTACTAGTCCAACACTCTAACCACTAGGCTACGCTGCCGCCCCAGCGGGACAACTGTAGCAAATCAGGACAACAGTTTTCAGCTTTGCTAACATAATTGCGAAAGAGTTTACTAATGATCAATTAGCCTTTTAAAATTATAAACTTAGATTAGCTAACACAACATGCCATTGGAACACAGGAGTGATGGTTGACGATAATAGGCCTCTATACGCGTATGTAGATATTCCATAAAAATCTACCGTTTCCAGCTACAATAGTCATTTACAACATTAACAATGTCTATACTGTATTTCTGATCAATTTTATGTTATTTTAATGGACCAAAATATGCTTTTCTTTCAAAAATAAGGACATTTCTAAGTGACCCCAAACTTCTGACCGGTAGTGTATATTGTACAGTACAGAATAATACAATGCCCATTCTAGAAATGACACACTGAGGCCCACATGGGCCATCTTTATGAAGTCAATGGGATCGCTAGATAACTGAAGATTGGGTTTCTAAAAACAGATACTACAGGCCTGACACCCAGGTACACTGGTAGTGTACCTTCAGCCCAGCAGAACGTTGGGACCGTCATATTGATGTACCATTTGAGAGAACGCAGAGGAAGGTCCCCCCCCTACATGACCCTCTGGCTCAGAGCAATGTGGGATCCAAACTAACCCAGGATGTGTAAAGGAAAAGCAGCTTTCAGAAAAGTGATTTCATTACATTTTATCCTCCATCCCTAGTTTGTCTTTGAGCTCTGGTCATGCTGGTCTCTGAGTGGCTGGGGGTCACTGGGGGTCGCTGAGAGTCACTGGGGTGACTGGGTGTGCCACTACAGCAGTCCACTGCTGCAGACACGATCACTGTGTCATGGCCAAAGACTAATCCGTGGTGTTAGGAGTGCTTAGAACCACGGAATTGGGCCATCACATTTGGCACAACTCCACGGCAAACAGCTTTTACTGTAAAAAAGACTATGATATTCCTAAAGCTACTCAGTAACTTAGACTAAAAGTTCAGCCATGAACAGATACTGCATGTTTGTATTGATGCAAAGTGAATAATCTATATGGCCTGACATAGGAAGTTAAAACCAGGGTGGCAGGTAGCCTAGCAGTTAACAGAGTTGGGCCAGTATCCGAAGTGTCACTGGTTTGAATCCCCGAGCCGACTAGGTGAAAACATCTGTCAATGTGCCCTTGAACAAGGCACTTAACCCTAATTGCTCTGGAGAAGAAAGTCTGCAAAAAACATGAATATATATATATATATATATATATATATATATATATATATATATATATGTATCTTAGTGATGGAACAGTGACTTCAGAAAGTATTAAGACCTCTTGACTTATTCCACATTTTGTGCTTTATTCCTCATCAATCTACACACAATATCCCATATTGACATAGCGAAAACAGGTTAAAAAAAATGTCAGACCCTTTGTTATGAGATGAAATTGAGCTCAGGTTCATCAAGTTTCTATTGATCTACAAGTTGATTGGTGTCCACCTATGGATCATTCAATTGATTGGGCATGATTTGGAAAGGCACACACCTGTCTATATAAAGTCCCAGAGTTGACAGTGCATGTCAGAGCAAAAACCAAGCCATGAGGTCAAAGGAATTGTCTGCAGAGCTCCGAGACAGGATTGTGTCTAGGGACAGATCTGGGGAAGGGTACCAAAACATTTCTGCATTACTGAAGGTCCGCAAGAACACAGTGGCCTCCATAATTTGGAACCACGAAGACTCTTCCAAGAGCTGGAAGAGCTGGCAAGCAATGCAGGTGTAGAAGCACGGTGGCTAGGAACCTGCCAGAAGGACAACCAGCTACGCAGTACTCCACCAATCAGGCCTCTATGTTAGAATGGCCAGACGAAATCCACTCTTCAGTAAAAGACACATGACAGCCCGCTTGGAGCTTGCAAAAAGGCACCTAAAGGAATCAGACCATGAGAAAAAAGATTCTCTGGTCTGATGAAACCAAGATTGAACTCTTTGGCCTGAATGGCAAGTGTCACATCTGGAGGAAACCTGGCATCACCTGACCTTCCAATAGGACATCGACCCTAAGCACACAGCTAAGACAATGCAGGAGTGGCTTCGGGATATGTCTCTGAATGTCCTTGAGTGGCCCTCTTAGAGCCCGGGCTTGAACCTGATCGAACATCTCTGAAGAGACCTGCAAAGTAGAGTATATTGGGATAAATTGCAGGCCACACTACTTGCCTACAGAGTTCTCAGCTATACTTTTCGTGGCTGTTTATTTACCACCACAGACAGATGCCGGCACTAAGACCGCACTCAGCCAGCTGTATAAGGAAATAAGCTAACAGGAAACTACTAACCCAGAGGCGGCGCTCCTAGTGGCCGGAGACTTTAATGTAGGGAAACTTAAATCAGTTCTACCAAATCTCTATCAACATGTTAAATGTGCAACCAGAGGGAAAAAAATTCTAGATCACCTGTACTCCACAGACAGAGACGTGTACAAAGCTCTCCCTCGCCCTCCATTTGGTAAATCCGACCACAACTCTATCCTCCTGATTCCTGCTTACAAGCAAAAATTAAAGCAGGAAGCACCAGTGACTCAGTCTATAAAAAAATGATCAGGTGAAGCAGATGCAAAACTACAGGACTGTTTTGCTATCACAGACTGGAAAAACTTCTGGGATTCTTCCGATGACATTAAGGAATACACCACATCAGTCACTGGCTTTATCAATAAGTGCATTGAGGACGACGTCCCCACAGTGACTGTACGTACATACCCCAACCAGAAGCCATGGATTACAGGCAACATTCGCACTGAGCTAAAGGGTAGAGCTGCCGCTTTCAAGGTGCGGGACTCTAACCCGGAAGCTTACAAGGAATCCCGCTATGCCCTGCGACGAACCATCAAACAGGCAAAGCATCAATACAGGGCTTAGTTTGAATCATACTACACAGGCTCCGACGCTCGTGCGATGTGGCATGGCTTGCAAACTATTACAGACTACAAAGGGAAGCACAGCCGCGAGCTGCCCAGTGACACCAGCCTACCAGACAAGCTAAATCACTTCTATGCTCGCTTCGAGGCAAGCAACACTGAGGCATGCATGAGAGCATCAGCTGTTCCGGACGACTGTGTGATCACGCTTTCCGTAGCTGACGTGAGTAAGACCTTTAAAAAGACCAACATTCACAAGGCTGCGGGGCCAGATGGATTACCAGGACGTGTGCTCCAGGCATGTGCTGACCAACTGGCAGGTGTCTTCACTGCCATTTTCAACATGTCCCTGATTGAGTCTGTAGTACCAACATGCTTCAAGCAGACCACCATAGTCAATGTTCCCAAGAACACAAGGGCAACCTGCCTAAATGATTACAGACTCGTAGCACTCACGTCCGTAGCCATGAAGTGCTTTGAAAGGCTGGTAATGGCTCACATCAACACCATTATCCCAGAAACCCTAGACCCACTCCAATTGTCATACCGCCCAAACAGATCCACAGATGATGCAATCTCTATTGCACTCCACACTGCCCTTTCCCACCTGGACAAAAGGAACACCTATGTGAGAATGCTATTCATTGACTACAGCTCACTGTTCAACACCATAGTACCCTCAAAGCTCATCACTAAGCTAAGGAACCTGGGACTAAACACCTCCCTCTGCTACTGGATCCTGGACTTCCTGACGGGCTGCCCCCAGGTGGTGAGGGTAGGTAGCAACACATCTGCCACGCTGATCCTCAACGCTGGAGCTCCCCAGGGGTGCGTACTCAGTCCCCTCCTGTACTCACAGTTCACCCACAACTGCACGGCCAGGCACGACTCTAACACCATCATTAAGTTTGCTGACGACACAACAGTGGTAGGCCTGATCACCGACAATGACGAGACAGCCTATATGGAGGAGGTCAGAGACCTGACCGGGTGGTGCCAGAATAACAACCTATCCCTCCCAAGACTAATAACAACCTATCCATCCCAAGACTAAGGAGATGATTGTGGACTACAGGAAAAGGAGCACCGAGCACGTCCCCATTCTCATCGATGGGGCTGTAGTGGAGCAGGTTGAGAGCTTCAAATTCCTTGGTGTCCACATCAACAACAAACTAGAATGGTCCAAGCACACCAAGACAGTCGTGAAGAGGGCACGACAAAGCCTATTCCCCCTCAGGAAACTAAAAAGATTTGGCATGGGTCATGAGATCCTCAAAAGGTTCTACAGCTTCAACATCGAGACCATCCTGACCGGTTGCATCACTGCCTGGTACGGAAATTGCTCTGCCTCCGACCACAAGGCAATTCAGAGGGTAGTGCGTACAGCCCAGTACATCACTGGGGCAAAGCTGCCTGCCATCCAGGACCTCTGGAACAGGCGGTGTCAGAGGAAGGGCCTGAAAATTGTCAAAGACCCCAGCCACCCCAGTCATAGACTGTTCTTTCTACTACCGCATGGCAAGCGGTACCGGAGTGCCAAGCCAAGGACAAAATGGATTCTCAACAGTTTTTACCCCCAAGCCATAAGACTCCTGAACAGGTAACCAAATGGTTACCCGGACTATTTGCATTGTGTGCCCCCCAACCCCTCTTTTACGCAGCTGCTACTCTGTTCATCATATATGCATAGTCACTTTAACCATACCCACATGTACTGTTGTTTTATTTCTTTACTTACCTACACACACACACACACACACACACACACACACACACACACACACACACACACACACACACACACACACACACACACACACACACACACACACACACACACACACACACAGACACAGACACACACACACACACACACACACTTTTTTTTCACACTATTGGTTAGAGCCTGTAAGTAAGCATTTCACTGTAAGGTCTACACCTGTTGTATTCAGCGCAGGTGACAAATAAACTTTGATTTGATTTGATTTGAAATAGCTGTGCATCAATGCTCCCAATCCAACCTGACAGAGCTTGAGAGGATCTGCAAAAAGAATTGAAGAACTCCCCAAATACAGGTGTGCCAAACTTGTAGCATCATACCCAAGAAGAGTCAAGGCTGTAATCGCTGCCAAAGCTGATTCAACAAAGTACTGAGTAAAGCGTCTGAATACTTATGTAAATGTGATATTTCAGTTTATAATTTTTTATACATTTGCAAAAAATGTATAAGAAACTGTTTTTGCTTTTTCATTATGGGGTATTATGCAGTAGATTGATGAGGGATTTTAAAACAATACATTTTAGAATAAGGCTGTAACATAACAAAATGTGGAAAAGTCAAGGGGTCAGAATAACCAAATTTTACCCTCAAGGAACACCGACTGTGTCCACTCTTTTCAACTTCCTCCATGGTTGGGCTCCCAAGTGGCGCAGTGGTCTAAGGCACTGCATCTCAGCTAGAGGTGTCACTACAGACAACCTGGTTTTAACCCAGACTGTATCACAACCGGCTGTTATTGGAAGTCCCATAGGGCGACGCACAACTGGCCCAGAGTTTGGCCGGTGTAGGCCGTCATTGTAAATAAGAATTTGTTCTTAACTGACTTGCCTGGTTAAATATACACTGCTCAAAAAAAAATAAGTGAACACTTAAACAACACAATGTAACTCCAAGTCAATCACACTTCTGTGAAATCAAACTGTCCACTTAGGAAGCAACACTGATTGACAATACATTTCACATGCTGTTGTGCAAATGGAATAGACAACAGGTGGAAATTATAGGCAATTAGCAAGACACCCCCAATAAAGGAGTGGTTCTGCAGGTGGTGACCACAGACCACTTCTCAGTTCCTATGCTTCCTGGCTGATGTTTTGGTCACTTTTGAATGCTGGCGGTGCTTTCATTCTAGTGGTAGCATGAGACGGAGTCTACAACCCACACAAGTGGCTCAGGTAGTGCAGCTCATCCAGGATGGCACATCAATGCGAGCTGTGGCAAGAAGATTTGCTGTGTCTATCAGCGTAGTGTCCAGAGCATGGAGGCGCTACAAGGAGACAGGCCAGTACATCAGGAGATGTGGAGGAGGCCGTAGGAGGGCAACAACCCAGCAGCAGGACCGCTACCTCCGCCTTTGTGCAAGGAGGAGCAGGAGGAGCACTGCCAGAGCCCTGCAAAATGACCTCCAGCAGGCCACAAATGTGTGTGTCTGCTCAAACGGTCAGAAACAGACTCCATGAGGGTGGTATGAGGGCCCGACATCCACAGGTGGGGGTTGTGCTTACAGCCCAACACCGTGCAGGACGTTTGGCATTTGCCAGAGAACACCAAGATTGGCAAATTCGCCACTGGCGCCCTGTGCTCTTCACAGATGAAAGCAGGTTCACACTGAGCACATGTGACAGACGTGACAGAGTCTGGAGATGCCGTGGAGAACATTCTGCTGCCTGCAACATCCTCCAGCATGACCGGTTTGGCGGTGGGTCAGTCATGGTGTGGGGTGGCATTTCTTTGGGGGGCAGCACAGCCCTCCATGTGCTCGCCAGAGGTAGCCTGACTGCCATTAGGTACCGAGGTGAGATCCTCAGACCCCCTGTGAGACCATATGCTGGTGCAGTTGGCCCTGGGTTCCTCCTAATGCAAGACAATGCTAGACCTCATGTGGCTGGAGTGTGTCAGCAGTTCCTGCAAGAGGAAGGCATTGATGCTATGGACTGGCCCGCCCGTTCCCCAGACCTGAATCCAATTGTGCACATCTGGGACATCATGTCTCGCTCCATCCACCAACGCCACGTTGCACCACAGACTGTCCAGGAGTTGGCGGATGCTTTAGTCCAGGTCTGGGAGGAGATCCCTTAGGAGACCATCCGCCACCTCATCAGGAGCATGCCCAGGTGTTGTAGGGAGGTCATACAGGCACGTGGAGGCCACACACACTACTGAGCCTCATTTTGACTTGTTTTAAGGACATTACATCAAAGTTGGATCAGCCTGTAGTGTGGTTTTCCACTTTAATTTTGAGTGTGACTCCAAATCCAGACCTCCATGGGTTGATAAATTGGATTTCCATTGATTATTTTTGTGTGATTTTGTTGTCAGCACATTCAACTATGTAAAGAAAAAAGTATTTAATAAGATTATTTCATTCATTCAGATCTAGACTGTGTTATTTTAGTGTTCCCTTAATTTTTTTGAGCAGTGTATATATATTTTTTTTTATCGATCAATGTGAATGTACATTTGTGAATTCTATCAAATCGACTAATCAGCCAATTACCTCTAGCTCCTATCAGAGGATGCTGCTTCAGACCTGTGGTGGAAGATGAGGGGAAATGAGCTGTCATACAGTTGCATTGCCAGCAGTTACACCGGAATCAGATCGATCTCCCAATGATTGCTTTGTTGAGGAGAAAACCAAGAGCTTCACATAGCCTTGAGTCAACAGTAGAGGGCAGGATGGAGAAATGTAGTAGAGCAGTCTCCTGACACTTTACTTGGACTTTATCGACAGTCATTTTTACCATTCTTGACATTTTCATAATTTGTCCAATAGAACATACTTGTTGTAGTGACTATTTCCTGTTGTAGTTGATAGCAGTAAAGCCACAATTAAGGCAGTAGTAGTTTTGCTACAGTAGGCCTAGCTGAGCAGTTGCCATAGTTACCAAAGTATGTGTGCATTTTGTGTACAGTATTCAAGTAATTAAGTAAAAATACTTTACAGTACTACTTAAGTAGTTTTTTTGGGTATCTGTACTTTACTTTACTATTTATATTTTTGACTACTTCTACTTTTACTTCACTACATTCCAAAAGAAAATAATGTACTTTTTACTCCATACATTTTCCCTGAAACATTTTGAATGCTTAGCAGGACAGAAAAGGGTCCAATTCGCACACTAATCAGGAGAACATCCCTGGTCATCCCTAATGCTTCTGATCTGGAGGACTCGCTAAACACAACTGCTTTGTTTTTAAATGATGTCTGAGTGTTGAGTGTGACCCTGGTTATCCGTAAATAAATAAAAAACAAGACAATTGTGCTGTCTGGTTTGCATAATAAAAGGAATTTTAAATTATCCATACTTTTACTTTTACTTTTGATACTTAAGTATATTTTAGCAACTATATTTACTTTTGATACTTAAGTATATTTAAAACCAATTACTTTTAGACTTTTACTCAATTATTATGTTACTGAGTGACTTTCACTTTTACTTGAGTAATTTTCTATTAAGGTATCTTTACTTTTACTCAGGTATGAAAATCAAGTACTTTTCCCACCACAAGGTATTCTTACAGTGTATGTTCATTGCAAAGAAACTGCAGAGAACATCTCTGTCACGGGCGGACGTGATAGGAAAAGCTCCAGTCAATGACATGATTAATTCCTTGTAAAGACCATGTAATTGGCATTAAACCCTATTGACGGAAGAATGTGTTGATATTTAGCTGGTGGGGCACTGAGGGGAGACATAGAGTGAAACGGGGAGGCAGGATGGCCGAGCCATAGTCTGCAGGGGCAGAGAATGGTGCTTTATGATTAGCAATGGTTTTCATGTCCGTGCCAAGTCCAGAGGACGCCAGAGGTCAGACCGACAGGACACACTGTACTGTGCTGTGTATTGGCAGGGGAAAAGGAAGTTACTCAGCCCGGATAGATTGGCTTACTGGAATTTGGAGTTGGAGCATCAAATTCACAGGTGTATACAATGATGCTGTGTATGCATCGTTTTAGTTTTAAATGTCATTGATCTTATTATTTCTTACGTTTAAAAAGTGCATTTGTTTCTAACTTTGTCTTCCTAGCCTTCAATCCTTATGTGGTATAATGGCACAGGGTGAGACCCAGATGCAGACACCGGAGGCAGATGGTTTGAGTCTCTGATATTTATTATAATCCCAGGGGCAGGCAAGAGAATGGTCGTGGACAGGCAAAAGATCATAAAGAAGGTCAGAGCCCAGGAGGTACAGTGGCAGGCAGGCTCGAGGTCAGGGCAGGCAGTATGGTAAGGCAGGCGGGTTTAGAGTCAAGGCAGGCAAGGGTCAAAACCGGCAGGACTAGCAAAAGAGAGATAAGGAAAAAGCAGGAGCACAGAAAAACACGCTGTTGACATGACATGACAAGGCAAACTGGCCACAGACAAACAGGGAACACCAGAATAAATACCCAGGGACTAATGGAG
This sequence comes from Salmo salar, assembly GCF_965601325.2. Classification (NCBI taxonomy): domain Eukaryota; kingdom Metazoa; phylum Chordata; class Actinopteri; order Salmoniformes; family Salmonidae; genus Salmo; species Salmo salar. The sequence continues at coordinate 11,801,328 of NC_138297.1, read as the reverse complement.
AAAACGGGTGACACCTGGAGGTGGGTGGTGACATTCACAAAGACAGGTGAAACAGATCAGGGTGTGACATGTAGTCTATTTTGTGGTTGTGTGTACATGTATACGTTATAGATGCATTTATGTGTTTCAAGAAGGCCTTTTGGGGCATAACAGGTGAGATTAACATGGTGGCTAAGAACAGGGTAAATCTGTTCCCTGCTACAGTACATATGCCCCCCAATCAAACCCTGCTAGGCAAGGAAAAATATATTTTCTTGTTTATTTTATTTTATTGTATTCTAAAGGCCTTATGAAGTGTGTTGCTAGGGTTGTTGCTTCACAGGGTTATCTGAGGTGTATATCGTTCAGCGGCTCTGCGATAAATTCAATTTATTAATTTGCTATTGATTATTTATATGTTGACAGGTAGCATAAGTTTTAGCCGTTCCTGGCCCGAGCCATCTGTTAGTCAGAGACAGTTACAATTGGAGGCATATGTTGCCAGTCAGAGTTTACGAAAGTGTGTACAATGAATTCCAAAAAGTTTCATGATTTATGCATTAACTTGCTAATCTAAGCGCCTATTAGCTTCCAGACGCAATTACTCCAATGTAGAGAGGTAGAGGGGGATGACCTACGGGGGGAAAGATCAATTATTTACTCCCAAACCATAGAATTTCCCCTTTTCACATTCCTGCTGATTTCAAAGTGGAATAAAAGAACATGTGAAAATAAAGGCCTCCTCCTCTCCCTGAGTTTGCTAAACCGTGGAAAGATGGTTGCCTAGGAAAGGTGCAAGTTGATATTCTGCCAGAGCACACCTCATTGAAATCAGTAGCGGGAATGTAAATGCCCAGGTTCCATCCCTTCGACCAGGCGCTGATGTGAATTTATATTTATGTCAGAGGCATATGTAATTTGATTTCCGAAGTCAATTGTATTGTATTGTGAAGGTCACATCGTAGTGGATTCAAGTACATTAGAAGTATGGGTTGGAATTAATATTTGATGTGCATACAGAAGTGGCGGCTGTGAAGTCTGGAGGCCCAGGCAGTGAATGAAATAAAATTGTAAAACCCCAAGCCGAGATGTAAAAAGAAAACCATCTTGCGGATATACCAGACAGTCTACGCCAAGCAGGGAGAAATAATGTTCCAGTAAGCACAATGTTCTTGGGATTTTAATTCCATCTGTGTTTCCTGACTATCTGGAAATGTTTCCCCCTCTAAATATCCTTGTCTAGATCTGTGGCGGTTTGTCCATTTCCTGTAACAAACCATTAAGATTATGGCACATTCTGTGTTTGCCACAACATTGGTAGGTTCCCATTTAATGCACTACACTCAGTGGCTTTAGAAACTTAAAAGTTATCACAGTGAATCATTCTGTGGCCTCTTAGCAAACTACAAGCAATCCCTTTAATAACCAAGTTGAAGCCAGAATGTAGTGTCAAACATTTAGAACCTAAACCTATAGAACCATGTTTTACACCATCAACTGTTTAAGTAATACAATTAACAGTTAAGTGCTTGATATACTTGACTATAAAAGTCTAAGCATATGGAGACTAAAGGTTATTGAATGAAGTTCCAGATGACATTCATGAGTCGAACAACCCACATACTGTAACTCTGCTCTCTGGCACAGAAAAAGTATCAAGTATATTTGAAACGTCTCTAACAGCTCCCCTTTGGCCTCAGTTCAGATGGTCACTAGTTCAATCCCCTCATGTCAAAAACGACTTTTCATGCTCACGACTTAAGAGTTCCTCTCTTGGGCAAATAAATGCTTGTTTTGTAGACGAGCGGGGAGTTATTATTTGTGTCTTAAACAAGACTGCCGATTTCACAGCTCTAACATCGACCACCATGGCAAAGAAAGGATTCTTCAGCCCTTGAGAATGTGAGTAGGGTGTTCTTCTATAATCAAAGCAGGAAAAAAAACAGCAAGATGAAAGGGAAAAGGGCTGAAATCCCCGCCTGCCTGACAACTCTGCCTAGCTTCTTCTTTCTTTTCCTTTTCCTTTTTTTTTTTGCCTGAAAAGACAGAAACATTGTCACGCTGTGATTTTTGCCACATAAAGTATAAAAGTAAAGCTTCTTTACATTCCGCCGCAGAGTGTGGAGTGTTAACAAGGCCCAGTGCCAGGAGATGATCAATGGACGCCACAATGGCAGACGTCACAGAGCTCCTAATTGAAACTGCCCTCTTTGAGGACCCTCACCACCCCCACCGGGTTGGCAGTTTTGCACCCGCTGTGACCCCCAACAATCCTTCTTTCCATGCCAGAGAGAGGTGCTGCGTCTTGGTGGGAAGAAGTGCAGCAACCTTGGCATCTAATTTAAGAGATATGCATCATAGACCCTTGTGATACAGCAGGGAGTTGAAACCTTCACAGAGGAGCAGACTGGATTGTAAACCGCCACTTTTCTTCAGTTCATCTTCCTACGGTCAATCTCTCTGTAGCAGTGATGTTCTCACACAGCAGACAAGTACTGAACAATCAGTTACTGAGTGATTTTCAATCCAGCTGTGCCAGCTAACTTAGAACTAATACCGGTGCATCATATCCCTTCTAGTATAGAACTAACAACGAGGTAAACCATAAGTGAACACAACATTGGAGATTTTCAGAGAAATGTGTTTATTTCGGTCTCATGGTTTTCCCAACGATGGCCTGCTTAGCCTCCCCTTGGCATTGTTTTTCTTTTTTTCTTTTTTACCTTTATTTAACTAGGCAAGTCAGTTAAGAACAAATACTTTTTTACAAAAAACATAATCTACTTAACAAATAATGATCATGCGCACTGTGTCACAATCACCTAACCTCCACTACATCTAAAACATCATCCCCAATACCAAGAAAACATAAACATTTCAAACATTAAAAAAACAAAGAACATTTGTGGTGCTTCCACTAGCCATTTTCTCCATCTCATTCAATGTACTCTGTTGTTCAAACCCTAAAAACTCGGACTTGTTTCACAGAAAATGATGAAGTATTGATACAAGAAGAATGTTCAAAGGCAAATCTCCAGTGGAAGTTCTCAAAGACTACCACAACAACCACCACCACCACCGCCAGGTAGTTGAAATCTGACAGATGTACAATCAAAATAAAGTGTTGTTACAACTACTACAAACACTGTTACCACTACCACTAATACCACTACTACCATGACCACTACTACTGCTACCACTCTTACTGCTACTACTACTGCTACTATTACTACTAAAACAACTATTACTACAACTGCTACTATTACTACTACCACTACTACTACCACCACCACTACTACTACTACTACTACTACTACTACTACTACTGCTGCTACTACTACCACTACCACTGCTAAAACTATTTTCACTACTACTACTACTGCTATAGCTACGTACTACTACTACCACTGCTACTACTACTACCACTAGTACTACGACCACTGCTACTACAACTACGACTACTACTAATTCTACTACTACTTTCACTACTACAATTTCACTCCTAGAACTTTCACTACCACTACTACTACTACCAATACTACTACAAATCCTACTACGACTACTACTACTACTACTACTTTCACTACCACTACTACAACTACTACTACCAATGCTACTACTACTATTACTACTACTTTCAACAGTAATTCTACTACTACTACCACTACTACTACTAGTACCACTACTACTACTACTACCACCACAACTGCTACTACTATTACCAATACCACTACTACTAACACTACTACAACCACTACTACTACTACCACTACCTCTGCCAATACTATTACTACTACCGCTACTACTAATTTCATTACTACAACTTTCACTACTACTACTTTCACTACTACGATTTTCAACACCACTACTACTACCGCTACTACTAAAAACCCTACTACGACTACTACTACTACTACTTTCACTACCGTACTACTACCACAACTTCTACTACCACTACAACTGCTACTACTACTACTACTACTACTACTACTACTACTACTACTACTACTACCACCAGTAATACAACACTACTGATACTGCTACTTTCAATACTAATACTACTACTACCACCACCACTACTACTACTACTATTACTACAACTACAATTACTACCACGACAAATACTACTGATTTCACTACTACTACTGCTATTACCACTACCACTACCACATCCACTACTACCACTGCTACTACTAGTACCACTACTACTACAACCACTGCTACTACCACTACCACCACTACTACTACTGCTACTACTACTACGACTACTACTTTCACTACTACGAATTTCACTACCACTACTACTACTACTACTATTACTACTACTTTCACTACGACTACTTTCACTACCACTACTACTACTACTACTACGACTACTACTTTCACTACTACAAATTTCACTACCACTACTACTACTGCTACTATTACTACTACTACTACTTTCACTACGACTACTTTCACTACCACTACTACTACTACCGCTGCTACTACAAACCCTACTATGACTACTACTAATACTACTACTTTCAACACTAATTCTATGACTACTACCACTACTACTACTAGTACCACTACTACTACTACCACCCCTGCTACTACTATTACCACTACAACAACTACTACTACTACAACCACGACTACTACAGCTGATTTCACTACTTCTGTTACTAACACTACTACAACCACTGCTACTACTACCACAACTAATACTACTACTACTACCACTACTACTAATTTCATTACTACTACTTTCACTACCACTACTACTACTGCTACCACAGCTGCTACAACTACCACTGCCACTACCAATACCACTACTATGACAACAACTACAAATTTCACTACTACTACTACCACTACCACAACCACTGCAACTACTAGCACTACCACTACAACTACTTCCACCACAACTAGACCCACTACTACTACTGCTATTATCATTACTAATTCCACCACTACTACAACTACAACTACTACTACCACAGCAAATACTACTGTTTCACTACTAACACTACTACTACTACTACCACTGCCACTACTACTACCACTACCACTACTAGTACCACTACTACTACTACCACCACTACTACTACTAATACTACTACGACAACTACTACTAATACTACTGCTGATTTCACTACTACTGCTACTACCACAACTACTAGCACTACCATTACTACTACAACTAGCACTACAAGTACTACAACTACTACTACAACTACTAATAATAATACTATTACTACTACCACTACTACTAATTTCTCTACTAATACCTTCACTACCACTACTACTACTGCTACTACAGCTGCTACCACTACCACTACCACTACTACCAGCAACTACTACTACTTTAACTACTACAAATGTCACTACACTACCACCACAACTAGACCCACTACTACTACTAGTACTACTACTGCTACTTTCACTACTACCACAACTACTACTGCCACCACTACTACCACTATTACCAGTACAAATACCACTACAACTACTACTACAACTACTACTATTACTACTAATACTTCCACTACCACTACCAGTACTACTTCTGCTATTTTCACTACTACTACCACTACTACTACTACTAATAATAATAATAATAATATTTTCAGAACTACTACTACTACCACTTTCACAGCTACTAAGACTACAACTACATTCACCACTACCTACAATACTACTACTTCCACTACTACTACCACTATTACTACCACCAATACTACTACCACCACTACTACAACTACCAATACTACTACGACTACTACCACTACTACTACTTTCAATTCTACCACCACTACCACTAGTACCACTACTTGCACTACTACCACTACTACAACTACCACCACAACTACTACCACAAATACTATCACTATTACCACTACCACTACTACCATCACTACTACTACTACTACCACCACTACTACTACAACAACTACTACAACTACTACTACTACCACTACTTTCACTACTACTACCACTAATACCACTACTTCTACTACTACCACCACTACTACAACTACCACCACTACTACAACCACTACTACTACTACTACTACCACTAGCACTACTACTGCTTTCACTACTACGGCTACCACTACTACTACTTTCACTACTACTCCCTCCACTACTATTACTACCACTACCACTTCGAGGTCTTCTACCACTACCACTACTACTACTCCTACTCCTACTACTACTAGTACTACTACTACTACTACCACTGCTTGCTGTTACTACCAATACTACTATTACTTCCATAACTTTCACTACTACTAATTTCACTACTAATACAACTACCACTGCTACTACTACCACAACTACTAAAACCATTACGTCTAGTTCAACTACTACTACCAGTACCACTACCACTACAACTACTACTACCACTACTACTATTACTACTACTAATTCCACTACCAGTACTTGTACTACTTCTGCTATTTTCACTACTACTACCACTACAAATACTACTACTACTACTAATAATAATAATATTTTCTCAACTACTACTACTACTACTACTACTACTACCACTTCCACTACTACAACTTTCACAGCTACTAAGACTACAACTACATTCACCACTACCTCCAATACTACTACTTCCACTACTACTACCACAATTACTACCACCAAAACTACTACCACCACCACCACAACTACCAATACTACTACGACTACTACCACTACTACTACTTTCAATTCTACTACCACTACCACTAGTACCACTACTTGCACTACCACCACTACTACTACTACCACCACCACCACTACTACTACTACAACCACTACTACTACAACTACTACTACTACCACTATTACTACTTACTACAACTAGCACTACTACTGCTTTAATTACTACGACTACCACTACCTCCACTACTATTACTACCACTACCACTTCGAGGGCTACTACCACTACCACTACTACTACTCCTACTACTACTACTAGTAATTACTACTACTACTACCACTGCTGCTACGACTACCACTACTACTATTACTTCTATAACTTTCACTACTAATAATTTCACTACTACAACTATTAATACTTTCACTACTGCTGCCATTACTACTACTACTACTACTACTACTACCACTAATACTACTACTACTACTACCACCACAACTACTCCCAAAAATACTACAACTATTACCACTAGCACTACTACCATCACTACTACTACTACCACCAATACTACTACTACTACCACCACAACTACTACCACAAATACTACAACTATTACCACTAGCACTACTACCATCACTACTACTACTACAACTACTACTACTACTACTACCACTAATACCACTACTTCTACTACTACCACCACTACTACAACTACCACCACTACTACAACTACCACAACTACTACTACTACTACTACTACTACCACTAGCACTACTACTGCTTTAATTACTATGACTACCACTACTACTACTTTCACTGCTACTACCTCCACTACTATTACTACCACTACTACTTCAATGTCTACTACCACTACCACTACTACTACTCCTACTACTACTAGTACTACTACTACTACTACTTCCACTGCTGCTACTACTACCACTACTACTATTACTTCTATAACTTTCACTAGTAATAATTTCACAACTAATACTACTACCACTGTTACTACTACCACAACTACTACAACCACTATGACTAGTTCCACTACTACTACCACTACTACTACTACTTTCACTACTGCTACCATTACTACAACCACCACTACTACTACTACCACCACTACTACTACTACCACTACTACTACTACTACCACCACCACAACTACTACCACAAATACTACAACTATTACCACTACCACTACTACCATCACTACTACTACTACCACCACTACTACTACTACTACTACAACTACTACTACTACCACTACTTTCACTACTACTACCACTAATACCAAAACTTCTACTACTACCACCACTACTACAACTACTACTACTACTACTACCACTAGCACTACAACTGCTTTCATTACTACGACTACCAATACTACTACTTTCACTTCTACTATATCCACTACTATTACTACCACCACTACTGCTACCATTACTACTACTACCACTACTACCACTATTACCGGTACCACTACTACCATCACTACTACTACTACTACCACTACTACTACCACTAATACCACTACTTCTACTACTACCACCACTACTACAACTACCACAACTACTACTACTACTACTACTACCACTAGCACTACTACTGCTTTCATTACTACGACTACCACTACTACTACTTTCACTTCTATTACCTCCACTACTATTACTACCACTACCACTTCGAGGTCTACTACCACTACTCCTACTACTACTACTATTACTTCTATAACTTTCACTACGACTAATTTCACTACTAATACTACTACTACCACAACTACTACAACCACTACTACTACTTTCACTACTGCTACCATTACTAATACTACCACTACTACTACTACCACTACTACTGATACTACTACCTTCACTACAACTACTACTTTCACTACTACTACAAATGTCACTACTAACACTAATTTCACTACTACTACTACAACTACTACTACTACTACTACTTTCAATACATCTTCGGCCACTAAAACTACCACTTTGACTTCTACTACTACCACGACCTTTACCACCACTACTACAACTACTACTACTACCACGTTCACTACTACTACCACTAATACCACTACTTCTACTACTACCACCACTACTACAACTACCACAACTACTACCCCTACTACCACTAGCACTACAACTGCTTTCATTACTACGACTACCACTACTACCACCACCACTACAACTGATACTACTACCTTCACTACAACTACTACTTTCACTACTACTACTACTACAAATTTCACTACTAACACTAATTTCACTACTACTACTACTACAACTACTACTAATACTACTACTAAACTACTACTACTACTACTACTGCTACTTTCAATACATCTTCGACCACTACTACTTCTAACACTACTACCACCACCACTACTACCACTTTGACTTCTACTACTACCACGACCTCTACCACCACTACTACTACTACCACCACTACCTCTACTTTCACTACTACTACCTGTCCACTACTACAACTACTACCACCACTACTACTATAACTTCTATAACTTTCACTACTACTAATTTCACTTCCAATGCTACTACTACCACGACTACTCCTACCACTATGACTAATTCCACTACTACTACCACTACTACCACTACTACGACTTTCACTACTGATACCACTACTACTACTACCACTACAACTACAACAACATTTTCCACTACTACAACTACCACTACCACTACTACTACTACTTTCACTACTACAACACATTTCAAAACTACTACTAATTTCACTACTACTACTACTACCATTACTGCTACTACTACTACTACTACTACACTACTACTACTACTACTATTACTGCTACTACTTTCAATACTACTTATACCACTACCACACCTACAACCACTGCACTACTACTACTACTACTACTACCACTAATACTAATTTAACTACTACTACCACTACTACCACTACTGCTGCATCAGCTGCTACTACTACTACTACTACTACTACTACCACTACTACCACTACTACTATGACTACCACTACTACTACTAGTACTTTCACTACTACTAACGACTACTACTACTGCTACCACTACTACTAATTTCACTACTACTTCTACTACCACTAATACTACTATCACTACCACCAATTTCGCTACTGCTACCACTACAACCACTACTGCTGCTGCTACTACAGCTCCTTCTCCTACTACCTCTACCACCACTACTACTTCCACTACCACTACTACCATCACTACCACTACCACTACTACTACCATGACTTGCACTACCACCACTACTACTACCACTACTTCTACTAGTTCTACTACTTTCACAACTACTACTACTATTTTCACTACTACTTCTTCCATTACTACTACTACTACTACTACCACCACCACTCTACTACCAATACGACTTCTACTACTACGACTTCTACCACCACCACTACTACTACTTTCTCTACTACAACTAACCCCAACTACTACCACTAACCCCTACTACTACTACCACTACTGCCACCATTGCTGCTGCATCATCTACTACTAATACCAGTACTGCTAATACCCTCACTACTAATGCTACCACTACTACCACCACCACTTCTATGACTTCTACCACCACTACTACTACCACTTTCACTACTACTTCTACCACTACTACTACTACCACCACTACTACTACTTCTACCACTAATTTCACTACTACTACCACTACTACCACTACCGCTGCTGCTGCATCAGCTACTACTACAACTACCACTACTACCACTTCTGCTGCTGCTGCTGCTACTGCTCCTACTATTACTACTACTACCACTACTACTACTACTGCATCAGCTACTACTACTACAACTACCACTACCAATACTACCACTTCTTGTCACGGTTGTCGTATGGATTGGGCCAAAACGCAGCGGGAATATGTATACTCATCTTCTTTTTATTTGAAGAAGGAGAAACAACTAAATACGTATACAAAAAAAGAACAAAATGAAACAGTCCTGTCAGGTGCAACAAACACTAAACAAGGAACAACTACCCACAAGTCCCATAGAAAAAACACCCCTCTTAAATAGGACCTTCAATTAGAAGCAACGAGGAGCAGCTGCTTCCAATTAAAGGTCAACCCAATAAACACCACATAGAAATAGACATACTAGAACTAACATAGAAATAGACTAACAAAGAACATAGCCCAACAAACCCCGAAACACTCTAAACAAACACCCCTCTTAAATAAGAACATAGCCCAACAAACCCCGAAACACTCTAAACAAACACACCCCTGCCACGTCCTGACCAAACTACAATAACAAATAACCCCTTATACCTGTCAGGACGTGACACTTCTGCTACAGCTACTACTATTACTACTACTACCACTACTACTACTTTTTAAATGTTTTATTTTTTTCACCTTTATTTAACCAGGTAGGCAAGTTGAGAACAAGTACTCATTTACAACTGCGACCTGGCCAAGATAAAGCAAAGCAGTTCGACACATATAACAACACAGAGTTACACATGGAGTAAAACAAACATACAGTCAATAATACAGTAGAAAAATAAGTCTATATGCAATGTGAGCAAATGAGGTGAGATAAGGGAGGAAAAGGCTATAAATAGGCCACGGTGGCGAAGTAAATACAATATAGCAATTAAAACTCTGGATTGGTAGATTTGACAGTAGATGAGTGTGCAAAGTAGAAATACTGGGGTGCAAAGGAGCAAAATAAATAAATACAGTGGTGGAAGAGGTAGTTGTTTGGGCTATTTATAGATGGGCTATGTACAGGTGCAGTGATCTGTGAGCTGCTCTGACAGCTGGTGCTTAAAGCTAGTGAGGGAGATAAGTGTTTCCAGTTTCAGAGATTTTTGTAGTTCGTTCCAGTCATTGGCAGCAGAGAACTGGAAGGAGAGGCGGCTAAAGGAGAAATTGGCTTTGGGGGTGACAAGTGAGATATACCTGCTGGAACGTGTGCTACGGGTGGGTGCAGCTATGGTGACCAGCGAGCAGAGATAAGGCGGGACATTACTTAGCAGGGTCTTGTAGATGATCTGGAGCCATTGGGATCAGCGACGAGTATGAAGCGAGGGCCAGCCAACGAGAGCGTACAGGTCACAGTGGTGGGTGGTATATGGGGCTTTGGTGACAAAACGGATGGCACTGTGATAGACTGCATCCAATTTGTTGAGTAGGGTGTTGGAGGCTATTTTGTAAAAGTCATCGCCAAAGTCGAGGATCGATAAGATGGTCAGTTTTACGAGGGTATGTTTGGCAGCATGAGTGAAGGATGCTTTGTTGCAAAATAGATTTAACTTTGGATTGGAGATGTTTTATGTGAGTCTGGAAGGAGAGTTTACAGTCTAACCAGACACCTAGGTATTTGTAGTTGTCCACATATTCAAAGTAAGAACCAGAGTAGTGATGCTGGACAGGCGGGCAGGTGCAGGCAGCGATCGGTTGAAGAGCATGCATTTAGTTTTACTTGTCATTAAGAGTGGTTGTAGGCCACGGAAGGAGAGTTGTATGGCATTGACGCTCGTCTGGAGGGTTGTTAACACAGTGTCCAAAGATGGGCCAGAAGTATACAGAATGGTGTCGTCTGCGTAGAGGTGGATCAGAGACTCACCAGCAGCAAGTGCGACATCATTGATATATACAGAGAAGAGAGTCGGCCCAAGAATTGAACCCTGTGGCACCCCCAGAGAGACTGCCAGAGGCCCGGACAACAGGCCCTCAGATTTGACACACTGAACTCTGTCGGAGAAGTAGTTGGTGAACCAGTCGAGGCAATCATTTGAGAAACCAAGGCTGTTGAGTCTGCCGATGAGGATGTGGTGATTGACAGAGTCGAAAGCCTTGGCCAAGTCAATGAATACGGCTGCACAGTACTGTTTTTTTATCGATGGCGGTTAAGATATTGTTTAGGACCTAGAGCGTGGCTGAGGTGCACCCATGACCAGCTCTGAAACCAGATTGCATAACGGAGAAGGTACGGTGGGATTTGAAATGGTCGGTGATCTGTTTGTTAACTTGGCTTTCGAAGACCTTAGAAAGGCAGGGTAGGGTAGACATAGGTCTGTAGCAGTTCGGGTCAAGAGTATCCTCCCCTTTGAAGAGGGGGATGACCGCAGCTGCTTTCCAATCTTTGGGAATCTCAGACGACACGAAAGAGAGGTTGAACAGGCTAGTAACAGGAGTTGCAACAATTTCGGCAGATCATTTTAGAAAGAAAGGGTCCAGATTGTCTAGCCCGGCTGATTTGTGGGGGTCCAGATTTTGCAGCTCTTTCAGAACATAAGCTGACTGGATTTGGGAGAAGGAGAAATGGGGAAGGCTTGGGCGAGTTGCTGTGGGGGGTGTAGTGCTGTTGACCGGGGTAGGGGTACTACATTCATTACCACTACTACTACCTCTACTACTACTACTACTACTACCACTACTAATAATTTCAATATAACTACGAATACTACTACTACTTTCACTACTACTACCACTACCACCACTACCATTACTTCTACTACTACTACTACTACTAACAACAAATACTATTACTAATACCACTACCAATACTACTACTACTACCCCTACTACTACTATTACCAATACTACTACTACTTTCCCTACTACTTCCACCACTACTACTACCATCACTACTACCACCACCACTACTACCACTTTGAATACTACTACTACTACTACTACCACCACTACTACTACTACCACTCCTACTACTTTCACTACTTCTTCTACCACTACTAGTACTACAACAACTACTACCACAACAAATACTACTAATACTTCTACTACTACTACTACGATCACTACTACCACTAATTTCACTACCACCACCACTCCTACCAATACTGCAGCTACAGCTACTACTAAAACTACTACTTCCACTACTACTACTAATACTACCACTACTAATACCACTACTTCTTCTACTACTACCAATGCTACTAATTTCACAACTACTACTACTACTACTACTTTCACTACAACAACCACTACCACCACTACCATTACTTCTACAAGTTCTACTACTTTCACTACAACCAACTACTACTACTACTACTACAAACACTACTACTTCTACTACCACTATTACTTTCACTACTCCTACTACTACCACTACTACTACTACTACTACTACTATACTACTACTACTGCTACTACTATCACGACTACTTCTACCACTACTACTACTACCACTGCCACTACTACCACCACCACTTCAACCACTACGACTTCTACTACCACCACTAACACTATCACTACTATTACTTTCACTACTACTTCTACCACTACTACTACTACCACAACTACTACCACTACCACTACCACTACTACTACTACTACCACTACTGCTTCTACCAATACTACTACTACACTACTAATACTACTACTACTGCTACTACTTTCACTACTACTTCTACCACTACTACTACTACCACTGCCACTACTACCACCACCACTTCTACCACTACGACTTCTACTACTACTACAACTTCTACCACCACTACTACTACTACCACTACTACTACTATCACTACTACTTCTACCACTACTACTACTACTACTACTACTACTACTACTACCACTACAACTAATTTCACTACTACTACCACTACTACCATGACTGCTGCTGCTGCATCAGCTACTACTACTACAACAACTACCACTTCCACTACTAACACTTCTGCATCTACAGCTACTACTATTACTACTACTACCACTACTACTACTACATTCACTACCAAAACTACTTCCACTACTACTACTACTACAAACACGACTAATAATTTCAATATTACTATGAATACTACTACTACTACTAATTTCACTACTATTATAACTACCATCACTACCATTACTTCTACTACTACTACTACTTTCACTACTACTAACAACAACTACTATTACTACTACTACTACTACCAATACTATTAATTATACAACTACTACTACTACTACTACTACCAGCACTACTAATTTCACTACTACTTCCACCACGACCACTAATGCTGCTGCTACAGCTACTACTACTACTGCCACCACACCTACTACTACCACTACTACTACGACCACTACCTCTGCTAATGCTACTTCTACTACTACCACTACCACTACTTCTACCACTACTACTACTACCACCACTACCATCACCACCACTACAGCTACGACAACTACTAGTACTACTACTACCACCTCTGCTACTACTACCACTACTACTACTACCACAACTACTACCACTACCACTACCACTACTACTACTACTACCACTACTGCTTCTACCAATACTACTACTACACTACTAATACTACTACTACTGCTACTACTTTCACTACTACTTCTACCACTACTACTACTACCACTGCCACTACTACCACCACCACTTCTACCACTACGACTTCTACTACTACTACAACTTCTACCACCACTACTACTACTACCACTACTACTACTATCACTACTACTTCTACCACTAATACTACTACTACTACTACTACTACTACTACCACTACAACTAATTTCACTACTACTACCACTACTACCATGACTGCTGCTGCTGCATCAGCTACTACTACTACAACAACTACCACTTCCACTACTAACACTTCTGCATCTACAGCTACTACTATTACTACTACTACCACTACTACTACTACATTCACTACCAAAACTACTTCCACTACTACTACTACTACAAACACGACTAATAATTTCAATATTACTATGAATACTACTACTACTACTAATTTCACTACTATTATAACTACCATCACTACCATTACTTCTACTACTACTACTACTTTCACTACTACTAACAACAACTACTATTACTACTACTACTACTACCAATACTATTAATTATACAACTACTACTACTACTACTACCAGCACTACTAATTTCACTACTACTTCCACCACGACCACTAATGCTGCTGCTACAGCTACTACTACTACTGCCACCACACCTACTACTACCACTACTACTACGACCACTACCTCTGCTAATGCTACTTCTACTACTACCACTACCACTACTTCTACCACTACTACTACTACCACCACTACCATCACCACCACTACAGCTACGACAACTACTAGTACTACTACTACCACCTCTGCTACTACTACCACTACTACTACTTTCACTACTACTTCTACCACTACAACTACTACCACTACTACTACCACTACCACTAGTACTACTAATACTACTACCAGTACTACTACTTTAATTTCTAGTTCTACCACTACTACTACTACCCCTACTACTACAACCACTACTACTTCTTCCGCTACTACTACCACTACTACCACTACTAATAATTCCACTGCTAATAATACTACTACTTTCACTACTATTACCATTACTACTACCACCACTACCACCACTGCCACTACTACTACAACTACTTTCACTACTACTTCAATCACTACTACTACTACCACTACTACTACAATTGCTACTACTACTACTATTAGTACTACTACTACCACTACTACTGCAATTGATACTACTAATATTTCTACTTCCGCTACTAATAATTTACTACTTACACAACTACTACTACTACTTGCACTACTGCTACCACTACAACTGCTACCACTCCTACTACCACTACTACTACTTTCACTACTACTTCTACTACTACTACTACCACTACCACTAACTGCTACAACTACTACCACTAGTACTACTTACACTACTACCAATACTACTACTTTCACTACTACTTCGACCACTACTACTACTTCCACTAATACTACTACAACTACCACTAACTACTACTACTAATACTAACACATTCATGTCTACCACATCCACCACTGCAACTACAACCATTACCATGACTACCACTAGTGCTACTACCACTACTAATACCACAACTACTACTACCACTACTATTAGCAGTACTAATACCAATTATACTACTTCTACTTTCACTACTACTACAATTACGACTTACACTACTTCTACTAGCTCTACCACTACTACTACTACGACTACTACTACTACTACAACTACGTCCATTAATACTATTGCTACTACTGCCACTACTACTACCACAACCACTACTTCTCCTTTCAATACTATTACTACCACTACTACTACTACAATCACTACTACTACTACTACTACTACTACTACTACTACGTTCACCACTTCATCCACTACTGCTACCATTACTACCACCACTACTACTACTTACACTACTACTACCCCTACTACAACCACTACTGCTGCTTCTACCACTTCAACTACTACTACTAGTACTGCCATTACTGCTACAACCACTACCACTAACACTTCTACTACTTTCACTACTAATACTACTACTATCACTACTACTACTACCACAACTACTACTACTACTGTCACCACTTCCACCACTTCTACTACCACTGCTACTACTACTACTACTACCACTACTACTACCACTCCTAATACCACTACTACTACCCCTTCTACTACTTCTACATTTAATACTAATACAACTAATAATACCAGCACTACCACTACAACAAATACTACTACTACCACTACTACTACTACCACTTCTACTACATTCACTACTACTACCTCTACTACTACTACTACCACTACTTCTACTACTACCACTTCTACTACTTTCTCTACTACCACTACTACCACTAGTACCACTACTACCACTACTACTACCACTTCTACCACTACTTCTACTACAACTACTAATTCTACCACTACTAATACTACTACCGCTTCTACAGTCACTCCTACTACTACCACTACTACTACTACTACTACAACCACAACCACCACTGCTACTTCTACTACCACTTCTACTAGTTTCACTACTATCACTATTACTACCACTACTACCCCTACTACTACTTTCACTACCACTACCACTAGTGCTACTACTACAACTATTACTACCGCCACTACTACTACTACCACTACCACCACTACCACTACTACTACCACCACTACTACTACTACTACTACTACCAACAACAATACTACCACCATTAATACAACTACTATTACCACTGCCACAACCAATACATCTCCTAATACTTCTACTGCTATTACTACTACAAGTAATGCTACTACTACAACTACTACTAATACCACTTCCATTAACACAACCTCTGCTACTACTGCTACTACTACTACTACTACTACTACTACTACCATCACCACTACTACTACTACTACTTCCACTACTACTACTACTACTTCCACTACTACTAGTGCTACTACTACTGCTACTACTTGCACTACTGCTACCACTACTACTGCTACCACTCCTACTACCACTACTACTACTTTCACTACTACTTCTACTACTACTACTACCACTAAAACTACTACTACCACCACTACTACTACTACTGCTACTTTCAGCACTTCTACGACTACTATTACTACCACTAATACTACCACTACTACTACTACTACTACGTTCACTACTACTTCTACCAATACTTCTAATACCACTACTACTTCTACCACTACTACTACAACCACTCCTACTACTACCACCACTATTACTACTACCACAACTACTACTTCTAAATCTGCTACTACTACTACTTCCATTACTACTTCAACCACTGCTACTACTTCCACTAATACTACTTCCACTACCACTACTACTACTACTAATACTACTACTTTCACGTCTACCACATCCACCACTACAACTACTACCACTACTACGACTACTACTGGTACTACTTCCACTACTAGTACCATTACTACTACTGCCACTACTACTAGCACTACTAATATTAATTCTACTACTACTACTTTCACAACTACTACCATTACGACTTCCACTACCACTACTACCTCTACCACTACTAATACTTTCACTACTACCACTTCCACTAATACCACTACTACTACTGCTACTACTTCCCTTAATACTACTACTACTACCACTACCACTACTTCTACTTTCACTACTGCCACCACTCTTACTACAAATACTACTACTACTACTTCCACTACTACTACAACTACTACTTCTACCACATCTTCTTCTTTCACAGCTACTACCACTTCTTCTACTAATACTACTACTACTACTACTACTACCACTACTACTACCACTACTACTACTAAATCTGCTACTACTACTACTTCCATTACTACTACCACAGATACTACTAACACTACTCCCACGACTACTACTTTCACCTCTACTTCAACCACTGCTACTACTTCCACTAATACTACTTCCACTACCACTACTACTACTACTAATACTACTACTTTCACGTCTACCACATCCACCACTACAACTACTACCACTACTACGACTACTACTGGTACTACTTCCATTACTAGTATCATTACTACTACTGCCACTACTACTAGCACTACTAATATTAATTCTACTACTACTACTTTCACTACTACTACCATTACGACTTCCACTACTACCTCTACCACTACTACTACTTTCACTACTACCACTTCCACTAATACCACTACTACTACTGCTACTACTTCCCTTAATACTACTACTACTACCACTACCACTACTACTACTTTCACTACTGCCACCACTCCTACTACAAATACTACTACTACTACTTCCACTACTACTACAACTACTACTTCTACCACATCTTCTTCTTTCACAGCTACTACCACTTCTTCTACTAATACTACTACTACTACTACTACCACTACTACTACTACTACTACCACTACTACTACTAAATCTGCTACTACTACTACTTCCATTACTACTACCACAAATACTACTAACACTACTCCCACGACTACTACTTTCACTACTACTTCTACCACTGCAACTACTTCCACTAATACTACTACCACTACCACTACTACTACTTATACTACTACTTTCACGTCTACCACATCCACCACTACAACTACTACCACTACTACGACTACCACTAGTACTACTTCCACTACTAATACCACTACTACTACTATCACTAATATTAGCACTACTAATATTAATTCTACAACTACTACTTTCACTACTACTACCATTACGACTTCCACTACCTCTACTACCTCTACCACTACTACTACCACTACTACCACTTCCAGTAATACCACTACTACTACTACTACTTCCCTTAATACTACTACTACTACTACTACTACCACTACTACTACATTCACTACTACCACCACTTCTACTACAAATACTACTACTACTACTTCCACTACTACTACAACTACTACTACTACCATCACTACTTCTTTCACAACTACTACCACTTCTTCTACTACTACTAGTACAGCCACAACTTTTACCACTACTATCTCTACCGCCACAACTACTTCCACCACTACTACTTCTACTACCTTTAGTACTATTACTAAAACTACTACTACTACAACAACTATTACCACAACAACCACTACTACTACTACCACTACTACAACTTTCACTGCTACAACCATAACTACCACTTTCACTACCACTACCGCTAATACTACTTCCAGTACTACTACCACCACCACCGCTACTACTACTGCTACAACTACTACTACCACTACTGCGTCTACCATTACCACTACCTATGCTAATACTACTACTATTACTATTACTAGTACTACTACTTCCACTACTACTACCACTGCCACTACCAATACATCTGCTTCTACTTCTACTGCTATTACTACTACTAGTAATGATACTACTACAACTATTACTAATACCACTACCATTAACACAACCTCTGCTACTACTGCTACAACTACTACTACTACCATCACCACGACTACTACTACTACTTCCACTAATACTACTACTACCACTACTACTACTTTCACTACTACCACCACTTCTACTACAACTACTACTACTACCACTACTACTATTACCACTACTACTACTTTCACAACTACTACCACTTCTACTACTACTACTATTACTACTACCACTACTACTTCTACTGCCACCACTACTACCACTACCGCTACTTCTACGTTCATTACTTCTACTACCACTACCACTACTACTACTACTACTACCACTACTACTACCACTAATACTACTAACAATACTACCAATACTACTAATTTCACTACTACTTCTGCCACTACTACTACTTCCACTAATACTACTACAACTACCACTACTACTACTAATACTACCATGTTCATGTCTACCATATCCACCACTACAACTACTACCACTACTTCGTCTACCACTAGTACTACTACCACTACTATTAGCACTACTAATACCATTCTACTACTTCTACTTTCACTACTACTGCAATTACGACTTCCACTACTTATACTACCTCTACCACTACTACTGCTTTCACTACTACCACGTCCACTAATACTGCTACTACTACTATGTCCATTAATACTACTACTACTGCCACTACTACTACCACAACCACTGCTTCTTCTTTCACTACTACTACTACCACTACTACTACTTCCACTACCACAATGTTCACTGCTACTACCACTTCTACTACTACTACTACTAGTACTGCCACTCCTTCTACCACTACTATCTCTACAACTACAACTACTTGCACCACTACTACTACTACTACTACTACTTTTAGCACTATTACTAGCACTACCACTACTACTACTACTACTACTACCACTACTACCACTACTACTACTACTACTACTACCACTACTACACCTTTCACTGCTACTATTACAACTACTACTTTTACTACCACTTCCACTAATAGTACTTCCACTTCTACTACCACTACCACCGCTTCTACCAGTACTACCACTATTACTACCACTACTGCTACAACCACTACCACTACCTATGCTAATACTACTACTGCTATTACTACTACTAGTACTGCTACTACTACTACTTTCACCACTACTACCACTGCCACAACCAATACCTCTGCTAATACTTCTACTACCACTACCACTACTACTACTATTACTACTACTACCACTACCACTACTACTACTACCACTATTTTCAGTACTACTACTACTACTGCTGTTGCTGCTACTGCTGTTGCTGCTGCTGCTACTACTACTACTGCTGCTACTACTACTACTATTGCTTCTACAACTACTGCTGCCACTACTACTGCTTTCACTACTACCACGTCCACTAATACTACTACTACTACTACTACGTCCATTAATACTACTACTACTGCCACTACTACTACCACAACCACTGCTTCTTCTTTCACTACTACTACTACCACTACTACTACTTCCACTACCACAATGTTCACTGCTACTACCACTTCTACTACTACTACTAGTACTGCCACTACTTCTACCACTACTATCTCTACAACTACAACTACTTCCACCACTACTACTACTTTTAGCACTATTACTAGCACTACCACTACTACTACTACTACTACTACCACTACTACCACTACTACTACTACTACTACTACTACCACTACTACACCTTTCACTGCTACTATTACAACTACTACTTTTACTACCACTTCCACTAATAGTACTTCCACTTCTACTACCACTACCACCGCTTCTACCAGTACTACCACTATTACTACCACTACTGCTACAACCACTACCACTACCTATGCTAATACTACTACTGCTATTACTACTACTAGTACTGCTACTACTACCACTTTCACCACTACTACCACTGCCACAACCAATACCTCTGCTAATACTTCTACTACCACTACCACTACTACTACTATTACTACTACTACCACTACCACTACCACTACTACCACTATTTTCAGTACTACTACTACTACTACTGCTGTTGCTGCTACTGCTGCTGTTGCTGCTGCTCCTACTACTACTACTGCTGCTACTACTACTACTACTGCTTCTACTGCTACAACTACTGCTGCTACTACTACTGCTACTGCTACTACTATTACTACTACTACCACTGCTACTTCTGCCACTACCTCTGCTAATACTACTACCACTACTACTACTATTACTACTACTACCACTACTACGTCTACCACTAGTACTACTACCACTACTATTAGCACTACTAATACCATTCTCCTACTTCTACTTTCACTACTACTGCAATTACGACTTCCACTACTTATACTACCTCTACCACTACTACTGCTTTCACTACTACCACGTCCACTAATACTGCTACTACTACTATGTCCATTAATACTACTACTACTGCCACTACTACTACCACAACCACTGCTTCTTCTTTCACTACTACTACTACCACTACCACAATGTTCACTGCTACTACCACTTCTACTACTACTACTACTAGTACTGCCACTCCTTCTACCACTACTATCTCTACAACTACAACTACTTGCACCACTACTACTACTACTACTACTTTTAGCACTATTACTAGCACTACCACTACTACTACTACTACTACTACCACTACTACCACTACTACTACTACTACGACCACTACTACACCTTTCACTGCTACTATTACAACTACTACTTTTACTACCACTTCCACTAATAGTACTTCCACTTCTAATACCACTACCACCGCTTCTACCAGTACTACCACTATTACTACCACTACTGCTACAACCACTACCACTACCTATGCTAATACTACTACTGCTATTACTACTACTAGTACTGCTACTACTACTACTTTCACCACTACTACCACTGCCACAACCAATACCTCTGCTAATACTTCTACTACCACTACCACTACTACTACTATTACTACTACGACCACTACCACTACTACTACTACCACTATTTTCAGTACTACTACTACTACTGCTGTTGCTGCTACTGCTGTTGCTGCTGCTGCTACTACTACTACTGCTGCTACTACTACTACTATTGCTTCTACAACTACTGCTGCCACTACTACTGCTTTCACTACTACCACGTCCACTAATACTACTACTACTACTACTACGTCCATTAATACTACTACTACTGCCACTACTACTACCACAACCACTGCTTCTTCTTTCACTACTACTACTACCACTACTACTACTTCCACTACCACAATGTTCACTGCTACTACCACTTCTACTACTACTACTAGTACTGCCACTACTTCTACCACTACTATCTCTACAACTACAACTACTTCCACCACTACTACTACTTTTAGCACTATTACTAGCACTACCACTACTACTACTACTACTACTACCACTACTACCACTACTACTACTACTACTACTACTACCACTACTACACCTTTCACTGCTACTATTACAACTACTACTTTTACTACCACTTCCACTAATAGTACTTCCACTTCTACTACCACTACCACCGCTTCTACCAGTACTACCACTATTACTACCACTACTGCTACAACCACTACCACTACCTATGCTAATACTACTACTGCTATTACTACTACTAGTACTGCTACTACTACCACTTTCACCACTACTACCACTGCCACAACCAATACCTCTGCTAATACTTCTACTACCACTACCACTACTACTACTATTACTACTACTACCACTACCACTACCACTACTACCACTATTTTCAGTACTACTACTACTACTACTGCTGTTGCTGCTACTGCTGCTGTTGCTGCTGCTCCTACTACTACTACTGCTGCTACTACTACTACTACTGCTTCTACTGCTACAACTACTGCTGCTACTACTACTGCTACTGCTACTACTATTACTACTACTACCACTGCTACTACTACCACTACCTCTGCTAATACTACTACCACTACTACTACTATTACTACTACTACCACTACTACTTCCACTACCACTCCCACTACCTTTGCTAATACTTTTACTGCTATTACTACTAGTACTGCTACTACTACTACTACTACCACTACCACCACCACTACTACTTCTACTACCACTATTACCACTACTACTGCTGCTGTTACTACTACTACTGCCACTACTACTACTACTAATACTACTACCTTTACCACCACTACTACTACTGCTGTTGCTGCTACTGTTGTTGCTGCTGCTGCTGCTACTACTACTGCTACTACTACTACTACTACTACTACTACTACTACTACTACTACTACTACTACTACTACTGCTTCAACTACTGCTGCTACTACTACTGCTACTGCTACTACTATTACTACTACTACCAGTACCACTTCAACTACAACCCCTAAGGGACAATGCAGTGTAGACTCAACATCCCAGATGGCACAGTCAGCTGACTGTGGAAACCCCTGTGTTATGGAGTCATGGCTGGCATGTTGCAGAGGAAGCGTCTGTGTGGCGTATGAATAAAACCTCCTAATCTTCCAATCCAATCTGCAGAAAATCAAGATCGGATCCACCGAACCAAAGCTTTGTTTTCTCTGACTCCCCCAGGGCTCCTCAGGAGAGAAGCTGGTAGAGATGAAGAGAGAGTAGAGGGAGTCATTCCACCCCAAAAAACACAATGAAGAGGATTTCCACACCCACCATCTCAGATTGTACCGAAATCATTTCTGTAGTTGAAAACAGATAATGTTTGCATTCCTGCAACATTATTTTGTTGAAATATAATTTGATCTCTGATAAATTAAGATAATTGATTGCACGCAATTTGGCTGTTATAATGTATAGGATTCATATACTATTCAATCAATATAGTACCTAACATCTGATTTGGACCATATTTCTTCCTAACAACGAGTAAGACATGAGGAATCAAATAAAATAATCAATAGCCACCCACAGATCCCCAACACCCCACTCCAATCCCAACCCAATATCAAATCAAATCAAATCAAATGTATTTATATAGCCCTTCGTACATCAGCTGATATCTCAAAGTGCTGTACAGAAACCCAGCCTAAAACCCCAAACAGCAAGCAATGCATGTGAAAGAAACACGGTGGCTAGGAAAAACTCCCTAGGAAAAACTCCCTAGAAAGGCCAAAAACCTAGGAAGAAACCTAGAGAGGAACCAGGCTATGAGGGGTGGCCAGTCCTCTTCTGGCTGTGCAGGGTGGATATTATAACAGAACATGGTCAAGATGTTAAAATGTTCATAAATGACCAGCATGGTCAAATAATAATAATCATAGTAGTTGTCGAGGGTGCAACAAGCACGTCCGGTGAACAGGTCAGGGTTCCATAGCCGCAGGCAGAACAGTTGAGACTGGAGCAGCAGCACGGCCAGGTGGACTGGGGACAGCAAGGAGTCATCATACCAGGTAGTCCTGAGGCATGGTCCTAGGGCTCAGGTCCTCTGAGAGAAAGACAGAAAGAGAGAAAGAGAGAATTAGAGAGAGCATATTTAAATTCACACAGGACACCGGATAAGACAAGAGAAATACTCCAGATGTAACAGACTGACCCTAGCCCCCCGACACATAAAGTACTGCAGCATAAATACTGGAGGCTGAGACAGGAGGGATCAGAAGACACTGTGGCCCCATCCGATGATACCCCCGGACAGGGCCAAACAGGCAGGATATAACCCCACCCACTTTGCCAAAGCACAGCCCCCACACCACTAGAGGGATGTCTCCAACCACCAACTTACCGTCCTAAGACAAGGCCGAGTATAGCCCACAATAACCAGTATACAGAATCAGTCCTCTATGTTTGACAAGTAGTATGGAACTGCTGCTTGGAGTATTGTTACTTCATCCTTTGTAACATATTCCCTGGGAATCTGGTGATGTTTTACTTTTATTTCTGTCATGAGAAATTAGTAATTGAAGTTGCATTACTTGTTGCATTACTTTCATTATTTACCATAAATTAGCGTGAAAGTCCCACATTTTGCCCACTAGATGCCACTGGTCCTGCAACTGCCACCAAACCCTTTTATGTGCCTTGCTTGTCTCGTGCTTATTAAATGGATCACAACGTTTCCCTAGCAATGTTGGGTAGAAAACCAATAGCTGAAATGACATGGAATGACCCTAGACCCCACTGTATACAAGCGTTTCACTACACCCACAATAACATCTGTTAAACACGTGTATGTGATCAATAAAATTTGATTTGACAAGAGAGGGCAGCAGAGAGAGAGAGAGACCAAATCATGTGAAAAGAAAAAGATAATTACTTGACACATTGGAAAGAATTTACAAAAAACTGAGCAAACTACAATGCTAGTTGGCCCTAAACAGAGAGTACACAGTGGCAGAATACCTGACCACTGTGACTGACCCAAACTTAAGGAGAGCTTTGACTATGTAAAGACTCAGTGAGCATAGCCTTGCTATTGAGAAAGGCCACCGTAGGCAGACCTGGCAATCAGGAGAAGACAGGCTATGTACACACTGCCCACAAAATGAGGTGGAAACTGAGCTGCACTTCCTAACCTCCTGCCAAATGTATGACCATATTAGAGACACATATTTCCCTCAGACTACACAGATCCACAAAGAATTAGAAAACATACCCAATTTTGATTAACTCCCATATCTATTGGGTGAAATACCAGTGTGCCATCACAGCAATAAGATTTGTGACCTGTTGCCTCAAGAAAGGGGCAACCATTGAAGAACAAACACCATTGTAAATACAACCCATATTTGTGTTGTTTTAATTTTCCCTTTTGTTCTTTAACTATTTCCACATAATATGACATTTGAAAAGTTTGTATTATTTTGGAACTTTTGTAAGTGTAATGTTTACTGTAAATTGTTATTGTTTATTTCATATTTGTTTATTATCTACTTCACTTGCTTTGACAATGTAAACATTTCTTTCCCATGTCAATAAAGCCCTTCAATTGAATTGAGAGAGAGAGAGAGAGAGAGAGAGAGAGAGAGAGAGAGAGAGAGAGAGAGAGAGAGAGAGAGAGAGAGAGAGAGAGAGAGAGAGAGAGAGAGAGAGAGAGAGAGATGGAAGACCCATGCTGAGGTGCTGTCAGGGGATGTTTGTGGAGATGAAGTGATGACCAGAGAGGGTGGTCTGACAGTGTAGGAGGGAGGGAGATCTAAACAGCAAGAGAGGGAGAGAGAGAGAGCAAGACAAAACAAGAGAATCCTATGATAACGGCTTCTTTGTACTTTTGCTGTGAGTACAAAATAAGGGGAAGATGCAGATTCAAAGTAGAGAAACAAGATAACATCTTACCTCTAGGAGTCAACACCATGGGAAATAAGAGAAATGAGAGGCAAATGCAAGCCCTTACTTTGGATGTGAACAGTCCATTTGAGATGCAGTCTTGGACCTACTGAATGAAATAGCTGTAATGCTGCCAATATCTTAACCAAATTTCCCTTCACTGAACTGGAGAGATATAGAGTACTGATAAATCTAGTTGGAGTCTAGAGGCCAGCGACTAGCAACAACCTCATGCTGATGCCGTTATGCAATCACTTTTGTAATTGACTTCACTCCTAGTGGCTACTCCTGTTTTCATGGCTCACACAAGGAAGTCCACAGCAGTTGTCAGAAGAAGCTGTGAGTGACACTATAATACCCACTGTTTCACTCTCCTCCATTTTCCCAAATCTGACTTCCATGAAAAGTGACAGGCTAGGTAAGTTTGGCAAGTCCTTATTTCTTTGCCACCCTAGTGATGCACAACAGCAGACGCTAACTCAATTTCACACCCGAAATCCTTAGAGATACTCACAGGTACACTTTATTCACAGAAATATGAACACTGGCACACCATACCACTAATGCTACACTCCTTACATGTTTTCATGGCGCTGTGCTAATATAGTGTTGCAACATTCACAGCAACAAATTCAGTGTGTTAATAAAAAAGGTCAATATTTTCCCCTGAGGCTGATGGAAAATAATAGTACTGGAAGGAAAAGCAGCCTTTTTACAGGCTCTGTTCTGACCAATTGTGCTATTTGTGTATTTGCTTTCGCCAATCGCAACTTTTTTTGTACATAATGTTTCAACCTTTGTTTCCTATGACCGAAAAGAGCTTCTGGATACCAGAATC
This sequence comes from Salmo salar, assembly GCF_965601325.2. Lineage (NCBI taxonomy): Eukaryota > Metazoa > Chordata > Actinopteri > Salmoniformes > Salmonidae > Salmo > Salmo salar. The sequence goes on along the minus strand of NC_138297.1, from coordinate 11,772,893 downwards.
ACTCATTTGGATGAGGACTCTCCGTAGCCAATGGGAGTCAGACCTTTAAACAGGTTAACATTCACAAGGCCGCAGAGCCAGACGGATTACTAGGAAGCTTACTAAGAGCATGCGCTGACCAGCTGGCACATGTCTTCTCTGACATTTTCAACCTCTCCCTGAGCCAGTCTGTAATACCTACATGTTTCAAGCAGACCACCATAGTCCATGTGCACAAAAACGCCAAGGTACCCTGTCTAAATGACTAAATGAGACCTCTATACCAGGCGGTTTCAGAGGAAGGCTCTAAAATGTGTCAACAACTCCAGCCACCCGAGTCATAGACTGTTCTCTCTGATACCACACAGCAAGAGGGGAAGCAGGTAGCCTAGTGGTTAGAGCATTGGACTAGTAACCGAAAGGTTGCAAGATTGAATCCCTGAGCTGACAAGGTAAAAAATCTGTCCTTCTGCCCCTGAACAAGGCAGTTAACCCAATGTTACTAGGCCATCTTTGAAAATAAGAATTTGTTCTTAACTGACTAGTTAAATAAAGGTAAAAAAAGCAGTACTAAGTCTGGGACTAATACATTTTTTTGCACTGGCTCTATGCACACTATCTGGACTTTACCCACACACACACATTCTACACTGACACTCCACACACATATGCATATTGACGCCACACACACCCACACATAGAAACACTTTCACACTCTTCACATATGCTGCTGCTGCTCTGTTTACTACCTACATATACATTAGTGCTGAGCGAGTAGTGGTTTTCTAGGTTGGTCCGGTTTCGGTTAAATTATTTTTTAAACTATCACGTTTTTCGATTTCGGTTTCAATAACACAGTGCTAGAGGCGTCACTACAGACCCGGGTTCGATCCCACGACCGGGATAGCCATGAGTCGGCACACAATTAGCCCATTGTCATCCGGGTTAGGGGAGTGTTTGGCCGGCTGGAATGTTCTTGTCTCATTGCGCTCTAGCAAGTCCTTGTGGTGGGCCGGATGCATCCACGCTGACTTCGGTTGCCAGATATACTGTGTTTACTCTGACACATTGGTGCGGCTGGCATCCGGGTTGCTAGAGCGAGCATTGTGTCAAGAAGCAAGGCGGGGTCTCGACCGTCGCCTCTCCCGAGTCTGGACAGGAGTTCCAGCAATGGGACTAGACTGTAACTACCAATTGGGGAGAAAAAGGGCTAACATTTTATTTTATTTGTTATCGAAATTCCAAAGCCAAAAATAGTGAACATTTAATTGCCAAAACATTGAAAATATTCCATTGTCTCTGTCAGGTTCACATTCGGTAGAAATCAGTAGAAAAATAGTACATTTCTATGAAATAATAAAATATGTCAGTTGTGTATATTACTTTGTTTTGTTTTGATGACTTTATTATTTTTCATTCCTTAAAGTCATAATCTCATCTCTGCTCAGGCAGTAGCAGCCAAACCATATTATCTCTGTACTCCCCATACTGTTCTGTCTTTAGACATCCTATTTAGCTAGGCTAGCTGTGGAGCTGTCTGACCAAATTATTTTACTAGTTCCTTCAAGAAAGATAAGGCATACTTTCATGAAATGTCTCAATCCCTCTCTCGTCATTGGGTTGTGTACATTCGTCTCTCATGCAGTCTATGTGGTCTGTGTGTATCTAACCTAATGTAGCAGGCATAAAAGTTTATCCATCGCTGCCTCAAACGGAAAAATCAGGCGCAATGGATTATGGTCATTGTAGTTAATTACCACGTTTCTGCGCTGAACTAGGTTGATTATTAGTTTAATGAAAACTACAACTCCCTTCAGCCCAGTGTACCACATAGTTATTGAAAGATCCTGATGGCGCTGGAGGAGATGGCCGCCGTTTTACAGTCTCCTAACCAATTGTGCTATTATGTGTTTTTTCCGCGTTATTTGTAACTTATTTTGTACATAATGTTTCTGCCACCTTATCTTACGGTGGAAAAGAGCTTCTAGATATCAGGACAGCGATCACTCACTTCGGATTAGACGAAGAGTTTTTCAACAACAACAACAACAACAAGCAGGACTCACACCATATTCTCCAAATACCCCACAGGGCAGACATCCCAATTATTCGCAAAAGGAAGCGACGCAGAGGACGAAGAGCCAGATGCCTCGTCCGGACCCGCAGAAGGCGAGTAGGAAAGCTGCCGTTACCGTCAATATTACTCGTCAACGTGCAATCATTGGACAATAAACTAGACGAGGTACGATCACGAATATACTACCAACGGGATAACAAAAACTGTAATATCCTATGTTTCACGGAATCGTGGCTGAATGACGACATGGATATACGCTGCACCGGCAGGATAGAACAGCACACTCCGGTAAGACGAGGGGGGGACGGTCTGTACATATTTGTAAACAACAGCTGTTGCATGAAATCTAAGGAAGTCTCTATATTTTGCTCACCTGAAGTAGAGTATTTTGTGATAAATTGCAAGCCACACTACTTGCCTAGAGAGTTCTCAGCTATACTTTTTGTGGCTGTTTATTTACCACCACAAACAGATGCTGGTACTAAGACCGCACTCAGTCAGCTGTATAAGGAAATAAGCAAACAGGAAACCACTCACCCAGAGGCGGCGCTCCTAGTGGCCGGACACTTGAATGCAGGGAAACTTAAATCAGTTCTTACAAATCTCTATCAACATGTTAAATGTGCAACCAGAGGGAAAAAGATTCTAGATCACCTGTACTCCACACACAGAGACGCGTACAAAGCTCTCCCTCGCCCACCATTTGGTAAATCCGACCACAACTCTATCCTCCTGATTCCTGCTTACACGCAAAAATGAAAGCAGAAAGCACCAGTGACTCAGTCTATAAAAAAATGGTCAGATGAAGCAGATGCTAAACTACAGGACTGTTTTGTTATCACAGACTGGAACATTTTCTGGGATTCTTCCGATGGCATTGAGGAATACACCACATCAGCCACTGGCTTTATCAATAAGTGCATTGAGGACGTCATCCCCACAGTGACTGTACGTACATACCCGAACCAGAAGCAATGGATTACAGGCAACATTCGCACTGAGCTAAAGGGTAGAGCTGCCGCTTTTAAGGTGTGGGACTCTAACCCGGAAGCTTACAAGAAATCCCTCTATGCCCTGCGACGAACCATCAAACAGGCAAAGTGTCAATACATGGCTAAGATTGAATCATACTACACCGGCTCCTACGCTCGTCGGATGTGGCAGGGATTGCAAACTATTACAGACTACAAAGGGAAGCACAGCAGCGAGCTGCCCAGTGACACGAGCCTACCAGACGAGATAAATCACTTCTATGCTCGCTTCAAGGCAAGCAACACTGAGGCATGCATGAGAGCATCAGCTGTTCCGGACGACTGTGTGATCACGCTTTCCGTAGTCGACGTGAGTAAGACCTTTAAACAGGTCAACAGACACAAGGCTGCGGGGCCAGACGGATTACCAGGATGTGTGCTCCGGGCATGTGCTGACCAACTGGCAGGTGTCTTCACTGACATTTTCAACATGTCCCTTGAGTCTGTAATACCAACATGCTTCAAGCAGACCACCATAGTCAATGTGCCCAAGAACACAAGGGCAACCTGCCTAAATGATTACAGACCCGTAGCACTCACGTCCATAGCCATGAAGTGCTTTGAAAGGCTGGTAATGGCTCACATCAACACCATTATCCCAGAAACCCTAGACCCACTCCAATTTGCATACCGCCCAAACAAATCCACAGATGATGGAATCTCTATTGCACTCCACACTACCCTTTCCCAGCTGGACAAAAGGAACACCTATGTGAGAATGTTATTTATTGACTACAGCTCAGCGTTCAACACCATAGTACCCTCAAAGCTCATCACTAAGCTAAGGAACCTGGGACTAAACACCTCCCTCTGCAACTGGATCCTGGACTTCCTGATGGGCCACCCCCAGGTGGTGAGGGTAGGTAGCAACACATCTGCCACGCTAATCCTCAACACTGGAGTTCCCCAGGGGTGCATGCTCTGTCCCCTCCTGTACTCCCTGTTCACCCACGACTGCATGTCCAACCACATCAACAACAAACTAGAATGGTCCAAACACACTAAGACAGTCGTGAAGAGAGCACGACAAAGCCTATTCCCCCTCAGGAAACTAAAAAGATTTGGCATGGGTCCTGAGGTCCTCCAAAGGTTCTACTGCTGCAACATCGAGAGCATCCTGAATGGTTGCATCACTGCCTGGTATGGAAATTGCTTGGCCTTCCGACCGCAAGGCACTTCATAGGGTAGTGCGTACGGCCCAGTACATCACTGGGGCAAAGCTGCCTGCCATCCAGGACCTCTACACCAGGCGGTGTCAGAAGAAGGCCCTAAAAATTGTCAAAGACCCCAGCCACCCCACTCATAGACTGTTCTCTCTACTACCGCATGGCAAGCGGTACCGGAGTGCCAAGTCTAGGACAAAAAGGCTTCTCAACAGTTTTTACCCCCAAGCCATAAGACTCCTGAACAGGTAACCAAATGGTTACCTGGACTATTTGCATTGTGTGCCCCTCCCCCCAACCTCTCTTTTACGCTGCTGCTACTCTCTGTTTATCTTATATTCATAGTCACTTTAACTATACATTCATGTACAGACTACCTCAATTGGCCCGAACAACCTGTGCTCCCACACATTGGCTAACCGGGCTATCTGCATTGTGTCCCACCACCCGCCAACCCCTCTTTTTATGCTTCTGCTCATCATATATGCATAGTCACTTTAACCATATCTAAGTGTACATACTACCTCAATAAGCCTTACTTACCGGTGCCTGTTTATAGCCTTGCTACTCTTATTTTCAAATGTCTTTTTACTGTTGTTTTATTTCTTTACTTACCTACACACACACACACACACACACACACACACACACACACGGACACACACACACATACCTTTTTTTTCGCACTATTGGTTAGAGCCTGTAAGTAAGCATTTCACTGTAAGGTCTACACCTGTTGTTTTCGGCGCACGTTACCCAAAAAAATAACTAAATGGAATGCAAGTAATTGAACAGACGTAGGTAAAATAGTTGTTATTAATAATAACCAAAAATAAACAGAAACATTGGTTAATCGCTCAGCACTAATGTACATATTACCTCAATTACCTCACCTACCTCGCAGGACTGCACATTGACTCGGTACCGGTACTCCTTGTATATAACCTGCACATTGACTCGGTACCGGTACTCCTTGTATATAACCTGCACATTGACTCGGTACCGGTACTCCTTGTATATAGCCTCCACATTGACTCAGTACCGGTACTCCTTGTATATAGCCTCCACATTGACTCAGTACCGGTACTCCTTGTATATAGCCTCCACATTGACTCAGTACCGGTACTCCTTGTATATAACCTCCACATTGACTCGGTACCGGTTCTCCTTGTATATAACCTCCACATTGACTCGGTACCGGTACTCCTTGTATATAGCCTCCACATTGACTCGGTACCGGTACTCCTTGTATATAGCCTCCATATTGACTCGGTACCGGTACTCCTTGTATATAACCTCCACATTGACTCTGTACCGGTACTCCTTGTATATAACCTCCACATTGACTCGGTACCGGTACTCCTTGTATATAACCTCCACATTGACTCTGTACCGGTACTCCTTGTATATAGCCTCCACATTGACTCGGTATCTATACTCCTTGTATATAGCCTCCACATTGACTCGGTATCTATAATCCTTGTATATAGCCTCCACATTGACTCAGTACCGGTACTCCTTGTATATAACCTGCACATTGACTCGGTTCCGGTACTCCTTGTATATAGCCTCCACATTGACTCGGTATCTATACTCCTTGTATATAGCCTCCACATTGACTCGGTATCTATACTCGTTGTATATAGCCTCCACATTGACTCGGTACCGGTACTCCTTGTATATAGCCTCCACATTGACTCGGTACCGGTACTCCTTGCATATAACCTCCACATTGACTCGGTACCAGTACTCCTTGTATATAACCTCCACATTGACTCAGTACCGGTACTCCTTGTATATAGCCTCCACATTGACTCAGTACCGGTACTCCTTGTATATAGCCTCCACATTGACTCAGTACCGGTACTCCTTGTATATAGCCTCCACATTGACTCGGTACCGGTACTCCTTGTATATAACCTCCACATTGACTCTGTACCGGTACTCCTTGTATATAGCCTCCACATTGACTATGTACCGGTACTCCTTGTATATAACCTCCACATTGACTCGGTACCGGTACTCCTTGTATATAGCCTCCACATTGACTCGGTACCGGTACTCATTGTATATAGCCTCCACATTGACTCTGTACCGGTACTCCTTGTATATAGCCTCCACATTGACTTGGTATCTATACTCCTTGTATATAGCCTCCACATTGACTCGGTATCTATAATCCTTGTATATAGCCTCCACATTGACTCAGTACCGGTACTCCTTGTATATAACCTGCACATTGACTCGGTTCCGGTACTCCTTGTATATAGCCTCCACATTGACTCGGTATCTATACTCCTTGTATATAGCCTCCACATTGACTCGGTATCTATACTAGTTGTATATAGCCTCCACATTGACTCGGTACCGGTACTCCTTGTATATAGCCTCCACATTGACTCGGTACCGGTACTCCTTGCATATAATCTCCACATTGACTCGGTACCAGTACTCCTTGTATATAACCTCCACATTGACTCAGTACCGGTACTCCTTGTATATAGCCTCCACATTGACTCAGTACCGGTACTCCTTGTATATAGCCTCCACATTGACTCAGTACCGGTACTCCTTGTATATAGCCTCCACATTGACTCAGTACCGGTACTCCTTGTATATAGCCTCCACATTGACTCAGTACCGGTACTCCTTGTATATAGCCTCCACATTGACTCAGTACCGGTACTCCTTGTATATAGCCTCCACATTGACTCAGTACCGGTACTCCTTGTATATAGCCTCCACATTGACTCAGTACCGGTACTCCTTGTATATAGCCTCCACATTGACTCGGTACCGGTACTCCTTGTATATAACCTCCACATTGACTCGGTACCGGTACTCCTTGTATATAACCTCCACATTGACTCGGTACCGGTACTCCTTGTATATAACCTCCACATTGACTCGGTACCGGTACTCCTTGTATATAGCCTCCACATTGACTCGGTACCGGTACTCCTTGTATATAGCCTCCACATTGACTTGGTAATGGTACTCCTTGTATATAACCTCCACATTGACTCGGTACCAGTACTCCTTGTATATAGCCTCCACATTGACTCGGTACCGGTACTCCTTGTATATAGCCTCCACATTGACTCGGTAACGGTACTCCTTGTATATAACCTCCACATTGACTCTGTACCGGTACTCCTTGTATATAACCTCCACATTGACTCGGTACCGGTACTCCTTGTATATAACCTCCACATTGACTCTGTACCGGTACTCCTTGTATACAGCCTCCACATTGACTCTGTACCGGTACTCCTTGTATATAACCTCCACATTGACTCGGTACCGGTACTCCTTGTATATAGCCTCCACATTGACTCGGTACCGGTACTCCTTGAATATAGCCTCCACATTGACTCGGTACCGGTACTCCTTGTATATAACCTCCACATTGACTCGGTACCGGTAATCCTTGTATATAGCCTCCACATTGACTCGGTACCGGTACTCCTTGTATATAGCCTCCACATTGACTCGGTACCGGTACTCCTTGTATATAGCCTCCACATTGACTCTGTACCGGTACTCCTTGTATATAGCCTCCACATTGACTCGGTATCTATACTCCTTGTATATAGCCTCCACTTTGACTCGGTATCTATACTCCTTGTATATAGCCTCCACATTGACTCGGTATCTATACTCCTTGTATATAGCCTCCACATTGACTCGGTATCTATACTCCTTGTATATAGCCTCCACATTGACTCGGTATCTATACTCCTTGTATATAGCCTCCACATTGACTCGGTATCTATACTCCTTGTATATAGCCTCGTTAACAACATGTTTTAGTCTTACAATTAATTGTTTATTTATTTATTCTCTGCATTGTTGGGAAAGCACTCTTAAATAATCATTTTACAATAAAGTCTACACCTGTTGTATTCAGCACATGTGACAAATAAAATTAGATCTTTGATTTGATTTGAACAGTACATCAAACAGATGTGACTCTAAATTAGAGTGGAGGAAACCAACAAAGCTGAATAATGAACACAGCAGGATCATTTGTTTCCAGTGAGGGAGAGTCTAAAAGGCGATGGGCACCGAGCCAAGGTTCTCAGAAAGGCAAAAACGAATAAACATATTTTCTGACACCCGAATAACGCAAACGGTCATCATATAAGTTTTAGGTAACACTTTACAAAGTATACTTTGAAAATATACAAAAAAGAATGTAGAAAGGAGTTTGCAAGTCGTTTAGGCTAAACTAGTCATTATTTATTTATAAATTGTTCATAAAATATGTAATAAACAGTTTTTATTGACCTAAGCCACATTTCATATACGCATGGATGTAACAGGTGAGGAGGAAGAACATCCGTGATTCATAGTGTAGTAAGTAAATAGTATGTTTAGACGGGAGCATTTCCAAGCATCTGCTGCTTTTTCTTACCAGGTATCTGAAACTAGTGTGGCACCGTGGCAGTGATGATATTCATTAAGTAGGCCCTGGATGCTGATGCAGAAGAAGTTTAGTAAAATATGCACATATTTCTACTGGGAAAACCACAAAGCCACTATTTCCACGTGAGATATCTCAATCTAAATGTTTCCCATTAAATATGAATGTGAGTTACTAGATATGATGAATTATTGACTTATTTACCAACATCATTACAGATTACATATCTGGACACTGGTCGGTATTTTATGCATTTTGAAGAATATATCAATATATCTTATGAATCAACTTTGTTCCAACTAAACATTTCTAAACTGTTTGGATTCAGAAGACCTTCTGGGATTAGATTAAATACTAGTTCACATTATTTACGTAACTAAGTTTAAAGTATTTTGTGAAATCAGGGATAACAGTACAGCGTTAATACTTGATGTTCTCTACTGTATTTAATAGCCTTCTTACCTACTGAACTCTTTGACAGTTCAATCTTTCTTTAGAGTACAACCACTGACGATACATTATCTCCACATGTATGTGCTTGGTTAAACATGATCTACAGTATGTGAAAATGTGGGTAAAGTAGTAGCCCGAGTAGCAAGGACCCCATAGTGTGGACTATATAGTGGGTGAACACAGATTACAGGCATTAGTATTCCACCACTCAATCTAAAAAAGGCAGCACAGTACATTTTTCCCAGTGTGCCGTCTTTCTCATCAGCGCACAAAAAAAAACATATGGCTGCTCCAGGTAAGAGCACATTCCCACATACACAAAGATCTCCAGACACTGGCTTAAAGCCCTTTCTATTTTTTTATTCCTCTCCTAGTGTGTGCGTGTGCGTGTACGTGTGTGTGTGTGTGTGCGTGCATGTGTGTGACTGTGTGTGTGTGTGTGTGTGTGTGTGTGTGTGTGTGTGTGTGTGTGTGTGTGTGTGTGTGTGACTGTGTGTGTGTGTGTGTGTGTGTGTGTGTGTGTGACTGTGTGTGTGTGTGTGTGTGTGTGTGTGTGTGTGTGTGTGTGTGGTGTGTGTGTGTGTGTGTGTGTGTGTGACTGGTGACAGATGCGTTTTTCTGCTGACAGTGGTGATCTATGGTGAGCCCCGCTGGCTTCGCACCAAGCTATTGCTTAATTCATTGACATTTTGTATAATTGCCTCGGGGCAGTTTTGCAGAGGAATTATGGGGCTCTAACAGGATTGGATTAAAAAAATACAATTACCATTTCAGATTTAAGGGGAATAATCTTTGAGGAGCTTCGACACAGGGGAGACAGAAGGGAGGGAAGGGGGCGGGGCAGAGGGGCTAAGGCTCACCAGGAGAGAGTGTGACGGAGGTGTTTGTAATGAGGAAAGGGGAGGGAGGGGTTATGGATGGTTGTGGGCCTCTACTTTCCCTTTTCTAGCCGGTGGTTTTATCAAGGTGGTTTATCACGGTGGCTGGCCATGACAGCATCAGAAATGGCTTGTCAGGCTTCTTGGAAATGTCCATGGTAAGATAATGACATGTTGAAACCCTGGAACCGGCGTCTTGTCACCCACTGGTAATTGCTACTCCTTCCAGTTTATTGTCTCCAGCTACCCTGCTCATCACTCATATTATTTGTTATAATGTTGAGGTGTGGGTGGGGGGGATGTAGTGTGTTTGTGTGTTTGTGTGTGAGTGTGTGAATGAGTGTGTGAGTGTGTGAGTGTGTGAGTGTGTGAGTGAGTGAGTGAGTGAGTGAGTGAGTGAGTGAGTGAGTGAGAGTATATTAGTGTGTGTGTGTGTGTGTGTGTGTGTGTGTGTGTGTGTGTGTGTGTGTGTGTGTGTGTGTGTGTGTGTGTGTGTGTGTGTGTTGCATTCCTATCATGAATCCATGACCTTATGGGAAAAAAACATTGAAAATCTGCCCTATGATCTCTTCCTCCTGAATCCCTCCTCCTCTTCTCCATCTTCTCCCGATGTTGCGGTTGCAATAGATCCTTGGGGCGACAAGTCGACTATCCAACACAAACCACGTAATTTGCTGTAAATGTGTCAGTATGAACTGTTATTCAATCATCTCTCAGTAGCATGTAAAAAAAGACATAAAACAAAAAGTTTAATAGCCACTTCAGTGGTTAAGTCAGTACGAAATGTTGAATTATTAACAGTATTACAGAACGCATTGGTCCAGTTCATTTGCAATTGAAGATGTGTGTTGTCAGTGTTAAATCCTGATCAGCTATAGGCCAGTAGTACTGCTTAAAGAAATACAAACTGAGAGACAGAGACCACTGCTTATTTGAATCCATCTCCAAACCTTCTAATGATTTGTGGCTGAAATGCAGGTTACTGCCAAAATAAAGGAAACACTTGAGTAAATGAGGGATATAAAGTATATTTAAAGCAGGTGCTTCCACCCAGGTGTGGTTCATGAGTTAATTAAGAAATTAACATCCCATCATGTTAAGGTTCATGTATAAAAACACCCAGTTGCCCAATATTTTGGATAACCTGGCAAGAAGAAAAAATCTCTGTGATTTTGAAAGAGGGGATTGTGTGTTCATCTGTGTGTGTGTGTGTGTGTGTGTGTGTGTGTGTGTGTGTGTGTGTGTGTGTGTGTGTGTGTGTGTGTGTGTGTGTGTGTGTGTGTCTCAGTCACCAGATGTCAACCCAATTGAACACTTATGGGAGATTCTGGAGAGGTGCCTGAGGCATTGTTTTCCACCACCTTCAACATGGTGGAATTTCTCTTGGAAAAATGGTGTCACATCGCTCTGAACGGAGTTCCAGACATTGGTAGAATTTATGCCAACGCCCTATTAAGACAGTTTATGCTGGTGTTGCCTTTATTTTGGCAGTTACCGGTACTATAGATGTTTAGTCTGATGTTCAGCCTATATAGTATATAGGCTACAGTTAGTGTCCATTACTATACTGTAAAAACACCATTCAGAGCGACCTTGAAGTCAGCATTTGTCTCCTGGCTGGCACTTCTGTGATTTTGTCAAAGGATAGTCTCGTAGATGATTTATTAAGCTTAATATGAATTTTTCAAACACAAATTATACTCATGAATCATGCTGGACTGTGGCCACCCCTGACCTTTGGCTGACCTTTTTCATACGTTTTGAACGGATAATTCGCTGGTGCTGGATAGTCAGGCTTTGTCCACAAGCTTCATCTTGCCTCTCTCTTCTTGGTAACTTCGCTGGATGTGCTTGCAGTTTTGAGGGATAATGTTCAATGGAACATTTTCCATTTTAAATTAGCTGAATGAATGTTAGATGAAAAATATGAATTTATGAACACATGACGAGTTTGAAAAGCCCACGCACGGTGAACTACGTTTCCCAATGATGCTGATGATTTTATTCACGAGCAGTCCTTTACCTTTGAGATATCACTGTAAAGTTCTTGTTTAACAAGCATCATAAAGTCAATTTTACAAGGGTGAAGACAGTTTCAACATGGCAGTTTCCTGAAGATGAACTAATGACAGAATGTGTAAAGGTTATAACGGGGGGAGACATATTTAATCCATCCTTTAGGTTAAGGATGTGAATGTATGAAATACTTTTATCTGGCTTCCATTCCAATACAGTTGGAGCTTCCTGATTTATCTCTGAACTTATTTCCCTCTCCTTAAGTGTACTGGAAATGTTACCTTCTTGTTCTGACCAACGTGTTACAAACACATACTGTTCCTCAGTATTCAAATCCCCATACTGTATCTTCTACTGTACCTACACAAATCATTGGATTTAGGCTCTGATGAGATACTTTCTATAACATTTAAAGAGCTGTCTCCAAAATGGCTGTCAAGTTTATTCATGTATTTACATACCAAGTCCCTTGTGAGAGGCTTCTGTACATCTTACCCCTTTGTCTGCATTTTCTGAGGCTTTTATGTTATTGGCTGTGGACTTCCAAAGGAAAACGCTGTCTCATTAGTTTGCTCTTCTTCTCTCCTTCCTGTTTGGTATAATCTATCTCCCATGAAACCACATCCTGTCTGGTGGATTTTCAAATTACTCACACGCTCCTGTCCCCCACATCACTGTCTCAGCGAAACTTCATCCCCATGTCCCACTTTACCGTTCAAAGATACCATCTGTGTTCTCTCCCTCTCTCTCTTTCACCATTAGCAAAACTCTGCTGCTCCAATCCTCAAAAAAAATCTCCTCATTTAACTTCAAAGGTTTTCTTGTTGATGCTCTTGACTCTTTTTTAGACGAGTCGGGATAATGCACCAGATGTATCCCATAATTCCTGCTGGGTCATGATGGGGAGAAATAATGCTGTTTACATCATGAACACAATGTTGCTCTCTATCCACTTTCTTTATAAGACACACAGGGTTTGATTGTTGTATTAAACAAATACTCTCCTCACAATATTTTCAAGTTTATGTTCCGTCAACAACATTTCAAATTCCCTCAACCTTGGTTATTATTTCTCCTCCCTTGCTATTTCAATGACCCGGCAGCAGTAGCAGTTGTATTATCTGTCCAACAGTGAAGGACCTTTGTACATTTAACAAAATGTAGCTATGTGATTGTGCGAGCGGGGGTTACTCATATCTGCCACTCTCAGCAGAGCCGCAGGGCTTTGTGTGGCGACTCCAAAAGGTGTTGCGTCTCCGAGCCTCGACACCTATGCAAGCGAGACAGATTCACAGTCAACCTCCCTACTGATAAGCTTGAGAAATCCCCCGAGAGAGGGGATTCGATTAAAATAATCAACAGGGAGTGAAATATCTCCATAGCGCTGTGTATAGTCAGCTACATACATTGTCGAGACATGCTATACTGTACTGATACATACATACGCACTCATTCAGTTTTATCATGTTGAGAATCACTGCCTTCCCTTTTCTGTGTACTAACAACACACATAAGTATCCATAGTTACCACCACCCATCTTCCACACACCTAACCCTTCGTGTGTGTGTGACACAAAGTTGCTGATCACCTCTTCAACAAGTCACAGATAAAACGGCTTCAAAAGTTACTTCAAAATGAAACAATTCATTATTTACCGTGAATTTATATTGCGCAGAAAATATTCTGAAATACAACCAAAACAAACAGCAAATGCATCCAACAAGTTTGGAAAGTCACAAGCTTGATGTAATCATTGCGTGCTTGGAATATGGGACTAAATAAACTTTTAACTACTATATTATTAAGAAACTTTAGGGGAGTCAATAATCTTGACCCCTACCTTTTGGTAAAAAAATGTATTACTTGTTAAATTAAATGTATTTGTCTGAGCAATTGTATCGGTATAAATTATTTCACATTTATTGTAGAATACAATATATATCTCAGTATTTTAATGATTTATTTTATAGTTATTACTGCTCATCTTTATCAAGGGTGTCAATAATTTCATACTCCACAGCATATGCTACCTAGAGGAGGCATATAGCCTGCTAAAACACCCAAAACCACATCCCCATTTCAGCTTGACTGCATTCAGAGATGGGACGAGAGTGTACGAGCATGCTCCCAAGGGGAATAGGAGAAACAGTGACCTGAGTGAACTCATTCTAAATCTGTCCCTTACTCAAATAGGAAAACAAACGTGCTAGCAGGAACTGGAGACAAGCCCTGCACGACATGAGCGATAGAGAGGGAGAAGGAGAAAGAAAGAGAGAGAGAGAGACAGGAGATAGGCAGGAGAGAGACAGAGTGAGAGAGAGAGCGAGAGAGAGAGAACCTAGAGAAGAGTCCCCTCAGCCAGCAGGTTCTGGGGCTCTGTTAATGAACACAAACAGACCCCACAGAGCCCCAGGACAGAAACACATTTAGACCCAACCAAATTATGAGATAGCAAAAAGATAACTATTTGACACATTGGAAAGAATCAACCAAAAAAATTGCAAATTGGAACGTTATCTGGGCCTAAACAGAGAGTGCACAGAGGCAGAATACCTGACCACTGTGACTGACCCCAAATTAATAAAATCATTGACTATGTACAGACTCAGTGAGCATAGCCTTGCTATTGAGAGAGGCCACCATAGGCAGACCTGGCTCTTGACAGAAGACAGGCTATGTACACACTGCCCACAAAATGAGGTGGAAACTGATCTACACTTCCTAACCTCCTGCCAAACATATGACCACATTAGAGACACATATTTCCCACAGATCACACAGACCCACAATAGTTTAAACAAATCAAACATTCATAAACTCCCATATCTGTTAGGCAAAATACAGCAGTTGCCACAAAAGGGCAACCAGTGGAGCACGAACAACATTGTATATGCAACCTATATTTATCTGTTTATTTATGTTACTTGAACTATTTGCATAGTGTTACATTGTCACACCTGCTCCCCCTCCCCCTCCCTGGCTCTCGAAGGCACCAGGCACCCCAGCGTTACGCACTCCTGCGCCATCATTACGCACACCTGCCTTCCCTCCAGTCATGCCCATCAGCGTATTATTGGACTTACCTGGACTCAATCACCTGTGTCATTACCTACCCTATATCCGTCTGTTCCCAAGCTTTGTTCCCCGGCTTCAGGATTTATTGTCATATGTCATTGTTACCCGTGTGCTGACGCTGTTCCTGTCTTGTTCCATGTCTGTTCCTTAAATGTTGATGCTGTGTCGGTCCTTACAAACATTGCCAATAATATAACATTTGACATGTTTATTCTTTAAAACAACTTGAGAGTGTAATGTTTACTGATTTTCTATTTCACTTGCAAACATGTTTCCCATGCCAATGTGGCCATTTACATTGAAATAGACAGGTAGGGATAGAGCAAATTGGCTTAACAAATTACTGTATGACAGACCACGTATTCATCCTGCACACCCTAATTGACAAACAAATCAAAGCAAAGGCAAATTCTCATGCTTTGTTGATTTCCAAAAAGCTTTTGACTCAATTTGTCATGTGGATCTGCTTTACAAATTGATGGAAGTGTTGGGGGAAAAACAGGCATCTTTGTACACAACCTCGTGTGGTTAAAATTGGCATAAAAAATAAAACTTCTTTCCACAGGGCCAGGGGCTGAGACAGGGATGCAGCTTAATCCCCACCCTCAATGAATTGGTAAGGGCACTAGAAAAGTCTGCAGCACCTGGCCTCACCTTACTAGAATCTGAAGTCAAATGTCTACGGTTTGCTGATGATCTGGTTCTTCGGTCACCAACCAAGGAGGGCCTACAGCAGCACCTAGATCTTCTGCACAGATTCTGTCAGACCTGGGACCTTATAAAAAAATAATGTTCCAAAGGTCCAGCTGCCAAGACCATGAATACAAATTCCATCTAAACACCGCTGCCTAGAGCACACAACTACACATATCTCAGCCTAAACATCAGCGCCACAGGTAACTTCCACAAAGCTGTGAACAATCTGGGAGACAGGGCAAGAATGGCCATCTACACCATCAAAAGGAACATAAAATTTGACATACCAATTAGGATCTGTGTAATAGAGACGCTGAGAGTCGAGAAGCAGGTGAAATGTTTGTTTTATTAGACATGGAACAAGACAACAGCATCTACGCATAAACACAGGAACAATACTGACTGAGGGGGGAGTCTATTCCCGGCGAGGGGAGGAGTGGGAGTAGACGTGACAGTCCCCTCTGATGTACGGCTCCAGCCACAGAATGATGCCAACCAGAGGTACAACCCTGATCACGAGGAGCGGCCGGTCGGCGAAGGTGGAAATCACGGATGATGTGGGATCCAGAAAGTCCTCCACCAGAACCCAATACCGCTCCTCTGGGCCATAACCCTCCCAGTCCACCAGGTATTGGAGCCGACCCCCAAAACATTGGGAATCCAGTAGAGATCGACGGCATAGGCCAGTCCCCCTCGATGTCCAGGGGGGATGGAGGGGTGCCGTGGGGGACAGCATCAGCTTGGGGACCAGGAACCACCGGCCTGAGAATGGAGACATGAAAACAAGGTGAGATACAGTAGTCACTGGGAAGCTGTAACCTATATGTCACCTCGTTGACCCTCCAGAGAACCTTGAACAGCCCCACAAACCGGGGGCTCAGCTTCTTGCAGGGCAGGCGGAGTGGGAGGTTCCTGGTAGAGAGCCATACACTATCCCCAGGGTGGAACATGAGGGTTGCACTGTGGTGGCGGTCTGCCTGCTCCTTTTGACGGTGGACGGTGCCCTGGAGTCTCACGTTAGCATCACTCCACACTTCTGCGGGCCTGAACCACTCATCAAACCCCAGAACACACTGTAAGGGGGTCAACCCAGTGGAGGAGTGATGTAGCGATTTCTGGGTGTACACCGCTCATGGAAGGAATCATATTGGCCCTCCATCTCCATACCCGTGATTTGAATTGGGGACCATGTTCAGAGACGATGTCCTCCGGAAGGCCATAATGCCATAAGACCTGCTGGAATAGTTCCTCGGCAACCTGGAAAGCAGTAGGGAGACCAGCAAGAGGGATTAAATGACAGGATTTTGAAATGGTGGTGAAACCGTCAGAGGGGAGATCAGTAACAAAGTCAATGGATAAATGGGACCAGGGATGCTGAGGCATGGGAAGGGGAATGAGTTCACCTGCTGGAGCATTTTGGGGGGGGGGGGGGATCTGTTTGGGCACATAGGGAACAGGAGTGGACTTAGCGATTGACGTCCTGCGCCAAGGTGTCCCACCAGTACTTCTGAGAGGGATTGGGTAGTATGAGAAATACCTGGATGTCCAGCAACGACAGCGGTGTGTGCCTAGGTCAAAAGCCAATCCCTTATCCATGTGGGAACGTAGATGCTCTCGGGAGGACAGTTAGTGGGTGCGGGCTCGCTCTCCAGAGCATGGCGAATGTCCACATCTACGTCCCAGACCACAAGAGCTACAACTCGGGAGGATGGGATAATGTGTATTCTGGACAGGACACTCTCCCAAATCGTAGAGATGGGACAGGGCATCGGCCTTGGTATTTTTTCTACCTTTGTGTAGTCGAACCTTGTGAAGAAGAGGGCCCACCTTGATTCAGCGTCTTTGCTGTCCATATGTAGTCCAGGTTCCGATGGTCGGTGAAGATGACGAATGGTTCCTTGCTGCCCTCCAGCCAGTGTCTCCATTCCTCTAATGCCAACTTCACCGCCAGGAGCTCTCAATCACCGACGTCATAATTCCTCGCAGCAGGGGACAGTTTCTTAAAGTATAAACACGGATACAATTTCTGTGGATTACCCTATCGTTGAGACAGAACAGCCCCCACGCCCACCATAAATACTTGAGACATTGGAAATAATTGACAAAAAAACTGAGCAAACTAGTATGCTATTTGGGCCTAAACAGAGTGTACACAGTAGCAGAATACCTGATCACTGTGACTGACCCAAAATAAATGAAATATTTGACTATGTTAAGACTCAGTAAGCATGGCCTTGCTATTGAGAAAGGCTGCCGAAGGCAGACCTTGCAATCAAGAGAACACAGGCTATGTGCACACTGCCCACAAAATGAGGTGGAAACTGAATTGCACTTCCTAACCTCCTGCCAAATGTTTGACCATATCAGAGACTCATATGTCCCTCAGATTACAAAGACCCACAAAGAATTCGAAAACAATTTTGATAAACTCCCATATCTATTAGGTGAAATACAACAGTATGCAATCACAGCAGCAAAATGTGTGACCTGTTGCCACAAGAAAAGGGCAACCAGTGAAGAACAAACACCAGTGTAAATACAACCTAAATGTATGTTTATATATTTTCTCTTTTGTACTTTAACTATTTGCACATTATTACAACACTGTATATAGACCTAACATGACATTTGAAACATTGTTATTATTTTGGAACATTTGTGAGTGTAATGTTTACCGTTCATTTTGTATTGTTTATAAATCTATTTCACTTGCTTTGGCAATGTAAACATGTGTTTCCTATGCCAATAAAGAGAAAGAGAAAGAGAAAGAGAAAGAGAGAGAGAACAGAAATGAGAGGTAGGGAGAGAATGTGAGGGAGGAAGAACCGGGGAGAGAGCCAAAGAGAAAAGAGAGAGAAAGTGACAGAAACAGAGATATGTTGAACATGGCCTTGCTTATTCAGCACAAATAACTTTCCACAGCCAGCTGGGCTTATATGATGAAACAAATAAAATAGAAACTCTCAAGGTAAGTTTTAGTGATCGCCCCAGACATAAACAGGTCAGACAGCCCCTTGTGTAACACTCTTTAGTTCCCCACAACACACCAGAGGATTGTTAATAAGCTCTCTCCTCCATTGCATCTAAAATATATAGTGGGGACTATATATATATATATGTGTGTGTGTGTGTGTGTGTGTGTGTGTGTGTGTGTGTGTGTGACTACTGCATAACATACAGTAAATGCATGGCCGTTGTCCTGCTTTTCTTTGTCAGTGCTGTAATCCATACAGTACAATATTTCAGCTGTCGTCGGCAAACACAGCCTGCCATAAATAAAACACCATTAATCATCCCGACTCCCATTTGGCCTCCCCTTTCAAATGCATCACGCTTTTAATATTAACGTCTTGTAAGTGCACCTCTCACACATTAAGCCACGGGGGCTAAGTAATAGCATGGCTTAACACTTCACTTGTTTTGTTTCAGGGTATCACGCTCCGCACACCGCACTCCACGCTCCACACTCAGCACACCGCACTCCGTACACCACACACCACACTCCGCACTCCGCGCTCCACACACCGCGCTCCGCACTCCACGCTCCGCACTCCACACTCAGCACACCGCACTCAGCACACCACGCTCCGCACACCACGCTCCGCACACCACGCTCCGCACACCACGCTGCACACCACGCTCCACGTTCTGCACACCACACTCTGCACACCACGCCCAACCCTCTGCACTCCGCACAACATGCTCCGGGCTCCGCCCTCCACACTCCACACACGGTGGATAGACCACATGGTACTTTGTTGAGGCTAGCATTATGTAAGGCTGTGTATTGACTATGGGACAGGTAGGTAAAGCTGAGGGCTGTGTAGTGACTGACTATGGGACAGGTAGGTACAGTTCAGGGCTGTATAGTGACTGACTATGGGACAGGTAGGTACAGCTCAGGGCTGTGTAGTGACTGACTATGGGACATGTAGGTAAAGCTCAGGGCTGTGTAGTGACTGACTATGGGACAGGTAGGTAAAGTTCAGGGCTGTGTAGTGACTGACTATGGGACAGGTAGGTACAGCTCAGGGCTGTGTAGTGACTGACTATGGGACAGGTAGGTAAAGTTCAGGGCTGTATAGTGACTGACTATGGGACAGGTAGGTATAGTTCAGGGCTGTATAGTGACTGACTATGGGACAGGTAGGGAAAGCTCAGGGCTGTGTAGTGACTGACTATGGGACAGGTAGGTAAAGTTCAGGGCTGTGTAGTGACTGACTATGGGACAGGTAGGTACAGCTCAGGGCTGTATAGTGACTGACTATGGGACAGGTAGGTATAGTTCAGGGCTGTATAGTGACTGACTGTGGGACAGGTAGGGAAAGCTCAGGGCTGTGTAGTGACTGACTATGGGACAGGTAGGTACAGCTCAGGGCTGTGTAGTGACTGACTATGGGACAGGTAGATACAGCTCAGGGCTGTGTAGTGACTGACTATGGGACAGGTAGGTACAGCTCAGGGCTGTGTAGTGACTGACTATGGGACAGGTAGGTACAGCTCAGGGCTGTGTAGTGACTGACTATGGGACAGGTAGGTACAGCTCAGGGCTGTGTAGTGACTGATGGTGCTTAAGTCATTTACATAGTAATGTGTAACCAATTTACATCAACATGACCTTGAAAAAGCCGGGAAGGGAATTTATATCATGCTTATAGTGACCGACCATTACATTTCTAATCGGGCTCTCCCATTGGTCAATTTCTGATGGGTTGAGATTATATTCTATTTTGAATGAAAGTTCACCACTCTGTCAAAAGGGGCCTGGGAGCAGGTTCAACACTACATTACCACCATATGATTTCCCGTAATGTGTGTATTCAACGCCTTCACCTGCGTGATATCAAAAATCCGTGGGATGAAATGGAATGTCAGCCTGTCTGAAAAGGCAATAGAATTTATGCTGGGTTATTTGCAATGGCTGTATGTCATAGTCCATCCAAAATAAAACCAGTTGTGATGTGTTTCTTTTGTGGGCCTTCGGATTTTAAAGCCGTGGGTGTCTGAATACGAGCAGATATTACAAACATATCCAATTAAGTCAACCTTGCACGCTTTCACTCCTATTAGCTCGTTCCCTGAACCAAGGTCTTCCAAAGATTCAATCTAAATTCTCCCAGACCCAAAAGACACACTTCAAATCGTAGAACATTTTCTCAGGGAAATCCAAGATAGCAGTGTTCATGGTCCCATTTTTTTTAAAGAATCTGCCACTTTCTCATTACAACACCCCCATTTTCTTTCTTTCTGTTTCAATTCAATCTCTCTCCAAATAGCACTACATGTTTGTTCTCGCTCCCCATTACATCTATCTTAACACATTGTTCAATTACACTGCTATTTACGCAGAATGATGCCCAGAGGCTGGTAGCTCTCCAAGGTGAAGGATACTTGCACCTGGAGGACGTGATTAGAACAGCCCTGTCGCAGACAGATGAGGTCTCTGGGATCAGCGCTAGGTGGCGATGCGCTGGTTTCACGTCTATGTTACACAATCCATGCAGCTATAAGTGGTATGTGCCTCACTCACAGACACCCACCCGGTCCTTTGTGTCCTTCACAATGTTGCGTAATTGAGCGGCTCTGGCCACAATAGAGAGGGAGAGCGGAGAGAGGACAGGCTAAAGACGTGTGTGATGAACGTGATACTACTTGCGGTATCTTCAAAGAAACGAGTGGGTTGACTTTCTGTCTCATTACCTGGAGTGGACTGGGCTATCAGAGAGAGGGGGGAAGTGTGTCTGTGTGTCTGTGTGTGTGTGTGTGTGTTGCATTATAGGTCTACAGGATATTTACAACCCACAACTACTGTCTTCATATTCAACATCCATAGCAAAGTGGTCTACAGTGTGTTTGTCTGCCTGAACTCACTTCATTCACACAACATAAATTATCAGCTTAATAGACCATGGCAAAACTAAATTTAGCAAATAAAGTAAACTTTCAATTCTTTCCCAGGTGGAATAAACAAAACTAGCAAGCATTACACATTTTGACTATTCATTAACCAATTATAAACCCAGCTATGCATTTCCCCAAACTAACACCCAGTCTTCCTCGTCTGTCTCTAGTTATTAACACCCGTTTACTTGTCGAGGTACATCAGAAACTAAATCACCTCAGAACCATACATGTCTTTCTTGCAACAAAACTGAGGACAGCAAAGTAAATAAGCTGTTGGAAGAACAAAAGAAACACAGATGAAAGGTCATTTCCCTAAAATTCCCTACATTTTTTTTCTCCCCTTTTTTTACAATGCTGATTCAGCCATCAGTGTGTGTGTGTGTGTGTGTGTGTGTGTGTGTGTGTGTGTGTGTAGTAAAACACATTGTTTTCCTACTTTATGGGGATGATAGAGCCATTACCTTGAATTAGTATAATGGATTGTTTTTCTAATCTCCCATGAGTCCCACCTTGCCCTGTCAGGGATGGTGTTTATTGAGGTGAGGGGTGTGAAGGTGTGGTTATCTGGGTAAACCCCTCACACTCATCCTAAACATTGAAACAGATAAACCCAGAGACCTGGGCTTTCGCCCTCATCTCTACTAATCTGAGGGAAAATGCAAGGTCTGAGAGGGTAATTACAATATATGTCATTTATGGGTGTATGAACTATGGACTCTTCACTACTGGACCCAGATATGTAGTTGTGTCTGCAAGCCTATGTCCCCAGCCGTTCAGCTCACAAACTCATCCGGTGCCCCACAATCTTTATCATTGATGGAGGGAATTGAGGTGATTTAACAGCTCCCCCCACCCCAGGCTGCACACCTCCCTCTCTCAGTGCCCTTTCAACAACATGGTCTCTGCGGCTATCGCTGCTAATTGGGAATTCTCTGAAAGGTCACATTAGGAAAGCAAGCCAAACAGGAGGAAGGATGATAATCCCTATTCAAGTCCTAGTCAAAAAATCCTATCGGATCAGTGATTTTTCCAATAGAATCCTATAGATTTCAGACAGTCTTGTAGGATTAGTGATTTTTCCAATAGAATCCTATAGAATTCAGACAATACTGTAGGATTAGTGATTTTTCCAATAGAATCCTATAGAATTCAGACAATACTGTAGGATTAGTGATTTTTCCAATAGAATCCTATAGAAATCAGACAGTCCTGTAGGATTAGTGATTTTTCCAATATAATCCTATAGAATTCAGACAATCCTATAGGATTAGTGATTTTTCCAATATAATCCTATAGGATTAGTGATTTTTCCAATATAATCCTATAGAATTCAGACAATCCTGTAGGATTAAGTGTCACTATCAGTGTCACTATCCTATCGGACTACTTTTTTCCTTTTGGAAATCAAAAGTAATCCAACTGGATCCTATAGGATTCTCGAAATTGTATTACACACAGAAATAATCTGTGAATCCGACGGTTATGGATGAAGAACATCATTATTAAAATAAAATAACTGTTTAAATATATTTTGAGTCTTCGATTGCCAAGGCAACACCCCTTTCAAAGCAGCAGAACACACATATAAATATAATGAATGAAACGGGCTTGGAACCTTGCTAAATTTACTGCTAAACTCATGAGTACACCTGGTATTGTGATGCAATAATTTCTATGGTAATGTAGAATGTAAATTCAAATTGTGTTAACTGATGTGGTACATGCAATAGAATGTATTATTTGAAATCTCAGTTGAGCTGAATCAACAAATTACAACACATATTGATGGGTACATTTCCTGTTTTGAATTCATGCTTTGCTCCTGTAGGGTCGTCGCCAGTCACCACAGCCACAAAGTCGGATACTCTGCCAATCAG
Organism: Salmo salar; assembly: GCF_965601325.2. Classification (NCBI taxonomy): domain Eukaryota; kingdom Metazoa; phylum Chordata; class Actinopteri; order Salmoniformes; family Salmonidae; genus Salmo; species Salmo salar. The sequence continues at coordinate 11,749,317 of NC_138297.1, read as the reverse complement.
ATGAGGGAGTGTGATGACCGGCTTGCAGGGCCAGACAAGAGACATGCATTTATTTTTTCTATTGATCCATCAATGATTTGGTTATTTATTACATATTCGGATACAATGCCTTCCCCTGCTTTCAAGTAGAAACCCAACTTGAGTTATTGTCAGTCATTTCTCCAATGAAACACTAAACCTAGTAAGTGACTGAGACTCATTTACCCAAATACTTCTGGCTCCAGATAAATACAATAGTTGCACCCTTGAGATGGAGAAGGACTTTGACGCCTCAGAGACTCAATGATCGCTAGTGGGTCCCAGAGGGCCCTTAGGAGCCACAGAGGCTGTTATGGCTCTGTGCCTAGAGTGAAGGAGGGAAGTCAGTAGAGACCTATTACTGTAGCTTATGATAATGGCTGACTCTTTCCCTCAGAACATAATCCAAATTCATGCTGAGGTGATAATGAGATGGCTGGGGATATCAGCACCTTTGCCTTTGCCTGTGATTTTCAGGGGACACATTCTCCTATAATTCACACTAAAGTTTCCAAGAAACTCTGGATTCTGATACAGTGTGTTATACAGGTGAGATCTCGGATTCATAGAGCAATTTAATGACATCGTTTTAAGGACGACAGACAGGGTAAGGGTGTCAGAGTGTTCTAAAGTTGTCTTCAGATCACACCTGGAGTAACTGACAGATTTGACACAATCAAAGTGTAATGTTTAAAAATAATAGTAATAATAATATAGTTTGCTCTTTTTAGAGATAAAATCAGAACAAATGAGAGGCATTCTGGTGGACATGCTTAGAAATTCAGTCTATTGTACTTCTAGTTGAGTAGTCTATGACACTAAAAAGAAATATCCGTCGGAAGTGTACAGTGCACAAACCTGACCCTTATAAATGCAGTACGGTCAGCAAGCTCAGCCAAGTGATTTCTGTCAATACAAACCTTCCAGTTAGATTCACAGTTTGGGGCATTGGGACTGTAGCCAGCCAAGCCTTGTTCATGGGTCACCTTGCTTTAAGAGCCACCAGCTAGGAGAGACAACTTCCACAGCTGCCACTGACTGGACTACCAATCTGTCACGGACGGACAGACATCCCAGTTGGAGGTGGGGAGGGAAGGGTTGCTGACACATTTTACCCCTCCGCCCTGTTCATGACTACGCCCCCCGTTGGAGTTCGGCTAAACGCTGTCTGCCCTCAAACATCCCAGCATGCAGCTGTATGGCCCACGCTTTTGGCCCCACGCCGATGTTTTCCATTCACTGAGTTGTCAGAGCCACGCTCCGCCTACACAGGGTCCTGCTGACCTCACACCTGTGTCATCACCACTCCGTGTACCCACAGCCCACGGCAGCCGGATGAGTTAGCCAGATTAATTAACCCCAGGCCAGGATGGGAGAGATACTACAGACCCTGGCATCTGGGTGGCCTGCAAGGGGTGAGGTAATAAGATCAACACTCACAGCCATGCACCTGGCCAGCCTTTACTTTAACATCATCAGTGAAGAGAGAGAGGGGGAGGTAAGGTCGCCAATCTGAATAGCCATTAGAGATCTGCTTGTCTGGGGGAATCTGGTGAAAAAGGGGGTAGATAGTGTGCCCATTTTGTGACCTGTAGGGTTCCTTTCGTGTTTTTTCTCTTTCTAAATAATTGATACTGGGGATGTTTTCACTTTCTTTGGAGGCTATGATTCAAACTATGGAGGTGAGCAGAGGGATATACCACGAGTGGCAGGCAGGTTGTCATGGTTGCATCACAAACACATGCACCATGTCCATACCTGTACTGTCTGAAAATTATGCTTAAAAAACATTTATTTACAGTTCCTTCAGAAAGTATTCATACCCCTTGACTTATTCAATTTTTTTGTGTGTTACAGCTTGAAATCAAAATGGATTACATAGATGTTATTCTCTCACACATCTTCACACAATACCCCATAATGACAAAGTGAAAGCATTATTTTGGACATTTTGCCCCTAAAATCAGGAAATTCCAGGCCTGGCCACAGGTGGACTCCAATCAAGTTGTAGTGACATCTCAAGGTTGATTAAAGGACATTGGCTGCACCTGAGATACATTTGGAGTGTCACAGCAAAGGGGTGTGAATGCTTATGTAAATGTGATATTTCTGTATTTCATTTTCAATAAATTATCAAAAATGTCTAAAATCATGTTTTCACTTTGTCATTATGGGGTATTGACTGTAGATGGGTGAAACAACAATCTATTTCATCCATTTTGAATGCAGGTTGTAACACAACAAAATGTAGAATGAGTCAAGGGGTTTGAATACTTTCTGACGGCACTTTCTGTGAGGTCGACCTGTCAGGGGGATAAGTATATGGCAAATGCATACTACTTAGACGGGCCTTATATTGCTGTAGCGTTGATACCGTATTCCACTCACAGACGAGGACTGGGATTGAAGCTAATCACTGGCAGATAAACTCTATTCAAAGCCAACGTCTGAGCGGAAACCGAATTAACATAATAACGAATGAATTAGACCAAGGGAAACAGATTGTTTTCATTGGATGTTAAAATAAGTGGGGATGATTAGTGTCGAGGTGTCGGAGGAATTGATGAGGAGGGCAGGCTCCATAGCAAAGGAGATACTGTAACAGGGGTCAAAGGTGAAATGTCAAGGTCATCATAGTAGATATTGACTTCATTGTTTATTGACTACAGTGAAAAACTTGGTAATTATTTCAAGATGTCAGGGACCGTGGTTTTGGCTTTTCTTATCAAACGTTTACTTTTATCAATTCCATTTTTTAAAGATTATTTCCCTTTAAACAGAAACGGATTATTTTTTAAATACTTTTTTATCCCTTTTTCATGATATCGAAATGGTGGTTACAGTCTCGTCACATCGCTGCAACTCCCCTACAGACTCGGGAGAGGCGAAGGTCGAGAGCAATGCGTCCTCCGAAACACAACCCGCCAAGCCGCGCTGCTTCTAGACAAATTACCTGCTTAACCCGGAAGCATGCCACACCAATTTGTTGGAGGAAACACTGTACAGCTGGCGACCGAAGTCAGCGTGCATGTGCCCGGCCGCCACAAGGAGTCGCTAGAGCGCGATGGGACAGGGTCATCGCCAAACCCTCCCCCACGGCGCTGGTCTAATTGTGCGCCGCCTCATGGGTCTCCCGGTCTCGGGTGGCTGTAGTGACGCCTCTAGCACTCTGATATGGTGCCTTAGATCGCTGTCAGACAGCCAGAAACGGAACCAGTGTGTAGTGATGCCTCTTGCACTGAGATGCAGTGCCTTAGACCGCTGCGCCACTCGGGAGGCCCTTAAACAGAAATCTACCATGAATTCTGTTCAGTTGTATCGTCTATGCATATCTGACCCAGTGGCTAGTTTGGATCGATTGATCCACACACTTCCCCTTTTCTAGAACTTATTGAATTATTGGATGGTGGATTACCAGTTTAGATCTCTCATGTTGGATCTTTCAGCTTGGATCTTTCATCTGGGATTCATGGCAGGTGGAGGCTCATTTATGTCAGTCTGTAAAGTGAAAAAGGGAAATGGGGAAATGTAAGCGTTATGTCAGCTTCACACAGCTAATGCTTGGGTTATATTACGTCAGCTTCACACAGCTAATGCCTGGGTTACGTTACGTCAGCTTCACACAGCTAATGCCTGGGTTACGTTACGTCAGCTTCACACAGCTAATGCCTGGGTTACGTTACGTCAGCTTCACACAGCTAATGCCTGGGTTACGTTACGTCAGCTTCACACAGCTAATGCCTGGGTTACGTTACGTCAGCTTCACACAGCTAATGCCTGGGTTACGTTACGTCAGCTTCACACAGCTAATGCCTGGGTTACGTTACGTCAGCTTCACACAGCTAATGCCTGGGTTACGTTACGTCAGCTTCACACAGCTAATGCCTGGGTTACGTTACGTCAGCTTCACACAGCTAATGCCTGGGTTACGTTACGTCAGCTTCACACAACTAATGCCTGGGTTACGTTACGTCAGCTTCACACAGCTAATGCCTGGATTACGTTACGTCAGCTTCACACAGCTAATGCCTGGGTTATTTTACGTCAGCTTCACACAACTAATGCCTGGGTTATGTTACGTCAGCTTCACACAGCTAATGCCTGGGTTACGTTACGTCAGCTTCACACAGCTAATGCCTGGGTTATATTACGTCAGCTTCACACAGCTAATGCCTGGGTTACGTTACGTCAGATTCACACAGCTAATGCCTGGGTTACGTTACGTCAGCTTCACACAGCTAATGCCTGGGTTACATTTACGTCAGCTTCACATAGCTAATGCCCGGGTTACATTAGAGTTCTCCTCACCACGGTCATGCATCTCTTTCAAATGAAATTGGAAAAACACATATTGTGTATATCTGTATGATATTCTGCATGTCAAACGATGTGTTCTTAGCTCTCTGTGTGTGTGTGTGTGTGTGTGTGTGGTGTGTGTGTGTGTGTGTGTGTGTGTCAGAGAGAGCGTTTAACTTCTTTGGGATAGGGGGCAGTATTTTCACGGCCGGATAAAAAACGTCCCCGATTTAATCTGGTTACTACTCCTGCCCAGAAATGAGAATATGCATATAATTAGTAGATTTGGATAGAAAACACTCTAAAGTTTCTAAAACTGTTTGAATGGTGTCTGTGAGTATAACAGAACTCATATGGCAGGCCAAAACCTGACAAGATTCCATACAGGAAGTGCCCTGTCTGACAATTTGTTGTCCTTCTGTTGCATCTCTATCAACATTACAGCATCTCTGCTGTAACGTGACACTTTCTAACTCTTCCATTGGCTCTCAGAAGGCGCCAGAAAGTGGAATGGGGTTTCTGCAGTCTCTGGGTGAAGAACAGCAGGAGAATTTGTGAGTGGTCAGCCTGGGGACGGTGACACTGGAAATGCGCGTCCACGAGACTTCTCCATTTTTTTCTTTCAGCCTTTGAATGAATACAACGTCGCCCGGTTGGAATATTATCGCTATTTTACAAGAAAAATAGCATACAAATTGATTTTAAACAGCGTTTGACATGCTTCTAAGTACGGTAATGGAATATTTTGCATTTTTTTGTCACGAAATGCGCTCGCCCGTCACCCTTCGGATAGTGACCTGAACACACGAACAAAACGGAGCTATTGGAATATAACTATGGATTATTTGGAACCAAAACAACATTTGTTGTTGAAGTAGAATTCCTGGGAGTGCATTCTGACAAAGAACAGCAAAGGTAATCCAATTTTTCTAATAGTAATTCTGAGTTTAGTGAGCACCAAACTTGGTGGGTGTCAAATTAGCTAGCCTGTGATGGCCGAGCTATCAACTCAGAATATTGCAAAATGTGCTTTCGCCGAAAAGCTATTTTAAAATCGGACATAGCGATTGCTTAAAGGAGATCTGTATCTATAATTCTTTAAATAATTGTTATGCATTTTGTGAACGTTTATCATGAGTAATTTAGTAAATTCACAGGATGTTTTCGATGGGTATGCTAGTTCTGAACATCACATGCTAATGTAAAAAGCTGTTTTTTGATATAAATATGAACTTGATTGAACAAAACATGCATGTATTGTATAACATAATGTCCTAGGAGTGTCATCTGATGAAGATCATCAAAGGTTAGTGCTGCATTTAGCTGTGGTTTGGGTTTATGTGACATATATGCTTGCTTGGAAAATGGCTGTGTGATTATTTGTGTCTATGTACTCTAACATAATCTAATGTTTTGCTTTCGCTGTAAAGCCTTTTTGAAATCGAACAATGTGGTTAGATTAACGAGAGTCTTATCTTTAAAATGGTGTAAAATAGTTGATTGTTTGAGAAAATTGAATTGTGGTATTTTAGTTGGTTTTGTATTTCGCGCCGTGCGATGCCATTGGCTAGGGGTCTGTCCTTAACAGGTAAAGACTATTAGCAACAGTAAAATGGAAGAGTCAAATTGCACATTTTCTCCATTCTGAACCTGTCTGTTCCAAATCTGCATCTAACTTCACCTTCCTTTCTTACCCCCATTCTGCTAGATGTCGAGGGGGAGAGGGAGAGTGTAGGCTGCATCTCTTTCTCTCTCTCATAGGGGCGTCCTCTTAGACAGTGCCCCGGTTCATGTCTATTATTATTATTCCACCATCCAATTCTGTTTAGTCACTCACTCACTCACTCACTCACTCACTCACTCACTCACTCACTCACTCACTCACTCACTCACTCACTCACTCACTCACTCACTCACTCACTCACTCACTCACTCACTCACTCACTGTTTCCTTTCTCCTCACCTCTACCCATGGCTGCAAAGAGGCTCCTCCACAGGGGGGTGAGAGGGTCGAGGGAGGGAGGGGAGAGACGTATGAGGGGGAAGGGGGGGGGTCTTCTCAAATGCATCGGAATTCTTACCAGGCGCATTGCAGGTGTCCATCTTAACGAGCTCCATAAGCATGTGTCGCTCTGAGGTAAATGTTTCCCCGTTAGACCTCTCCAGAGCGCTTGACCTTCGCCCCCCAACTGACACCAGTAGAAGACACACTTTAGAGGGAAAAGAGAATTGGGGAATTTTTGCACCCGAGCGCCGCTATTTTGGGGTCAGTGTGAGACCCTGCCTGACATAAAGAGGAGGATTTATAATAGGGCCTTATGGGGCAACTGGGCCACGCTTGGCTCAGGGCTCAGGTCATTGTTATTGCATGGTGAAATGGCTCCTGCAGTTCTCCCTCCACCCTCCACTGACTACTGAATGAATGACAGCAGGTTATTTACAGCAAGATAATCCCTATGATGTTGTTTTATCCACATTGGCCTAAGGCTTGTTGTCTTTTCAGGTAATTGAACAACAAACAAAGTAAGTGTATAGAAATTAGACTAATAAAACACATGAAATCGTTTTTTTCTTCACCAACATTATTGATGGGTTCATGTACAACACTTCTAGTAATTATCATCAATCAATCAAATGTATATTTAAAAGCCGTTTTCACATCAGCAGTTGTTACAAAGTGCTTTTACCACCGCTACTACAACTAATGATAGCTACCACGCTAATTTCCAGAGGATTTCTATTTGGGGAAGTGTCTGCCCATGGTTTCCCTGTGTACCCGAGCATAGCGTGGCCATCCGCCCGCCTGCCTGCTTGCCAGCCTGCCAGCCTGTCATCTCCATCTCCTTACATGGGTTTGTGAGCTCGACCAGCTGATCCGGCCCACGGGCTTGGGCAGTACACTATTCAGAGCCATTATAAACTCATCACTGCTTTCTGGAGTCGCAGCCCAACTCATTTACCATGGCCATGCATGCTTTATCCTTAAAATTAGGGCTCTCTTTCTCTCTCATTCTCTCTCAGTGTCAGTCTTGCTCTCAATTTCTATTTCAATTTAAGGGGCTTCATTGGCATGGGAAACATATGTTTTCATTGCCAAAGCAAGTAAAATAGATCATAAACAAAAATGAAATAAAAAATAAAAAAGGGAGGGGGAGCAGGAGCAGGCGTTACACCATCCCCTCCATCAGATGAGAGAGAGAGCATGCAACAACCATCATCCAGAGAAGAGAGGACATGGAAGTCTAAAGATGGTATATAGAATGGTAACAGTCACCACCACGAAGTCAAGGTAGACTGTCAGTGTAATCAGAATTGTTCCAGGGCCTACACGATTTGTTCTGCCCCCCCTCGACAAGACAGTAAAAACATGTTCAAGCACTCTTATTGGTTGGTTCTATTCCAATGACACGTGTTGTTATTGGCCCCGCTTGCAGATAAGGGGAGAACGCAAACGTCAGGTCTCTCTAGTATGAATATGTGAGGCAGGCATAGGTCACATTCTGAATACTGTATTCTACTTTTATAATGTGTTCAAGTTTTCTGTATATTCCTGATTTATGCATGTGTGGGTATATGGTACCTGTTAGGGACTGAGGGGCTTCCAGCCATGTGCTATGGTATTTATATTTTTATTTAACTAGGCAAGTCAGTTAAGAACAAATTCTTATTTACAATGGCAGCCTACCCCAGCCAAACCCAGACGACGCTGGGCCAATTGTGCGCCGCCCTATGTGACTCCCAATCACGGCCAGATGTGTTACAGACTGGATTCGAACCAGGGACTGTTGTGGCACCTCTTGCACTGAGATGCAGTGCCTTAGACCACTGCACCACTCAGGAGCCCTGGTATATGATTGCTGTATATAAGTGTGTTAGCTAGCATGCACCGATGTAATGGTCACATAAGCTCACTGCTAACACAGTTGATTTCTTTGACGCACGGAGAGAACGATTAACATCTGTTCCACATGTATATGTTTTTTGCTGTTTGTTCTTTGTTATAGAGCCAAAACGATTGGAGAAGTGGTTTATCCATACATTTCCATTTTGGATAGATAACTCTTTTTGTTGTTTGTTTTGAGTTTTCCAATTTTCCCAGAAGGGGTTAGATTCTATGGATTCTTCAATTACATTGCGCTGATTTCTGACGTGCTGTTCCTTCTTTTTCCGTTCTGTATTTCTGTATTGTTTTAGTGATTCACCATTGTGAAGGCTTAGACTCAGGTTTTCTGGTTCTCTATGTTTTTGGTAGGATAGGTTTCTCAACTTCTTTCTTATTTTTAGATTTGATAGGGAAGCTGAGAGGTCAAATATACCGTTTAGTTTTTCTACTGCCAATTTTACACCTTCACTATTACATTGAAACATTTTGTCCAGGAAATTGTCTAGAAGGGATTGAATTTGTTGTTGCCTAATTGTTTTTTGATAGATTTCCACACAATATTATTCAGTTCCATTGGCTTTGATGCCTCATGATTGAGCATAGCTCTGTTCAAGTAGAGTGTGATTTTGCTGTTATCCGATAGGGGTGTCAGTGGACTGACTGTGAACGCTCTAAGAGACTCTGGGTTGAGGTCAGTGATAAAGCAGTCTACAGTACTGCTGCCAAGAGATGAGATACAGGTGTACTTACCATAGGAGTCCCTTCGAAGCCTACTATTGACTATGTACATACCCAGCATCCGACAGCGCTGCAGGAGTTGTGACCCGTTTTTGTTGGTTATGTTGTCGTAGTTGTATCTAGGGGGGCTTATGGAGGACGGAATGCTGTCACCTCCAGGTAGGTGTTTGTCCCCCTGTGTGCTGAGGGTGTCAGGTTATTGTCCAGTTCTGTTATTTAGGTCGCCAGAGACTAGTACATGTCCCTGAGCCTGTAAATTGTTGATCTCCCCCTCTAGGATGGAGAAGCTGTCATCGTTAAAGTATGAGCATTCTATTAGGGGGATGTAGGTAGCACACATGAAGACATTTCTCTGTGGAGATAATTTCCTTATTAATTTCTAGCCAGATGGCCTGTCCCTGCTCTGTTGCTCCTGTGTAAGGTGCTGCGCCTACTGTTGAGGGTGACGTCCTTCAGGGGTGGATCTGGTCGTAAAGGCTGTTCAAATCCAGGGTGGAGTGGTGGTTTTGAGGCAGTCCCGGGAAATGCTTGTATGGTGGCAGGGTGAAAGTATTTTCATGGTAGCAGGGTGGAGATAACAACTGGTGTGTTGGGGAAAGTGGAAGAAGCTTTTTCAATCACTCTCTTGAGTGCTGTGGCGACCCTTTCCTGCTGGGCCCTCAGGTCATTTGTGTCCGTGTGAATGATGATGTGGCTGGGGACCCTAGTCTGCCCTCTGACAGCAGCTCCAGGGCATGCCTAGTGTTTGGGCACCAGAGTTTAGCCACTTTGTGTTTGGGAAAAAGTTTATCCTCTTGAATGTATTTGCCATTTGAGTCAATGAGGTGCACAATCTCTGGCTTTTGTGTGTCCACAGTGGATGTGGGGGTTTGTTTTGTGGGCTTGTTTAGTCTGGATTGTGTGGAGTAGCTCTCTGAGCTCCACCATGTCTCTCTTCAGCTCTGTGAATGTATCTCTTTCAATGATGGAGGAGCAGTTGTGGGACCTGGGTGTGTTCAGTGCAGGGGGGGACTATCCTCGTCTGCCGGACAGTTTGAAGAGGTGTGATCAGACTCAATCAGGATGGGGGAGTTGTCACAGAAAGAGAGAGATTTCCTGCCATTTTGGGGCTCAAGACTTTTCACACATCTGACTTTACACTTCAGAGCTAAATGAAAGTGCCGCCAGGTCTGATCTGTACTAGCAGCTTGGTAGCTTGGTATACTTATTTACTTAGCTTTATATAACAATATTATCTAGATACAGTTGAAGTCGGAAGTTTACATATACCGGAGCCAAATACTTTTAAAATCAGTTTCACAATTCCTGACATTTAATCCTAGTAAAAATTCCCTGTCTTAGGTCAGTTAGGATCACCGCTTCATTTTAAGAATGTGAAATGTCAGAATAACAGGAGAGAATTATTTATTTCAGCTTTTATTTCTTTCATCACATTCCCAGTGGGTCAGAAGTTTACAAACACTCAATTAGTATTTGGTAGCATTGCCTTTAAATTGTTTAACTTGCGTCAAACGTTTCGGGTAGCCTTCCACAAGCTTCCCACAATGTTGGGTGAATTTTGGCCCAGAGCTGGTGTAACTGAGTCAGGTTTGTAGGCCTCCTTGCTCGCACACACTTTTTCTTTTCTGTTCTCAAATTTTCTATAGGATTGAGGTCAGGGCTTTGTGATGGCCACTCCAATACCTTGACATTGTTGTCCTTAAGCCATTTTGCCACAACTTTGGAAGTATGCTTGGGGTCATTGTCCATTTGGAAGACCCATTTGCGACAAAGCTTTGACTTCCTAACTGAAGTCTTGAGATGTTGCTTCAATATATCCACATAATTTTCCTCCTCATGATGCCATCTATTTTGTGAAGTGCACCAGTCCCTCCTGCAGCAAAGCACCCCCACAACATGATGCTGCCACCCCTGTGCTTCACGGTTGGGATGGGGTACTTCGGCTTGCAAGCCTCCCCCTTTTTCCTCCAAACATAAGGATGGTCATTATGGCCAAACAGTTGTATTTTTGTTTCATCAGACCAGAGGACATTTCTCCAAAAAGTACGATCTTCGTCCCCATGTGCAGTTGCAAACCGTAGTCAGGGTTTTTTAATGGTGGTTTTGGAGCAGTGTCTTCTTCCTTGCTGAGTGGCCTTTCAGGTTATGTCGATATAGGACTCATTTTACTGTGGATATAGATACTTCTGTACCTTTTTCCTCTAGCATCTTCAGAAGGTCCTTTGCTGTTGTTCTGGGATTGATTTGCACATTTTGCACCAAAGTACGTTCTTCTCTAGGAGACAGAACGCGTCGCCTTCCTGAGCCGTATGACAGCTGCGTGGTCCCATGGTTTTTATACATGCGTACTATTGTTTGTACAGATGAACGTGGTACCTTCAGGCATTTGAAATTGCTCCCAAGGATGAACCAGACTTATGGAGGTCTACAATTGTTTTCTGAGGTCTTGGCTGATTTCTTTTGATTTTCCCATGATGTCAAGCAGAGAGGCACTGAGTTTGAAGGTAGGCCTTGAAATACATCCACAGGTACACCTCCAATTGACTCAAATTATGTCAATTAGCCTATCAGAAGCTTCTAAATCCATGACATCATTTTCTGGAATTTTCCAAGCTGTTTAAAAGGCAGAGTCAACTTAGCGTATGTAAACTTCTGACCCACTGGAATTGTGATACAGTGAATTATAAGTGAAATAATCTGTCTGTAAATAATTGTTGGAAAAATTACTTGTGTCATGCACAAATTAGATGTCCTAACCAACTTGCCAAAACTATAGTTTGTTAACAAGAAATGTGTGGAGTGGGTGAAAAATGAGTTTTAATGACTCCAACCGAAGTGTATGTAAACTTCCGACTCCAACTGTATGATTGTCTTTTACTTTTTTTGGGGGGGGGGGGGGGGGGGGGGGCCTTGTACGGATCCCAGAAGTTGGAATAACAATGGTTGATTATTTTTCCAGTGCGAGTACTACAGTCAATATGCTGATATAATTTAGGTAGCCTTTTCCTCAAATTTTCTTTGTTAAAGTCCCCAGCTACAATACATGCAGCCTCATGATATAAGGTTTTAAGGTTGCATAAAGTCCAGTGACGTTCCTTGAGGGCTGTCGTGGTATCGGCTTGAGGGGGGATATACACGTGTCGTGTCTTTATTTATCTTTATCATTAATGCGATGACGATAGTTAATTAATTTGATAAAAGAATGTTTCATTATTACAATGATTAAAAAAAAATTGATTTTGTTCGTAAAGAACATTGCTTTAATGTACATAAAAAGCCTAACAGTAACTAGTAACTCTTGACAGTGATAGTTTCATCAAATGTTGAGAAGTGATATAATTGATGTAATCTCTCTGCTCTTAACAAAAAATTAAGTTTAATTGAAGGAATGTGTACAGTGAGGGAAAAAAGTATTTGATCCCCTGCTGATTTTGCATGTTTGCCCACTGACAAAGAAATTATCCATCTATAATTTTAATGATAGGTTTATTTGAACAGTGAGAGACAGAATAACAACAAAAATATCCAGAAAAAAGCATGTAAAAAATGTTATAAATTGATTTGCATTTTAATGATGGAAATAAACATTTGACCCCTCTGCAAAACATGACTTAGTACTTGGTGGCAAAACCCTTGTTGGCAATCACAGAGGTTAGACGTTTCTTGTAGTTGGCCACCAGGTTTGCACACATCTCAGGAGGGATTTTGTCCCACTCCTCTTTGCAGATCTTCTCCAAGTCATTAAGGTTTCGAGGCTGACGTTTGGCAACTCCAACCTCCACAGATTTTCTATGGGATTAAGGTCTGGAGACTGGCTAGGCCACTCCAGGACCTTAATGTGCTTCTTCTTGAGCCACTCCTTTGTTGCCTTGGCCGTGTGTTTTGGGTCATTGTCATGCTGGAATACCCATCCACGACCCATTTTTAATGCCCTGGCTGAGGGAAGGAGGTTCTCACCCAAGGTTTGACGGTACATGGCCCCGTCCATCGTCCCTTTGATGCGGTGAAGTTGTCCTGTCCCCTTAGCAGAAACCCCACCCCAAAGCATAATGTTTCCACCTCCATGTTTGACGGTGAGGATGGTGCTCTTGGGGTCATAGGCAGCATTCCTCCTCCTCCAAACACGGCGAGTTAAGTTGATGCCAAAGAGCTCCATTTTGGTCTCATCTGACCACAACACTTTCACCCAGTTGTCCTCTGAATCATTCAGATGTTCATTGGCAAACTTCAGACGGGCATGTATATGTGCTTTCTTGAGCAGGGGGACTTGCGGGCGCTGCAGGATTTAAATCCTTCACGGCGTAGTGTGCTACCAATTGTTTTCTTGGTGACTATGGTCCCAGCTGCCTTGAGATCATTGACAAGATCCTCCCATGTAGTTATGGGCTGATTCCTCACCGTTCTCATGATCATTACAACTCTGTGAGGTGAGATCTTGCATGGAGCCCCAGGCCGAGGGAGTTTGACAGTTCTTTTGTGTTTCTTCCATTTTCGAATAATCGCACCAACTGTTGTCACCTTCTCACCAAGCTGCTTGGCGATGGTCTTGTAGCCCATTCCAGCCTTGTGTAAGTCTACAATCTTGTCCCTGACATCCTTGGAGACCTCTTTGGTCTTGGCCATGGTGGAGAGTTTGGAATCTGATTGATTGCTTTTGTGGACAGGTGTCTTTTATACAGGTAACAAATTGAGATTAGGAGCACTCCATTTAATCTCAGCTCGTTACCTGTATAAAAGACACTTGGGAGCCAGAAATCTTTCTGATTGAGAGGGGGTCAAATACTTATTTCCTTCATTAAAATGCAAATCTATTTATAACATTTTTGACATGTGTTTTTCTGGATTTTTTTGTTGTTATTCTGTCTCTCACTGTTCAAATAAACCTACCATTAAAATTATAGACTGATCATTTCTTTGTCAGTGGGCAAACGTACAAAATCAGCAGGGGATCAAATACTTTTTTCCCTCACTGTAAGATGAAACTGAAAAGCTGAGAAAAAGTCTATCCTTAGTCAAACGCAAGCTTGTCTCTCATTCCTTGCGGGTATTCAATTGTCCTACTCCACAAAATGTAAGGTTCTGGTTTCTGCTTTTCTGATCTACTACTACTACTACTACTACTACTACTACTACTACTACTACTACTACTACTACTACTACTACTACTACTACTACTACTACTACTACTACTACTACTACTACTACTAGTGACACAAAGTAAATTAATTCTATGCAAACAGGATATAAATGTAGTCACAATAAATGTCCTATTCTGTGAGATATCTGATCTATATTGACACTAATCTGTCTGTGTGTGCAGCTGTGTCCTCCAATAAAACAGACCTATTCTGAATGGTAACATTTACTTTTGTTTGGGATTGGAGTGAGAGCGAGTGAGTGACTGAGCACTGATTTGACGGCAACACCATTCAATCAATACAGAAGATTAAATGTCCGTTTTCCAATTACATCACATTTGTCCTCTTACCAGCCACACTAATTACAATACCCACAATACCCGGAGTTGACCTTTGACCTCAAATGTACCTATTTTTCTCAAGGTTGTCCCTGTCTCCATACGATTGTCTGCACCCTCAATTAAATTCTACGTGAACGCCCTCCCAGTCAGTTTCATTGTGTGAAATATTAAAGAGCCATGGAGTTGGACAGGGCTTTAACCGCTGTGAGCAGATGCTCCATGCTTTTAAGCGTTGAATAATACATTTTGGTTCAATGTCTCTGGTTCCATTAATGTGTCTAAATGCTGCCGGGATTCCACACAGGCATTACTTCTCATAAATACTCTCACACACACGTGCGCACACACACTCACACAAACTCAAATGATCATGTGCACACACACACACACACACACAAACTCAAATGATCATGTGCACACAATCAGGCATGTTCATGCAAGCGCGCACACACACACACGTACATCAAACTGAAATTACCTGCTGCTCAAAAGAACATTAAACTTCATTTGAAGAGTAATGGATCTCATCAGTCAGTGAACCCAAAGCATTATACTTCTACATGCGTGACTGCACTGTCATTAATCCAGTCATCGTGATACCTTCTCCCAAGCACTGACCTCCCGCCAATAATTAGTAGCTCAATGCAGAATTCAGTCAATTTATACAAAGTTTTACAGCTGAGTTCAAACTCCATTCAACCTTTATGATTTGTTTAAAGAATAGAGGCAATATTATGACGTGGAGGCATCTGAAGCAAGCTGGCAGCCATTAGACCATATGCCCCGCTATCAGTTCCTTATGATTTGGCTCACTTTAATTTGACATTGGAAGTTGATATTAAAAGTCGACATGTTGCTAGGTCACTGTTTTCTGCTTACATCCACAGTACTGTACATATTCTAGGGCGTCTTGTGTTGCCCTTACTGCGTAACACTTACATATTCCATCCCAATCCATTGTGTGAAGGCATGTCATTTTCTATTAGGGTCATACCTACAAGCCCCTCTGCCTCAAACACCTCTGCCTCAAACACCTCGGTAAGTGCAATGCATTTATATCAACATAAGTGGATTGATTTGTATGAGCAACACATCTCTACAGTAAATGTACACTCTCCCTGACTACACCATCTTAGATTGATTCAATTAACAACACTGAGAACAGAGCTTTCAGGACACAACAGGTTTTCACAGCCAAGATTCCAGGAAGCCGAGAGAAATGGTCACTGGTTCTGTCAAGGTTTCCCGGAGATAAACACCTCTAATCCTGCCCTAACAGGGTCGATCACAGGCTTGTCAAATCAATGGGAATTGGCAGGTTGAATTGATTTCTGTGGGAAAGGAGGAAGGGGTAGACAATCCTCCTCCAGCTAAAATCCTGGTCCTCACAATGTGAGCGTTGATGTGGCAAAGGTCTCTGCTGCCTCCAATTGAACTACATAAAGGAGGGCCGGAGTAACCCATGAATGTTTGATGACAATCGAACAGCTTGGTTTGGTCAACGTTGTGTGAACGTTGCTTACAATGGTGAAAATGAAATGATTTACGGATGATTTAATACAGTTCTCCGTTGACTGCCATGACAACATTAATATTGTCTGAGTACGCTGGCTCATTCCTGGGTTACATTCACCACCTCCTTTTCCTCTGATTCTCTTTAAAACATAAATATTAAACATGGTTTTAATCTAATTGCATTGTAAGTGGTTGAAAGAATAAGAACAGTTTGGCCATTATCCTTGCAATACATTTTTAATCTGCGCTTTAGAAGCCTGCCTTAAAGAACATTTAAGTTTCATTCTGTAATTGCATTAGGTTTTGTAGGTTTAAAACTTCTGAGGCACAACTTGTTGATTAAAAATTGAAAATCCTGGCGGTGAATTGTAGCATTATCATAAATTATTTAATATTTCTCCAGATATTGCCCCCCCCCTCCCCATCTCCCTCAAACCACCAACAGAAACATTTTTCATTTAACATCGGCCTATTTCAGTATTAATATAAAGCCCTTTTCAGTGTTTCAATTACATTAGAGAAAAATATGTGGATTTGTATTATCTGCTAAGTATTTAATAAGCATGCCAGTTATCTTTGACTTGTGTCACATTAACATATCATGGCTTTAAGACTTGAGGCTTAGCAAGAATTAGGTAGAACAGGGCAGAAACAGGGCTGCTACATTTCAGTAGAATTAAGTGTGGTTTTTTCCTGGGCAAAATTCATATTTAATTGATGACACACCTACTAGCATAAATTACGTATGAGACCCCAATATTCATAAACAAGCAGCTTTTAATACAAATTGCCTTCGACAGGGCCCCTATTACACAACAGTCTGACTTATCTTTTAGTTCCAGAGAAGACTTCCCCTGACTTTTAATTTTAAACGGCCCTAATTTGTCACCACTTTAGAGAAGAACTTAATGTCCTCTGGTGTAAGGGTTTTGTTTTTCACAGAGAATAAAGAGAGAATAATGAGTTGGACAAAAGCTAATTTAACTTATTTGGGTGACGCAGGTCACCGTCAACAGGCCATGGTGACTGGCACATCAGACCTATCACAAAGTAACAATGACACTGACGTGCGATTTCAAACTCTTCATCCTTTGATCTCTGTCATCACCAGCCAACCACACTTCAGAGCGTCTACAAAACAACATAAAAAAACAACAACATCTTAGCAGTTGCTCTTCTCCAGAGCGACTCACAATTAGTGCATTCATTTTCCGTGGAATATCAGATATAAGATGCTCTTTGAAGAGGTTGGTTTTCAGACGTTTTTGGAAGACTTGCTTCAGGGGTACCAGGACAGAGAAGAGCGGAAGCTTACCAGTAGTACTTCAGTTCCTGGCATCGTCTTCCGCTTTCCACTGGAGATAGCTAGATCTTTGATTCACTAGATATTCTGAAGGGTGTCAAGGCCCTCTTAAAGAGGTGCTCTGGCCTCTCTGTCTGGCTACCTTCCTGTTCCACTCCCACCATACCCATGTCTATTACAGCTGATAATGGCACATGGCCCGGCTGCACGGTCTCCCCCTCCACCCCGCTGTTCAGTTCTCTGGGTGAAACGAGGGCTCTCTGTGTCTTCAGAGTTTGAAAATGAAATCAACCACCGACCGATGGTATCAATGTCAGTACCAAAACCCAGGATAAACATGAGTCCAGGTCCAGTTTCACGACTGACGATAAAGAAATACTGCACCTGAAAATAAGACGTTTTTAATTTTGAGAGACAGACGATTTATCTCAAACTTTGCAGCAGGTAATAACCTATTCTTTATGCATCTTAATCACCTCATCATATGTGCTCTGAAAATTTGATAATTTACTGACATGAAGACTACAAATTTTGGGGGGGTATAACTTCTAAACTCCTGTTAGTCAGGTTGTGTTTAAGAAGGATGGAGAAGTGCAACCGGCAGCCTTCTCTCTTGATGATGGCTCAAATTGAGGGCTGATCATCCCTTTACTAATTATTGGTGATTGCATTCATTATGTCATGTCACGGTGTCTCCGATGCGCCGTTGGTGGTGTGGGTAAACTGCAGCGATGGGGAAGCTGTTTCTCAAAGCTAATTGGACGCCACTTTTGAGAGGCGAAAAGTACTTCTAATCAGCAGACTGTCCCTCTTCAAATGCATTTTTTATGAGACACCCAAAGCCCCCTATGGTGGAGGGAGGGAAGCCATTTTCACAAGATGTCAAGTGCATCTTTACCAACCTCCCCCCACCCCATGGTTCTGTTTTAATCAAATGACGGGTCTTATTGTAAAAGTTTCTCCTTCTATTGAAAGATACCGCTCTGAGCTACGATATGCCACTGAAGTCTGCCACAGATATGGACTAGATTTGTTTTAATGATGTATGTGGGAGGTCAGAGGTCAACAATCTCAGAACTAATGGAGATTAAAAAGAATATCCAACATCTTAGTCATTTTACTATCCGGCATCAAATACTTTCTGGGTGAGCGTTTCCACATGTATTACTCTTGAACTATATTAAAACGATGTGAATTATACATTCCATAAATTTGAGGGCACAGTTGGGACATATTTTGTCCAGTGGATACAGGCCCCTGAAAAGGGAAGAAGTATAGATTGCAGAAGCACTTTGGGAGCAATTCTGCCTCTCACAAATCAGCAGCACAAGTGACAGCTAAGCTGGCTATAGAGATATGTAGACACAATGGTAAATCACACCCACATGACCATTAAAGCCACACAGAAGCACATGCATCAACACACACACACACACACACACAGTACTTTCAATTTGTAATCTTTACAAACAGGCCAATGTTGATATTTCTCTATAGGACCTGTGGATAATGTGTGGATTGAATGTTACAGCCAGAACTGTACTGAGCAAGAAGCAACAGATATTAGATCTGATGCTCAGTGATGTTCAGTATCCATTTAGGCAAAATCATTTGGACAAAATTGTAAACCGATTAAGCGCACTTCAATGATGAATAATTTCACCTGACATTGTGAAAATCGAGGTTCTAACAATAAATCATAATGAGACAATAACGCATTAGCGACATAATGTATTATTCCATTAATCATTTAATAAATACAAACAAATAGTCATAGTAGAAAACACAGATTAATAAACCAAAATATAACTTGCCAGTAAAACAATTTAAATAAATGTTCTGCCACCATCATTTCCTTTCAATTTCCTAAAACACCATTATAGTTTAGATGATATGAAGAACCAACTGATTTCTATCTCCAGTCACACTAGTGCTTCTCTCTCTCACACTCTCACTCTGTCACTGTCTCTTTAATGCAGCTCACTGCTTGAGTCTGCAGTTAAAAGAACTCAGGGATTTTCACTGTTTTACTTTGAGATGGCAGAGAAGAACCCGCCTAGAGAGTTCGTGACCCCACTCCATCACACGAACATGCATTGATAAACACTGCAGAGATGACCAGGACCACAGTTTTGATGATTATACTGATTACTAGTAAACAAATTAATGCCACTAGAGAGAGAAACTATGTTTGCCTTCTGTCTGCGCTTTAAGAGAAACCCACCCATAATATCTGAATTCTTAAAAGGCGCTGACAGACAGGAAGAGAGGTCATTGGTGCTCGTGCCTGTGGAAGCCGCTCAACCGAGGCAGAGAAAATAGGATTCTGCTCTATTTATCAAGCGATGCCTTCGTTGACCAATCACTGTAGAAAACGTAGCCTGTGTGGTGATACGTCAGCACGTACATCCAACAGCAGCACCAGCTAACTTGCCCACTCTAGCTAGCTAGTTAGCTAACACTATCAGTTTGCGTTTAACAACAATAATCATTGTTTTCGATTCCATTTTTTGATTAACAATTTTTGTTGCATGTAAATATGTTTTTTGTGCATGCTTATGGTGTTATAGCAATTATTTTTCCACACTTCAATAATGTTTGTTTATTTCATTGTTATGGTTACTGGCGGATGTCGCATAGACTAAATGGTGTACGAAGAACTAAGTGGTGTACTCAGTGGGGTACTCGGTGATATTTCACTGGCTGTGCAAAAACCGCATAACCCAGCATATAGTGACTATTTAAGATAGATTAGTACAGATGAAACAACAAATAGCCACATTTTACCTGTCAGTGCCCATTTGACATGTCGGACGGGACCTTTCCCTCCTCCGATTGTAAAATAGGGAGAGAGATGTATTTCAGGTAGCCTTTAACGTCGGGCGCTTGGTGCATCATTAACACTAACTAAAGACCCATCTCTGGCTCACTTCCACAAAGCCTTCCAGAGGAGAGGTTCACAACTGTCCTCATCTCGTCAGTACCCAGCACTGCTGTCTCCCTCTCTGCCTGCCTGCTTGCCTCTCTCTCCCTTCCCTCCTGCCACTTATTCTCTCCCCCTGTGTTTGGAGCACCTGGCAAAGTCAGCAGTCGTCCAACGACTACCTTTATACACAAACACTCGCCTGCCGGCCCCTTTCAAGCCAGAGAAGCCAATGTCAGAGTGGAGAAAATGAGGTGGCAGGAGTGTTATCATTAGGTGGATCCACCTGGTAGCTGATGCTGTTCCTGATGGGTGGCGGTCTCTGACTGTGTGTGGAATGGAGACTTGATGATGTCTGAGTGTCTGAATAAAGGGGTCATTAATGTGCTGAGTTCATTAAGAGATCTAAGCCCTTTGATTGGAACTGTTTTAAGATCGTTTTGCTATTTGATTTGGAATTATCGATAGAAAATACTGGAAATCTTTAATTTGTCCTTTATTGCTATAGCCCAGAGAAATGCATTGGATAGCACATTCATAAATGGCAAAACAGACAGCCCAAAAATAAATCATAAGGAATAAGGTTTTGAAGTGTCTGTCCTATACCAAGGAGAAATTTTTTTTTAGGAGCAACAACGGCTCAGCCACGAAGTGGTAGGCCACACAAGCTCACAGGACAGTGTGTGGTGTGTAGCGCGTAAAAAAAGTCTGTCCTCTGTTGCAACACTCAATACCGATTTCCAAACTGCCTCTGGAAGAAACGTCAGCACAATAACTGTTCGTTTGGAGCTTAAGGAAATGGGTTTTCATGGCCGAGCGGCCACACACAAGATCACCATGCGCAATGCCAAGCGTCGGCTGGAGTGTTGTAAAGCTCGCCGCCATTGGACTCTGGAGCAGTGGAAACACGTTCTCTGGAGTGATGAATCAAGCTTCACCTTCTGGCAGTCTGACGTACAAATCTGAGTTTGGCGGATGCCAGGAGAACACTACCTGCCTGAATGCATAGTGCGAATTCTAAAGTTTGAAGTAGGAATAATGGTCTGGGGATGTTTTTCATTGTTCGGGCTAGGCCCCTTAGTTCCAGTGAAGGTAAATTGTTACGCTACCGCATACAATGACATTCTAGATGATTCTGTGCTTCCAACTTTGTGGCAACAGTTTGGGGAAGGCCCTTTCCTGTTTCAGCATGACAATGCTCCCGTTCACAAAGCGTTGTCCATACAGAAATGGTTTGTCGAGGACTTGACTGCTAGCCAGGCCTAATTGCCCAACATACTTTTGTCCATGTAGTGTAGGTGTGGAGTCACATTGGATAAAAAAACAGTCATATAGCTGAAATCTATACAAAACCTCAAATAACCACAGTCCCCTGAAATGACCGAACAACGGCCTGAGGGTTTTCCTGTTACAGTCGATGGTTGTGTTCCAGGCCAACTACATTGCAGATGTTGCATTGTATCAACCAATGCTTAAAGGCCACGTCATCAACAGCACAGCCGGGCATCATATTGCTATATCATAAGATCCATGTGGTTGAAAGAAGTATTTAGACATTGTGAGATCTGCCCTTTGTCTACAATGTACTCAGTCTGTAACGTGGCCCTTGAGTCAATCCAGGGGGAAACTCATGTTTCCAATCACCAATTCCCAGTGAAATAACAATACTTTCTGGGTAAAATAGCAAGTGATATGAGTAGACGTTGCATTATTAAAGCCCGTACGTGGGCCTGCTAAGCAGCATATGATAATTGGGCAACTAAGCAGAGTCACAGCAACGGCGCGAACCTCCAGCAGAACCATGAGTAGGCTCAAATCACCATAATTATCATTAGTCAACCACCCCACTAACACCCCTCCTCCTCCATAAACCTCTTTCCTTCCCCAAGTATGAGAAGACACGATCCAAAGCACCGCTTAAATGCCACTGTACCTGACTAGCGTCAGTTAAGAGAGATAAAAAGAGAGCGAGAGAAAGAGAGCGAGAGAGAGAAAGAGAGACACACACAGAGAAAGAGAAAGAGTGCAGAAAGACAGACAGACAGACAGACAGACAGACAGACAGACAGACAGACAGACAGACAGACAGACAGACAGACAGACAGACAGACAGACAGACAGACAGACAGACAGACAGAGACACCATGGCTGCCATGAGGGATGAGTTCACCAAACTGGAGGGGGAGGTTGTCCTGCTCAGGGAGAGCGTGAGCAAACAGCAACCAGACAACCACACCATAGATGAGCTCCTAACCAAGGTGGGGACAGAGCAGGACAGCAGCCTTGCAACACAGCTGAAAGAGGTTCAGCAAGAGAGAGACGGACTCAAGAGAGAGCTGGATGATCTAACAAAGGAGGTGAGAGAGCTCCAAAAAGACAGGCAGAACAGTAATAACAACCTGACCTCACTAAGAGAGGAGCTGCAGGAGAGAAAGAGAACAGAGGACAGGCTGCAGGAGAGAAAGAGAACAGAGGACAGGCTGCAGGAGAGAAAGAGAACAGAGGACAGGCTGCAGGAGAGAAAGAGAACAGAGGACAGGCTGCAGGAGAGAAAGAGAACAGAGGACAGGCTGCAGGAGAGAAAGAGAACAGAGGACAGGCTGCAGGAGAGAAAGAGAACAGAGGACAGGCTGCAGGAGAGAAAGAGAACAGAGGACAGGCTGCAGGAGAGAAAGAGAACAGAGGACAGGCTGCAGGAGAGAAAGAGAACAGAGGACAGGCTGCAGGAGAGAAAGAGAACAGAGGACAGGCTGCAGGAGAGAAAGAGAACAGAGGACAGGCTGCAGGAGAGAAAGAGAACAGAGGACAGGCTGCAGGAGAGAAAGAGAACAGAGGACAGGCTGCAGGAGAGAAAGAGAACAGAGGACAGGCTGCAGGAGAGAAAGAGAACAGAGGACAGACTGCAGGAGAGAAAGAGAACAGAGGACAGGCTGCAGGAGAGAAAGAGAACAGAGGACAGGCTGCAGGAGAGAAAGAGAACAGAGGACAGGCTGCAGGAGAGAAAGAGAACAGAGGACAGGCTGCAGGAGAGAAAGAGAACAGAGGACAGGCTGCAGGAGAGAAAGAGAACAGAGGACAGGCTGCAGGAGAGAAAGAGAACAGAGGACAGGCTGCAGGAGAGAAAGAGAACAGAGGACAGGCTGCAGGAGAGAAAGAGAACAGAGGACAGGCTGCAGGAGAGAAAGAGAACAGAGGACAGGCTGCAGGAGAGAAAGAGAACAGAGGACAGGCTGCAGGAGAGAAAGAGAACAGAGGACAGGCTGCAGGAGAGAAAGAGAACAGAGGACAGGCTGCAGGAGAGAAAGAGAACAGAGGACAGGCTGCAGGAGAGAAAGAGAACAGAGGACAGGCTGCAGGAGAGAAAGAGAACAGAGGACAGGCTGCAGGAGAGAAAGAGAACAGAGGACAGGCTGCAGGAGAGAAAGAGAACAGAGGACAGGCTGCAGGAGAGAAAGAGAACAGAGGACAGGCTGCAGGAGAGAAAGAGAACAGAGGACTGGCAGCAGGAGCAGCTAGATCACCACTCTATGACCTGCCCTCACACAGCAGAGGAGCCCAGCTCAACCAGCCAGACCCCAGCTCCAACACCCACCAGCCCCCCCTCTGCCCCCTCCAGTCCAGAAGAAACACTGGCTGGCATCGTCCTGTTGATGGACTCAAATGGGAAGTTTGTTCAGGAGAATAAACTTTTCCCTAGACACAAAAGGAGAAAGGTGTGGTGCCCAACAATGCAGAGTGCCATGGAGCTGCTTGATAAGGCCCATCTCTGGTCGCCAAGCCACATAATCATACATACCGGAAGCAATGACCTGCGTGCTCACCAGGAGAGGGTGGCGACTTCACTACGGGGAGTGATTGAGAAGGCCTCCGCAATCTTCCCCAACTCAAGAATCGTGGTGTCAACCCCTCTACAGAGGAAGGACTCGATCTGGACTGTCTCTATGACCATGTTCACCTGTACAGGGAGACAGTCCCCGTCCTTGCCAAGACTCTCAAGGACGTCGCTTTAAACCGCAGCCCGACCTCTCCACCCAGGAACAGCGGAGCAATCTCCACCCCACCGAGATCACCAAGACAACACCCCGGACCAGCACATTGGACCCCCCAGCCACGACCACAGCACCACCAACCTCAATGCCCACCACAGCCAGCGCAGCATAGACCACCCCAGCCCAGCTTCAGAGCCACCCAGACGAGGCCTCCCACCCCCCTTCCCCCCACCGCAGACCCACACTTGGAGGAGCCACAGCCCAGCAGGCAGAGCTATGCACAAGCTGTGAGAGGAGCAACTGGCCCAGCTCTCACCAACCAAATTAGTGACATTAATAAACAAATGCTGAGTCTACTATGCTCACATGTGATAGGCCGAGAGTCATGGATGCTCACATGTGATAGGCCGAGGGTCATGGTAAGATGAGCACAAAAACTCCACCATAAACAAATCACATTTGCATAATAAGAGTTTACTCTATAAGAGGTTAATTAAAAAATCATATTTTAATAGTTTTTGTTGGATTGTGAGTGTTTGTCTCATTTTGAAAATAAAGAGGAAAAAAAAGTTACGAAATATTTTTCCGTTGCATGTTGGAATTTACAATGATTGAAGTCCTCTGCTTTTGGGCTAAAGAGCAGAAACCCAGACTTCCTGAAAGCAATTGATGATGTTGATATTGTAGTAGTACATGAAACATGGCGCAGAGGTGACGTTTCCACTGGCTGTCCACTAGGTTATAGGGAGATAATCCTACCATCCACTAAATTAAAAGGAATCGGACAGGGCAGAGACTCAGGACAGGGCAGAGTCTCAGGACAGGGCAGAGACTCAGGGGCAATGCTAATATGGTATAAATCTGAACTAATTCATTCAATCGAATTGATCAAAACAGGAGAATTCTTTATCTGGTTAAAAATCAACAAGGAGGCTGTCTTGACAGATAAAAACGTCTTCCTCTGTGCCACATATATTCCCCCCTCAGAGTCACCCTACTTCAATGAAGAGAGTTTCTCCATTCTAGAGGGGGAGATGAGTCACTTTCAGGCTCAAGGCAACGTACTGGTCTGTGGAGACCTGAATGGTAGAACAGCAGAAGAACAAGACACTATTAACAGTCATGTGGATAACCACCTACCAGGAAGCAACAACCTTTCCCTCCCCACATACCCCCACAGAAACAACTAGGACAAAGTGAGTACAGCTCGTGAAGCTCTGTCGAACACTGGGTCTGTACATAGTCAATGGCGGGCAAAGAGGGGACTCTTTTGGTAGGTATGCCTACAGCTCATCCCTTGGCAGCAGCACTGTAGACTACTTCCTCACGACCTAAACCCAGAGTCTCTCAGAGCCTTCACAGTCAGCCCACTAACACCTCTCTCAGACCACAGTACAATCACAGTGTATCTGAGAAGAGCGGAACCCAACCATGAAGCATCACGGCCCAATAAATGACATGGTACTAAACAGGCCTATAGATGGAGTGTGAACAGTACAGACATCTACCAAAAAGCAATTAGTAGCCCAAAAATACCATCTCTCCTGGACAACTTTTTAGCCTTAACATTCTCCTTCAGCAATGAAGGTGGTAATTTGGCCATTTGGAACATAAACTTTATATTTGACAAATTACCCTCCTTGGCTAATCTAAAGAAGCATAAGAGCAAACCAGAAATAACAGATGATGAAAAATGGTTTGATAATGATTGCAAAAATCTAAGAAAGTCATTGAGAAATATATCTAATCATCAATTCAGAGAACTAGACAACAAAAATATACACCTTCAATATGGGGAAACACTGAAGCAATACAAACACACCCTAAGAACAAAAAAGGAAGAGCACATTAGAAAACAGCTGGATGTAATTGAGGAATCCATAGAATCAAACCATTTCTGGGAGAATTGGAATAAATTAAACAAACCTCATCAGGAGGAATTGGCTATCCAAAATGGGGATATGTGGAGAAATCACTTTGCAAACCTCTACAGCTTTATAGCAAAGAGCCCAGAACAAAAAGATATTCAAGAAAAACTACAAATCCTTGAATCAGCAGTCAAAGACTATCAGAATCCTGTGGATACCAACAATTACAGAAGAAGAATTATTGGAAAAACTATGCACTCTCCAACCCAAAAAGGCCTGTGGTGCTGATGGTATTTTAAATGAAATGATCAAAGATACAGACCAAAAATTCAAATTGGCTGTACTCAAACTCTTCAACATTATCGTCACTGTAGGTATTTTCCCCGATATTTGGATCCAGGGATTGATCACACCAATCTATAAAAATGGAGACAAATTTGACCCAAATAATTACAGAGGAATTTGCATTAACAGCAACTTGGGGAAAATTCTCTGCAGTATTATATAATTTCCTTGATGAACACAACATCCTGAGCAGAAGCCAGATTGGATTTCTAAAAAATTATCGTACAACAGACCACATTTACACCCTCCACACTCTAATTGACAAACAAGTAAACCAAAACAAAGGCAAAATCTACTTGTGTTTTGTAGATTTCAAGAAAGCATTTAATTCAATTTGGCACGAAGGTCATTTTTATTAACTAATAGAAAGTGGTATTGGAGGGAAAACATATGATGTTATTAAATCAATGTACACTAAAAACAAATGTGAGATTAAAATTGGCAACAGGCAAACATACTTCTTCTCTCAGGGACGGGGAGTGAAACAGGGCTGCCCAATAAGTCCAACACTATTTAACATCTACATTAATGAATTGGCAAAAACATTAGAAGAATCAGAAGCACCTGGTATCACCCTACACAACACTGAAATCAAGTGTCTGCTGTACGCAGTTGACCTGGTGCTGCTGTCTCCCACTAAAGAGGGGTTACAGCAGCACCTAGATCATCTTCACATGTTCTGTCAGACCTGGGCTCTGACCATTAACCTAAAAATGTTTTATATATAATGATATTCCAAAAAAGGTCCGGAAATCAGGATGACAAATATAAATTCTATTTGGACACAGTTCTATTAGAACACACCAGAAACTACACATATCTAGGACTAAATCTCAGCAACACAGGTAGCTTTCACATGGCTGTGAATGAGCTGAGAGACAAAGCAAGAAGAGCCTTCTATGCCATTAAAAGGAACATTAAAAATCGAAATTCCAATAAAAATCTGGCTCAAAATTTTCCAATCGGTTATAGAACCAATTGCTCTATATGGCAGTGAGGTATGGGGTCCATCTCTAATAATGAATTCACCAAATGGGACAAACATCCAATTGAAATACTGCATGCAGAGTTTTGCAAGACTGTATTGCAAGTGCAAAGAAAAACTCCAAATAACGCATGTAGAGCAGAATTGGGCCATACCCCCTTCTCATTCGAATAGAAAAAAGAGCAATCAAATTTTACAACCATCTAAAAACAAGTGACCCCAAAACATTCCATCACACAGCTCTACAATGTCAAGAGATGAAACCAGAGAAGAGTCCTCTCAGCCAGCTGGTTCTGAGGCTCAGTTTTATGGAGCCACGAGCAACTTGGATACAGGAGCCTTAAGCAGCATGGAGATAGGAGCCTTAAGCAGTTTGGATATAGGAGCCTTAAGCAGTTTGGATATAGGAGCCTTAAGCAGCATGGATATAGGAGCCTTGAGCAGCTTGGATAAAGGAACCATGAGCAGCTTGGACAAAGGAGCCTTGAGCAGCTTCTTTTTAAGAGCATTGAACAGTGTGGATGTAGGAGCTTAAAGCTGCTTAGATATAGGAGCCTTAAGCAGCGTGGATGTAGGAGCCTTAAGCAGCGTGGATGTAGGAGCCTTAAGCAGCGTGGATGTAGGAGTCTTAAGCAGCGTGGATGTAGGAGTCTTAAGCAGCGTGGATATAGGAACCTTAAGCAGTGTGGATATAGGAACCTTAAGCAGTGTGGATATAGGAGCCTTAATCAGTGTGGCTATAGGAGCCTTAATCAGTTTGGATATAGGAGCCTTAATCAGTTTGGATATAGGAGCCTTAATCAGTTTGGATATAGGAGCCATGAGCAGCTTGAACAAAGGAGCCTTGACCAGCTTGTTTTTAAGAGCATTGAACAGCGTGGATGTAGGAGCCTAAAGCAGCTTGGATATAGAACCCTTAAGCAGTGTGGATATAGGAGCCTTAAGCTGCTTGGATAAAAGGAGCCTTGACCAGCTTGTTTTTAAGAGCATTGAACAATGTGGATGTAGGAGCCTAAAGCAGCTTGGATATAGAACCCTTAAGCAGTGTGGATATAGGAGCCTTAAGCTGCTTGGATAAAAGGAGCCTTGAGCAGCTTGGATATAGGTGCCTTAATTAAGCAGCGTGGATATAGGAGCCTTAAGCAGCATGGATATAGGAGCCTTAAGCTGCTTGGATATAAGAGCCTTACTCAACTTGGATATAGGAGCCTTGAGCAGTGTGGATATAGGAGCCTTGAGCAGCTTGGATATAGGAGCCTTAAGCAGTATGGATTTAAGAGCCTTAAGCAGCTTGGATATAGGAGCCTTAAGCAGTATGGATTTAAGAGCCCTGAGAAGAATGGATATAGGAGCCTTGAGAAGAATGGATATAGGAGCCTTGAGACGAATGGATATAGGAGTGCTGAGAAGCTTTGATATAAGAGTCTTGAGCAGCTTGGATATAGGAGCCTTGAGCAGCTTGGATATAGGAGCCTTGAGCAGCTTGAATATTGGAGTCTTGAGCAGCTTGGGTACTCATTGTGGTCTATCTCAGCAGTGCATCTGGAGTTGAGTCAAGTGTGTCCACCCATCTAACACACTCTTTATAAGCTAATATCCTATCACACACACACACACTCTCTCTCTCTCTCTCTGCAGTATGCGTGACTTCCTCCTCCCTCGGACACCAGCCTTAAAGGGATAATCGGGATTTAGTCAGAGTCAGACAAACTCATAGATAATATTTTTGTGTTATGTTTTACGTTACAGGCTTATTCTAAAATTGATTAAATTGTGTTTTCCCCTCATCAATCTACACATACAGTGGGGGAAAAAAGTATTTGATCCCCTGCTGATTTTGTACGTTTGCCCACTTACAAAGAAATGATCAGTCTATAATTTTAATGGTAGGTTTATTTGAACAGTGAGAGACAGAATAACAACAAAAAAATCCAGAAAAACGCATGTCAAAAATGTTATAAAATGATTTGTATTTTAATGAGGGAAATAAGTATTTGACCCCTCTGCAAAACATGACTTAGTACTTGGTGGCAAAACCCTTGTTGGCAATCACAGAGGTCAGACATTTCTTGTAGTTGGCCACCAGGTTTGCACACATCTCACGAGGGATTTTGTCCCACTCCTCTTTGCAGATCTTCTCCAAGTCATTAAGGTTTCGAGGATGACGTTTGGCAACTCGAACCTTCAGCTCCCTCCACAGATTTTCTATGGGAATAAGGTCTGGAGACTGGCTAGGCCACTCCAGGACCTTAATGTGCTTCTTCTTGAGCCACTCCTTTGTTGCCTTGGCCGTGTGTTTTGGGTCATTGTCATGCTGGAATACCCATCCACGACCCATTTTCAATGCCCTGGCTGAGGGAAGGATGTTCTCACCCAAGATTTGATGGTACATGGCCCCGTCCATTGTCCCTTTGATGCGGTGAATTTGTCCTGTCCCCTTAGCAAAAAAACACCCCCAAAGCATAATGTTTTCACCTCCATGTTTGACGGTGGAGATGGTGTTCTTGGGGTCATAGGCAGCATTCCTCCTCCTCCAAACACGGCGAGTTGAGTTGATGCCAAAGAGCTCCATTTTGGTCTCATCTGACCACAACACTTTCACCCAGTTGTCCTCTGAATCATTCAGATGTTCATTGGCAAACTTCAGACGGGCATGTATATGTGCTTTCTTGAGCAGGGGGACCTTGCAGGCGCTGCAGGATTTCAGTCCTTCACGGCGTAGTG
This sequence comes from Salmo salar, assembly GCF_965601325.2. Lineage (NCBI taxonomy): Eukaryota > Metazoa > Chordata > Actinopteri > Salmoniformes > Salmonidae > Salmo > Salmo salar. The sequence continues at coordinate 11,719,251 of NC_138297.1, read as the reverse complement.
TGTTACCAATTGTTTTCTTGGTGACTATGGTCCCAGCTGCCTTGAGATCATTGACAAGATCCCCCCGTGTAGTTCTGGGCTGATTCCTCACGGTTCTCATGATCATTGCAACCCCACGAGGTGAGATCTTGCATGGAGCCCCAGGCCAAGGGATATTGACAGTTCTTTTGTGTTTCTTCCATTTGCGAATAATCGCACCAAATGTTGTCACCTTCTCACCAAGCTGCTTGGCGTTGGTCTTGTAGCCCATTCCAGCCTTGTGTAGGTCTACAATCTTGTCCCTGACATCCTTGGAGAGCTCTTTGGTCTTGGCCATGGTGGAGAGTTTGGAATCTGATTGATTGATTGCTTCTGTGGACAGGTGTCTTTTTTACAGGTAACAAGCTGCGGTTAGGAGCACTCCCTTTAAGAGTGTGCTCCTAATCTCAGCTCGTTACCTGTATAAAAGACACCTGGGAGCCAGAAATCTTTCTGATTGAGAGGGGGTCAAATACTTATTTCCCCTCATTAAAATGCAAATCAATTTATAACATTTTTGACATGCGTTTTTCTGGATATTTTTGTTGTTATTCTGTCTCTCACTGTTCAAATAAACCTACCATTAAAATTATAGACTGATTCTTTCTTTATCAGTGGGCAAACATACAAAATCAGCAGGGGATCAAATACTTTTTCCCCCCACTGTAATACCCCATAATGGCAAAGCAAAAACACGTTTTTTGAAATGTTTACAAACGTATACATTTTTTTTTACTGAAATATTACATTTAGATAGGTATTCAGAACCTTTACTCAGTACTTTGTTGAAGCACCTTTGACACACGATTACAGCCTCGAGTCTTCTTGGGTATGACGCTACAAGCTTGGCATACCTGTATTTGGGGAGTTTCTCCAATTCTTCTCTGCAGATCCTCTCAAGCTCTGCTACCACAACCATGCTTCACCGTTTCCTCCAGACGTGACGCTTGGCATTCAAGCCAAAGAGTTCAATATTGGTTTCATCAGACCAGAGAATGTTGATTCTCATGGTCTGAGAGTCTTTTGGAGACTTTTAGCAAAATCCAAGATGGCTCTTCTCCCCCGATTGTTCAGTTTGTCCGGGTGGCCAGCTCCAGGAAGAGTCTTGATGGTGCCAAACTTCTTCCATTTAAGAATTATGAAGGCCACTGTGTTCTTGGGAACCTTCAATGCTGCAGAAATGTTTTGGTACCCTTCCCCAGATCTGTGAATCGACACAATGATGTCTCGTAACTCTACGGACAATTCCTTCCACCTCAGTGCTTGGTTTTTGCTCTGACATGCACTGTCAACGGTGGGACCATATCTAGACAGGTGTGTGCCTTTCCAAATCATGTCAAATCAATTGTATTTACCACAGGTGGACTCCAATTAAGTTGTAGGAACATCTCAAGGATGTTCCATGGAATCAGGGCACATCTTTGCTCAATTTCGAATCTCATAGCAAAGGGAATGAGTTCTTACGTAAATAAGGTATTTCTGTTTTTTTATTATACATTATTAAAACAATCTAAAAAAATGTTTTCGCTTCGTCATTATGAGTTACTGTGTGTAGATTGATGATGTAAAATAAAAGAAAAATTTTAAATATGTATAAATATTTATATATATATATATATATATATATATATATATATACTGCTCAAAAAAATAAAGGGAACACTTAAACAACACATCCTAGATCTGAAAGAAAGAAATAATCTTATTAAATACTTTTTTCTTTACATAGTTGAATGTGCTGACAACAAAATCACACAAAAATAATCAATGGAAATCCAACTTATCAACCCATGGAGGTCTGGATTTGGAGTCACACTCAAAATTAAAGTGGAAAACCACACTACAGGCTGATCCAACTTTGATGTAATGTCCTTAAAACAAGTCAAAATGAGGCTCAGTAGTGTGTGTGGCCTCCACGTGCCTGTATGACCTCCCTACAACGCCTGGGCATGCTCCTGATGAGGTGGCGGATGGTCTCCTGAGGGATCTCCTCCCAGACCTGGATAAAGCATCCGCCAACTCCTGGACAGTTTGTGGTGCAACGTGGCGTTGGTGGATGGAGCGAGACATGATGTCCCAGATGTGCTCAATTGGATTCAGGTCTGGGGAACGGGCGGGCCAGTCCATAGCATCAATGCCTTCCTCTTGCAGGAACTGCTGACACACTCCAGCCACATGAGGTCTAGCATTGTCTTGCATTAGGAGGAACCCAGGGCCAACCGCACCAGCATATGGTCTCACAAGGGGTCTGAGGATCTCATCTCGGTACCTAATGGCAGTCAGGCTACCTCTGGCGAGCACATGGAGGGCTGTGCGAACCCCAAAGAAATGCCACCCCACACCATGACTGACTCACCGCCAAACCGGTCATGCTGGAGGATGTTGCAGGCAGCAGAACGTTCTCCACGGCGTCTCCAGACTCTGTCACGTCTATCACGTGCTCAGTGTGAACCTGCTTTCATCTGTGAAGAGCACAGGGTGCCAGTGGCGAATTTGCCAATCTTGGTGTTCTCTGGCAAATGCCAAACGTCCTGCACGGTGTTGGGCTGTAAGCACAACCCCCACCTGTGGACGTCGGGCCCTCATACCACCCTCATGGAGTCTGTTTCTGACCGTTTGACCAGACACATGCAGATTTGTGGCCTGCTGGAGGTCATTTTGCAGGGCTCTGGCAGTGCTTCTCCTGCTCTTCCTTGCACAAAGGCGGAGGTAGCGGTCCTGCTGCTGGGTTGTTGCCCTCCTACGGCCTCCTCCACGTCTCCTGATGTACTGGCTTGTCTCCTGGTAGCGCCTCCATGCTCTGGACACTACGCTGACAGACACAGCAAACCTTCGTGCCACAGCTCGCATTGATGTGCCATCCTGGATGAGCTGCACTACCTGAGCCACTTGTGTGGGTTGTAGACTCCGTCTCATGCTACCACAAGAGTGAAAGCACCGCCAGCATTCAAAAGTGACCAAAACATCAGCCAGGAAGCATAGGAACTGAGAAGTGGTGTGTGGTCACCACCTGCAGAACCACTCCTTTATTGGGGGTGTCTTGCTAATTGCCTATAATTTCCACCTGTTGTCTATTCCATTTGCACAACAGCATGTGAAATGTATTGTCAATCAGTGTTGCTTCCTAAGTGGACAGTTTGATTTCACAGAAGTGTGATTGACTTGGAGTTACATTGTGTTGTTTAAGTGTTCCCTTTATTTTTTTGAGCAGTGTATATTAGAATAAGGCTGTAATGTAATAAAATGTGGAAAAGGTAAAGTGGTGTTTTCTGGGTACTATTTACTTAAGCTGCCCGTTGAGGACTTGTGAGGCGTCTGTTTCTCAAACTAGACACTCTAATGTACTTGTCCTCTTGCTAAGTTGTGGACGGGGACCTACCACTCCTCTTTTTATTCTGGTTAGAGCCAGTTTGCGCTGTTCTGTGAAGGGAGTAGAAAACAGCATTGTACGACATCTTCAGTTTCTTGGCAATTTCTCGCATGGAATAGCCTTCATATCTCAGGACAAGAATAGACTGAACAGTTTCAGAAGAAAGTTCTTTGTTTCTTTCTTTGAGCCTGTAATCGAACCCACAAATGCTAATACTCCAGATACTCAACTAGTCTAAAGAAGGCCCGTTTTATTGCTTATTTAATCAGAACAACAGTTTTCAGCTGTGTTAGCATAATTGAAAAAGGGTTTTCTAATGATCAATTAGCCTTTTAAAATTATACACTTGGATTAGCTAACACAAAGTGACATTGGAACACAGGAGTGATGGTTGCTGATAATGGGCCTCTGTACGCCTATGTAGATATTCCATAAAAAAATCTGTTGTTTCCAGCTACAATAGTCATTTACAACATTAACAATGTCTACACTGTTTTTCTGATCAACTTGATGCTATTTAAATGGACAAAAAATTTGCTTTTCTTTCAAAAACAAGGACATTTCTACGTGACCCCAAACTTTTGATTGGCAGTGTATTTAACTTCTTTGTGTTTAGATTGTATTCACTAGTTTATCCTCTTCTCTTTTTTCATTTCAGAACAGTTGATTGCACAGCCAGTACAGTGCCTTGCAAAAGTATTCGGCCCCCTTGAACTTTTCAACCTTTTGCCACATTTCAGGCTTCAAACATAAAGATATAAAACTGTAACTTTTTGTGAAGAATCAACAACAAGTGGGACACAATTATGAAGTGGAACGAAATTTATTGGATATTTCAAACTTTTTTAACAAATAAAAAACTGAAAAATTGGCCGTGCAAAATTATTCAGCCCCTTTACTTTCAGTGCAGCAAACTCTCTCCAGAAGTTCAGTGAGGATCTCTGAATGATCCAATGTTGACCTAAATGACTAATGATGATAAATAGAATCCACCTGTGTGTAATCAAGTCTCCGTATAAATGCACCTGCTCTGTGAAAGTCTCAGAGGTCCGTTTAAAGCGCAGAGAGCATCATGAAGAACAAGGAACACACCAGGCAGGTCTGAGATACTGTTGTGGAGAAGTTTAAAGCCGGATTTGGATACAAAAAGATTTCCCAAGCTTCAAACATCCCAAGGAGCACTGTGCAAGCGATAATATTGAAATGGAAGGAGTATCAGACCACTGCAAATCTACGAAGACCCGGCCGTCCCTCTAAACTTTCAGCTCATACAAGGAGAAGACTGATCAGAGATGCAGCCAAGAGGCCCATGATCACTCTGGATGAACTGCAGAGATCTACAGCTGAGGTGGGAGACTCTGTCCATAGGACAACAATCAGTCGTATACTGCACAAATCTGGCCTTTATGGAAGAGTGGCAAGAAGAAAGCCATTTCTTAAAGATATCCATAAAAAGTGTCGTTTAAAGTTTGCCACTAGCCACCTGGGAGACACACCAAACATGTGGAAGAAGGTGCTTTGGTCAGATGAAACCAAAATCGAACTTTTTGGCAACAATGCAAAACGTTATGTTTGGCGTAAAAGCAACACAGGCCATCACCCTGAACACACCATCCCCACTGTCAAACATGGTGGTGGCAGCATCATGGTTTGGGCCTGCTTTTCTTCAGCAGGGGCAGGGAAGATGGTTAAAATTGATGGGAATATGGATGGAGCCAAATACAGGACTATTCTGGAAGAAAACCTGATGGAGTCTGCAAAAGACCTGAGACTGGGACGGAGATTTGTCTTCCAACAAGACAATGATCCAAAACATAAAGCAAAATCTACAATGGAATGGTTCACAAATAAACATGTCCAGGTGTTAGAATGACCAAGTCAAAGTCCAGACCTGAATCCAATCGAGAATATGAGGAAAGAACTGAAAACTGCTGTTCACAAACGCTCTCCATCCAACCTCACTGAGCTCGAGCTGTTTTGCAAGGAGGAATGGGCAAAAATGTCAGTCTCTCGATGTGCAAAACTGATAGAGACATACCCCAAGCGACTTACAGCTGTAATCACAGCAAAAGGTGGCGCTACAAAGTATTAACTTAAGGGGGCTGAATAATTTTGCACGCCCAATTTTTCAGTTTTTTATTTGTTAAAAAAGTTTGAAATATCCAATAAATTTCGTTCCACTTCATGATTGTGTCCCACTTGTTGTTGATTCTTCACAAAAAATTACAGTTTTATATCTTTATATTTGAAGCCTGAAATGTGGCAAAAGGTCGAAAAGTTCAAGGGGGCCGAATACTTTCGCAAGGCACTGTATATCAGCCCAACACTCAAAGATTCAGGGGAGACCTGAATGAGCGTATTCTGCAGGGTCACTTTGGCAAGTACTTGGAGCCCAAGTACAAAAAAAAACAGGAAGGGGGTCGTCATTATTGGTTTATGTGGATCCCCATTAGCTTTTGCAGAAGCAGCAGCTATTCTTCCTGGGGTCCACACAAAAACACAAAACATGACAAGTAACAAAACACCGATAGACTGATAGACAACTGCAGCACACATCAGGATTCAAGGACACTGTAGCATTTTATTCTTTGAGTACATTCACTGTAAGGTACTACTGGACAAAACAGCACCGTCATACCTACTTGGTATTGTCTATTTTATTCTATATTTGAACTTGTATTGATGTGAGTTGTTTGAATGCCTTGTCTATACTATGGTACTGTACACTACGTACAGTTGTCTGTATTGTATTGTGAATTATACATGTGTCCTTGCCAGTTCATCAGTTGTCATGTCATTACATCGGTCCACACTATGTTTAGTTAGCTTTTACCCATTTACCTTCAGTATTCAAACGTTACTGCTACATCCATCTGACTATTGTATTTAATACACAACACTACCTCATGTGGCATAATGTAAATGAATCAAGTCTAGTAGATAGTATCAAAACAGATGGTACTGTTCTAGTGGCATTCATTACAGTCATTAGACACAATTGTAACACAATAGGTTGTATTGTTTCAAACATCATTTATTGGAATGATTTGACAAAATTGGCACGGCGGCAATCTCTGGCTGTGAAGCTGAATCATCAGAGTGTCACTATAACAGGCCCTTTACATACTCTGCCTCTTTGAATCCCATGTAGACTTCTGTCGGCGAGGGATATTTGCGCTGAATGACACAAACAACATATATGCAAGACTCTTCTGTTCCCTCATCCCAATTCTCTCTCCCTTCAGTGTCCACTCCAACACCAGTCGATATGCAACCAGTCTGTATTGGATAAGAACAAATAAATTATTATTCATGAGCAGCTAGATACAAATAATCGAATAACAAGAAACAATTTGATTTGATCAAGTGTTCAGTTATAAAACAACAAAAGTTATCAATAGATTATCTTCTTTATATTTTGATACTGTGTGCTGAGACAAGGAAGAATGTCACTTAGTCGATAGATAGTTGTCCATTCGGTCCAGCAGGTCTGGACTGCTTCTTGATAGACAGTTGTCCATTTGGTCCAGCAGGTCTGGGCTGCTTCTTGATAGACAGTTGTCCATTTGGTCCAGCATGTCTGGGCTGCTTCTTGATAGACATTTGTCCATTTGGTCCAGCAGGTCTGGACTGCTTCTTGATAGACAGTTGTCCATTTGGTCCAGCAGGTTTGGGCTGCTTCTTGATAGACAGTTGTCCATTCGGTCCAGCAGGTCTGGGCTGCTTCTTGATAGACAGTTGTCCATTCGGCCCAGCAGGTCTGGGCTGCTTCTTGATAGACAGTTGTCCATTTGGTCCAGCAGGTCTGGACTGCTTCTTGATAGATAGTTGTCCATTTGGTCCAGTGGGTTGGGCTGCTTCTTGATAGACAGTTGTCCATTTGCTCCAGCAGGTCCAGGCTGCTTCTTGATAGATAGTTGTCCATTCAGTCCAGCAGGTCTGGGCTGCTTCTTCCATTACATTTTTAGGACATGGAAGAATGTCTCTACGACACCAGGATTGATGAATGCAGAAAAGTCATCAGTGTTTGTAACACAGTCTCTTGGTGTGCTGCTTTAATGCTATAGATATCAAGCACCCCCAATCCATGGCAGTAACAAGTTCCACTCTGTGCAACACAAACACTCATCGTCGGTTGCCATCGGTTGACCTGCCCCGCAGTCTCCTGAGACTAGCTTGGTTACCGGCTCCGCAGATGCAGCCTCCCTCCGTGTTCGATCAGCGTCCAACTGCACAGATTCCTCCTCAGTAAATTTTGGCTCAAATAAATATTGCTTTGAATAAAAATGGTACCGTAATTCTACCTTAAAGTCTGACATGATTTATCAAATGTTATTATGACGATTTGCCAATAGGCAGCAAGTTAGCTACTTTAGCTACTGGAGTAAGCAACAACTGGCTGTCTCCTGGGAGTTTTGCTTACAAAACCACACCAATTCTCACAGGAAGAGAGAGCAGGCAGAACCCAAAGTATGTTGATAATGAGGAAGTTGATAGAATCTAATTTCAAACAATTATCAGTCAAATTAATGCATTTAGCAAATCTAAAGTTACTATTTATAGCTTTATAAGACTATAAATGACCAACCACACACTGTTGGAGTAGTTAGGTCTATTTCCCTGCTTTTGAGAGCAGCTGGCTAGTAAATACCAATAGACATCAAGCAATTGCGCTAAACTAACAATATAGTACCTTCAACTTCCTTCAAACGGCACGCGGAGACATACAAATGGCATCCATGAGTTTGTCTGACTCTGGGTAAGTAGGACATTAACTGGTGGTAGTATCAGTCCAGAGGACAGTTACCTGATGGTAGTATCAGTCTAGAGGACAGAGGGAGGACAGTTAACTGGTGGTAGTATCAGTCCAGAGGACAGTTAACTGGTGGTAGTATCAGTCCAGAATACAGTTAACTGGTGGTATTATCAGTCTAGAAGTCTAGAAGACAGATAACTGGTGGTAGAATCAGTCTAGAAGACAGTTAACTGGTGGCAGTTTCAGTGTAGAAGACAGAGGGTGGACGGTTAACTGGTGGTAGTATCAGTCTAGAAGACAGAGGGAGGACAGTTAACTGGTGGTAGTATCAGTCTAGAAGACAGAGGGAGGACAGTTAACTGGTGGCAGTATCAGTGTAGAGGACAGTTTACTGGTGGTAGTATCAGTCTAGAGGACAGAGGGAGGATGGTTAACTGGTGGTAGTACCAGTCTAGAGGACAGAGGGAGGACGGTTAACTTGTGGTAGTATCAGTGTAGAGGACAGTTAACTTGTGGTAGTATCAGTCCAGAGGACAGTTAACTGGTGGTAGAATCAGTCTAGAAGACAGTTAACTGGTGGCAGTTTCAGTGTAGAAGACAGAGGGAGGACGGTTAACTGGTGGCAGTATCAGTCTAGAGGACAGAGGGAGGACAGTTAACTGGTGGTAGTATCAGTCTAGAAGACAGTTAACTGGTGGTATTATCAGTCTAGAGGACAGATAACTGGTGGTAGTATCAGTCTAGAGGACAGAGGGAGGACGGTTAACTGGTGGTAGTATCAGTCCAGAGGACAGTTAACTGGTGGTAGTATCAGTCCAGAGGACAGTTAACTGGTGGTAGTATCAGTCTAGAGGACAGTTAACTGGTTGCAGTATCAGTGTAGAGGACAGTTAACTGGTGGTAGTATCAGTCTAGAAGACAGAGGGAGGACAGTTAACTGGTGGTAGTATCAGTCTAGAGGACAGAGGGAGGACAGTTAACTGGTGGTAGTATCAGTCTAGAGGACAGTTAACTGGTGGTAGTATCAGTGTAGAGGACAGTTAACTGGTTGCAGTATCAGTGTAGAGGACAGTTAACTGGTGTTAGTATCAGTATAGAGGACAGAGGGAGGACAGTTAACTGGTGGTAGTATCAGTCCAGAGGAAAGAGGGAGGACGGTTAACTGGTTGTAGGATCAGTCTAGAAGACAGTTAACTGGTGGTATTATCAGTCCAGAGGACAGTTAACTGGTGGTAGTATCAGTGTAGAGGACAGTTAACTGGTGGTATTATCAGTCCAGAGGACAGTTAAGTGGTGGTAGTATCAGTGTAGAGGACAGTTAACTGGTGGTCGTATCAGTCCAGAGGACAGTTAACTGGTGGTATTATCAGTGTATTGGACAGTTAACTGGTGGTAGTATCAGTCTAGAAGACAGTTAACTGGTCGTAGTATCAGTCTAGAAGACAGTTAACTGGTGGTATTATCAGTCTAGAAGACAGTTAACTGGTGGTAGTATCAGTGTAGAGGACAGTTAACTGGTGGTAGTATCAGTCCAGAGGACAGTTAACTGGTGGTAGTATCAGTCTAGAAGACAGTTAACTGGTGGTAGTATCAGTCTAGAAGACAGTTAACTGGTGGTAGTATCAGTGTAGAGGACAGTTAACTGGTGGTAGTATCAGTCCAGAGGACAGTTAACTGGTGGTAGTATCAGTCCAGAGGACAGTTAACTGGTGGTAGTATCACTCCAGAATACAGTTAACTGGTTGTAGTATCACACCTACATTACAACTCGTTGGACTGCCTGACTTTTCTATCCAGTAAATGCTTGTTATATACAGTAGTTTACAAGCTGCACAACTCTACAAGCTATAGGTGTGAGTAGGCATTCACATGCTAACACATACAGCCCAGTAGTGTGAATGATTTAACAAGGAAAGTCTACACAGATAGTGCCTGATTCAATATTATCCACACCATGGCTACTCACTACCCAGCTTGTGCCAATTATTTCACAACCACCAGGCTATCAAATGAAAGAGAAAGGGCTAACTCCCCAAATCCCGTCTTTTCTCTCTCCTATGCCCTGCCTGTCTCTGGTTGGTAGTTGTCCAGTTCTTTTTGGACCATCTCGCTGCATTGATTCGAGTGAGCGCGGGCCTTGCTAACAGACCCCTTGACCATGTGTTATGGATAACAAGGTGAGAAATAATCATGTGGAACCGGAGGAGAGGCCGGGTTTGCGCCTGGGTCTTTTCTGACCTTAGGTCACCATTAGCATTCTCTCGTACAAGATCATCCAATTTATTACTCTTCAGGGGATTCACAGGGGCTCACCGCCTAACTCCCTCTATTCCCCCCTCTCTCTCTGTCACTCCCTTTCTCCTTTCCTCTCTCTATCTCTCTCTCTCTCACTCCCTTTCTCTCACTCCCTTTCTCTCTCACTCCCCATCTCCTTCCTCATCCTATTCCTTAATCCAGTTAGGCCCCCTCGATAAAATGTCTGAAATGAGTAAGTGAGTAACCTTTTCCCTAATCCCGGGCATCACAGGACGAGATCCCGAGTGGTGGAGTTTACCCAGTCATTATCAGCTTTCTGAATGTACTGATTTTGGGGAAAAGTCCTGGAGCTTTGGAACTAATCTTCATGGTGAGCAGGTGTTTATTCTCTGAGGCAGTCTACTTTCATATCATCCCTTTAAGGGATCAGGGCTGATGGATGGTGAAGGTCTTCTACTGTTTTGAGACTCATGTTTGGGCCAAACCAACAGACGTTCTGAGTAAAAAACCTTTGGGAAAATATTATGACCTCATCTATCAATCAAATTTGATTTATAAAGCCCATTTTACATCAGTTGTCATAAAGTGCTTTACAGTATGCTGGCCATGGCTTATTAAGATAGACAGAAAATATGTGGCATATAGCTTATTGTCATTAGCTTCCTATAGCTTTTTCTGATAGAGCCCACAGTAGAAATATTGAAGTATCTCAATGCAGATTGTTGGTAAATGTAATTCATGGTTATTTCCCACCCAGTCAACTTGGAGCAGCTTGTCTGCTCAGGGTGGGACCAGTCTGTGGAAGAAGGCCGTAACCATAGCGCTGTTTGATATATGCTCCAGTTGTAGTTGATCTCTACATGAAAGAGAGCAGTGAGAGAGAGCAGAAAGCAGAGAGTAGAGAGAAGAGTGTAGAGAACTGAGAGAGAGAGACGAGAGAGAGAGGAGAGCAGAGAGTAGAGAGCAGAGAACTGAGAGAGACCAGAGAGTGAGAGTAGAGAGAGAGAAGGCAGAGAGAGCAGAGAAAGAGAGAGGAGAGAGCAGAAAGCAGAGAGTAGAGAGCAGATCGAGAGAGACTATCGAGAGAGCAGTGAGAGATAGCAGAGAGGGAGCAGAGAGCAGAGAAAAGAGAGAGAGAGACAAGAGACAACAGAGAGAGAGAGCAGAGAGAGCCAAGAGAGAGCAGAGAGAGAGATGAGAGAGAGTACAGAACAGAGAGTAGAGAGCAGAGCGAGAGAGATGAGAGAGCAGAGAGAGAAACAGAGAGTAGAGAGAGAAAGCAGAGAGCAGAGAGAGAGAAAAGAGAGAGCAGAGAGATCAGAGAACAGAGAGAGCAGAGAGAGCAGAGAGAGAAAGCAGAGAGCAGAGAGAGCAGAGCAGAAAGAGCAGAGAGAATGATGAGAGAGAGCAGAGAGAGAGCAGATAGCAGAGAGAACAACAAGAGAGAGAGAGCAGAGAGAATGACGAGAGAGAAAACAGAGAACAGAAAGCAGAGAACAGACAGAGAGCAGAGAGAGAGAATATAGAGCTGATTGAGAGAGATACGAGAGAGAGCAGAGACGAGAGAGAGCAGAGAGGAGTAAAAGCAGAGAACAGACAGCAGAGAACAGACAAAGAATAGCAGAGAGAAAGAGTAGAGAGCAGATTGAGAAAGAGATGAGAGAGCAGAGAGAGAGAGAGAGAGAGCAGAGATGAGAGAGAGCAGAGAGTAAAGAGAAACGAGAGACAGCAGAGCGAGCAGAGAGAGAGCAGAGAGCGGAGAGCGGGAGAGATGCAAGACTCACCTCAAGAAACTGTTTCTTTTTAAATAAGCACTAGTGTGACTGGAGCCTGAAATCGGTTGGTTCATCCCATAAACTAAACTATAATGGTTTCTTAGGAAATGGAGAAGAAATTATGATTTACTTTAAATTGCATTTAATTACGGAGAGTTTTACTGGCAAGTTATAGTTTGAGTTATTAATCTGGGTTTCACACTATGATGATTTTGTTTTTGTCTCATGTTTTATTGTTAGAACCTCGATTTTCACAATGTCAGGTTGTTATTTATTCATCATTGAAGTGCGCTTAATCGGTTTGCAATTTTGTCCAAATGATTTTGCCTAAATGGATACTGAACATCACTGAGCATCAGATCTAATATCTGTTGCTTCTTGCTCAGTACAGTTCTGGCTGTAACATTCAATCCACACATTATCCACAGGTCCTATAGAGAAATATCAACATTGGCCTGTGTGTAAAGATTAGAAGTCAAAAGTACAGTGTGTGTGTGTGTGTGTGTGTGTGAGAGAGAGAGAGACAGTAAGAGAACATTGATGATTAATCAATTCATCAAACTCGACTATGTCCTCTTCTCTCCCATAGTGAAAATGATCCCCATATGAAAAGGGACCATTGAAACAGAATATCCTATTTAGTCAAAATGTCTTGTTTGATCATAAAGCAATAATTAGAGGCCATCCTTTGTCTTTTTTAATTAGATGAATATTATCATGAAGGGATATTTTAGTAGACGAATAAACGTGCATTGCAATATGAACAAGGGGAAGATTGGAGCAGAATTAATTTAATCATACAATGGCTCTGATTTGAATAGATAAAATGAATGGAAGGAAGGAAGGAAGGAAGGAAGGAAGGAAGGAAGGAAGGAAGGAAGGAAGGCAGGCAGGAAGGAAGGAAGGAAGGAAGGGGGGGTGAAACACCTTGAAAGAATGGAAAGGAATTATCAGAGAGAGAGATAGAGAGAGTTAGAGATGCTTGTTGGTAATGTATTATAAAAACATATTACCCAAGGGAAGATTTAGAAGTGACAAACTGACAGTTTTTTGGGTTCACTGCATGACATCACTAAACCTCACGCGATGCTAAACGACCTGAAAAATCCCTGATTGTAAATTGATTTCTTTCTTTTAACTCCTAGGTCCAATTATAAAATCCAAAGATGGCTTAGCAGTCAGGCGTCTTTTGTCTTCATATATATGTATATGATCAATGGAAGCATAATCGTGCCTATCTTCGAAACTACCCCGTTATGGATCGGATCACCTGGTGTTCCCCCTCCATAATGTTTGATAGTGGGATAATGGATTTACTTATTGCATTTAATCTAAAAATAAAAAGAATGCCTCTGTGTCACGAGGTGGATTATATATTCTGTCACAATCAAACAGGAAGTTGATAAAACAGCTGATAGGGTAGAAAATAAATGCTGCGTGTTTTAATTAGGTCTCTATTCACATTCAAATGGAATTACCCTCAGTGTGAATAATTGCTTTGAAAGGAGAAAAAAAATTCTGATGCAAATTCAATCTTAATATTTAATTACACACAAATCACACAGAAATCTAATTCCATGTGTTGGTTATTGCCGTGAGTGACACATTGAGGCCATTGTATTTCCTGGAAAGTCATTTTATTTTCTCGTTTCACTGTCAGAGGTTATGTCAGGGCATTGTCACCGTGCTATTTCCTGCTAATTGAGGAAAATACATCACTATGAGACATTTTTCCGCCACATCATTTTCAAAACAAAAAAGTTACCCTTGCTGTGGCTTCTTCTGAGCTCTGAGATTTCTGCTGTTGTTGTCAAATTAAACACATAATTTGCTCTGCACCCTAATAAATAAAACATTGGAGCGTGAACAGCATCACAGCAGAACGCTTCCTCAGCAGCAGAGAAATGAGGACCAGCCCCTGGGTGCCTGCATTCTTTCCCACCCATGTTCAGGCTCTTACCCTGAGGGAACTCTCTCACTCCTTCCCCCTACCCTCCAGGCCTCTCCCTCCACCCACATAGTATACACACACCTGCTATAATTATTCCCCCACTTCCTGCAATAGTCTTATTTCAGCATCTCTCATTAATTTTACATTCAGAAACATTGCTTATATTATAAATGACTGGGAAGAAAAACTGTTTTACCTGTCTCTCGGATCATCTACGTGACCACTAGGGCAGAGAGGGCAATATCAGGGTATTAGGACTGGAGAGAGGCTGGAGAGAGACTGAAGAGAGGCTGGAGAGAGGCTGGAGATTGGCTTGAGAGAGACGGGAGAGAGGCTGGACAGAGGCTGGAGAGAAGTTGGAGATTGGCTGAAGAGAGGATGGAGATTGGCTGGAGAGAGGCTGGACAGAGGCTGGAGAGAGACTGGAGATTTGCTGGAGATTGGCTGGAGATTGGCTGGAGAGAGCCTGGAGAGAGGCTGAAGAGAGGATGGAGATTGGCTGGAGAGAGGCTGGACAGAGGCTGGAGCGAGACTGGAGATTTGCTGGAGATTTGCTGGAGATTGGCTGGAGATTGGCTGGAGAGAGGCTGGAGAGAGGCTGGAGAGATCCTGGAGAGAGGCTAGAGAGAGACTGGAGATTGCCTGGAGAGATGCTCTATATGGGCTAGTACACCATGACCAGCACCTAGTCCCTAATATCCTAGCTTCTATAACAGCTCCACTATGTCCTAACTCCCATCCATGTCCCAAACTTAAACACTCAGAGTACTTTCAGGACATCAGAACACCATGCATTAATAGACATGAATCACATGTATTATTGATACGACACACTGCATGCATGTTAGGGGAATAATACAGCGTTGTTTGGTATGTTTTCACTGGTCTCTAAAATAAATAGGAAAATGAATAAAAAGCTTTGAGAAAAGCCCTATGAAATTTTAATGAAGGAGTATTATTTTGATGCGGTTTGCAGGATGACTGTGGCACATTCAGTGTTTTTCTGGGGGTAGGGGCCTGTTCAGGGCATGTGAGCAGTTTTTTTACAGGGTTTCTGTGGACTGTTTGTGTAAACCTGCTACTACAAAACTGCATATACAATATAGATACTGGCAAAGACCTAATGTTAAGTATGGATCAAGGTGAACGCTAAAGCACATGACAAGAAAACAGGTGGTGACCTGAAAGACAACTGTGCACGCTATCATGCAAAGACAAACCTCTTGATGAAACAAGGTGTCTTGATGAACACGTTTGATAAACGTTCATTCGTTTGTTAACTAGTTAAAACTCCCTTTAATGAATCACTGAATATAATTTATTTGGATAGTCTATCTGTAGATGCTCGACAAATGGTCATACTATCAACAAACTATCGGTTGATAAGCAGCTGCTGGCTAAGGTTATAGTTAGGGTTAGAATAAGGGTTAGGCTTAGTAAATATACTGCTCAAAAAAATAAAGGGAACACTTAAACAACACATCCTAGATCTGAATGAAAGAAATAATCGTATTAAATACTTTTTTCTTTACATAGTTGAATGTGCTGACAACAAAATCACACAAAAATAATCAATGGAAATCCAATTTATCAACCCATGGAGGTCTGGATTTGGAGTCACACTCAAAATTAAAGTGGAAAACCACACTACAGGCTGATCCAACTTTGATGTGATGTCATTAAAACAAGTCAAAATGAGGCTCAGTAGTGTGTGTGGCCTCCACGTGCCTGTATGACCTCCCTACAACGCCTGGGCATGCTCCTGATGAGGTGGCGGATGGTCTCCTGAGGGATCTCCTCCCAGACCTGGACTAAAGCATCCGCCAACTCCTGGCCAGTCTGTGGTGCAACGTGGCGTTGGTGGATGGAGCGAGACATGATGTCCCAGATGTGCTCAATTGGATTCAGGTCTGGGGAACGGGCGGGCCAGTCCATAGCATCAATGCCTTCCTCTTGCAGGAACTGCTGAAACACTCCAGCCACATGAGGTCTAGCATTGTCTTGCATTAGGAGGAACCCAGGGCCAACCGCACCAGCATATGGTCTCACAAGGGGTCTGAGGATCTCATCTCGGTACCTAATGGCAGTCAGGCTACCTCTGGCGAGCACATGGAGGGCTGTGCGGCCCCCCAAAGAAATGCCACCCCACACTATGACTGACCCACCGCCAAACCGGTCATGCTGGAGGATGTTGCAGGCAGCAGAACGTTCTCCACGGCGTCTCCAGACTCTGTCACGTCTGTCACATGCTCAGTGTGAACCTGCTTTCATCTGTGAAGAGCACAGGGCGCCAGTGGCGAATTTGCCAATCTTGGTGTTCTCTGGCAAATGCCAAACGTCCTGCACGGTGTTGGGCTGTAAGCACAACCCCCACCTGTGGACGTCGGGCCCTCATACCACCCTCATGGAGTCTGTTTCTGACCGTTTGAGCAGACACATGCAGATTTGTGGCCTGCTGGAGGTCATTTTGCAGGGCTCTGGCAGTGCTTCTCCTGCTCCTCCTTGCACAAAGGCGGAGGTAGCGGTCCTGCTGCTGGGTTGTTGCCCTCCTACGGCCTCCTCCACGTCTCCTGATGTACTGGCCTGTCTCCTGGTAGCGCCTCCATGCTCTGGACACTACGCTGACAGACACAGCAAACCTTCTTGCCACAGCTCGCATTGATGTGCCATCCTGGACGAGCTGCACTACCTGAGCCACTTGTGTGGGTTGTAGACTCCGTCTCATGCTACCACTAGAGTGAAAGCACCGCCAGCATTCAAAAGTGACCAGGTGGTCCCCACCTGCAGAACCACTCCTTTATTGGGGGTGTCTTGCTAATTGCCTATAATTTCCACCTGTTGTCTATTCCATTTGCACAACAGCATGTGAAATTTATTGTCAATCAGTGTTGCTTCCTAAGTGGGCAGTTTGATTTCACAGAAGTGTGATTGACTTGGAGTTACATTGTGTTGTTTAAGTGTTCCCTTTATTTTTTTGAGCAGTGTAGTTGAAATTATACCAATAACCTGTAGATAGTCTGTAGAGCATCTACAGAAGCTGGATCACGAGTGATTTGTTTACAGGTCTAGGCCTATTCAAATATCTTATATTTCTCAAGATGCATTATACAGTACATATCCCTGGTATTCATTTAATGCACTATTTTTTCCATCCTGAATAATTGATAGACGTCAGACACTGAAGAGACCTCATGCAGTTATTAGTGCTGCTAAATTTCATTTTAACCTCCTGATCTAATAGGAAAGACTCCGTTTCTTGTTTGTGTCACGGGAATATGAATGGGTCTTGATGAAATTGAAGGTGTAGAGATCACATGATCTGGCTGATAGTTTTCGGACTATCTTTTTTTTCTTGTCTCTTGTTTTGACTTTCCTCTCCACTCTAGCAGGCTTTTTGAACTTGAGAATAATTCCCATCTGTTTCTCTCCCCTTAATGTGTTCAATGTTCACAGATGGATCTAATCTTTGACTTCCCAAAGGGCAGCCAAGGAAGGAAATTAGATCAACCTGACTATGAAGGAGAATATAGTAGCTCGCAATACATACACACATAAGCAAACACCTCAAAACTAGCATTTATGTCAGAAAATGCATATGTTAAATTATTTAAGATACTGTGTAACATGTTTGCATTGTTGACCTGCCCCTTCCACAATAGGGGAACGATGGTATTAGCAAGAGAGACGTTCCAAGTGGATATGTATTTCAAATCAAATAAAATTTTATTGGTCACATACAAATGGTTAGCGGATGTTGTTGCGAGTGTAGTGAAATGCTTATGCTTCTAGATCCGACAGTGCAGCAGAATCTAACACCTAATATCGAACAAATTCCACAACAAAACCTAATACACACACTCTAGTAAAGGAATAGGATGAGAATATATAAGTACAACACAGATGGATGAGCAGTGACAGAGTGGATAAGATGCAATAGATAGTAAAGAATAGATAGTGAAGTATACAGTATATACATATGAGATGAGTAATGCGACATATGTAAACATTCTTAAAGTGGCATTATTAAAGTGACTAGTGTTCCGTTTATTAAAGTGGCCAATGATATCAAGTCTGTAGGTAAGCAGCCGCCTCTCTGTGCTAGTTGTGGCTGTTTAACAATCTGATGGCCTTAAGATAGAAGCTGTTTTTCAATTTCTCTGTCCCAGCTTTGATGCACCTGTACTGACCTCGCCTTCTGGAAGGAAGCCGGGTGAACAGGTAGTGGCTCGGGTGGTTATTGTCCTTAATTAACTTTTTTGCCTTCCTGTGACATCGTGTGTTGTAGGTGTCCTGGAGGGCAGGTAGTTTGCCCCCGGTGATGCGTTGTGCAGACCACACCACCCTCTGGAGAGCCCTGCGGTTTTGGGCGGTGCAGTTGCCGTACCAGGCGGTGATACAGCCCGACAGGATGCTCTCAATTGTGCAGCTGTAAAAGTTAGTGAGGGTTTTCGGTAGCAAGCCACATTTGTTTCAGCCTCCTGAGGTTGAAGATGCGCTGTTTCGCCTTCTTCACCACACTGTTTGTGTGCATGAACCATTTCTGTTTGTAGGTGATATGTACACCGAGGAACTTAAAACTTTCCAACTTCTCCACTGCTGTCCCGTCGATGTGCATGGGGGGGAGCGCCCTTTGCTATTTCCTGAAGTCCATGATCATCACTTTTGTTTTATTGACATTGAGTGTCAGGTTATTTTCCTGACACCACACTCCGAGGGCCCTCACCTTGTCCCTGTAGGCTGTCTCGTCGTTGTTAGTAATCAAGCCTACCACTGTAGTGTTGTCTGCAAACTTGATGATTGAGTTGGAGACGTGCATGGCCACGCTGTCGTGGGTGAAACAGGGAGTACAGGAGAGGGCTGAGAACGCACCCTTGTGGGGCCCCAGTGTTGACGATCAGCGGAGATGTTGTTTCCTACCTTCACCACCTGGGGGCAGCCCGTCAGTAAATCCAGGACCCAATTGCACAGGGTGAGGTCGAGGACCAGGGTCTCAAGCTTATTGATGAGTTTTGAAGGTACTATGGCGTTGAATGCTGAGCTATAGTCAATGAACAGCAATCTTACATAGGTATTCTTCTTGTCCAGATGGGATAGGGCAGTGTGCAGTGTGATGGCGATTGCATCGTCTGTGGACCTATTGGGGCGGTAAGCAAATTGGAGTGGATGGGTAACAGGTAGGTTGGAGGTGATAGTCTCTCAAAGCACTTAACGATGATAGCCATTTAGTTGAGATACCTTAGTTTTCTTGGGAACAGAAACAATGGTAGCCATCTTGAAGAATGTGGGGACAGCAGACTGGGATAGATAAGTAAACACACCAGCCAGCTGGTCTATGCATGCTCGGAGGACGCAGCTATGGATGCCGTCTGGGCCGGCAGCCTTGAGAGAGTTAACCTGTTGGTGATAGGGTGCAGTATTTGCACGGCCGGATTAAAAACGTACCCGATTTAATCTGGTTACTACTCCTGCCCAGTAACTAGAATATGCATATAATTGGTTGATTTGGATAGAAAACACTCCAAAGCTTCTAAAACTGTTTGAATGGTGTCTGTGAGTATAACAGAACTCATTTGGCAGGCCAAAACCTGAGAAGATTCCAAACAGGAAGCGCTCTCTCTGATTATTTCTTGGCCTTCTTGATCATCTCTATCCAAAACAGGGGATCTCTGGCATAATGTGACATTTTCTAACGGTCCCATAGGCTCTGAGAAGGCGCCAGAACGTTGAATGGTGACTTTGCAGGCCATGGCTGAAAAACAGTAGCGCATTTGGTAAGTGGTCGATCTGAGAACAATGAGACTGGGGCGTGTGCACGAGCCGACACCATGTTTTTATTTCCCGGTCGGAATATTATCGCTTTTTTACGAGAAAAATCGCATTAAAATTGATTTTAAACAGCGTTTGACATGCTTCGAAGTACGGTAATGGAATATTTTGAATTTTTTTGTCACGAAACGCGCCGGGCACGTCACCCTTCTTTACCCTTCGGATAGTGTCTTGAACGCGCGAACAAAACGCCGCTGTTTGGATATAACTATGGATTATTTGGAACCAAACCAACATTTGTTATTGAAGTAGAAGTCCTGGGAGTGCATTCTGACGAAGAACAGCAAAGGTAATCCAATTTTTCTAATAGTAAATCTGACTTTGGTGAGTACCACACTTGGTGGGTGTCAAAATAGCTAGCCCGTGATGGCCGGGCTATCTACTCAGAATATTGCAAAATGTGCTTTCACCGAAAAGTTATTTTAAAATCGGACACCGCGATTGCATAAAGGAGTTCTGTATCTATAATTCTTAAAATAATTGTTATGTTTTTTTGTGAACGTTTATCGTGAGTAATTTAGTAAATTCACCGGAAGTGTTCGGTGGGAATGCTAGTCACATGCTAGTCACATGCTAATGTAAAAAGCTGTTTTTTGATATAAATATGAACTTGATTGAACAACACATGCATATATTGTATAACATAATGTCCTAGGAGTGTCATCTGATGAAGAACATCAAAGGTTAGTGCTGCATTTAGCTGTGGTTTGGGTTTATGTGACATTATATGCTAGCTTGAAAAATGGGTGTCTGATTATTTCTGGCTGGGTACTCTGCTGACATAATCTAATGTTTTGCTTTCGTTGTAAAGCCTTTTTGAAATCGGACAGTGTGGTTAGATTAACGAGAGTCTTGTCTTTAAAATGGTGTAAAATAGTCATATGTTTGAGAAATTTAAGTAATAGCATTTCTAAGGTATGTGAATATCGCGCCACGGGATTCCACTGGCTGTTGAGTAGGTGGGATGCAAGCGTCCCACTGGCCCAGAGAGGTTAACACATTTAAATGTTTTATTCACGTCGGCCATGGAGAAGGAGATCCTACAGTCTTTGATAGCGGGCCGTGTCGTTGGCACTGTATTGTCCTCAAAGCTGTATTGTCCTCAAAGACCCTGCCACATAGATCTCGTGTTTGAGTCTTTGAATTGCTACTCCACTTTCTCTCTATAATGAGGCTTTGCTTGTTTGATTGCCTTATGGAGGGAAGTACTACACTGTTTGATTCCGTCATGTTTCCAGTCGCCTTGCCATAATTAAATGTGGTGGTACGTGCTTTCAGTTTTACGCGAATGCTGCCATCAATCCACCGTTTCTGGATAGGGAAGGTTTTAATAGTCACAGTGGGTATAACATCTCCTATACACTTCCTTAAAAACTCGCTCACCGAGTCAGCGTATACGTCAATGCTATTGTCTGAGGCTAACTGGAACTTATCACAATTCACTTGATCGAAGCAATCTTGAAGCGTTGAATCTGACTGGTCAGACCAGCGTTGGCTAGACCTAAGCATGGGCGCTTCCTGTTTTAGTTTCTGCCTATAGGAGGGGAGCAGCAAGATGGAGTCATGGTCAGATTTTCTGAAAGGAGGGCGGGGGAGGGCCTTGTATGCATCGAGGAAGTTAGAGTAGTAGTGGTCGGGTGTGTTACTTGCTCGAGTACTGCAATCGATATGCTGATAGAATTTAGGTAGCCTTGATCTCAGATTAGCTTTGTTAACATTTTAAGGATCAGAACCTTTTTTTTTTTTTTTTAAATGACATACCCAAATCTAACTGCCTGTAGCTCAGGCACTGAAGCAAGGATATGCATTTTATTGGTACCATTTGAAATGAAACACTTTGAAGTTTGTGTAAATGTGAAAGGAATGTAGGAGAATATAACACAATAGATCTGGTAAAAGATAATACAAAGAAAAAAACAACCGTTTTTTGTATTTGTTTGTACCATCATCTTTGAAAGCAAGAGAAAAGCCATAATGTATTATTCCAGCCCAGGTGCAATTTAGATTTTGGCCACTAGATGACAGCAGTGTATGCGCAAAGGTTTAGACTGATCCAATGAACCATTGCATTTCTGTTCCAAATTTTGTGTGAGGACATCGATAATGTCAAAAGCTGCACTGAAGTTCAACCAAACATTCCCCACAATCTTCTTTTCCTCAATTTATCTTGTCCAATCATCAGTCATTCGTTTCAGTACTAGTATGTGACAAAGTGGAAGAAAAATGTAGGCACAACATACAGTGCCTTCAGAAAGTATTCACACCCCTTGACTTTTTACACATTTTGTTGAGTTACAGACGGAATTTAAAATAGATAATCGTTTAGATGTTTTTGTCACTGGCCTACACACAATAACTCAGAAGGTCAGAAGGGAATTATGTTTTTCAAAAATTGTACAAATTAATATAACATTTAAAGCGGAAATGTTTTAAATAAGTTCTAAATAAGTTCAGGAGTAAAAATGTACTTAACAAGTCACATAGCGACTTCATTGGACTCGCTCTGTGTGCAATACCAGTGTTTAACATGATTTTTTAATGACTACCTCATCTCTGAACACCACACATAAAGATATCTGTAAGGTCCCTCAGTCGAGCAGTGAATTTCAAACACAGATTCAACCACAAAGACCATGGAGGTTTTCCAATGCTTCACAAAGAAAGACACCTATTGATAATTACACTTGGATGTTGTATCAATACACACAGCCACTACAAAGATACAGGTGTTGTTCCTAATTCAGTTGCCAGAGAAGAAGGAAACCACTCAGGGATTTCACCATGAGGCCATTGGTGACTTTAAAAGAGTTACAGAGTTTAAGGCCTGCGTTGGGAGAAAACTGATGATGGATCGACAACATTGTAGTTACTCCGTAATACTAACCTAATTCACAGAGTGAAAAGAAGAAAGCCTGTACAGAATAAAAATATTCCAAAACATGAATCCTTTTTGCAACAAGCCACTAGAGTAATACTGCAAAAAAATGTGGCAAATCAATTCCCTTTTTGTCCTGAATAAAAAGTGTTATGTTTGGGGCAAATCCAATACAACACATTACTGACTACCAAGCTCCATATTTTCAAGCATTGTGGTAGCTGCATCATGTTATGGGTATGCTTTTTATCCTGAAAAACGATTTGAATGTTGCTAAGCACAGGCAAAATCCTAGTGGGAAACCTGGTTCAGTCTGTTTTCCACCAGACACTGCGAGATTAATTCACCTTTCATCAGGACAATGACCTAAAACACAAGGCCAAATCTACACTGCAGTTGCTTACCAAGAAGACAGTGACTGCACCTGAGTTGCCGAGTTACAGTTTTGACTTAAATATACTTGAAAATCTATGGCAAGACCTGAAAATGGTTGTCTAGTAATGATCAACAACCAATTTGACTGAACTTGAATAATTTTTTAAAGAATAATGGACATATGTTGTATAATCCAGGTGTGCAAAGCTCTTAGAGACTTACCCAGAAAGACTCACAGTTGTCATCGCTGCCTAAGGTTCTTCTACAAAGTATTGACTCAGTGGTTTGAATACTTATGTAAATGAGATATGTCTGTATTTCATGTTCAATAAATTTGCTAAAATGTTCACTGTGTCATGATGGCGTATTGAGTGTAGATGGGTGAGAAAAAAAATATATTTAATACATTTTGAATTAAGGCTGTAACAACAGGTGGAATAAATCATCACCTATGATGCATCATTCAGGGTATCAGTACATTTCCATTATCAATCAATTGCACACAAGGCTAGTTTTAGTAATTGGTGTTTGGATTGACAATGGTTGGCAACAGGATGGTGGTGGAGAATGATCAATACAGAGCTATAGGTTGAGATATGAAGATGGTTGAGAAGCAGGGTGGAGAACGATCAGTACAGAGCTAGCTATAGGTTGAGATATGAACATGGTTGAGATATGAACATGGTTGAGAAGCAGGGTGGAGAATGATCAGTACATAGGTATAGATAGAGACATGAAGATGGTTGAGATATGAAGAGGGTTGAGGTTAAGGCAACGGGGAACAATCTAAACCAGTTGAAACAAGAACAGATCCCATCATAATAACACAAGCTACACAAGCATGATCATCCCGTCTCCTCCTATTACATTGAGGTTAGAAACATAGAATGGAAAATGCTATCGTTTCCCCTGCCTTATTTCTCCTGTGCTGATAGATTCAGACTGTGGCCTATGCTGCGTTAATTGATGGTCAGAAGGGTTTTGTTTCGAAAAGTAATGCATCTTAAACACTATTCAAGTCGAGCGTAGCATTTGGGATAATACAGCCACAAATAATCAGGATGAAAAGAGAGAGAGAAAAAAAAGAGAGAGAGTTGGATATGGAGAGAAAGCAATTTCATTTTTCTTTGTGGAATTGAATACTTAAAAACTAGGAATTATATTAAGAAAAAAAAAAAAAAAATGAAGAGTGATCCCCTGCATTAAAATAAAATGTCTTCCTTATTTACAATATTTAAATCCGGAGGAGGTATAGGAATAAGGGGCTAGGCTAATCCATTGGAATTATGTCTCGGACTGTTCTGGAAGAGAAAAGCTTACCTCAGCACATAGCAAAAAACTGGAGCCATGCCAGTCACAGGTCCCGGCTAACTCACTTTACATACAAATAGCTGTCAAAATAAGATTGCCTACTTTAAATAGGAAAATATACAGAGAACAAACAGCGAGAAAATATGAGAAAATAAAACAATATTATTAACATTAGTAATTCATTGGAGCAGAAAGGATGAGCATGAAATTAGATAATAAATGTGGTTTTTGGAAGACATTGCATTATGTATAAATAAAGGTGATTCCATTGACCGCCACCTTTCTTTACTTTATAAAGAGGGAGCATTACTTTCCTGTTGCTTTTATGAGGCTACTACCAACCATAACGGCAGTTCCTAATTGAAATTGACAGCTACAGTCAATTATGTACACTGAGTGCACAAACATTAAGAATACCTTCCTAATATTGAGTTACACCCCCTCAGAACATCCTCAATGGACTCTACAATGTGTCAAAAACATTCCACAGGGATGCTGGCCCATGTTGACTCCAATGATTCCCACAGTTGTGTCAAAATGGCTGGATGTCCTTTGGGTGGTGGACCATTCTTGATACACACAGGAAACGGTTGAGCGTGAAAAAACACAGCACTGTTGCAGTTCTTGACACACTCAAACCGGTGCACCTGGCATCTACTACAATACCCCGTTCAAAGGCACTTTGAAAATGTTGTCTTGCCCATTCACGCTCTGAATGGCACACATACACAATCCATTGTCTCAAGGCTTAAAAATCCTTATTTAACCTGTCTCCTCCCCTTCATCTACACTGATTGAAGTGGATTTAACAAGTTACATCAATAAAGGATGATAGCTTTCAACCTGGATTCACCTGGTCAGTCTATGTCATGGAAAGAGGACATGTTCCTAATGTTTTGTACACTCAATGTTTATGGGAACCTGACATTTATAAAAACCAAGTGCATTATGAATATTTGACACTAGAAAGGCGATAGGCAGTGCTGGGAGGGTTAATCATGTTTTATTAGGCTAGTCAAAAAGCATTCTGTAGACCTCAACCAAAGGTCAAGGGGTCAAAATAATATTTGGGTCTTCCATAACGAGACAACCAGTAATCGTCAAGTCTACGGCAAGCTCAGCTTCCGCTCAATAATCCAGAAATTCAAATGTTTCCATGGGTTTGTTCCTCAATTGGATTTAAAAATGTTCTCTCATTTGTGTGGCTGATGACTATTAGGTCTTACCAGAAGATGTCCGTATGAGGGGTTAGAGTTCAAATTGGAATAAAGATACTGTTGTCACCCCTAAAATCACCATAAAATGGTTTCTAAAATAATAATGATCACTCTAATATGATTTGATGACAGAATATAATGTATATGAGAAAGGGTAAGCTATAAATACCAATATTGTAATGTTTTACGAAAATTCATTTTGATTTAAGGCGACAGCCCAAATAGAACGAGGATAATAAAGAAACATTAGAACAATATCTATCAAGGGCATTACAAGGCAGGAGCCAATTTATCCCTGACAACCAGCGCTCTGAATGTGTTTGATAAATCGCCATAAGGGAGATAATTTGGCCCCGCCATGAGAAAGCAGCAGCGCTAGCATATTTCAACCCATTAAGGGCTAAAGTTAGCTCCCACCTTCCTACCTATCTATCATGGGGTTTGCAGTCTTTAGCTAAAGCTAACGGGCAGCCTCAGAGCTGCCTGAGGACAAATGTTTCATTTTCATTAGGGACAAGGTAGAGAGGCTGTTTAGGGCTGTGCGGCCTGCAAGAACGCCTGCATGTAAATATATTTTTTCGGATGGAAGATGGCCCAAAGTTTGAACTCACTTTTCAGGTTTGAATGAAAGTTCGGAGTGTCAATGAGAAAAATAACCGGCATGAGAAATATTAATCTCAATTTGAGATGATTTTCTACTCTGGAATACTATAAATATCGGCATCACTTTTGACTGTAATCATTATTATTGAATTGCAACCTTTCATGTGATTCCGTCCTGTGTGTATATATGAAGTTTATAACTTTGAAAAAGTTAGTTTGGTACCTGTTTAAAATTGAAATAAGAATTGATTTTACCTGTAATTATCCAAAGTAAAGCAGTCCACATGAGAAAACCGCCAAAATGTATAAGCAGGCCTTGGAAATAGCCAAGCAGGCTCCAACCTCTGCGGCAAATCTAAAGCTTCAGCTTGTTTCTGAGTTCAAGCAGATAGATAATACAGTACAACAGTACAACAACATTCAACCAACCTTCACTTGATGATATGTTCTTCTTCATACAGACAATACAGTACAACAGTACAACAACATTCAACCAATCTTTACTTTATGATTTTGTCTTGTTCTTATAGACAATACAGTGCAACAGTACAACAACAACATCCAACCAATCTTTACTTGGTGATATTTTCTTCTTCTTTCTCGATTTGGAAGACTCCAGTGTCTTAAAAACTCCTGTTTCTCATTGCAGTTGGAACTCCAAAAACCAGAGAATATTTTTGCACCAAATTAGGCGTTTCCTCTCCATTTTAGCTGCTGGACATCTCGCATTTCCCAACGTCTTTGCAGGAACCAGTCATTTCTAAGCAACACGGCTGTGGCCACGTGTAGAAGAAGGTGACAGTGTGTTACACAGCGAGACCCAAACAAAGATCTACACATATGCGAGAGGCATTTATCAGTCGGTACAAATAGTGGATTTAATATCTTTCTGAATATTTCCTTGTTATCGGAGTTCGACCTTTAACTGGAAAGCCAATTAGATAACAGGAATCTAACTAGAGCTATCATTGGAAATAGTCTTCCACACTTTGGTCTTTGGAAGTCAATAGTCCTCAGAAAGGTAACTTCTCTTCATGATCAATACACAATAAGGACCGTATCACCTCCACCATACCCGACACCCTAGACTCACTACAATTCGCTTATCGCCCCAACAGATCCATGGACAACGCAATCGCCATTGCACTGCACACTACCCTATCTCACTTGAGCAAAAGATATACCCATAGTACCAGTCAAAAGTTTGGACACACCTACTCATTCAAGGATTTTTCTACATTGTAGAATAATAGTCAAGACATAAAACATACTAAATAACACATATGGAATCATGTAGTAACCAAAAAAGTGTTAAACAAATCAAAATACATTTTAGATACTTCAAAGTAGCCTCCCTGTGCCTTGATGACAGCTTTGCACACTCTTGGAATTTGCTCAACCAGCTTCACCTGGAATGCTTTTCCAACAGTCTTGAAGGAGTTCCCACATATGCTGAGCATTTGTTGGCAGCTTTTCCTTCACTCTGCAGTCCAACTCATCCCATACCATCTCAATTGGGTTGAGGTCGGGAGATTGTGGAGGCCAAGTCATCTGATGCAGCACTCCATCACTCTCCTTCTTGGTCAAATAGCCCTTACACAGCTTGGAGGTGTGTT
Source organism: Salmo salar (assembly GCF_965601325.2). NCBI lineage: Eukaryota > Metazoa > Chordata > Actinopteri > Salmoniformes > Salmonidae > Salmo > Salmo salar. Next base: position 11,691,302 of record NC_138297.1, on the reverse strand, counting down.
GGGTCATTGTCCTGTTGAAAAACAAATGATAGTCCCACTAAGCGCAAACCAGATGGGATGGTGTATTGCTGCAGAATGCTGTGGTAGACATGCTGGTTAAGTGTGCCTTGAATTCTAAATAAATCACAGACAGTGTAACCAGCAAAGCACCCCCACACCATCACACCTTCTCCTGCATGCTTCATGTTGGGAACCACACATGTGGAGATCATCCAATCACCTACTCTGCGTCTCACAAAGACGCGGCGGTTGGAATCCAAAATCTCAAATTTGGACTCATCAGACAAAAGGACAGATTTCCACCGGTCTAATGTCCATTGCTCGTGTTTCTTGGCCCATGCAAGTCTCTTCTTCTTATTGGTGTACTTTAGTAGTGGTTTCGTTGCAGCAATTCGACCATGAATGCCTGATTCACGCAGTCTCCTCTGAACAGTTGATGTTGAGATGTGTCTGTTACTTGAACTCTGTGAAGCATTTATTTAGGCTGCAATTTATGAGGCTGGTAACGCTAATAAACTTATCCTCTGCAGCAGTGTTAACTCTGGGTCTTCCTTTCCTGTGGCGGTCCTCATAAGAGCCAGTTCCATCATAGAGCTTGATGGTTTTTGTGATAGCACTTGAAGAAACGTTCAAAGTTCTTGAGATGTTCCGTATTGACTGACCTTCATGTCTTAAAGTAATGATGAACTGTCGTTTCTCTTTGCTCATTTGAGCAGTTCTTGCCATAATATGGACTTGGTCTTTTACAAAATAGGGCTATCTTCTGTATACCACCCCTACATTCTCACAACACAACTGATTGGCTCAAATGCATTAAGAAGGAAAGTTCTTCCACAAACTAACTTTTAACAAGGCACACCTGTTAATTGAAATGCATTCCAGGTGACTACCTCGTGAAGCTGGTTGAGAGAATGCCAAGAGTGTGCAAAGCTGTCATCAAGGCAAAGGGTGACTACTTTGAGGAATCTCAAATATAAAATATATTTTGATTTGTTTAACATTTTTTGGTTACTACATGATTCCATATGTGTTATTTCATAGTTTTGATGTCTTCACTATTTTCTACAATGTAGAAAATTGTAAAAACAAAAAAAAAAAACCCTGGAATGAGTAGGTGTGTCCAAACTTTTGACTGGTACTGTATGAACAAATGCTGTCCATCAATTACAGCTTAGCCTTCAACACCATAGCGCCCTCCAAGCTCATCACTAAGCTCATGTCCCTGGGTCTGAACCTCTCCCTGTGCAACTGGGTCCTGAAGTTCCTGATGTGCCGACCCCAAGTGGTGAAGGTAGTCAACAACACCTCTGCCACCTCAGCACGGGCGCCCCATAGGGTGCATTTTCAGCCCCCTCTTTTTTCTCCCTGTTCACCCATGACTGCATGCCAAGCACATCTCCGACTCAATCATCAAGTTTGCTGATGACACACTGCTAGGCCTGATTACCAACAATGATGAGTCAGCCTACAGGGAGGAGGTGAGAGCCCTGGCGGTGTGGTGCCAGAAAAATAACCTCTCCCTCAACGTCAACAAAACTAAGGAGCTGATCGTGGGCTACAGGAGACAGTAGAGAGATCATTGATGGGCCGCAGTGGAGATGGTCAAAAGCTTCAAGTTCCTGAAATGGTCCCTTCACACAGACAGCGTGGTGAAGAAGGCTCAACAGCTCAAACTTCTACAGATGCACCACTGAGAGCATCCTGTCGGGCTGAATCACAGCCCAATGCATCACCGGGGGACAATGTGCCTGCCTTCCAGGACATCTACAGCACCCGGTATCACTTGGCTCATCGCGCTTTAGTGTCTCCTTGTGCTGGGCCGGGCGCCTGCAGGCTGACTTCCGGTCATCAGTTGAACAGTGTTTCCTCCGACACATTGGTGCAGCTGGCTTTCCATGTTATGCGGGTGGGTGTTAAGATGCACGGTTTGGCCGGTTATGTTTCGGAGGACGCATGACTCGAACTTCACTTCTCCCGAGCCCGTTGGGGAGTTGCAGTGATGAAACAATATCGAAATTGAGGAGAAAAAGGGGAGAAAATACACAAAACATTTAAATAATCACCATTAGCCAGTCTCCACCCAGTACCCTGCCCTGAACCTTAGTCACTGTTCTAGCCAGCTACAACACGTTACTCTGCCTTGCACCTTAGAGACTGCAACCCTATGTACATAGAGTCATTGAACACTGGTCACTTTAATAATGTTTACAAACCATTTCATCCACTTTATACACTGAGTGTACAAAACATTAGGAACACCTTCTTAACATTGAGTTGCACCTCCCTTTGCCCTCAGAACAGCTTCAATTCGTTGGGGCATGAACTCTACAAAAATGTCGAAAGCGTTCCACAGGGATGCTGGCCCATGTTGACTCCAATGCTTCCCACAGTGGTGTCAAACTGGCTGGTAGTGGAACTCTATTCCAAATATTTTGTTCCATCTCATCACACAGATGCTCTATTGGATTGAAATCTGGTGACTGGCAGGCCACTGCAGTAAGCTGAATTCACTGTCATGTTTTTGGAACCATTCCTGGACAATTCTAGCCTTGCGGCATTGGGGCATTATCCAGTAGAAACAAATCATTTGCAGATGGATACACTGCTGCCATGAAGGGATGCACCTGATCAGCAATGATGTTCAGATATCCTGTGGCATTCAAACGTTGCTCCAATTTTATCAAGGGGCCCAATGTGTGCCATGAAAACACACCCCACACCATCACACCACCACCACCAGCCTGCAATTTTGACACGTGGCATGATGGATGCATGTATTCTTGTGGTTTTCTCCATACCTTAGTCCTCCCATCAGCGTGAAACAGCAGGAACCAGGATTCATCAGACCAGACAATGTTTTTCCAATTCTCCAGTGTCCAGAGTTTTCGTTCCTTAGCCCACTGCAACCTCAGTTTCTTGCTTTTTTGCCTAAAAAAGTGAAACTCTGTAACGTCGTTGGCTGCCATATCCCCTTCGTGTCAATGTACGACAAGTTAGGCATTCTTTTATGGTTCTTTGGGCACAAATGTTGTACTGGACTGTCAGTTGACTAACTGTAGTCCGTCTGTTGCGCTGCACAATTCATGTCAGACTCCTTTATCCTCTTTCATCAATGAACCGCTTTCGACCACTGGCATTCCGTTGGCTTGATGTTCTTTGGGTGTTGCACCGTTCTTGATACACAAAGGAAACTGTTGGGCGTGAAAAACTCAGCAGCATTGCAGTTCTTGACACACTCAAACCGGTGAGCCTGTCAACTACTTGCATACCCTGTTTAAAAGCACTTAAATATTTTGTCTTGCCCACATACACAATCCATGTCTCAATTGTCTCAAGGCTTAAAAATTCTTATTTAACCTGTCTCCTCCCCTTTAGCTACACTGATTGAAGTGGATTTAACAAGTGACATCAATAAGGGATCATAGCATTCGTCTGCACCTTCGATAACATCTGCAAATCTGTGTATGTGACCCAAAAAATGTTGATTTGATTTATAAAACATGAATTAGCACTAGTACATTTCATTTACTTAAACATAATATTTTGTGGATTTATCTCACAAGAAATGTCATCTATAATGCTTTATATACCCTGATCTCCTTTATAAAGGGTTCGGAATGTGCTGTGGACTTGGGTAAAGTGGCCCCTCATATACCTGTATTATCTCCCATTTCAAAACAGTCTTTACCTGTCATCAGTCAGTACCCCTTTAACTACAATGACATATCCATTAGTCTATCCTACGGTTCCACCCCGCTGCCCCTTACACTTCCCTGTAATTGACCTCATATTTTACAGCCCATGCGGTCATGATGGGACTTCTCCGGTGGTATCTCATGGGTCTTATTTCAGCTGTATGATGCGCCTGGCCTCGGAAGAATCCGTGTTAATTACTTTCATTAAAAACCACAGCCAATCCATTCATTTCATTTAAACACACAGCCAATCATGACTGAGCTAGTGTTAATGTTACAAGTTTGTCTCTGATTTTACACGCTCTTTCATTAGAACCACGGCCTATCAGGGCTGTGCTAATGTCGATGTAACAGGCCATCTCTGTGTACAGTGGATCTTTCCCATCGCTGTCTTTCTTGGCAATCTGTCCACAGGGTCACTTTTTGGAGAGTGTTCTTTTGGCTTGAGGGCCGTATTTAGACGATAAAAATTACTGCAATTTCAGCAAATGCACATTTGAGACAAAACACCTAATTCAGCAGCTCAAGGTCCTTTGCCGAAAATGTATATCTTGATCTTGTGAGGCTTATGAAGAAGAGAATCTCCGCTGAGGTTTTCTGACAGCTCTAGTTGCAAAGGCTTCTAGTCACTTCTTCATTTCTCCTGCGTTCACCTGCTCCTGACCTTGCTGCTGTCACCTGATTGGTTGTCTTGTATATGCACCACCAACCTTGGGGGTGAAAAGGGATGTTGTGATGTCAGAGATAGTTGCTATAAACAGAACGATGTCAAACATGCTGTTTCCGTATGTTCGATGTGTTTGATACCATTCCATTTATTCCATTCTAGCCATTACAATGAGCCCGTCCTCCAATAGCTCCTCCCGCCAGCCTCCTCTGGTATCAACCTAAATGAGGAGGTATGGCTGTTTGGTGGTGGCCTACCTTAAATCAACATAAAATGTTAATTCTTCTGAAGACTAATGTCACACGGTCGGATAATATATATCTATTTTTTTAATGAGATCATTGGTATCTGATTCATCAAGCCTCATTGGATTTCATATCAAAAGAGGAGGAGACGGGTTTAACTGAGAACGCTTATTGTTATTTAGCTAATTAAGGAAAAACTGTGAAACAACAGAATCAGCGACCATGGCAACTCTCTATTAGACACTTAGCCTCTTCAAACCCCACTTCATTAAAGCCACTTCAAGATGAAATCTCCTTACATGTTTTGAATCTAATCATATTCATACTATAATACCAAAGAAAATACTGTCAAAACACATTAAATTCAATTTAATTGAATGTACTAGTGATAATGAATATTTCATAGCTTTTGATCTGGAATTGACAAATATTCTGCAAGAAAAAACAGCCAGTATTGTAACACACGGTTCAATAAGGTTATCAGATAGATATTATACAGTAGGTCTATGAAAGGGGCTTTCAAAAGGTCACAACAAAGCAGAAAGAGAAGAAGACAATTGAGAAATATATTCATTCTGTGGAGTAAAATTATTAATGACGTGTAGAGATCCTGATTGTCACTTTGGCACGCTATTAATGATTATTGATCGGCTGGAATGGAACTGTCAAAACGGTCCATTGTCTTTTCGCAATTACTGCACTCCTACGATATTGAAAGTGGATAAAACAAATGTTGGACAGGCCCTCAGGAAGCTTGGCTTTCGCTGACAATGGAAGTTAATCTCCCTCACCCCCTCCTTGCTCTCTCACAGACACAGGTGCCCCTTGTCCCTTGTACTTGTAATGATGACCACAGGGACTCGGTTAATTTTGGTGATAATGAGCAACCTCGGTTAGTTGTCACTGAAAATAGTGATGTTATGATATTAGGCCTTCAGGTTCCATAGTATTGTGCAAATCTACTTTCTGTGGCTTGCTGACCATTTCTTTTTCAGAGATGTAAATATTCTTCAAAGGTCATTTGATCGGTGTGATTTTTCAAACACTAGGAAGTCTACTCAACTGTCAATCAATTCAGTCATGTGAAAAACGTCAAATATAAAAACAGAAAACCACCCGGGCGGAAATAGATTTAAGTGTTTAGTGTATAGGGTAAAGGGTTTGTGGGTAAAGGAACTCAACTCTAGATTTACAGCTCTGTATACCTCTTGTCTCAGACAACAGTAAATCTTAACTCAGAGCGCGTTCCTACAGGGACTTTTAACTTTCACCTTCCAGTTGAGATGTACAGTCAGAATCACTGAGTGAGTGCTAGAGAGGGGGAGAGAACGACGTGTGTGTGTTAGTGCGTGACAGATAATCCATTTAAAAAAAGACACTCCCACGTTTGTTTTTTTGTTGTTGAGAAAATTCACACCCCTTTATCTGTTCTTCCTTTAGGCCTCTGGTGGAAATGACAGTAGGGATGTTTCCATTAACTTGTCCAGTGATTCACATAGAAATTACATACGACAATAGCCTGCCACACTGCGTTTCCATTCAACCGTGTTGTGTCAATAAAAACAGCTGGATGTAAGAAAAAAAGTGTTTTCATTACCCTATTAGAAATTGTGCATTAATAAATTGGAAAATACTCATATTTGCCATATTCTAATAATTCCTATCTATTGACATGGTCAGTGTTATGGTGTACCAGGCCTAAATTACCTGAAACAATGTTATGATGAAACTTCAAATTGCAATGTAAAATAATTCAGTCATTCTTGAAAGTCAAGGCAATCCTTGTCCTGAAAAAAAACATAGTTTGTATTGTTCAATAAATTAATTTGGCAAGCAGTAGTCATTTAGAATGACATGTGGAGTGGAGCTTTGTGGCCTAGTTGTCACGATAGTCGTTGTAATCATACTCAGACCAAGGCGCAGCGTACGTAGAGTTCCACATCTTTATTAAATGAAACTCACAAAAACAATAAAGCGCAACGAACACGTGAAGCTACGGAGTGCTCACAGGCAACTACACATAAACAAGATCCCACAAAAAATGTGGGGAAATGGCTGCCTAAATATGATCCCCAATCAGAGACAATGATAAACAGCTGCCTCTGATTAGGAACCATACCAGGCCAACATAGAACTAGATAACATAGATAGGAACACCCCCCCCCCATCACACCCCGACCTAACCAAAATAGAGAATAACAAAGGCTCTTTATGGTCAGGGCGTGACACTAGCTGATAACATCCCCGGCCCTGCATCATTTATTTGAAAGACACAGTTTCCGTAATCATTTGTGGTAATAAAGAAAGTTTGACAAAATAAAAATGCACCTCTATCGAACAGATAAAAATGTATTTGATCTTTAGACAATTTATCCTACATCTGCCGTTTCCATTACACAAGTCGCAATGTTTTGGAAACCGCCCTACTGACACAGATGGGTTTTGATTGGGTAGTATCAGCAAATAGATAAAGTACAAAAGGGAAAATAAATAAACATAAATATGGGTTGTATTTACAATGGTGTTTGTTCTTCACTGATTGCCCTTTTGTTGTGGCAACAGGTCACAAATCTTGCTGCTGTGATGGCGCACTGTGGTATTTCACCCAGTAGATATTGGAGCTTATCAAAAGTGGGTTTGTTTTTGAATTCTTTAGAACTGTATAATCTGAGGGAAATGTGTGTCTCTGATATGGTCATAAATTTGGCTGGAGGTTAGGAAGTGCAACTCAGTTTCCACCTAATTTTGTGGGCAGTGTGCACATAGCCTGTTTTCTCTTGAGAGCCTGGTCTTCCCATGGCTGGCTTTCTCAATAGCAAGGCTATGTTCACTGAATCTGTCAAAGCTTTCCTCGTTGATGGAGAGGAAATGATGAACACTTTCACGAAGGTTAACCATTGCCAACTATTCATGCCATTGTGTTTGCCAAAAAAAATGTATTTTATCTATCTGTGTTTTCATCATGCTACAAAAATAAAACCCATTTTCTGTCATTGTATTTACAGAGCCTTTTTTTTACTAATTGTTCGAGAACAGTGGTGCATCAGATAAATATTCCAAATGATTGTTATTACAAAAACCCCTTTCATATCTCACCGTTCTTCTGCTCTGACTAATGACATGGTTTACTTAATGATTATCCACCTCATTTTGGGAACGTTGCTATGGGCACAGCCAAACAACGGAAGTGATACATTTGACTTCTGCTTTACTTCCCCACTGCAGCGTGCAAGTAGCAAACTTGCCAGAGTAAATTACTTTAAAGAGTACATTTCTAAATGTATAAAAGTCAATTAAAATAGTGTACGTGTATGAGTGTAATTTTATATTTATTTCTGTTAAGTTCGCTAATGTTAGCTTTACCTACTGGTAGGCTAGTTCTGTTGTGATAATAACGTTAGCGAGACCTACTAGTAGGCTAGTTCTGTTTTGATAGTAATGTTAGCTAGACCTACTAGTAGTTCTGTTGTGAAAATAACATGAGATATACCTACTACTAGATTAGTTCTGTTGTGGTAATAAAGTTAGCTCGACCTACTAGTAGGCTAGCTCTGTTGTGATAATAACGTTAGCTAGACCTACTAGTGGGCTAGTTCTGTTGTGATAATAACGTTAGCTAGACCTACTAGTAGTTATATTGTGAAAATAATGTTAGCTAGACGTGCTAGTAGTTCTGTTATGATAATAATGTTAGCTAGAACTACAAGTAGGCAGGTTCTGTTGTGATAATAACATTAGCTAGACCTACTAGTAGTTATATTGTGATAATAACGTTAGCTAGACCTACTAGTAGTTCATATTGTGATGATACTGTTATCTAGACCTATTAGTAGTTATATTGTGATAATAATGTTAGATAGACCTACTAGCAGTTATAACGTGATAATAACGTTAGCTAGACCTACTAGCAGTTATAAAGTGATAATAACATTAGCTAGACCTACTAGTAGTTATATTGTGATAATAACGTTAGCTAGACCTACTAGTAGTTATATTGTGATAATAACGTTAGCTAGACCTACTAGTAGTTATATTGTGATAATAACGTTAGCTAGACCTACTAGTAGTTATATTGTGATAATAACATTAGCTAGACCTACTAGTAGTTATATTGTGATAATAACGTTAGCTAGACCTACTAGTAGACTAGTTCTGTTGTAATAATAACGTTAGCTAGACCTACTAGTAAATTAGTTCTGTTGTGATAATAACGTTAGCTTGACCTACTAGTAGGCTAGTTCTGCTGTGACATTAATGTTAGCTAGACCTACTAGTAGTTATATTGTGAAAATAATGTTATCTAGTCCTATTCATAGTTATTTTGTGATAATAACGATAGCTAAACCTACTAGTAGACTAGTTATTTTGTGATAATGACGTTAGCTAGACCTACAGGTAGATTAGTTCTGTTGTGATAATAATGTTAGCTAGACCTACTTGTAGTTCTGCTGTAATAAATTAGTTCTGTTGTGATAATAACATTAGCTTGACACGAGTAGGCTAGTTATGTTGTAATAAGGTTAGCTAGACCTACTAGCAGTTATAAAGTGATAATAACGTTAGCTAGACCTACTAGCAGTTATAAAGTGATAATAACGTTAGCTAGACCTACTAGCAGTTATAAAGTGATAATAACGTTAGCTAGACCTACTAGTAGTTATATTGTGATAATAACTTTTCCTAGACCTACTAGCAGACAAGTTCTGTTGTGATAAAAACGTTAGCTAGACCTACTAGTGGTAATATTGTGATAATAACATTAGCTAGACCTAATTGTAGGCTAGTTCTGTTGTGATTATAACATCATCTAAACCTACTAGCAGATATATTGTGATAATAATGTAAGCTAGACCTACTAATAGTTATGTTGTGATAATAATTTTACTAGACCTACTAGTAGACTAGTTCTTTTATGATAATAACGTTAGTTGCGTTGTGAGATAGTTAAGGCCCGGGCCATCCACCAAGCCAATAACTATAGCGATGACTATAACGATAAACTGTAAGCTACATAACGATGAAACGTTGGTGAGCATCCACACTAGTTGAAAGTACATTGTTCTATAGTCCTACACCTGTCAATCAACTGATTAACACATCCTACTGCACGCTGCCTGTTAATAAAATGGTAACACAAGACCATTCATATTGTTGCTAACGCACAGATACTGGTTCAGAATATTCATTGTCATAGTGACAATTGCCAATAATACTTCAATGTACATATAGGCCTAATTAAAACATAATATAGAAACTCATATTTAAATGTAGCAATTCAACAACAAACAACGTTTAGCCTGCACAACTTTTACAGCATGTCATTGCCTCGTTCTTCAAGTGGTTTGTAAGTGACTTCCATTTTTGCGAATGCTTGTCAATTCCTTTGGGTCTTGTGCAACAATTTGCAATGCGTCAGTGCAACAATCTTATCATCACCTGCCAAAAGTGATCACACCAATGCACTTGTTGTCCTCAACTTCCCCCGACATGCATTTTCTATGCTGTAGGCCTGTTTTACATTCAGCAATTAGCAAGAGTAAGTCTGCTTCTTTCCCCAGAATAGGCTATTAGGCCTAGTATAAAAAAGATACAAATAAATGTCCTATAGCTTTTGTTGCTAATTGCTTTTCCTGGGATTTCATGAGAAGAGTAATGGTCTATTGTTGAGAGGTCTGTTCACCCAGTTCAATGTAACAGCGGTAGGTTTAGGCTACTACATGATAGTCTAATTTTCCCTATACCCATCATGAGGTTGCTACAACTTAGCCTATACAACGTAGGTCGAAATACAAATTTGAGGTGACAGACAGTGACATTCAATACCACCTTGTACACTCTTGCCTGCATCTAGCTGATATAGGGTGTAATCATTAGTTCAACAGTTGCAAACGAGAGAATCATTGAACAAATGCAGGTATGTTTATCCCCATTTTGTTCTGTTTGCTTCCATTTAGGCAACGTTTTCAACAGGAACTGCAGAATGAATACACTCCTGATCACACGTAAACAGAGTTCAATCTCATAACAGCCACATTGTATTCCTTCTCTTCCCTTCGCTTGTGGACTTCAATGCACAACAACCAGGCGAAAAAAAAACTTTCCATGCCAAACCTCTACAAACAGCCTACATCATTGTCATCATATTAGCTAAAGTAACGTCATAGTTATTAAAGCTAATAGAACTAATGCACAATAGTGTAGAGTACTTAAGTAAAAATACGTTCAAGTTCTACTTAAGTCGTTTTTTGGGGTATCTGTATTTTACGATTTATATTTTTGACGATTTTTACTTTTACTTCACTACATTCCTTTAGAAAATGATGTACTTCTTACACCATACACCCTGACACCCAAAAGTACTTGTAATGCTTAGCAGAACAGGAAAATTGTCCAATTCACACAAATGCTTTTTTTGTAAATTATGTCTAAGTGTTGGAGTGCTCCCCTGGCTATCCGTAAAGAAACAAATCAAGAATAGCATGCCATCTGTTTTGCTTAAAATAAGGAATTTGAAATGATTTATACTTTTAGACTTTTACTCAAGTCATATTTTACTGGGTGAATTTTACTTTGACTTGAGTCATTTTCTATTAAGGTATCTTTACTTTTTCTCAAGTATGACAATTGGGTACTTTTTCCACCACTGCTAACACGTTAGTAAACCCACTACAATCATGCAGTAATTTTAGTGTACAGTCAGTAAGCAGTTACACCGGCGGGGCTGTCACGGCTGTAGAAAGGATCGGACCAGTGCAGCGTGTGTTTCGTTCAACATATTTATTTAATCCGTGAAAACGATGCAATACATCAAATAACTTAAATCTACAAAATAACAAACTGTGACGCAGAGGAGAAACAAACACTACTCACAAATAATCACCCACAAAAACAGGTGGGACAAACATCAACTTAAATATGACCTCCAATTAGAGACAACGACGACCAGCTGCCTCTAATTGCAGATCATACCAAACAAAACCAACATAGAAATACAAAACTAGAAACTTAACATAGAAATACAAACATAGACTGTCACGCCCTGACCTACTCTACCATAGAAAATAACCACTTACTATGGTCAGGACGTGACAGGGGCCCAGTGACAATACATTAGTAATACCAAAAGCTTACCTTCACTTGGAAGAGTTCCAGTGTTGTGTTGGAAAGTCATAGCCAGCTAGGTAACGTAGCATCCCTCTGATTGAGCAGGGTGTTTCAGTAGGCTAAACTAGCTAGCAGCACTTGCTAGCTAAGTGAGTGAAACTGAAATTGAAAAAAAATTGAACTTTCTCTCTCTCTCTATTTCTCTCTTGCTTCTCCTTCATTTTAATTTGTTCAAAACTGTTCAACTATCGTCTATCTCTCGCTTTGAGTCAACTACTCACCACATTTTATACACTGTAGTTCTAATGTAGCTAGCTGTAGTTTATGCTTTCAGTACTAGATTAATTCGCTGATCCTTTGATTGGATGGATAACATGTCAGTTCATGCTGCAAGAGCTCTAATAGGCTGGAGGACATCCTCTGGAAGTTGTCATAATTACTGTGTACGTCTATGGAAGGAAGTGAGAACCATGAGCCTCCTAGGATTTGTATTGAAGTCAACTAACCAAGAGGAGAACGGAAGCTAGCTGTCTTCCGACTACACCATGGTGCTACCCTACAGAGTGCTGTTGAGGCTACTGTAGACCTTCTTTGCAAAATAGTGTGTTTTAATCTGTTATTTGGTGACATGTGATTATATTTAGTATAGTTTTATCTAAAGAGGAAAACTTTTTAAATGTTGTACAATGTACATTTTTATGAAATTCACTGAGGAGGATGGTCCTCCCCTTCCTCCTCAAAAGAGCTTCCACTGGTGTAGCCCATGTATCTGATGCTGTTTGGACCAAAATAGTATAACATGTTGCAGTAGCAGCATTTGATTGATTGATTGATCAGCATTAAGCTGAGCTCAATTGCGTGTTGTTTCGGCGCAGCAAAACACCCCCCAAGGGAAGCCAGTTTGGATTTGGCTTCACACCAATCAAATCACTTCCAAAGCAAATCACAACGTTCAGAAAAACGTGTCTGTTTCTGGTCTGCTTGTGTTGATGTCCTTCAGTAGCTAGTTTTTTTAATCGTCCCTTTCCTAAACCATGTAGGAGATGGGGATTTAAACTTGTGATTTTGACTTAATTCTCTGTACAGGCCAAGGATTATGACGCGACTCTGATCTACAAGTGTACTGTAGGACAGAGCCATAGACCCTTTAGTCAACATGAAAGATAGGAGGATGGCATTGGCTTTCAACTAGTCTACAAGTAGGGTGAGTCAATATTATTTGATTTACTTACAGGTGCGAAAGAAAAAATAGTTTTATCAGATAACAAATTAGTCTACACTATCAGCTCTCCCAAGGCTGCGGCTGAGTGCGCTCCCTCCCAGTCCCGGGATATGCAGCTTGAAAAGCTACCCTATTGTTAAATTTTTTTAGGTACAATAAATGTATCCTACCTATGCCACAACAACACAATGTATTGAACAATGTTATTATTGTTTACAAGTGAGTACAAAACTCTAGTCTAGGCTGTAAACTACAGTGACTAACCTATGTCATTTGAATAACCACTGAAAAGCCTGGCGATTTGAATGCATATTTGTTTAGAAATAACTTCATCCTGATTGGGCAACCATTAGGATCAGTTATAGTGTTTTTCTCAGGCAGTTTAGCCTACAGGATCCATGCACATTAGCAGGACAGTAATATGGTGCATTTTGTCATGATATATCAGCTAACAGAAACTAGTGGCGCGCAACGCGCATATGAATTTGTATCCATGGTTTACACGTTTGGCTTCCTTGTTTTAAAAGCTTTCGAAAATTAGGTGGATAGAGCAGACACAGCTCTGCTTCCATAGCAACAGCTTTCTGCACTCTGTTCTGCTCACATTACTCACCCTTACGGGCCTGGGTACTTCACCTGTGAACAGAGAAGGCACGTATACCTGATTATCAGATTACACAAATCACATATATTCAATCTAGTTACACAGTCAGGTCAACAAGCAACAAGCTTTGGTGTACAGAATATAACTTGTGTTATGTTGAGGTTGAGTGTAGAATTGCTTATATTTTGTTAGAGATACTGTAGCATCCATATTCTTGGCCACAACTGTTCTAAACAAAAAATAATGACATATGTTAGACAGATAGACATATATCAATACTGATCCAAGATTCAGGAATCTGTTTTCTAGTCTTATTCTGATACAGTACCATCAAATCAGATAAAGCACTTGTTTTTGATAATTTCATGGTTCTGTATAAACAAGCCCATAATTGGTTGTTTATCTCAGTGTAGACTCTGGGTTTGGGCAAATGCCATGGGCTTCCGCCAGGTTTGCTAGCCCTGAGATTCCGATGATGAACCCCCATTCTCCCTCTATACCTAGCTACACCAGTGGTGGCTGGTTGCAATTTAAATGTGGAGGACTGGCTCATAGTAATGACTGGAACGGAATAAATGGAAAGGTATCAAACACATCAGACACCTGGTATTCCATGTGTTTGATACCATTCCATTTACTCCATTCCATTCAATATTATCAGCCGATCTACATGGTTAGAGGGTCAGCTGTGTTGTTCCACTTGGCTAGCGGTAGCCCCATGTTGGTTTTCCCCTCAGCGCCGCCATTCCCCTCTTGTTTATAAATGTGTTTACTGGTGTTTGTTTCTTTCTTGACCTCCATTAACACTTGGCAACGGGCATCCAGGCTTTCATAACGTCTGTCAGAGCCACTGACTGACTTCAACCAGCCAACTAGCACACACTGTTGGCTTGACTCGGCCAAACGAAGCACAACAAGCTGTTTGAGTAAGGAGGCGAGAGAGGAAGGAAAATGTATAAGAGAAAAGACAGAGTTATGGTATCAAGCAGCCTGTAGATCGAGCCATATCTTAAAATAAAGGCCCTTTGCTAATTTCCTGGCAGGCCAGAGTGTTGTAACAGCAGACGGGCTAGTTTAATTAGCTCCGAGTTGGCAAACAACTAGCGTCCAGGAGAAACATTCACAGTACAGTGCTACAAACTCATTACTAAAGTCTCGTTGCTTGTTGGGTTTGGAAAGCTAGCAAAGTCCTAGAGAGTCCTTTTACTTTTCACTCTCTGGTTGATTGGGTGTAATGTTGATGCGGGCTGGACAGTTGGCCGACGCGCCTTCGATATGCCTAGATCTATTGCTGGAGCTACACGTCATCACTTCCTGTAGGATCCAACAAATTGTTCTGGTCGATAACGACTTCTTTTTATGCACAGCAGGTCTAAGATCCTAAACCTCGGCACAAGATCTCTGTGTGCCTGAATGACCAGAGGAGTTACTAAAAGAAAGAATTACAATGCATCACCAGTGCTTCAGAGGGGTTGGGTTAAATGCGAAGACACATTTCAGTTGAATGCATTGAGTTGTGCAACTGACTAGGTATCCAAAATAAAAGGAAACACCAACATAAATGGTGTTAATAGGACGCTGAGCCAGAACAGTTTCAACGCACCTGTTACGATTGTGTGGAGAGACGGACCAAGGCGCAGCGTGCTCTGAGTTCCACATCTTTATTTTCGTGAAACTTACAAAACAAAAAGGAAACAAACAACGAACCGTAACCCCAGTGGGGAAATGGCTGCCTAAATATGATCCCCAATCAGAGACAACGATAAACAGCTGCCTCTGATTGGGAACCATACCAGGCCAACATAGACATAAAACAACCTAGATAACCCACCCTAGTCACACCCTGACCTAACCAACATAGAGAATAAAAGGCTCTCTATGGTCAGGGCGTGACAGCACCTTGGCATAGATTTCAGTGTCTGGAACTCTATCGGAAGGATTCAATCAATTCTTCCACAATTGCTTTGAGATCTGGTGGCCATCAAACCATTCAGTGACCACTTGTGCCCTCTGGTGGGGGCATTGTCATCCTATTGGGGCATGGTAGCCAAAATAATGGCCTTCCCAGCATTGTTCTACATGACCCTAACACTTCAGCTTCACTGTACAAGTTGTGTTGATTTGCCATCGGCGTCGCATCAATGTGACGTTCTACCTGCGCATTGTTTTGAGAGTGGAAGGAAACAGAGGGAAAGAGGGTCTTTGTTCTATTTTTTAAACATTTATTTCATCTTTATTTAACCAGGTAGGCTAGTTGAGAACAAGATCTCATTTGCAACTGCGACCTGGCCAACATAAAGCATAGCAATTCGACACATACAACAACACAGAGTTACACATGTAATAAACAAAACATACAGTCAATAATACAGTAGAACAAAAGAAAACAAAAAGTCTATATACAGTGAGTGCAAATGAGGTAAGTTAAGGCAATAAATAGGCCATGGTGGCGAAGTAATTACAATATAGCAATTAAACACTGGAATGTTAGATGTGCAGAAGATCAATGTGCAAGTAGAGATACTGGGGTGCAAAGGAGCAAGATAAATAAATAAATACAGTATGGGGATGAGGTAGGTAGATAGATGGGCTGCTTACAAATGGGCTATGTACAGGTGCAGTGATCTGTGAGCTGCTCTGACAGCTGGTGCTTAAAGCTAGTGAGGGAGATATGAGTCTCCAGCTTCAGAGATTTTTGCAGTTCGTTCCAGTCATTGGCAGCAGAGAACTGGAAGGAAAGACGACCAAAAGAGGAATTGGCTTTGGGGGTGACCAGTGAGATGTACCTGCTGGAGCGCGTGCTACGAGTGGGTGCTGCTATGGTGACCAGTGAGCTGAGATAAAGCGGGACTTTACCTAGCAGAGACTTGTAGATAACCTGTAGCCAGTGGGTTTGGCGATGAGTATGAAGCGAGGGCCAACCAACCAGAGCGTACAGGTCACAATGGTGGGTAGTGTATGGGGCTTTGGTGATAAAACGGATGGCACTGTGATAGACTGCATCCAATTTGTTGAGTAGAGTGTTGGAGGCTATTTTATAGGTGACATCACCGAAGTCAAGGATCGGTAGGATGGTCAATTTTATGAGGGTATGTTTGGTAGCATGAGTGAAGGATGCTTTGTTGCGATATAGGAAGCCAATTCTAGATTTCATTTTGGATTGGAGATGCTTAATGTGAGTCTGGAAGGAGAGTTTACAGTCTAACCAGACACCCACGTTGTCCACGTATTCTAAGTCAGAGCCGTCCAGAGTAGTGATGCCGGACGGGCGAGCAGGTGCGGGCAGTGATCGATTGAATAGCATGCATTTAGTTTTACTTGCATTTAAGAGCAGTTGGAGGCCACGGAATGAGAGTTGTATGGCATTGAAGCTCGTCTGGAGGTTAGTTAACACAGTGTCCAAAGAGGGGCCAGAAGTATACAGAATGGTGTCGTCTGCGTAGTGGTGGATCAAAGAATCACCAGCAGCAAGAGCAACATCATTGATGTATACAGAGAAGAGAGTCGGCCCGAGAATTGAACCCTGTGGCACACCCATAGAGACTGCCAGAGGTCCGGACAACAGGCCCTCGGATTTGACACACTGAACTCTATCAGAGAAGTAGTTGGTAAACCAGGCGAGGCAATCATTTGAGAAACCAAGGCTGTCGAGTCTGCCAATAAGAATGTGGTGATTGACAGAGTCGAAAGCCTTGGCCAGATCGATGAATACGGCTGCACAGTAATGTCTCTTATCGATGGCGGTTATGATGTCATTTAGGACCTTGAGCGTGGCTGAGGTGCTCCCATGACCAGCTCTGAAACCAGATTGCATAGCGGAGAAGGTACGGTGGGATTCGAAATGGTCGGTAATCTGTTAATGCAGAATACTACAGGATGTTTTTGTGCTGGTCAAGGGCAGACAGGTCTGGAGTGAACCAAGGACCATATCTATTCCTAGTTCAATTTTTTTTTAGATGGGCATGCTTATTTAAGATGGTGTGGAAGGCACTTTTAAAGAATAGCCAGGCATCATCTACTGACGGGATGAGGTCAATGTCATTCCAGGATACCCCGGCCAGGTTGATTAGAAAGGCCTGCTCGTAGAAGTGTTTTAGGGAGCGTTTGACAGTGATGAGGAGCTTAGAAGATAGATGGGGGGCAATCAATTCACATATGGTATCGAGGGCACAGCTGGGGGCAGAGGGAGGTATATAGCAAGCGGCAGCAGTGAAAGACTTGTTTCTGGAAAGGTGAATTTTTAGAAGTAGTGTCACGTCCTGACCAGCAGAGGGCATATGGCTTAGTCTTGGTCAGGATGTGGCAGGTGGTTTGTGTTTGTTAAATGTTGTGTTGGTGATTGGGACTTCCAATTGAAGGCAGGTGTGTATAGTTGCCTTTGATTGGAAGTCCTATATAGGTGTGTGTGTTTTTCTTTGGGGTTGTGGGGAATTGATTTTGCACTGCGTTTTGTATAGCCTGCAAGACTGTCCATGTCGTGAGTACTGTCTAGTGTTGTTTTTCAAGTGGATGCCTTACATGTTTTGTCAGTAATAAACATGAGTGTCCACAATCCCGCTGCGCCTTGGTCCTTCTCTCTCCCATGCGACATATTCGCCGAAGAGTACGACATTTTCTGTGACAGAATTCCCCACCAAACCAGGACCAAGCAGCGGAAGAAGTCTGGCGAGGACTGGGGAACACGACAGGTAAGGGAGACCGAGAGGCACCCCCAAGATTTATTTAGGGGGGGGCACAAGGGCTGTTGGACAGGGCAAGACTGGAGTGCCAGTCAACAGTCACCAGAGCTGCCCGCCAGTCAACAGTCACCAGAGCTGCCCGCCAGTCAACAGTCACCAGAGCTGCCCGCCAGTCAACAGTCGCCAGAGCTGCCCGCCAGTCAACAGTCGCCAGAGCTGCCCGCCAGTCAACAGTCGCCAGAGCTGCCCGCCAGTCAACAGTCGCCAGAGCTGCCCGCCAGTCAACAGTCACCAGAGCTGCCCGCCAGTCAACAGTCGCCAGAGCTGCCCGCCAGTCAACAGTCGCCAGAGCTGCCCGCCAGTCGTACGTCACCAGAGCTGCCCGCCAGTCGTACGTCACCAGAGCTGCCCGCCAGTCGTACGTCACCAGAGCTGCGCGCCAGTCAGGAGTCACCAGAGCTGCCCGCCAGTCAGGAGTCGCCAGAGCCGCCCGCTAGTCAGGAGCCGCCTGAGCCGCCCGCTAGTCAGAAGCCGCCAGAGTGGCCCGACTGCCCGGAACTGCCAGAGTGGCCCGACTGCCCGGAACTGCCAGAGTGGCCCGACTGCCCGGAACTGCCAGAGTGGCCCGACTGCCCGGAACTGCCAGAGTGGCCCGACTGCCCGGAACTGCCAGAGTGGCCCGACTGCCCGGAACTGCCAGAGTGGCCCGACTGCCCGGAACTGCCAGAGTGGCCCGACAGTCAGCATCAGCCCGAGTGGCCCTCTGGTCCTCCGGCCCAGCCCGAGTGGCCCTCTGGTCCTCCGGCCCAGCCCGAGTGGCCCTCCTGTCCTCCGGCCCAGCCCGAGGGGCCCTCCTGTCCTCCGGCCCAGCCCGAGGGCCCATCCTGTCCTCCGGCCCAGCCCGAGGGGCCCTCCGGTCCTCCGGCCCAGCCCGAGTGGCCCTCCGGTCCTCTGGCCCAGCCCGAGTGGCCCTCCTGTCCTCCGGCCCAACCAGAGTGGCCCTCCGGTCCTCCGGCCCAGCCCGAGTGGCCCTCCTGTCCTCCGGCCCAGCCCGAGTGGCCCTCCTGTCCTCCGGCCCAGCCCGAGGGGCCCTCCGGTCCTCTGGCCCAGCCCGAGGGGCCCTCCTGTCCTCCGGCCCAGCCCGAGTGGCCCTCCGGTCCTCCGGCCCAGCCCGAGTGGCCCTCCGGTCCTCCGGCCCAGCCCGAGTGGCCCTCCGGTCCTCCGGCCCAGCCCGAGGGGCCCTCCTGTCCTCCGGCCCAGCCCGAGGGGCCCTCCTGTCCTCCGGCCCAGCCCGAGTGGCCCTCCTGTCCTCCGGCCCAGCCCGAGTGGTCCGTCTGCCAGGGTCAGCCCGAGTGGCACGTCTGCCCGGCGCAGCTAGCGGCGCCACCGAAGTGGGCGACGCCAAAGGTGGAACGAAGTCCACGTCCTGCACCTGAGCCACCTCCAGGATAGGTGGGTTGGGGAGGGAGGGTGTAGCACAGTGCTGTCGGTGACGGCAGCCACCCTCACTTCCCTCCCTTATTGTTTAGGGGTTATTGTTTGTTGGTTTTGTTGGGGTATTGGAGATTTTCTTGTGTTCTTTATTTTAGGTGCATCCCAGGGTTTGCACCTTGAGGGGGGGTACTGTCACATCCTGACCAGCAGAGGGTGTATTGCTTAGTCTTGGTCAGGATGTGGCCGGTGGTTTGTGTTTGTTAAATGTTGTGTTGGTGATTGGGACTTCCAATTGAAGGCAGGTGTGTATAGTTGCCTTTGATTGGAAGTCCTATATAGGTGTGTGTGTTTTTCTTTGGGGTTGTGGGGAATTGATTTTGCACTGCGTTTTGTATAGCCTGCAAGACTGTCCATGTCGTGAGTACTGTCTAGTGTTGTTTTTCAAGTGGATGCCTTACATGTTTTGTCAGTAATAAACATGAGTGTCCACAATCCCGCTGCGCCTTGGTCCTTCTCTCTCCCATGCGACATATTCGCCGAAGAGTATGACATTTTCTGTGACAAGTAGAAGCTCGAATTGTTTTACCCTACTGTACTGCACCATATTCATCCATCATGCATCAGTTCAATAGCGTCGGTCCAGTCTTTCACAAGTAGGCCTACCAATTAAAATCTTGCTAGTGGTTGTACACATTATTTTCCTCTAATTACGCAAGTTGCTTTAGTGTACATTGTGAACATCGTCAATGCTAGCTAACTAGAGTTTATGTTAGCTAGTAGCATCTTGACTTCATAAATCTTAGTAAAATAACCAGTGGTGTATAGTTGAGACTATATGTAACCAAAAGCAACTTTTTTTCTCATTATTTAATTTCAAAAGTTAGAATGAACGTGCGCATCAACATGTTACGCTCGAACGTGTCCGAGTGTAACACGGACAGTATAACAGCTTTCATTGATTTCAAAGGAAGCATTCCCTCAATGGCTGATGGCTGTAGTATAGCAGGGTCATACGCATGATGGGATGTTAATTGCTTAATTAACTTAGGAACCACACCTGGGTGGAAGCTCCTGCTTTCAATATACTTTGTATTCTTCATTTACTCAAGTTTTTCCATTATTTTGGCAGCTAACTGTACCACAATTAATATAAGTTGGGGACAGATTTAGATACTTTGAGGGACAGATCAGTAGTAGTCTTCCCTGGCAAGAAATCTACATTTCTGAGTGAGCCATATGAGCTTTCGAGGCATCCATCGCCATCCATCTCTATTCATCGGCGTCCCATAATGCACCAGCTAAAGCCTCCTCCTGGAGCCACCAGCGCTCTGTGGGAGTTGATTAATGGAGAGGATTTCCAGCTATCAAGCTGGGCTCAAACTGTTCAATTATGCATCCTGGAATCTCCTCAGATCATGTTTTAGAAGCCCGTATCTTTTTAAGTGTCTCCAGATTACAGCATTTTCATCTGTGTATTTCAGGGACCTCAGTGTGTAATGGCAAAGCAGGGAGAGATGAACATCAGAAGGCAGCTGCGGGTTTTATAAATTTGTGTACATGACAAGATTTCTGTCAGTGTGAGTTAAAGTCAAGGGATCGGATGAAATTAGTCGATTTACTCTTTCATGAGGACAACGGCAGGGTTGTCATAATGATTTTGGCGCGAGCCGGATCGCATATTTAAAGTTAATCAAAATGCATGGCGGGGGCAAAAGCAGGCAGTCGGCTGATTCGCGCTGGAAACCGTACGCCAGCCATTCACAACCTGTCACAAGCAGCTGTTGTTGTCAAGCACAGCTGGTCTGAGACTGCCTTACGATTGTTTGGTTGCTCAGCAGACACTCTTGCACTGTGGTACCTTTCATATTTTACCCTCATAGTTATATGCAATTGTTTTTTACAGCTGATTGTTTAGTGTAATCATTGAGACAACTTAACTGTTCAAGCCTTTGGACATGGTTTTTCATACAGAAGGGTAGCAATTCAATAACATTGTGATAACATCGTTACTGCCTACGCAGGTATAAGAGCAACTTCGTGTTTCACAGTGTAGATATTTTATATCTTGAATTTATTTAAACTATTTAACTGCAAAGTGATTTAACTTTCCATGTTTCTGTACGGATTCATATAATTCCAAACTCCCATAATTCCCCATGTTGGCTCAAAGAGTCCAAAGAGACCACTTAAGAGACCAGCAGCAAGCTAATTCATTCTACAATTTATTAGCGTTTCCGTCAAACCCGCGTATGACTTAGCCTGGCATCGTGTTGAAGAACCTTCATGTGTAAAAGTGTGATGTCAAGGTCTGCCGGGATGAAATACAGCTTAATGCCGTTCCATTTATTCCTTCATCAATACAATGTGAAAAAAAAGATTATTTGTGATATTGAGGTACATTTCAACGCTAGGTGCTTAGAGGGATGGTGTCAACCTTTTTTTAACACTGGGGAAAGCCAGAATGACTGTGAGCTCAGCGATGCATCTTAGTCTCAGCGTGAACATTGAAAATACCAAGCTTGCTATAAACTATACTAAGCACGGCAACATATTTAACTTTACCTTAGGCCACTTTGATGAAAATGAAGTAAACTTTACAATAGGCTTTGATGATGCCAGCTAGTCAATATATAGAAATATACAGAGACCTCTGCCCACATATAAAATAATGATGGAAGTAGGCAACATACAGTGCAGTCGGAATGTATTCAGACTCCTTGACTTTTTTCACATTTTGTTACATTACAGCCATATTCTAAAATGTGTCAAATAAAAATGTTCCACATCGATCTACACACAATACCCCATAATGACATCACAATACCCCATAATGACAAATATAAATATAAATACCTTATTTACAGAAGTATTCAGACACTTTGCTATGATACTCGAAATTGAGATAAGGTGCATCCTGTTTCCATTTGATCATCCTTGAGATGTTTCTTCAACTTGATTGGAGTTCACCTGTGTTCATTTTCAATTGATTGGACATAATTTGGAAAGGCACATACCTGTCTAACGAAGAAGTTTGGAACCACCAATACTCTTCAGAGCTGGCCACCTGGACAAACTGAGCAATAGTGGGAGAAGGGCCTTGGTCACGGAGATGACCAAGAACTCGATGGTCACTCTCACATAGCTCTAGAGTTCCTCTATAGAGATGGGAGAACCTTCCAGAAGGACAACCATCTCTGCAGCACTCCACCAATCAGGCCTTTATGGTAGAGTGGCCAGACGGAAGCCATTCCTCAATAAAAGGCACGAAAGCCCAATTGGAGTTTGCTAAAAGGCACCTGAAGGACTCTGAGACCATGAGAAACAAGATGATCTGGTCTGATGAAACTAAAATTGAACTCTTTGGCCTGAATGCCAAGTTTCACGTCTGGAGGAAACCTGGCACCATCTCTACGGTGAAGCATGGTGGTGGCAGCATCATGCTGCGGGGATGTTTTTCAGAGGCAGGGACTGGGAGAGAGATAGTGAACGACAAAGACAATGCAGGAGTGGCTTCGGGACAAGTTTCTGAATGTCCTTTAGTGGCCCAGCTAGAGCCCTGCTTGAACCCGATCAAACATCTCTGTAGACACCTGAAAATAGCTGTGTAGCAACGCTCCCATCCAACCTGACAAGAGCTTGAGAGGATATGCAGAGAAGAATGGGAGAAACTCCCCAAATACAGGTGTGCCAAGCTTGTAGTGTCATACCCAAGAAGACTCAAGGCTGTATTCGCTGCCAAAGGTGCTTCAACAAAGTACTGAGTAAAGGGTCTGAATAATTATGTAAATGTGATATTTCAGTTTTGTTGTATCGTGTGTAGATTGATGAGGATTCTTAGGCTTGATGAGATTGATGAGGATTCACAGAATAAGGCTGTGAAGTATCAAACTATGGAAAAAGTAAAGGGGTCTGAACACTTTCAGATTGCACTGTACATTGCAAAGCACAATAACACATTCATTGAAAAGTCAAAAGCCAAATCTTTCCTTTTCCTGTGGGGCTGGCTAATCATTCCAGATATAGGGAGACCTGTCGAGGCTCAGCCTAGCTGGGTAAAATTACTTTGAAAGGTAAATAAAAAAATAAATAATAAAAAGACACTATCTGAGTCTCGCTGTGCTTCTGGTATTGGGTATGGATCCCTGGTGTGCAACAGGTGGAGAGAAGGACAAAGCAACGAATTAAATCAATACTTTCACCCTTCCTCTAATTGCGGTGTTGGAGCCAAAGGTTTTTATTAGAGAACCTGGTCAAACTTTTAATATACCTGGAGCCCCCAGGAGCATGTTGCTATCCCCTGTCTGCTAGGGATGCTATTCTTTAAAAACAAAGCATTCTGGGAAGGTCTTACGCACGCTCCTTTTCCTTTTCCTCCAGTCAGCCCTGGCAACACGGATTTTCAGAAGAATGGTTTACAAAGTCACCCCGTCTGCATTAAGCTGTTTATGAGAGGAGGTTATTTAACATACCTTCTCTGGTGCAGAAATTATTCAAAACAAAAGGTTAGTGCAGTGAAGAGATTTGAGCTGAACTGGAGATTTTCCTCCTCACTTGAAACATAACGCAGCTGAAATTGGATGCATTGGCAAAAATAATGCAATTTCAGATGTAATCAAATGTGTGACTCAGAGAGGGAGGTTGAAGCACATTCTAAATTCTACAGAGGTAGGTGGATCAGGTTTTGTGCGTGATACGTGAAAAAAATAAAATAATAATATGGACATTGAATGTTATGGTAATGTCAGGTTTTGTGCTAGACTAAAACAAAATGACGCACACGAATGCTGATATCTGAAAGTGTATTATTACTTGTCAATTTTCAGCACATTTATAAAGAAGATGGCTAACCGTCAATGGCAATAATTTTGTTCTATTGAAGAAAAAGTAATCTAAAAATAATGTGAGACACAACTATGATCTATAACAACTATAACTAGTACCAACACCTAACCAAAATGTGATATATCATTATAGATATGATCGAAAACAGAATTGAGCTGCATATCGCAAAGCTACACCAACAGACATATGAAGTTCCCTACCAAGACGTTGATCCATCGGCAGATGCTTCTTACACTAAGGTAATAAACTGTCTCCACTGTCAACCAAGCCTGAATTGCAACTTTTTTAATATCTGTGCTCTTTTGGCCCTGTGTCAATCCAGTAATCCCCACATAAACTGAGAGGGCTTCTGAATGTCACTGTGGACCGTAAAGAAGGCAACAAACAAAACACTGTCTTTGGCAGAGAGACACTGATGTTTCATTTGTTACTGAAGATAGTATAGATTTGCAAAATGTTTCAAGTACTAGTAATATGACATTTAAAAGGGAAGAATGACAGATGACTAGCATGCATTTCCCCCTCAAAGTTTGTTGAATATTTCAAGCCAATCAGAATGCATCTCTCATTCGAGTTCTTCAATCAGAAACTTTTTGAAGCCCCCCCCCACTCCAAACAGAATAACGATCACACTTGAATTAGCAGCGTCAAAAAGAACATTGCATTGGAACAAAAATGATTGTGCTTGTATTAACTCAAAGCATTAGTTTACAGAGCGGTACAGGGATTATACACTCAGAATATTTAACAAGTCCCTTCGGTATAGAGGTCGCAGATGAGCAAACGATGTTTGAAACAGAAGCTGCTTTTAAAACAAACATCAAATAATAATAGCTTCTGGAGTCTACCACTGAGACGTCTGTAATTTTAATTAGTAATGATACTTTGACTGTCATGCAAATCTCCCTCGACAGTCAAACAGAGGACTAAGACGGTGCTTTTTGATATAAGCACTTCAGTTATCAAATCAAATCAACATTTTATTGGTCACATACACATGGTGAGCAGATGTTATTGCGAGTATAGCGAAATACTTGTGCTTCTAGTTCCGACAGTGCATTATTATCTAACAAGTAATATCTAACAATTCCACAACAACTACCTAATACACACAAATCTATGTAAAGGAATACAATATAAATATATATAAAGATGAATATATGGATGAGCAATGTCAGAGCGGCATAGGCTAAGATGCAATAGATAGTATAGAATACAGTATATACATATGAGATGAGCAATGCAAGATATGTAAACATTATTAATTTGGCATTATTAAAGTGACTAGTGTTCTATTTCTTAAAGTGGCCAATGATTTCAAGCCTGTATGAAGGCAGCAGCCTCTCTGTGCTAGTGATGGCAGTTTAACAGTCTGATGGCCTTGAGTCAGTCTCTCAGTCCCAGCTTTGATGCACCTGTACAGACCTTGCCTTCTGGATGATAGCGGGGTGAACAGGCAGTGGCTTGGGTGCTTGTTGTCCTTGATAATCTTTTTGGCTTTCCTGTGACATCAGGTGTTGTAGATGTCCTGGAGGGCAGGTAGTTTGCCCCCAGTGATGAGTTGTGCAGTATGCACCACCCTCTGGAGAGCCCTGCGGTTGTGGGCAGTGCAGTTGCCATACCAGGTGGTGATACAGCCCAACAGGATGCTCTCAATTGTGCATCTGTTAAAATATGTGAGGGTTTTAGGTGACAAGACAAATTTCTGCAGCATCCTGAGGTTGAAATGGCGCTGTTGCGCCTTCTTCACCACACTGTCTGTATGGGTGGACCATTTCAGTTTTTCAGTGATATGTATGCCGAGGAACCACCTTCTCCACTGCTGTCCCGTCAATGTGGATAGGGGGGTGCTCCCTCTGCTATTTCCTGAAGTCTACAATCATCTTCTTTGTTTTGTTGACCTTGAGTAAGAGGTTATTTTCCTGACACCACACTCCAAGAGCTCTCACCTCCTCCCTGTAGGCTGTCTCGTTGTTGTTTGTAATCAAGCCTACCACTGTTGCGTCGTCTGCAAACTTGATGATTGAGTTGGAGGCGTGCATGGAATATGACCGTAAACACACCAGCCAGCTGGTCTGCGCATGCTCTGAGGATGCGGCTAGGGATGTTGTCAGGGCCGGCAGCTTTGCGAGAATTAACACGTTTAAATGTCTTACTCACATCAGCCACGGAGAAGGAGAGCCCACAGTCCTTGGTAGCGGGCCTCGTCGGTGACACTGTATTATCCTCAATGTGGGCAAAGAAGGTGTTTAGTTTGTCTGGAAGCAAGACGTCGGTGTCCGCGGCGTTGCTGGTTTTCCTTTTGTAGTCTGTGATTGTCTGTAGACCCTGCTACATACGTCTTGGGTCTGAGCTGTTGAATTGCGACTCTACTTTGTCTCTATACTGACATTTTGCTTGTTTGATTGCTTTGCGGAGGGAATGACTACTCTGCTGTATTCTGCCATATTCCCAGTTGCCTTGCCATGGTTAAATGCAGTGTTACAAGTGTTCAATTTTGCACGGATGCTGCCATCTATCCACGGTTTCTGGTTAGGGTAGGTTTTAATAGTCACAGTGTGAACAACATTTCCTATACACTTATAAATTCACTTCCCGAATCAGCGTATATGTCAATATTACTCTCTGAGGTTTCCCGGTCTGTGTGATCAAAACAATCTTGAAGCGTCGATTCCGATTGGTCAGACCAGCATCGAATGTCCTTAGCACAGGTACTTCCTGTTTGAGTTTCTGCCTATAGGATGAGAGGAGCAAAATGTAGTCGTGGTCAGATTTGCTGAAAGGAGGGCGGGGGAGGGCCTTGTATGCATCGCGGAAGTTAAAGTAACAATGGTCCATTGTTTTTACAGCACAAGTGCTACAGTCGATATGCTTATAGAATTTAGGTAGCCATTTTCTCAAATTTCCTTTGTCAAAACCCCCAGCTACAATAAATGCAGCCTCAGGATATGCGGTTTCCAGTTTGCATTAAGTCCAGTGAAGTTTCTTGAGGGCCGTTGTGGTATTGGCTTGAGGGGGTGACAATAACCAAAGAGAATTCTCTTGGGAGATAATACGTTCGGCATTTGATTGTGAGGAATTATAGGTCAGGTGAAAATTCCTGGTCAATGTAAGAAATAATACAGAAAAAAACGAAATACTGCAAAATCTCCTAAGGACTAGAAGCGAGGCAGCCCTGTCTGTCGGCACCATTTTAGTTTGAAAGAGCGCTACAGTATTTCAATTGAAACAGGTGAAATAGTAAAAGTGTTCTTGCTTCGTAACAATATGTCTCGCCCAATACTGTCGTTTTTGAGATAACTTTCTGTTTCCTGTGACAAACCAATGGGTTTCGATCTTTACCTTGGAAGACTGGCGTCTCAGTGGGAAATGCAAGCATTCAGAAGTCCCAGAGCCCTGTCTCCATCCCTCCCTCTGAAAATGTATGTGTGGGCCAGCCGGGTGCAGCAAACAACCTCCCAAGGCCTTGGCTTACTCTATAAATAACATGTTTGTCTCAATCCATCAGCTGCTTACTGGAAGTGGAGCTGGTGCCTTAGCAGTGTGTGGGGGCAGCAGTGTTAGCCCGGTGTCCAAAGTATCATGATGTCTAAGCATGCTCTCTGGACAGGGAGGGGAGGAAGTGGGCAGTCCAGTCCACTGCAGTGCATTTATGATAGCTTCAGCTCTGCCTATCCATCATGGTTAAGTACCAGAAGGTTCAGCCCATTTCACTGGGCAGTTCGCCCAGCCACCGGACGTCCCTCGCTTTCCTAGGGAACATTTACATACTTCTGGAGGTGTGACTTATTCATAGTGCTGCCGTGTTAAGGGACGTCCACAGCAGTTCAGGTGGCCTCCAGGGATTTGAGGGCCACATCTCATTGCAACATCCACTCTAATCATTAACATCCTGGGCCTTTAAAGTTTGCCCCCTGTCATGGTCATGTGGTCTGGAATACGAAATTACAGAACTTGACATAACTTTCTTTGTATAGAGAAATTAACAGATTTCAGGGATGGCGGACGTTATTTGTATAATGATTCTCAATGATAGTCTTTCAACATGGGTTGATTACATGGATGTCATTCACAGATGACATCTTCCTCCCTCTCCTCCTGCAGTTCAGTCAGGGAGTTAGTCATTCCCACTAGAAGCAGATGTGTTATTTTGCACTTTCTAATTATAACTCTTAATCAGGCCCTGGTTTGATTGGTTTTAACTGATAACTAGATGAGAGAAGCAGGAAAAAAATGGCCAGGCAATCAGAACATTCTCAATTGGAGGGGAAAAAAATGCCTTTTTGTTATCACAGCAGGGAAAGAAATGGAAGGTACTTTCGGAGCCGGAGCCTGGCTGTTTTTTAAACGAATTTGAAACGTGCTACGTGAGCATCCTCACAAGGTGATGAGGGGTAGCGGGGAGATCGTGCGCCAGGGCCCAGCTCACTTTGTACTTTTTTGACTTTTGTTCTTTTATTAAAAGTGGCAAATATTTTTGGGACAGACTTCCAGATGGCCGTCTGTCGGAACCCCAGCCAGCTTCCTCTTCCTTAAACTCTATCCGTTGACTTTGCTCTCCTTTCATGCCAATCACCTTCCCTGATCATCTTCTTGAGTGATCAAGACAACGTGTTTTAAGGAGGATGTTCCAGCATTAAGAAGTAATTTGAGGGAATTTGGCAGGGCTAGGTGGGATGACATCACTTCAGTTATATCACTTCAGGTTGTATTAGCATTGCTGGTGATGGTATCAGGGGAGGAGGGAGCTAGTCTGCTACATCTTAATGATGCAAAGAAGCAAAGTCATCGGCAGTTCACTGCTATCCAAAAACATGTCAATCCCATAACTGTGCCTATTAAACTTTTACAAGCCCAAAGGCAGGTGACTATCATATTCAGGAGGGAGCCCAGGCCTTTTTATCATACTCTCTCACTCTCCCTCTCTCTTTCTCTCTCTCTTGCTCTCTCTCTTTCTCTCTCTCTCTTACTCCCTCTCATTCTCTGTCTTTTTCTTGGAAAAGGTTGTTCAAATTTTGGAACTCTTATAGTCCATTTGTTTTGCATCTTTTCAAAACATCTCCTCCAGATGCTTAGTTTTGAAATCAAAATGAAACTCAAATCACGAGTGGCTTGTTTTCCCTGCTCTGAAATAGTTGCAATTAGTTTTTTTGGTGCCAAGCCGCATTGTTATAAAGCTGATGCATGCCAACTGCTTTAGAAATTGGCCAGCAAAGGCCTAAGACAACCATCTGATGCAGTGTCTGTAATGGCTTTATTTGTGTTCCCAAAGAATATAATGAAGAAGAAATGCATAATTAAATTCACAATCTCAGCCAATATTGTGTTACTCACACAGTCTTACTGTTTTTAGGGTTGTGCAATTGATGTTCACAGCCAATAAATGTCAAACTAATGACATGACCCTGCCTAGCTATTCTCTATGGGTTTATGTTTTACTCCTCATTTATTTCATGTGGAATATCAGCTCATTCAAAACCACTTGCACCTTCTTTACTAATTAGCTGCAATAGTTATTATTTAAAGCAACAACAGTGGTCAAGTAGTCAAAAACGTCATCATTACGAAATCTTTTTTTTTTAATCTTTCTGAAATGTTATACCTTTCTCGAGCAAGAAAAAAAAATCTGTGTTACGGTAATATGGAGGAATGAAAAAATAAGCTGTCTTTTGTATACTAGTGAGCTGGTTTAACTGAAAAATGTGACTCATATGTGCATTTTGTGATAAAAGCAGCACATGTGGAACATATGTAGATGTGCCCTGAAAAGACAGATGAAGAGTTTATTTCCAAAACACTATACATCAATTTTTCACATTTGTGTTTTTTCATAAAAAGTTATCGATTTATGGCCTTGGTATACATAATATTACTGTTAAACTTTTTTATTCATATATTTTAGCTGTGTAATACAATTTGTTTTTTTGCAAAACGCTATACAGTTGAAGTCGGAAGTTTACATTCACTTAGGTTGGATTCATTAAAACTCGTTTTTCAACCACTCCACAAATTTCTTGTTAACAAACTATAGTTTTGGAAAGTCGGTTAGGACATCTACTTTGTGCATGACACAAGTCATTTTTCTAACAATTGTTTACAGACAGATTATTTCACTTATAATTCACTGTATCACAATAACAGTGGGTCAGAAGTTTACATACACTAAGTTGACTGTGCCTTTAAAATTCCAGAAAATGGTGTCATGGCTTTAGAAGCTTCTGTTAGGCTAATTAACAATATTTGAGTCAATTGGAAAGAAATCAGCCAAGACCTCAGAAACAAAATTGTAGACCACAAGTCTGGTTCATCCTTGGGAGCAATTTCTGAACGCCTGAAGGTACAACATTTGTCTGTACAAACAATAGTACGCAAGTATAAACACCATGGGACCATGCAGCCATCATACCGCTCAGGATGGAGACGTGTTCTGTTTCGTAGAGATGAACGTACTTTGGTGTGAAAAGTGCAAATCAATCCCAGAACAACAGCAAAGGACCTTGTGAAGATGCTGGAGAAAACAGGTACAAAAGTATCTATATCCACAGTAAAACGAGTCCTATATCGACATAACCTGAAAGGCCACTCAGCAAGGAAGAAGCCACTGCTCCAAAACCGCCATAAAAAAGCCAGACTACGGTTTGCAACTGCACATGGGGACAAAGATCGTAGTTTTTGGAGAAATGTCCTCTGGTCTGATGAAACAAAAATAGAACTGTTTGGCCATAATGACCATCGTTATGTTTGGAGGAAAAAGGGGGACTCTTGTAAACCAAAGAACACCATCCCAACTGTGAAGCACGGGTGGCAGCATCATGTTGAGAGGTGCTTTGCTGCAGGAGGGACTGGTGCACTTCACAACATAGATGGCATCATGAGGCAGGAAAATTATGTGGATATATTGAAGCAATATCTCAAGACTTCAGTCAGGAAGTTAAAGCTTTGTCGCAAATGGGTCTTCCAAATGGACAATGACCCCAAGCATACTTCGAAAGTTGTGGCAAAATGGCTTAAGGACAACAAAGTCAAGGTATTTGGAGTGGACATCATAATGCCCTGACCTCAATCCTATAGAAGATTTGTGGGCAGAACTGAAAGGAGGTCTACACATCTGACTCAGTTACACCAGCTCTGTCAGGAGGAATGGGCCAAAATGCACTGAACTTATTGTGGGAAGCTTGTGGAAGGCTACCTGAAACGTTTGACCGAAGTTAAACAATTTAAAGGCAATGATGCCAAATACTAATTTAGTGTATGTAAACTTCTGACCCACTGGGAATGTGATGAAATAAATAAAAGCTGAAATAAATTATTCTCTCTACTATTATTCTGACAACTCACATTCTTAAAATAAAGTGGTGATCTTAACTGACCTAAGACAGGGAATTTTTACTAGGATTAAATATCAGGAATTGTGAAAAACTAAGTTTAAATGTATTTGGCTCAGATGTATGTAAACTTCCAACTTCAACTGTATATGCATTGTTTATCTGCAATGGAATGTCCGTATGCTGTGTATTTTACATACAGATCTTATATTAGTGTATAAAAAATTAATTCATTTCTCATATACTGTTTATATTTTCTATATTGATGTCGTACATGTATCAATTGTACAGTTCTAATTAGTTGACACATTTGACTGTGTAAAACCTAGAAGTATTTTGCATTAAAACATGATTATTTGTCTCTTAAATTAAACAAATAAGTAATGTAATGTAATTTAAGAACCCCGTGCTATGATTAGATGGGGGAAAAGCACAAAGAAAGGTAATTTACTAACATTTCTGAACATTTCAGATTTTGTTTTTATATATATATATATATATAGCGATTTGAAATTCAACTCAGAATTAGAGCCCCTGGGCCACTACAACTAAACAATAACTCAAATGCTTCCAGTCAGTATTTTTATTCCAAGTTTAGAGTGTCATCTCTCAGATGCACATGATTTGAGTTGATAGCCCATAACATTCCAGAGTTAGAGCTAAAAGTCCTATGGCACCGGCACCCCTATTGGACATATTGGACAAATTGGCCATCTTAGGTTGGGGATTTAAGTAATTTACTTATGTTACAAAAGGTCAGTACAATTACAAGTGTTACTGCCTGACATACAGTATGTCTTTGAAATCATTGCCAATTTGGTTTCAAAGAAATACTGCAGTTGGTGCTTTTAAGATAGAAAATATGTTGGAGCTTTCAGGTTTAAGAAACATACAGTATAGAACCACTGTCTCCTGAACTACATTGTAGTTTTCCATAGTTAACAATAAAATCAAACTCCAAACAGCCATGTCATTGTCACCCAGGCCTGAGTATTGACCTCTTCGATTCGATGGCAATGAAGTCAGAGTGAAGAAGATAATGAGAACACAACAGAACCAGCCGCCTGAGGCCCACATCGAGACCCGCTGGTACTGTCTATCCACCTACTGCTGAAATCTCCATCTCTCATCGGGTGTCTTCTTCTGCAGCCCTGCCCCAGACTCATCTCTTACACCTCTCTACTACCCCAGACCCATCTCTTGCACCTCTCTACTACCCCAGACCCATCTCTTATACCTCTCTACTGCCCCAGACCCATCTCTTACACCTCTCTACTGCCCCAGACCATCTCGTACACCTCTCTACTACCCCAGACCATCTCTTATACCTCTCTACTACCCCAAACCCATCTCTTACACCTCTCTACTGCCCCAGACCCATCTCTTACACCTCTCTACTACCCCAGACCCATTTCTTATACCTCTCTACTGCCCCAGACCCATCTCTTACACCTCTCTACTGTCCCAGACCCATCTCTTATACCTCTCTACTACCCCAGACCCTCAGACCCATCTCTTATACCTCTCTACTGCCCCAGACCCATCTCTTATACCTCTCTACTGCCCCAGAACCATCTCTTATACCTCTCTGCTACCCCAGACCCATCTCTTACACCTCTCTTCTGCCCCAGACCCATCTCTTATACCTCTCTACTGCCTCAGACCCATCTCTTATACCTCTCTACTACCCCAGACCCATCTCTTATACCTCTCTACTTGTTACGTCCTGACCAGTATAGAGGATTATTTGTATTATTTGGTCAGGGCGTGGCAGAGGTATGTTTGTTTTGTATGGTGTTTTTTTTTGTGTATAGCTTAGAGGGGAGTGTTATTTATGTGTTCCGGGGTTTTGTGGTGTATGTTTTAGTAGGAGTAGGTTCTAGGTTAAGTTTTCTATGTGCAGATTTGGTTGCTGGACTCTCAATTGGAGGCATGTGTTTCTAGTTGCCTCTGATTGGGAGTCCTATGTAGGTGTGTGTTTTGTTTGTCACTTGTGGGTAGTTGTATCTTAGCACTGCTTTTGTTTAGCCTGCTACACTGTTCCTGTCGTGAGTTTGTTTATTGTTTTTTCCTCGTGTTCACATTTAAAATAAATGATGATGAGCACGCAATCCGCTGCATATTGGTCCACTTTGTCCGACAGCGATTTCAACATATCTTCAGACAAAGAGGTTTGTGACACTACTGCCCCAGACCCATCTCTTATACCTCTCTACTGCCCCATACCCATCTCTTATACCTCTCTACTACCCCAGACCCATCTCTTATACCTCTCTACTGCCCCAGACCCATCTCTTATACCTCTCTGCTAACCCAGACCCATCTCTTAAACCTCTTTAACCCTCCAGAGAGCTGTTCTGGCTTTCTGTTTCTTGGCGATATCTTCTTATTTGCAAGTATTTTTCAAAACACTACTGCACACTATTCCTTATTTATTGTTTTGACAATTATTGGTGAGTATAGACTTCTTTATGACCACTGATTATAGTCTACTCTATGACCACTGGTTAAAGCCTACTCTATTAATGTACCACTGTTTATAGCTTACTCTATGACCACTGGTTATAGCTTACTCTATGACCTTTGGTTATAGCCTATTCTATGACCACTGGTTATAGGCTACTCTGTGACCACTGGTTATAGCCTACTCCATGTAATAGACCACTCTTTATAGCTTACTCTATGTAATAGACCACTAGTTATAGCCTACTCTATGACCAATGGTTATAGCCTACTCTATGTAATAGACCACTGGTTATAGCCTACTCTATGTAATAGACCACTGGTTATAGCTTATTCTATGTAATAGACCACTGGTTATAGCCTACTCTATGTATGAGACCACTGGTTATAACCTACTCTATGACCACTGATTATAGCCTACTCTATGACCACTGGTTATAGTCTACTCTATGAACACTGGTTATAGCATACTTTATGACCACTGGTTATAGCCTACTCTGTGAATGATACCAATGGTTATAGCCTACACTAGTTCTCTATGACCACTGGTTATAGCCTTCTCTATGACCACTGGTTACAGCCTACTCAATGTATGAGACCAATTGTTATAGCATTCTCTATGACCAGTGGTTATAGCCTTCTCTATGAACACTGGTTATAGCCTTCTTTATGACTACCGGTTGTAGCGTTCTCTATGACCACTGGTTACAGCCTACTCTATGACCACTGATTTAAAGAACATGTACAGTATGATGTCAGCTTGACAAGATATTGGCATGGCGCACATCAACCAGCTTTATCCCCTCTAGTGTTATTACCCCAGCATGAGCGCATAAAACCAAGTACCTGGCTGCCTGCTGATAAAAACAGAATAGAAAAATGGCCGACAAAAACAGAGCTAGAAATACTTTATGTTCGGTTTCTGCCCGGGTGAGAAGCGAATGTCAAGTACACCTGATGTATCAACAAAAGTCAAATGATGTGAATACATTAGTCAGAATCTCAACTCAGAACCAGTGAGAAGGAACCAGTAGATATTTATTCTCCATCGAGGCTAGTCTACAGAGCCAGCCAGCCTATTGTACGACTTCACCAGTAGAATTTAATGATAGTGATAACTTGAATTGTTATAGTGTATCAATAGAAATAACTATAGAAATAGAAACAACCAACTAAAACAACCAACTGAATGCCCAAGGATGGGTTATTATGTCCCTGACATGTTGCTGATGCATCTGCTATCCTGTGTCTCTTTGCCCATGTGCAATCAACTTGGGACATAATTTACACAAACAAATCTAGAGGCAGCAGCATCAGAGAAGCGAACTAATGGTTCATCCTTGTTAGGCCCACGCAGGTCAAATCGATAGGACTCTCTCTCTTCCAGCCTTGGTCTAATGTAATGCCAAGGGTCTGAAAATGTCTCCTAATTTACTGCGTTGGAGCACTTAGAGATGGAGATGAGAGAACGCCTCAGGTTTCTGCTGACTTGATCTTGGCTCTTTTCATCCCCAAATATATCATAACAGAAGATGGAAAAACAACGCCATGATCAAAGGACACAAATGTGCTTTTAGGATGAGTGCCAGTTAACTTCTCTTTGTGTTTGTAACCTGTTTGCTGTTTCAGTTTTTTTTCTC
Source organism: Salmo salar (assembly GCF_965601325.2). Lineage (NCBI taxonomy): Eukaryota > Metazoa > Chordata > Actinopteri > Salmoniformes > Salmonidae > Salmo > Salmo salar. The sequence continues at coordinate 11,655,382 of NC_138297.1, read as the reverse complement.
TCAGTTTGTTTGGTATTTCAAAGTAATTTTCATTATAGATTACATTTAAAGTGTGTTTTTCGACTCCCAAGTTCTTGCAAGTGAGCATGTCTGTTTGCAGCTATTTGTGTATGGAAGTGCCATAATGTGTACTATATGTACTGGTACAGTACATGTACATATGTTTCACTCCACCAGCGTAGCACTACACTACACTGTTCTCAGTTACATTACACATTTCCTATTTTCCTAACAACTTGTGGTATATGTACACTTCATATCCCAGCTGCAACCTTCTGGGGGGGTCCAGGAGGAGTTGTCCCAACGGACAAAAACACATAATTTCCCTCTCCTGTCGAGGGCCGATGTTTGACATCATCACACAGAGCAAGCACTCAGGATCCAAGGTATTGTTAGTCTCACACAGATAGGCTTGTTCATTCAATGTTCCCTTCAACATTGTCCTGTACTGCATCCCCTTCAGTGGTAGAAAACAAAGAGAGTTTGGAGCAGTGGAGGCTGCTGAGGGGAGGACGACTCATAGTAATCGAAGTACCGCCACAACGCGTTCTATTTTACAGAGAACACTGCAGCAGAAGCTTCCTTCCTCTGCTACTCTATCATCCACGTGAGGCTACAATAAGTCAAGTTTCCCCAGGAAGTTGTGAAGCACTGGGGAAGCTGTGAAGTGCTGGGGTAGTTGTGGAGTGCTGGGGAAGCTGTGAAGCCAGCTGGGGAAGCTGTGAAGCCAGCTGGGGAAGTTGTGAAGTGCTGGGGAAGTTGTGGGGTGCTGGGGAAGCTGTGAAGCCAGCTGGGGAAGCTGTGAAGCCAGCTGGGGAAGTTGTGAAGCCCTGGGGAAGCTGTGAAGCCAGCTGGTGAAGTTGTGAAGCGCTGGGGAAGTTGTGAAGCCCTGGGGAAGCTGTGAAGCCAGCAGAACACTTTTGCATCATTGTGTTTATGAGACGGGTGTTAAAGAACGTGAAACAATGTTGCGTATGTTAAATATTGCCTGATTGTGTTCGTGAGTCTTAAATTATGTATGGCTACAAATATTGTATATACATTCCTTCATATGGACAGAATATTGTAGCCTGGGGTTGTATAAATTAGTTCATATTTAATGGATGAAATGGAATGGTATCAAGCACATGGTTTCCATGGTTTCCATGTGTTTGATAACATTCCATGCACTCCATTCCAGCCATTCCAGATTGTTATTATTATGAGGTGTGTATCCTGCCTAGAAGTCTGTGAAACCTGCAGGATCTGTAGGTGGAGAGGTGTTTGAGCGCATTTTAGACTGTGCTCCCACTGTTCACAGGTCATGGAGGGTCGTATTAATAGATTTGAAGATGGCTGTTGTTGTTATTGTGTGAGTGCCTATGTGTGTTTCCATTTCATTACTGAGGAAACCTGATCCCCTATCATGTATTCAATACAAGCTTATGGACAAGTGAGACAGACTCTTTTAACAGAAGCCAACCAGACATGAAATGCAAAACATTTGCAACCCAACAGGGATCTGCAAGTTGCTTCACAATAACTCTATAACAAATGGCAGAGAGGCCCCATCTAAAGCAACCGGGCACTGGAGAAAGGTGCTGCAGCTGTACTTTCAGCGGGGACGGCAGAGTTCAATCCCGCTCCACTCACAAATCCCAAGGCTTAATCCCTCCACCGGCGAGGCGTTTGTTTGAGGATCGCCCTCACCGCTGGCGCTCAGCTCGCCTCGCCGCCCTTCGGTCGCCCTTCAAAGAATCACTGGCTGATCTTCACTCAGGATTCCTTTCTTTAAAACTCTCCCTCTCCCAAGCCTCTTCTTCATCCTTCCCTCCTTCTTTCTCTTCTTTGTCTTCTCACCGTTTTTTCTAATCTTTGGCGCTTGGTGGTTAGTTAAAAGCCCAATCAATTGGGAAAATTATTATAATGCCCTTTCAGTGTAAGAGCTGTTTGAAAAAAGACAGGATGGAATTTCAGCGTGTTTTGGTGGGATGGAGTTTTGGCCTTCAGTGGTGACATCACCATACAGTAAATGAGTTAATAGACCAATAAGAAAGAGTTTCAAACATCTCTGCCAATAACAGCACATTTTCAGTTTCCCCCTCCCCAATCAGACCATTCCCAGACAGTCCTAGCTAAATTCTTTCTTGAGAAATTGCCCTTTGCTAAGAATCTATTTATATATTTTTTTAATATTTTTAATTGAAAACAGTCACAGAAAGGTACCAATAAATAATTTGATATTGATATAAAAATGTTTGCATTGGTGCAGGAATAAAGTACATAGAGGAATTTCTTAGCCACTGTGAAATATCTGTCCTGTACGTCAACAAAAACAACACTTCACAGAAGACTGGATGAGTTGGTTTTACATCAATAACTACGCTGTGATAGAACTTCATTTCCAAAAGGGACGTTTTAAATGTTCTCATTCATCATGTTATATTATGGAGGAGATGAGATGATAACTGTGGTCTTTACCACTAACCGTGAGCTGGCATTAAGGGACAGTGTCCAATCAGAACCAATCACATGCTTCTAAAGAGCAATAGTTTTTTTCCATTATGAATAAATTTGAAGGAATGTACCTGACCTTTATTTGTTAAAACTAAGAGAGCATGGCCTTTGAAATAAACCAGTCCTGAAAAGTTGATAATTAAAAATGGTTCTAAATCGCCACACCAATTCACACAGCTGTATGCATCTTAAGAGGGTAAGGCTCTTGAAATAAATAGAATGTCTTGAAAAGTTGGTAAATAAATATGTTTCCAAATTCCACACCAATTTTATAATGATGTACATCGAATGACACAACATTATGGTCGGGTGCACTGAAACAAAGGATAGAGGTGCATACTAAATAGAGTTTTAGAGGTAAACAGAGTTAAGTAGAGGTATAGAGTTAAATTGAGGTGCACAGTCCATGCTTCAATTTGAGTATGTTTATTTTTCTTATCTTGTTTTGGTCGAGAATTATCTGGAACTATTCCTCCACAAATGAATGTCCCTTGCTGTTTCCTTGGTTACAAAGTACCCCATCGGTGTTATGGGCATTATCTGTGACTTTATTACAAGCACCATGGACAAGTGTGGGCTGTTATAAATCTCACTGATGCTCTCAGCCAAGCCCAGGCTGGTGGGCGATGGTAGTTATCCTGTGAGAAATACCCCTGGCGCCTAACAAGCCATTTAAGCAGTGACAGTCCCTTTGGAATGAAAGTCCGCTTTTGAAAGGGCATTAATGTCTTCATTCACGTTAGGCGTACATAAAGGAAACTGCTGACAGTTTTGAAAATCATAAAATTGGAAAGCTAGGGGGAAGAGTATATAGGAGATGTGGCTGTGGTGGACGTAAGTCCTCACAAATGAATGGCTCTCCTATTCAGCAGTTTCGGACCAAATACAGTATTAGACTTGGGGAATTTTCTTTTGGTCTTATGCCTGGTTTCTATCCAGCTTGCAATAGCATTCTCTTTCAATAGGCTGTAGAATTAATGGAAATAATCCCAATCCTTTCATTTTCCATCCGTCTCTTCATTGAGAATATCTACCCACATTCCATCCCGAAGATATTTAGTTGAAGTATTCATCCGAATCAATAAGATACAATCACTTGTTGTTTTCTCCTTTTTCATTAACCATTACCTGTCATTAATCATTAATTGATATCAAACATATGGTCTATCCGTCTGATAACACAAAGATGACTTTCAGGATAATGTCATGAGACTTCTTAGGCCTGCAGTAGCTACAGTTGCATGGATAAGACGTTCATTGCCTGCATTCCTTTTTTTGGGTGTACAGTAAAAAAAAAATAATTAAACAGGATAATGCTTTCCTCTACACAGCTCCAAGACTCTAACCCAGCCTGGACAATACTCTAACCCAGCCAGGACAAGACTCACCCAGCCAGGACAAGACTCTAACCCAGCCAGGACAAGACTCTAACCCAGCCAGGACAAGACTCACCCAGCCTGGACAAGACTCACCCAGCCTGGAAAAGACTCTAACTCAGCTTGGACAAGACTCTAACCCAGCCTGGACAAGACTCTAACCCAGCCTGGACAAGACTCTAACCCAGCCTGGACAAGCTCTAAGCCAGCCTGGACAAGACTCTAACCCAGCCTGGACAATACTCTAACCCAGCCTGGACAATACTCTAACCCAGCCAGGACAAGACTCTAACCCAGCCAGGACAAGACTCTAGCTGTTGTATTGAGGTCAATGTACCCAGAGGAGGATGGAAACTAGCTGTCCTCCGGCTACACCATGGTGCTACCCTATAGAGTGTTGTTGAGGCTACTATAGACCTTCATTGCAAAACAATGTGTTTTAATCTATGATTTGGTGATACGTGAATATATTTAGTATAGTTTAATTATAAAAAGGATAACTTTTTTAATGTTTCACTTTTTTTTAATTACGAAATGAAATTCACTGAGCAGGATGGTCCTCCCCTTCCTCCTTTGAGGAGCTTCCACTTGTGTGAATATATGAGGGAGGGAACAAGTTAATAAGAAGAGAAAGGGAAGAGAAGACAGTGATTGATTGGGCTGAGCCTGGAAGCAAAATGATTGGGAATGGTTGGATTTACTTACATTTCAAAACAAATAAACAGCACTAACAGATACAGGGAGCCACAGAAGAGGCATGGAGGGAAACAGGATTTTATTCACTACATGCTTCAGATTTGAAGAAATGTTTGCTATCCGAGCCTAAGAATCACTCTGTAGAGCGAGCACAATTTGTCTATCCTCATAAAATCTATCCTTGTGAGGTGAGATTCTATTCTTTCTCTGCACAGCTGAGTGAGGGTACGTATCGGGACTATGGAAATGAGCAGGCGTTGGAGTAACCACAAATAACCCGCTTCTACAGTACATACCATTAGAATGTTTCAATCCAGACAGTTGCTATGAGAACGCTAGGTAGTAGTATAGGAATTAATATGCATGAGTGACAGCAGAGGGGTGTATCAGGGTGCCTGTGGGGATGAGGCCAGATTTGACAGTACATATAAAGTATTCAGACCCCTTCACCTTTTCCACATTTTGTTCCATTACAGCCTTATTCTAAAATTGATTAAATTATATATTTTTCTCATCAATCTACACACAATACCCCATAATGACAGAGCAGGATGTACCTGAACTCAATTTCGAGTCTTGTAACAAAATGTCTGAATACTTATGTAAATAAGGTATGTCTGTTTTTTATTTTTAGACATTTGCAAAAAAAAGTGTTTTTTCTTTGTCATTATGGGGTATTGTGTGTAGTTTAATGAGGGGGAAAAAACACCATTTTAGAATAAGGCTGTAACGTAACAAAATGTGGAAATAGTGAAGGGGTCTGAATATGTTCGGAATACATTGTATACTAGTAGTAGGGAGCTCTCCTGGTGGAGGTATCACGTATCCCTTCACTTACGGGGCTGATGTAGAGAGAGGGAGATGAGACCTGTCTCTATCCCAGAGATAAGTGAGGTGGGAGCTGAGACCTGTCTCTATCCCAAAAATAAGTGAGGAGGGAGCAGAGTGGGAAGACTTGGAAGGAACACAGTCCTATGAACAAAGAAGATTAAGTTAGAATTGTTTGATTTCTTGTTCTAGACCTTATGCCTTCGCTTACCTTCCACTGTCTGTACCCCGCATGTCAAACTTGTTATTTTTTTCTTCTTCTTCTTCCACTTTTTCACTTTTTCAGAGAGCCCACTGACGTTTCTGTTATTTGTCTCGCTGCAAATCTGAAAGTCAAGACCAGTGCTCACTGAAGCAGAGTAGTGCCTGACCGATTGGAGAACCTTTTCCTCACGCAACACCGGCATTGTTTATGCTTGGTTAGAATCTTGACACTGCTGTAAAATATGATTATACAATCAAAGTTTTCTCCCCTTAAAGGGGAATGGAAGCACTTTAGATTTACAGTTACAGTTATCTGGTGATCTAAAATCCTAGTTTTTTCATTCACTTTTAAACTTCACGGCTTCTCTATCGTCATCTGAATCTGTTGGATAATACATGATTTAAAGATGAATGATATTGCTGTCAACAAGCTGAGGTTAAAAGTTTCAAATTATGTTTGCACTATGTGTTTAGTGGGACTGCGAGGGCTTACAAATGCAGTATTGAAACTCTAGCTGGCACAATTTTGCTTAACCAGGTAAACTATTGGTTACAAAAATGATCCATTTACATGTTTTTACTCTTTTCCTACGAATCCAATTTCAGGGAAACTTCACTTGGATGAAAAAAAAATCTGAACAGAGCTAAAGACTCTTTCCAAGGACCCCCCTGACCGGAACAGGATGACTGTAACCACCTGGCCAGAACATAATGACAGTAACCACCTGACCAGAACAGAATGACTGTAACCACCTGACCAGAACAGAATGACTGTAACCACCTGACCAGAAGAGAACGACTGTAATCACCTGGCCGGAACAGGATGACTGTAACCACCTGACCAGAACATAATGACTGTAACCACCTGACCAGAACAGAACAACTGTAACCACCTGACCAGAACAGAACAACTGTAACCACCTGACTGGAACAGAACAACTGTAACCACCTGATCAGAACAGAACAACTGTAACCACCTGACTGGAACAGGATGACTGTAACCACCTGGCCAGAACATAATGACAGTAACCACCTGACCAGAACAGAATGACTAACCACCTGGCCAGAACAGAATGACCGTCACCTGACCAGAACATAATGACTGTAACCACCTGACCAGAACAGAACGACTGTAACCACCTGACCAGAACATAATGACTGCAACCACCTGACCAGAACAGAACGACTGTAACCACCTGACCAGAACAGAACGACTGTAACCACCTGACCAGAACATAATGACTGTAACCACCTGACCAGAACAGAACGACTGTAACCACCTGACCAGAACATAATGACTGTAACCACCTGACCAGAACAGAACGACTGTAACCACCTGGCCGGAACAGGATGACTGTAACCACCTGGCCAGAACATAATGACTGTAACCACCTGACCAGAACAGAATGACTGTAACCACCTGACCAGAACAGAATGACTGTAACCACCTGACCAGAACAGAACGACTGTAATCACCTGGCCGGAACAGGATGACTGTAACCACCTGACCAGAACAGAACGACTGTAACCACCTGACCAGAACAGAATGACTGTAACCACCTGACCAGAACAGAACGACAGTAACCACCTGGCCGGGACAGAATGACTGTAACCACCTGACCAGAACAGAATGACTGTAACCACCTGACCAGAAGAGAACGACTGTAACCACCTGACCAGAACAGAACAACTGTAACCACCTGGCCGGGACAGAACAACTGTAACCACCTGACTGGAACAGGATGACTGTATTCACCTGGCCAGAACATAATGACTGTGACCACCTGGCCAGAACATAATGACTGTAACCACCTGGCCAGACGAGAACGACTGTAACCACCTGACCAGAACAGAACGACTGTAACCACCTGACCAGAACAGAACGACTGTAACCACGACCAGAACATAATGACTGTAACCACCTGACCAGAACAGAACGACTGTAACCACCTGACCAGAACATAATGACTGTAACCACCTGACCAGAACAGAACGACTGTAACCACCTGGCCGGAACAGGATGACTGTAACCACCTGGCCAGAACATAATGACTGTAACCACCTGACCAGAACAGAATGACTGTAACCACCTGACCAGAACAGAGAACATGATGACTGGAACCACCTGACCAGAACATAATGACTGTAACCACCTGACCAGAACAGAACGACTGTAACCACCTGACCAGAACATAATGACTGTAACCACCTGACCAGAACAGAACGACAGTAACCACCTGGCCGGGACAGAATGACTGTAACCACCTGACCAGAACAGAACGACTGTAACCACCTGACCAGAACAGAATAACTGTAACCACCTGACCAGAACAGAACAACTGTAACCACCTGACCAGAACAGAATGACTGTAACCACCTGGCCAGAACAGAACAACTGTAACCACCTGACTGGAACAGGATGACTGTATTCACCTGGCCAGAACATAATGACTGTGACCACCTGGCCAGAACATAATGACTGTAACCACCTGGCCAGACGAGAACGACTGTAACCACCTGACCAGAACAGAACGACTGTAACCACCTGACCAGAACAGAATGACTGTAACCACCTGGCCAGAACAGAAAGACTGTGAACACCTGGCCAGAACAGAATGACTGTAACCACCTGGCTGGGACAGGATGACTGTAACCACCTGACCAGAACAGAACGACTGTAAGCACCTGACCGGAACAGAGAACATGATGACTGTAACCACCTGACTGGAACAGAACGACTGTAACCACCTGGCCGGGACAGGATGACTGTAACCACCTGGCCGGAACAGGATGACTGTAACCACCTGACCAGAACATAATGACAGGAACCACCTGGCCAGAACAGGATGGATGTAACCACCTGGCCAGAACATAATCACTGTAACCACCTGACCAGAACAGGATGACTGAAACCACCTGGCCGGAACAGGATGACTGTAACCACCTGACCAGAACACGATGACTGTAACCACCTGGCCAGAACAGGATGACTGTAACCACCTGATCAGAACAGGATGACTGTAACCACCTGATCAGAACAGGATGACTGTAATCACCTGGCCGGAACAGGATGACTGAAACCACCTGGCCGGAACAGGATGACTGTAACCACCTGACCAGAACACGATGACTGTAACCACCTGGCCAGAACAGGATGACTGTAACCACCTGATCAGAACAGGATGACTGTAACCACCTGATCAGAACAGAACGACTGTAAGCACCTGACCGGAACAGAGAACATGATGACTGGAACCACCTGACTGGAACAGAACGACTGTAACCACCTGGCCAGAACATGATGACTGTAACCACCTGGCCGGGACAGGATGACTGTAACCACCTGGCCGGAACAGGATGACTGTAACCACCTGACCAGAACATAATGACAGGAACCACCTGGCCAGAACAGGATGAATGTAACCACCTGGCCAGAACATAATCACTGTAACAACCTGGCCGGAACAGGATGACTGAAACCACCTGGCCAGAACAGGATGACTGTAACCACCTGATCAGAACAGGATGACTGTAACCACCTGACTGGAGCAGAATGACTGTAACCACCTGGCCAGAACAGAATGACTGTAACCACCTGACTGGAACAGGATGACTGTAACCACCTGGCCAGAACAGAATGACTGTAACCACCTGACCAGAACAGAGAACAGGATGACTGTAACCACCTGGCCAGAACAGGATGACTGTAACCACCTGACCAAAACATAATGACTGTAACCACCTGGCCGGAACAGAGAACAGGATGACTGAAACCCCCTGGCCGGAACAGGATCTCTGAAACCACCTGGCCGGAACAGGATGACTGTAACCACCTGACCAGAACACGATAACTGTAACCACCTGATCAGAACAGGATGACTGTAACCATCTGCCCGGAACAGGATGACTGTAACAACCTGACTGGAGCAGAATGACTGTAACCATCTGGCCGGAACAGGATGACTGTAACAACCTGACCGGAACAGCATGAATGTAACCACCTGGCCGGAACAGGATGACTATAACCACCTGACTGGAACAGAATGACTGTAACCACCTGACTGGAACAGGATGACTGAAACCACCTGGCCGGAACAGGATGACTGTAACCACCTGATCTGAACAGGATGACTGTAACAACCTGACTGGAGCAGGATGACTGTAACCACCTGACTGGAACAGGATGACTGTAACCATCTGGCCGGAACAGGATGACAGTAACCACCTGACCGGAACAGGATGACTGTAACCCCCTGACTGGAACAGGATGACTGTAACCACCTGGCCAGAACAGGATGACTGTCACCTGACCAGAAGAGAATGACTGTAACCACCTGACCACAACAGAATGACTGTAACCACCTGACTGGAACAGGATGACTGTAACCACCTGGCCAGAACAGAATGACTTTAACCACCTGACCAGAACAGAGAACAGGATGACTGTAACCACCTGGCCAGAACTGGATGACTGTAACCACCTGACCAAAACATAATGACTGTAACCACCTGGCCGGAACAGAGAACAGAATGACTGAAACCACCTGGCCGGAACAGGATGACTGTAACCACCTGACCAGAACACGATTACTGTAACCACCTGGCCAGAACAGGATGACTGTAACCACCTGGCCGGAAGAGGATGACTGTAACCACCTGGCCGGAACAGGATGACTGTAACCACCTGGCCAGAACAGAGAACAGGATGACTGTAACCACCTGGCCGGAACAGGATGACTGTAACCACCTGGCCGGAACAGAATGACTGTAACCACCTGGCCAGAACAGAGAACAATATGACTGTAACCACCTGGCCAGAACAGAGAACAGGATGACTGTAACTACCTGGCCGGAACAGAGAACATGATGACTGTAACCACCTGACCAGAACAGAACGACTGTAACCACCTGGCCAGAACAGGATGACTGTAACCACCTGGCCAGAACAGAACGACTGTAACCACCTGGCCGGAACAGCATGAATGTAACCACCTGGCCGGAACAGGATGACTATAACCACCTGACTGGAACAGAATGACTGTAACCACCTGACTGGAACAGGATGACTGAAACCACCTGGCCGGAACAGGATGACTGTAACCACCTGATCTGAACAGGATGACTGTAACAACCTGACTGGAGCAGGATGACTGTAACCACCTGACTGGAACAGGATGACTGTAACCATCTGGCCGGAACAGGATGACAGTAACCACCTGACCGGAACAGGATGACTGTAACCACCTGACTGGAACAGGATGACTGTAACCACCTGGCCAGAACAGGATGACTGTCACCTGACCAGAAGAGAATGACTGTAACCACCTGACCACAACAGAATGACTGTAACCACCTGACTGGAACAGGATGACTGTAACCACCTGGCCAGAACAGAATGACTTTAACCACCTGACCAGAACAGAGAACAGGATGACTGTAACCACCTGGCCAGAACTGGATGACTGTAACCACCTGACCAAAACATAATGACTGTAACCACCTGGCCGGAACAGAGAACAGAATGACTGAAACCACCTGGCCGGAACAGGATGACTGTAACCACCTGACCAGAACACGATTACTGTAACCACCTGGCCAGAACAGGATGACTGTAACCACCTGGCCGGAAGAGGATGACTGTAACCACCTGGCCGGAACAGGATGACTGTAACCACCTGGCCAGAACAGAGAACAGGATGACTGTAACCACCTGGCCGGAACAGGATGACTGTAACCACCTGGCCGGAACAGAATGACTGTAACCACCTGGCCAGAACAGAGAACAATATGACTGTAACCTCCTGGCCAGAACAGAGAACAGGATGACTGTAACTACCTGGCCGGAACAGAGAACATGATGACTGTAACCACCTGACCAGAACAGAACGACTGTAACCACCTGGCCAGAACAGGATGACTGTAACCACCTGGCCAGAACAGAACGACTGTAACCACCTGGCCAGAACAGGATGACTGTAACCACCTGGCCGGAACAGAGAACATGATGACTGTAACCACCTGACCAAAACATAATGACTGTAACCACCTGATCAGAACAGGACGACTGTAACCACCTGGCCGGAACAGGATGGCTGTAACCACCTGATCAGAACAGGATGACTGTAACCACCTGACCGGAACAGGATGACTGTAACCACCTGGCCGGGACAGAATGACTGTAACCACCTGGCCAGAACAGAGAACAGGATGACTGTAACCACCTGACCGGAACAGTATGACTGTAACCACCTGGCCGGAACAGTATGACTGTAACCACCTGACCGGAACAGTATGACTGTAACCACCTGACCAGAACAGGATGACTGGAACCACCTGACTGGAACAGAACGACTGTAACCACCTGACTGGAACAGGATGACTGTAACCACCTGGCCGGAAGAGGATGACTGTAACCACCTGGCCGGAACAGTATGACTGTAACCACCTGACCAGAACAGGATGACTGTAACCACCTGGCCGGAAGAGGATGACTGTAACCACCTGGCCGGAACAGTATGACTGTAACCACCTGACCGGAACAGAGAACAGGATGACTGTAACCACCTGGCCAGAACAGGATGACTGTAACCACCTGGCCAGAACAGGATGACTATAACCACCTGACCAGAACAGGATGACTGTAACCACCTGACTGGAACAGAACGACTGTAACCACCTGACTGGAACAGGATGACTGTAACCACCTGGCCGGAAGAGGATGACTGTAACCACCTGGCCGGAAGAGGATGACTGTTTATTTTTTATCTTTGTTTATTTCACCTTTATTTAACAAGGTAGGCCAGTTGAGAACAAGTTCTCATTTACAACTGCGACACAAAGCAGTGTTCGACACAAACAACATCATAGAGTTACAGATGGAATAAACAAACCTACAGTCAATAACACAATAGAAAAATGTCTATATACAGTGTGTGCAAATTGCGTGAGGAGAAAAGGCAATAAATAGGCCATAGTAGCAAAGTAATTACAATTTAGCAAATTAACACTGTGGTGATAGATGTGCAGATGACGATGTGCAAGTAGAAATACTGGTGTCCAAAAGAGAAGAAAGTAAATAAATAACCACCTGGCCAGACTGTAACCCCCTGGCCAGAACAGGATGACTTTAACCACCTGACCGGAACAGGATGACTGTAAACACCTGACCGTAACAGGATGACTGTAAACACCTGACCATAACAGGATGACTGTAAACACCTGTGTGAATCCTGTACTGGTAAATATGCCTCATTTTACAGTAAACCTGGAATGCATTGTTCAGTGGAACTGGTGATGTTACCTTGGAAACCAATCACACTCCATTAATATATGACATTAGTAAATGGTTTCATCATCCTCAATAACATTGTGGTCTTTTTGCCTTGATTTGTACATGATCCCTTGCATATACTGTCCCTCCTATCTCACTTCCTGGTACAGAATGTAAATGTATTCCACATCTGGGCGGTGAATCACGACAATTATCTTTGTTCTAGGCTTTAGACAAAAAACAGATAGGTCTATTAGCGTATATTATCTCCTCCTCTGTCTTCACATGTAAATGACATCTGGAAAGGGTTAGCTGTGAAACCGATCAGAATGGGTTTATCCCTTGGGAAAACAACGGTGACATTATCTATGCACACACCTGTGTTGTATTGACATAGTCATCAAATAGGACACACGTCGTGCTCGATGACACACTCACAATGATAGCTTGTAAGAGAATGTAGAGTAAGGTTCAATGATTTGTGGAATGTATACAAACTTGATGGAGACATGGAGTAAAATTATGATTATTTCACTGTGATTGTCACCAATGTGATGTAGACAGAGGGAATGGAATAATATTGACTTGGAACTCAGGTTTCATTCAAAGCATTACGTGAATTTGCTTGGTATTGGATATGACTTGAGTGAGCGATTTCAAAGTGGAGTGGTATTGGATATGACTTGAAAGCCGAGACTTGAGACTCCAGAGAGAAAATTAACACCAGTGTCTGTTTTTACTTCTTCTACATTTATTCCTGTAGGATTTAGCTTTCCCTTTATCATTGAACCTCAGAAGCAGAAGAATATGATTTGACGATTTCCCTTCTCACTCCATTTCAAACTTGGATGCAGGTTCACATTGTACATATCTTGGTAGACCCTGATATGAAGATAAAATGTAGCCATCATGTTTTTCTTGAATACTGTACCATTTTTATTATTGCAATATATTGGATGGGCATTTGAGTCTAAAGTATATCAGAGCATTATTATGGCATTAGGAATACAACATATTTATCATAAGAACTCTTTAGGTGCAAGTCCAAACTGCATCGAATAGCTGTGCATACAACCAACATGTCATTGTCACTGCTAGATTTATGTGCTTGTTTTAGATGATTGCCTATTCAACACATTTTTGGCTTGGATTTCGTCTTCAGATCAAACACAAGCCCATGAGTATGGGCCAAAGTGCATTGGGCAATCTAAAAACCAGCGACATTGAGGGATGAAAGGCGTTTATTAGAGTAATTCACTCCAATTTACTGAAAAGGCCAGAGTTTCTGAGTCCTCCTCACACCCACGCTATTCAGCTGTATCAATCCCATAGTCCTCTCTGAGTCACTGTTGACGCATGCACCACGAGAGACCCATGTCCGTTCAGACAAAACAAGAAGAAAGGGAGTCCATTCAACATCATCTGATGTTCATTCAAAGCATTCATATAATGCCTTGAATAAAATCTGAGTTCCATATCAATATTATTCTATTCTCTTTGTCTGTGTCACATTGGTGACAATCGCAGACAAATACTTTGAATGGAAATGGAATAATAATTTTACCCCAGTCTCCATGTCTCCATCAAGTTTGTACACATTCCATAAATCATGTTTGTTATCATAATCACTGAACCTTACTCTACCTTCTCTCACAAGCTATCATTGTGAATGTTTCATCTAGCATGGCATTGTCATATTTGGTGAATATGTAAATCCAACACGCTGGTGTTGAAACCATTTCCTAGAGACGGATTAGGACGTCCTCTGTATCTAACGTCGACAAAATAAGATGCCAGAGAGAATGGACCATTTACATTTCCCCAGGCAATCCGATTTGTTTTCATATGATTCCAACCAGCAAATCCAGATCAGACAGTTATCCCCGATAGGAGTCAACATGCGTGCGTTACATTTCGAATGTCTCAAGTCCAAACTTTATCAATGACAGACAGACTAGCGCAGGCAGCGTCAGGCGGCGGCACACATCATTTAGAATTATCTCTCCTCTCTCTCTCCAATTCTTGAAGGCTGGTGCAAAACAAACAAATCAGATGTCTCTCAATGTCCTATTTCCCTCCACAATTCTCTGTTTTTCCACCATGTTGTAGCCTACAGTGACAGGCCTGTAGGGAAGTCATTTTGTAAGGGGAAGACTCAGGCGTGTCTGTCTGAACGTATTTTTGAAGTCGCAGGTAAGAGCAACACTACGAGGGTTCCTGCTGTTGTAGCTGGGGGGGGAATCCCCTGTGGCACCTGGTGGAGCGGCCTTGTCAGTGGTTTGTTTGCATAGAGTATAGCCTCAGGGGCTGACTCGTTGTCTGCTCTGCTCGGAGAATCAGCAGCTCATCACTGTTCATGAACTACTTGGGGCTTTCTGGCTGCCAACCAACGCTCTTCACCACAAGATGCAGTAGTGCAACTGTCTGTAAGAGTGAAGACGTGTACATAGTAATGGAGGTGGCATGACACTGAGGAAATGGAGTTGGTACAGTATGTTAGTGGCTGCTTCAAGGAAACCACTCCAAGCCTTATCTATGATAATTACCTTGGTTGATATACACCAAAGGTTATAGGTGGATAACATTTATGACACATGGCCAATGCCCTGTTCGTTGACCAGGGAACACTGTGGAATGGAAACATTAATATATTATGAGAAACAAACCCTACCGTAATTATATGGAGTTATGTAAGTTCATTACTACCTCTATCCCGTTATTCATGTCCCTAATTTCACCATAGGAAAATAACAAAGTATTTGGATGGATAACTTGTAGCGCCGTGGTTGTGTTCTGTGCTTACTGATAAGGTCAGACCCTTAAAAAAAATGTAGTGTGAAAGTAAACTCTTTCCTTAAAAATGTATGTATACTTTCACATCAATTAATGTTGTACCTTGAAGTTGAAAAGTGCACCGCTGCTGAAAAGAACAACGGATCTGTGATGTAAAGTGAAAATTAGCTCAGAAAGCTGTCGGGTTGAGCTTCTTGGCAAATCAGTCAGAAAACTACATCAAAACTTTTATCTTCCTGCTCACAAATTACTGAGCTTTATAAGAGAAAGGACAACAATATTCCCAATGGTTTCTTCTGACATTACAGGTGAGGCAAGATTTCCATTTTATCAAGACCTTAATTTGCTTCATATTTTACATTTATGGTTCCCGAAACTGCAAAAACCCAAGGAATTTAAAAGGGATTAGGGTTAAATCAGTGGAGATCTCTCTGGTACCATACCAGTACAGTTATCACAAATATGTCTCCTTTTCAAAGTGTGATGCAGTGGTTTATAATAAATTATAATTGATTGTATTACATAAGTAGCCGGTGCTGTAACTGGTAAGCATCAGAAGACTGTGACCCCAATTTTCTTGTTTTCACACTTTTAGGATTCAATCTCTGCTATCTAATACCAAGGATTACAGTTTAGAGTTGTGGGAAGGGGCGGACTGGGACTTGAAATCGGCCCCCTTAACACATCGGCCCATTTTTTTCCCCCATGAAGCCCTTACACCGGCCCATTTTTTTCCCATGAGGCCCCCATTATTAGCCAGATAATTATAATTTGCACAAAACAACTAACAAGTTGGACAGGCCCACTAGGCTAAAAATGGACCAGCCCATCTGGCATCTTCACAGAATGCCAGATGGCCAGTCCGTCCCTGGTTATGGGACTGCTTATTGCTTAGGGCTGATTGATTGACTCCGTTTTGGCAGAAAAAAATACTTTACCCTTTGACATTCACATTTGCATTAACTTTTGTGCAGTTTTGAATTTAGTTGGTTATTTCCATCTCGCTATAGTTCAATAAATGAATCCACCCAATCCATATGAGTCCATTGAAGTGTTTTGAAGCATACTCAAAACACAGACCCTACAGACAAAGGGAATCACATCATAAGAATACGTAATGTCCCACTTCTTGATCCGTTTTCTCCAAGGCGTTTTGAGATGAAGGCAAGGAAAGACGACGCGAGGAATCAAGGATATACAATAGGGACTGTGTTTCCAGGGGACTTCCCTGTTGCACACTAACAGCACTGTAGCCTACCTCGTTCTTCCACAGTAGAAGCCAGGTTCTGTGTGAATGTTCCCTGGCTGCCAGCTCCGGTTGGTCCCTGGGGAGCCTCCCTGTGTGACCGTCTCAAATCGCTACAAACACATGCAGGGCCCCCACGGGACGCCAGCCGCCAAGAACACCGCAGGCTGGAAGAAACACCCGCTTCCTGGTTTCCTGCAGCTGCAAGACAAAAACATGACAAGTAAAATGATGGTAAGAACACTCACGCTAGCATGTTGCTGTTTGGTAATTTCATTTTTTAGTATGTGCCTCTACGTTTTTATTGAATCTAACGGGGGAAAGGGTAAGTGTAGTTTGAAAATGAAGTGTCGTATGTAAAATAAGTGTAGTTTGGAAAATAAGTGTAGTTTGGAAAGAAAAAAATGTGTAGTTTGCAAAGTATGTGTAGTTTGTAAAATACGTGTAGTTTATCAAATAAGATTAGTTAGAAAAATAAGTGCAGTTTGTAAAATAAGTGTCGTTTGTAAAATAAGGGTAAAATATGACTAGTTTGTAAAATAAGTGTGGTTTGTAAAATAAGTCTAGTTTGTAAAATAGAAGTGTAGTAAAATAAGTGTACTTTGTAAAATAAGTTGCTGTAAAATAACTATAGTTTGTAAAAGAAGTGTGGTTTGTAAAATAAGTGTAGTTTGTAAAATAAGTGCAGTTTGTAAAATAAGTGTAGTTTGTAAAATAAGTGTAGTTTGTAAAAATAAAATAAAAAGTGTAGTTTCACCTACAGGATGCTAGTGATGATTGACTTTGTGCACTTACAATGTGGATATATGTCACATTTGAGGGAGTGTTTGCTAGTAGTCCTAGAACACACTTCACTGTGAGCATTTGAATCCAGATCCATGCGGTTTTAGAGAACATTGTCCTTCGGGTTTAATTAGTCAGTCTTCAGTAGGCATGTTCTAAGAATAAAGTGTTCCCATTTTAACCTGCCCAATTCTCAAGTGAGAATAATACACAGTTTCTAAGTTTTGAGTTATTTTGACTTTGGTTACCTAACCTATAGTTCACCTGTCTGATCTCTCCATGTCGCATGTGTATATTGACAGTGAAAGAGACTGGTTGAACAAAGACCAGAAAATACATAAAAACACCTTGTAATTTCTCTGAAAACAACAGGTGATGAGTGAGAAAAATATTAATACAAACACATATTCCCAGGGATATATGTAACAAATGATTTGTATTTGAACAGAGCTATGCATTATAAATGTGTATGTGCGTCAATCTCGAGTGCTGAGACCTTTGAGAAGAAGAAGAAGAGAAAGATATATCTTAAAGAAGTGCAATTCAATTTGTACTCATCCCACTGGGTAGGGATGGTTATTATGAATTAATCTATATGGAAGGGAATTAAAGATACATGTTTTATTGTTTGATACCTCATTATGGGTTACCTAGGTAAAATTAACAAAGTGTTGATTGGTAGCAAAGCTGCGACTCACACAATCGCTTCATTTCACTGTGTGTGAATGTGATACAGTTCATGTTTAGGGTAATTACTTAAAACATCAACTTCTTCCCCTTGCTGAAGATGAGCACTCTTCTCTGCACTTCATATCCCACTTGATCATTCTATGGGAAATGTATTTAATTTAAATGTTGCATTGCGGCGGCTGTAATTAATTGCGCTGCTGTTCAATGAATGATAGTTCAGTGACTCCATTGTGTGAACATGGGGCTGCTGCTAGAGTTCCAGGGTACTGTCTGTCTTTGTGTATGTGTGCATGCATGTGTGCATGTGTGACAGAGGGAGTGAGGGTGCTGAAATGCTGTAGGAACTGCCGGCAGATTTCTGAATCTGACACATCGTGTATCTCTCCACAAAGGGGGGGGGGGTTCATGTGAAAGAGACCATATTCTTCCACACATTCTTATTTCATTTACAGTTCACATACACCTTAGCCAAATACATTTAAACTCACAATATTTCACAATTTTTGATATTTAATCATAGTAAACATTCCCTGTCCTAGGTCAGTTAGGATCACCACTTTATTTTAAGAATGTCAGAATAATAGTAGAGAGAATGATTTATTTCAGCTTTTATATCTTCATCACATTCCCAGTGGGTCAGAAATGTACATACACTCAATTAGTATTTGGTAGCATTGCCTTTAAATAGTTTAACAAGCATAAACGTTTCGGGTAGCTTTCCACAAGCTTCCCACAATGTTGGGTGAATTTTGGCCCATTCCTCATGACAGAGCTGGTGTAACTAAGTCAGGTTTGTAGTCCTCCTTGCTCGCACAAGCTTTTTCAGTTCTGCCCACAAATTTTCTATAGGATTGAGGTCAGGGCTTTGTGATGGCCACTCCAATACCTTGACTTTGTTGTCCTTAAGCAAGTTTGGAGGTATGCTTCGGGTCATTGTTCATTTGGAAGACCCATTTACGACCAAGCTTTAATTTCCTGACTCATGATGCCATCTATTTTGTGAAGTGCACCAGTCCCTCCTGCAGCAAAGCTCCACCACAACATGATGCTGCCACCCCCGTGCTTCATGGTTGCGATGGTGTTCTTCGGCTTGCAAGCCTCCCCCTTTTTCCTCCAAACATAATGATGGTCATTATGGACAAACGGTTGTATTTTTGTTTCATCAGACCAGAGGACATTTCTCCAAAAAGTACGATCTTTGTCCCCATGTGCAGTTGCAAACCGTAGTCTGGCTTTTTTTATGGTGATTTTGGAGCAGTGGCTTCTTCCTTGCTGAGCAGCCTTTCAGGTTATGTCGATATAGGACTCGTTTTACTGTGGATATAGACAATTTTGTACCTGTTTCCTTCAGCATCTTCACAAGGTCCTTTGCTGTTGTTCTGGGATTGATTTGCACATTTCGAACCAAAGTACGTTCATCTCTAGGAGACAGAACACATCCCCTTCCTGAGCGGTATGACGGCTGCATGATCCCATGGTGTTTATACTTGCGTACTATTGTTTGTACAGATGAACGTGGTACCTTCAGGCGTTTGGAAATTGCTCCCAAGGATGAACCAGACTTATGGAGGTTTACAATTTTCTGAGGTCTTGGCTGATTTCTTTTGATTTTCCCATGATGTCAAGCAAAAAGGCACTGCGTTTGAAGGTAGGCCTTGAAATACATCCACAGGTACACCTCCAATTGACTCAAATGATGTCAATTAGCCTATCAGAATCTTCTAAAGCCATGACATTATTTTCTGGAATTTTCCAAGCTGTTTAAAGGCACAGTCAACTTAGTGTATGTACGCTTTTGACCCACTGGAATTGTGATACAGTGAATTATAAGTGAAATAATCTGTCTGTAAACAATTGTTGGAAAAATTACTTGTATCATGCACAAAGTAGATGTCTTAACTGACTTGCCAAATTATAGTTTGTTAACAAGAAATTTGTGGAGTTGTTGAAAAATGCATTTTATTGACTCCTACCTAAGTGTATTTAAACTTCTGACGTCAACTGTACATGAGATAATCACTGATGTGATTAAGAAGTGAAAGCTCTATACCCATCCTGTTGTTTTAACAAACCCACAGATCTCATGAAATAACATATTTGTTTAAACATTTGACAATGTCAGAGATGTATGTATGTAGCCACATCATGTGCTACTGTCTGGTCCTTTTCCTCTTAGGAGGATATGCATCATAAACACTTCTGCAGCTGTTGAGTCTAATTGCAGCAAAAATATGCCATTGAGAAGCCTGACCATGTTTCCTTTAACACAACCATGTGAATACAGGAAGACATTGGTGAGATTTCTACTTTCATTGAGAGCACAATGATGAACACTGCACTATAGTACTGCGGTTATAGTAAATTGAGTTTCTACAACAAATTGCATTCTAACTTCATTTGCGTTTCTTATCAAAATGAAAGAAATAATAGCCATTATTTAATTCATACTGCCTCCCTGAAACAAATTACTGTATGGCTGAAAGTATAAGCAACAAACTGACAGATAAGCAAAATCATTCAAAGAAGTGATAGAGGAGTCGAATAATAAAATAAAATATCAAAGCGTGGATAAAAGCCTTGGAAACTGTCAAGAAGAAATAAAAGATGTGGCAGCAGGCAAAAATATGAAAGGACGTCTTTACAAAGGCTCAAACAAAATATATGCTTTCAAAAGCTGTGCCAGAAAGCCTGCAATACATACAGAGCAATAGAGAGTGAAAACAATAACATCAGTTCATAGCGGACATTAAGCATTGTTGGTGCAAAAACTTTTGGGCAGCACAATTCTTTTTTAGAACCGATGTTGCAGCAAATACCTTTTCATGAGTACTGTTATTTTCCTCAAGGATTCTAAGGCTCCATGACTAATCTATTAGCAAAAACGTGTCGCCGTGAGTAGATCTCACTAACTCTGAGGACTTTTTGTCACGATGTACATAGGCATATTTAGTGCATAGTCAGTGCTTTATTGTTTCTTCATTTTGAACCTTATCATCCAGAGACAATTGAGTTTGTGCTCTTTTGTTAGTGGGAACTCGCATTATGAAAGAAAAACTTTCGGTGTCCTCGGGCAGACATACAAAGTGACATTGTCATTGCTTGTGATGTACGGTCAAACTCCATGCCCAATTTCCATGAAGTAAGACAGACAAAGAGACTGAAGGTCAAGAAACCAGTGATCCATGGTGATGGTTCTGCTACATAAGGCTGTTGAAACTTAAGACGGCCAAAGCGACACAAATGATTAAGAGGCCCACCTCCTCTTAATTCCCCATCCTAGGCTCAGTTTATGACAGGATCTCAGGCCAAGACAAGTCGCTCTGCAACCATTACAGGCTTTTCATGGAGCGCCACTGACGAGAAGGGACGTGGCTAATTAGCCTGTGTCACTCAAAATTACATGCTTATCACGTGCATGGAGTAATTACTCCAGTTTTAAAGATTTCTTTCTATATTTCAGTGTGACGCGGTAGCTCCTCAGTTTGACACGATAGCTCTTGCCATCAAAATGAGGCTCTTAAAATACATTTTGAGCTTGCTCGCTTGAAGGGAGAGAGGAAGGACGCTGGTGGAAGGAAAAGGGAGGAGGGGACTGCCTCAGTCTTCCACTTTCAGGCCCTCAGGCATCCTAATCTGAAAATGGCACCGTTTTTTATACAGAGTTCTCCTCTCGACCTCTCCAGTGCATAAAATTGAGCAGTGTTTGGTGTGTTTACTATGAGTATCAGTGAGTGGCGCTCTAGTGGGTCTAACAACAATCTGTTCCCACACCTTACTCACAGGCTTTGGTTGAGGTATCTTGCAAAGCTAAGACCAACTGAGC
Organism: Salmo salar; assembly: GCF_965601325.2. NCBI lineage: Eukaryota > Metazoa > Chordata > Actinopteri > Salmoniformes > Salmonidae > Salmo > Salmo salar. The sequence goes on along the minus strand of NC_138297.1, from coordinate 11,633,177 downwards.
TGGTTACATGTGAAATTAAAAATTACTATTATTAAACAGTGAGTAAGCCTGAAAACATGGTGCTTGGACATAAGGTTTGGAGCGTGCTTCATTTTCATAGAATGTGAGCTTGGCAAATTGAATCACCACTTATGACTGCGTATATAAGGATACTTACTACCTTGTTAGGTATTTCAGTTTTCGACTGGCAATGCTTAGGGCAGCCCTTCTTTCCCGTGGGGCCTAAACTCCAGGGGGAATCTATTTTGTTTTATCATTCTGCCGAATGCTGCCTGTGAATCACCAGACTTGTTGATTAGATTGTAAAACATATTATTTTGTTTTATTGTACAGGCAGTCTGGCCACTATAACTGTCCTTACACATACAGTAGTACAAACATTGCTGAGAGAGAAAGGGAGAAAGTGAGAAGGTGAGAGCAAGCGAGAGAGAGAGAGAGGTAATCTATTCCCCAACGATTGCATACTGTTGTCAATACTGATTTTCCAGCTCTGAGTTGACTGTAGGCACTTCCTGATTTTAAATTGATTTCCAATTTTCTCCACACTTTGAGAGATAAGCCATCTGAAGGTGCTCATGCTTTGTTTTGGGTCCAAAGATGAAACAACGAGAACAATTCAATCATACCTTTACAGCAGTAGATGCTGCTGATTTGAGGACTGCTCATAATAATGTGTGGATCGGAGCAAATGGAATGGAGCAAACCATGTATCTGATACCATTCCACTGATTCCGCTCCAGCCATTACCACACACCCGTCCTCCCCAAATGAGGTGCCACCAACCTCATGTGCCTTACAGCACAATGCCCATTTACCCATTATGGAATTATAGAGGTGAACAACCGTGGCAACCAGTAAGGACATAGATGAAGAGTGCTAGCCAAGCTGTTGTAGTTGGTCGGGTAGGGCAGGGGTAGGTTACGCATCCATTCATAAAAATAGTTTTAGCATCGTTAGCCACCACAGCTCTGGTGTGTCCTGCTTCGGACACCTGATCACTCTGTGCAGTGCCATCACCATCTACCTGTGGGGACTCATTAGCAGGGATACATTTGTGACATTAACAGAGTGTGGCCCCTGTGAGATAGTGTGGGTAGGTTGTAATAGAATAGGAATATACTGGCACAGCTCTTTTGCTATGTCAAACATTGGGACTTTTGGGACATGGTGGATGGAGAACTATGCTAAAATATGCAACATTTTTCATTGAGGAGTGTGGTGTGGTGTGTTGCTGGGGTTCTGTATTGTTTCTGTTTCTGCTGCTGCTGCTGCTGCTAGTTGTGGCTGTCGCTCTCTTTTCACTGTCTCCAGCCCAGGGTTCGTTATGTGTGACAGTGCACAAGAAGAGAGAGAGCCAGGGAAGAAAGCAGACAGGCAGGGAAGAAGCATCAAGGCTGTAGGGAGATGGGTCTCTCCACCTGATATCATGTATAAATCAATTGGCAGTGTTATGTGCAGTTTTTATGCTGACCCAGCGGAAGTGTCCAGCCCCCGGCACAGCTGATGCAGTTTGAATCCATTCGCTCTGTCACTAATATACACCCACACCCGCCTTCTTCCCAAAAGGTATTTGTCCCCAGTGGAGTTATGGCATTGAACTGCTTCGTTGATATTAGGGTCGGAGGTAAATCTGGAAGATGGATGATCTCTGTTGGGTTGTCAAAACCAGCGGAACAAGAACAACATGAGACAAATACAGAAGATAAACAGACAACAATGAAGGCGAAACGTAAACCCACATCAATATTTCATACCGGGTGGTTGTATCATCTAAGATGTGGGCAACTTGGATGTATCACTTAAAGGCCTAGTACAGTCAAAAATGTGATTTCCCTGTGTTTAATATATTTTCACACTATTAAGGGAATAATACTGTGAAATTGTGAAAATGATGATAATTTCCTTTAAGTTTTAGACAGCATTTTGAAAATGCATTTCAGCCTGTTTTGGTTGGATGAAGCTTTGTCCTGTCTAGTGACATCAGTCAGTAAATTAGTTATTTGACCAATAAGAAAGAGAGTTCCAAACATCTCTGCCAACAACAGCTAGTTTTCAGTTTTATTCTCCTTTCAGTTTTCCCCTCCCCAATCCAAGAGAGTCCTAGCTAAATTATTACTTGAGAAATTGCTCTTTGTTGAGTGCTATTTTTGTTATTTTTCTTTACCATTTTAATTAAAAACAATCACAGTAAGGTATTTCATTGTTACTCAATGGATTCATCAATAAATGCATCAATGACGTCGTCCCCACAGTGACCGTACGTACTTACCCCAACCAGAAGCCATGGATTACAGGCGACATCGGAACTGAGATAAAGGGTAGAGCTGCCGCTTTCAAGGAGCGGGACCCTAACCCGGAAGCTTATAAGAAATCCCGCTATGACCACCGACGAACCATCAAACAGGCAAAGCTTCAATAGGACTAAGATCTAATCGTACTATACCTGCTCCGACGCTTGTCGGATGTGGCAGGGCTTGAAAACTATTATAGACTACAAAGGGAAGCACAGCCGAGAGCTGCCCAGTGACAGGAGCTGACCAGATGAGCTAAATAACTTCCATGCTCGCTTCGAGGCAAGTAACACTGAAACATGGATGATCATCTGGTCCGGACAACTGTTTGATCACGCTCTCCGCAGCCGATGTGAGTAAGACCTTTAAACAGGTCAACATTCACAGGGCTGCAGGGCCAGACGGATTACCAGGACGTGTACTCCGAGCATGCGCTGACCAACTAGCAAGTGTCTTCACTGACATTTTCAACCTCTCCCTGTCTGCAATACCAACATGTTTCAAGCAGACCACCATTGTCCCTGTGTCCAAGAACAGTAAGGTACCCTGCCTAAATGTCTACCGACCAGTAGCACTCACGTCTGTAGCCATTAAGTGTTTTGAAAGGCTGGTCATGGCTCACATCAACACCATTATCCCAGGAACCCTAGACCCACTCCAATTTGCATACCGCTCCAACAGATCCACAGATGATGCAATCTCTATTGCACTCCACACTGCCCTCTCTCACCTGCACAAAAGGAACACCTATGTGGGAATGTTATTCATTGACTGCAGCTCAGCGTTCAACACCCTAGTGCCCTCAAAGCTCATCACTAAGTTAAGGACCCTGGGACTAAACACCTCCCTCTACAACTGGATGCTAGACTTCCTGACGGGCCGCCCCAGGTGATAAGGGTAGGTAACAACACATCCACCATCTTGATCCTCAACACTCTGTTCACTGTTCACTCTTGACTGCATGGCCAGGCACAACTACAGCACCATCATTAAGTTTGCCGATGACACAATAGTGGTAGGCCTGATCACCAACAACGATGAGACAGCCTACAGGGAGGAGGTCAGAGACCTGGCCGGGTGGTGCAAGGACAACAACTTCTCCCTCAACGTGATCAAGACAAAGGAGATGATTGTGGACTACAGGAAAAGGAGGACCGAGCTTGCCCCTATTCTCATCGACGTGGCTGCCGTGGAGCAGGTTGAGATCTGCAAGTTCCTTGGTGTCCACATCACCAACAAACTAACATGGTCCAAGCACACCAAGACAGTCGAGAAGAGGGCACGACAAAACCTATTCCCCTCAGGACACTGAAAAGATTTGTCATGGGTCCTCAGATCCTGAAAAGTATTAACAGCTGCACCATCGAGAGCTTCCTGACAGGATGCATCACTGCCTGGTATGGCAACTGCTCGGCCTCTGACCGCAAGGCACTACAGAGGGTAGTGCGTACGGCCCAGTACATCACCGTGGCAAAGCTTCCTGCCATCCAGGACCTCTATACCAGTCAGTGTCAGTTGAAAGCCCTAAAAATTGTCAAAGACTCCAGCCACCCTAGTCATAGACTGTTCTCTCTGCTCTCTGCTAGGTCCACGAGGCTTCTAAACAGATTCTACCCACAAGCCATAAGACTCCTGAACATCTAATCAAATGGCTATCCATACTATTTGCATTGCCCCCACCCCCCCTTCTGCGCTGCTGCTACACTCTGTTATTATCTATGCATAGTCAGTTTAATAACTCTACCTACGTGTCCATATTACCTCAAATACCTCAACTAACCGAAGCCCCCACACATTGACTCTGTACCGGTACCCCCTGTATATAGCCTTGCTATTGTTATTTTACTGCTGCTCTTGAAATATTTGTTATTTAAAATTATATATTTTTAGGTATTTTCTTTAAACTGTATTTTTGGTTATGGGCTTGTAAGTAAGCATTTCACTGTAAGGTCTTCAACTGTTGTGTTCGGCGCATGTGATAAATAAAAGTTGATTTGATTGTAATGGCTTTCGTCGGAAGAAGTGGACCAAAGCGCAGCGTGGTAAGTGCTCATGATTTATTAAACAAAGAAAACACACGAACAAAAATAACAAAACGAAAAGCCAAACAGTTCCGTCAGGTAACTAATACAAAACAGAAAACAACTACCCACAAACACAGGTGGAGAAAAAGGCTGCCTAAGTATGATTCCCAATCAGAGACAACGAGAAACAGCTGCCTCTGTTTGGAAACCATACTCGGCCAAAACAAAGAAATAGAATGCATAGAATGTTTTGACCTAACCAAATAGAGAAAAACATGGCTCTCTAAGATCAGGGCGTGACATTAATTATATTTTAAGATAAAAAAAGGCTGCATTGAACCTTTAAAGAGAATCTATGAGGACTAGCCTTTACTATCAGCGGTTGATATTACTTTACTCGGCCCACTATCAAAGCAGGGATGCTAGTAGCATCATTTTGGATATAGCATCATTATGGAATCTGGACCATTTTGTCATCAACTCGTGAGACAACTCCAGAATAGTCTGATGCACTGCTGTCTGTCTATATGAAAGAAATACTGCTACCGCTCCAGTGTGTTAATTAAATACATGCTTATTTAAATTCCATGACAGCTGGAATTTCACAGTGAGCAGAGGATCGGTGTTCCCTGAAGAATGTAAAACATAATTGGTTGACAGCAAAAGTAACACACAATTAGTTCTGGGGTTTAATTAATATTATTCCGATGAGGTCCTGTTTTTACCGGCTTCCTGTGGTTTCTACCGTTGCCGTGCCGTATCCGTGCGGCAGATGTTCCGTGCGGAGAGCTCGAAGATGATTGGTTGTCGTATGTAGCAAGAGCCTAGAGGGTGAGGCTGGATCAGAATAGAGGAAATATACCCTCTAGGCTAATTCGGAAGTATCTGCTCGAAATGTAAATGTTGTTCACTGATCAAATGGAGAGTTTAACCCCTACCACCTCTCCTCCCTCTCGTCAAGTATAAAGGATTGTAATTCTGCCGATGCTGCTTAATCGCTGTTCCTACGTGGCTATGTGGTTTTGAAAACTTGTTTGGATCTAAGTATATCACCACATTTGTAATGACTTCAGTGCGTATGTATGGTTGTAGTGACAGACGTCCACCTGATTTTAGGTGAAACAGAATCAAACAGTAATGTACAGTACCTGTCACAGCTGCCATTGCATCGTTACGCTTAGTGACTTAAATATGAATGGTTTGGCTCCAAGTATGGGTTAGTGGGGCTATTGCATGTAAATAGCCCCGACACGTTGATGCTAGCTTAACTACAAAGCCTTTTGCTTCATTCTCGGTGCAGTAGGAGCTGAGGTTTCTATGCTCCACCACTCTGATTTTAACCCCTGCCGATTCAGCATCCTACAATTCATCAAAGGACTCAACATAGGTCCCCATTTCTATCCTCTCACTCTTTCTCTTTCCCCTACTCCTCTCTTCCTCTCTCTCTCTCTCTCTCTCTCTCTCTCTCTCTCCCCCTCTCTCTCTCTCTCTCTCTATCTTTGTCATTGTGACATTGACACCTTAAGTCCATTGTGAGTCACATAGCACACACTCTTAATTAAATGGCCTACAGTGGATTACGGACAACAATCCTCTTTATTTTGGGCCATTGTGCAAAACATTTAAAAGCTATTTGCCACCAGATCTATAGAGCCGAACCTGCAATCGGCCCCCAGAATCAAACCTCAGGTCGATTGTTATTGTCATTGAGTGGTTAGGGAACCTACAGGGGTGATGTTGGGGGAGTTTATCAAGTCATTCCTCACAATGGCAAACTTGAGCTTTGTCTCAAATCCTCTTTGAAGACTGCTACATGGCATTAGTGGATACATTCTTAGAAATGCACAGACAGGCAGACACACACACACACACACACACACACACACACACTTCCATGGCCCTTTACTCTTCTAAACCCGATTCTTATCACGTCTCGTGCATATTAAACTCACATCGCAGAGCCACCATTTCAAGTTTACTGCAACAGCAGCAGAGGTAGCAGCAGCAGAGATAGCAGCAGCAGAAGTAGCAGCAGCAGAGGTAGCAACAGCAGAAGTAGCAGCAGCACAGGGAGCAGGGTAGCACAGGTAGAAGCACAGGTAGCAGCAGCAGAGGTAGTAGCAGCAAAGGTAGTAGCAGCAGAGGTAGCAGCAGAGGTAGCAGCACAGGTAGAAGCAGCAAAGGTAGCAGCACAGGTAGCAACAGCAGGGGTAGCAGCAGAGGTAGCAGCAGCAGAGGTAGCAGTAGCAGAACAGGTAACAGCAGCAGTGGTTAATGTCATGCCCTGGAGAACACAACATGGTCAGGCAGTCCTTGAGCTGTCACCTCCAGATCACAAGGCCATCCCTGGTAGCAGCAGGCAGCAGAGTAGCACAGGTAGCAGCAGCAGAGGTAGCAGCACAGGTAGAAGCAGCAGAGATAGCAGCAGTAGATGTAGCAGCAATAGAGGTAGTAGCAATAAAGGTAGCGGCAGTAAAGGTAGCAGCAGAGGTAGCAACAGCAGAGGTATCAGCACAGGTAGCAGCAGATATAGCAGCTGGGGTAGCAGCAGAGGTAGGAGCAGTAGAGGTATCAGTTGTAGAGGAAGTAGCGGCACACGTAGCAGCAGAGGAAGCAACAGCAGAGGTAGTAGCAGAGGTAGAAGCACAGGTGGCAGCATGGGTTGCAGCACAGGTAGCAGCAGCAGAGGTAGTAGCACAGGTAGAAGCAGCAAAGGTAGCAGCACAGGTAGCAGCAGCAGAGGTAGCAGCAGAGGTAGCAGCAGCAGAGGTAGCAGCAGAGGTAGTAGCAGCAGAGGTAGCAACAGCAGAACAGGTAACAGCAGCAGTGGTTAGTGTCATGCTCTGGAGAACACAACATGGTCAGACAGTCCTTGAGCTGTCGCCTCCAGATCACAAGGCCATCCCTCCTGTAATCGCCACCTGAGACAACACCGCCCACTTCTGTTTATCCTGTTATGGAGCCACGCAGACCAACAAGACCTGCATTTTATTTCTCAGCATCATAAATCACGCCCAACTGCACTTCAATGTTATTAAATACAACAAAACGCTAGAACAGGGCGACTGATGCTCAACATCACAGTGCATCCATCAACGAACCCACCTCTGTTTATTTTGCACTACACACGCTGCATATCTTAATGACGTATCAGAAATTAGTAAATCATTGGGCGACCTGGAGAATGATTGTCTTTATTTGCATTTGGGAGTAAGTGTGTGAGTAAAGTGCTGAGCGAAGTTAGTTTGGATTTCTACTCCTTCTTCATTAGTCTGGCCTGACTGCAGTCGAACGGTCAGCCCAGCTGAAGCACAACAATCGCTCAATGACACAATTCGTTCTTCCGTCCCAGCGCTGATGAATGATCTGGAAGGACCTGGTGTGTGTTAGCTTAGCTCTTGCTCCACAAACAATGCCAACCATTTGGAGAACTTCGAAGTTCGGAAGCACTTGGGCTGTAGCAGAAGTGTGTGTTGTGGGTGAGATGTTGGGTAATTCAGGCTTCACATTACATCCCATATCCTGGGCATAATTACTGTAAAGCTCTGGCTGGAAGAGGGTTCCAGACTTCTAAAAGTGTGTCAAGGGCTTAACCTCTGAAACACTTAACCTGAGGGTGAGCAGACACACAGGGCATAGATTAAAGAGGGAACCTGATCTGACCTGACATATACTCCTGTCTCTCTGTTTCTCAGGACTAGTTGGAGTTAATCTCTTCAAATTAACCCCACGATCCCGTCTTGATGTAATGGTGAATGAAATGCATTCTTCTGACGTCTTCTGACATAATCGTCTTCCAGCGGATACGTTTCTATTAAGTGCCTAATTGTCCTTTTATACACTGCATGTTTTTTCATTTATACATAAACGTGTATAGATGATGTAATGTATTATTGATGACGCCTGTGCCATGTTTGACCATGATGGTTTTGAGTGGTCCACGATGTGGTTTAAAAAGTATTTTGTGGCGATCTAAGGCACTGCATCACAGTGCTTGAGGCGTCACAACAGAACCGGGTTTGATCCCGGGAGACCCATGAGGCGGCGCATAATTGGCCCTGCGTCGTCTGGGTTAGGGGGGGGGTTTGGCTGGCCGGGATGTCCTTGTCCTATTGCGCACTAGCTACTCCTTGTGGCTGACACAGTCCCCAGGTGTACAGTGTTACCTCCGACACATTGGTGCGACTGGCTTCCGGGTTAAGCGGGCATTGTGTCAAGAAGTAGAGCGGCTTGACAGGGTCGTGTTTTGGAAGACGCATGGCTCTCGACCTTGACCTCTCCCGAGTCTGTACGGGAGTTGCAGCGATGGGACATGACTGTAACTACCCATTGGATATCACAGAATTTGGGGGGAAAAAAAGTAAATCGTTACCAAAAAAGAAGTATATATATTTTGTATTATTTTATCATTTTGGAGTGACACTTAAACACATTTGGATAATTCTACGATGCAAGAGGCATCCTTGGCTTGAATCACAAGCTGATAAACTTGGCAGTTTGGACTGATTGTTACGCCAATATCACAATTACATTTCCCTTAATATAATACAGTGGCATTAAGTCCTGAAACAATGTTTTGATATCCTTACATTAAGGTTCATTTCACATCAAGCCACATGAGCGTTTAGATTACTGACATCTTCACTGTCAATTTGGTAGGGTCCGGATATTGGTTTGAGTGAGTTAGCTAATGATAACATAATGAAGTAGTGCAATGCTCGTGGTGAACCATGACTCATGGCTCCCGAGGCATATGGCAAGAAGCAGCCCTGGCTGGATTTGTTTAATTCTGTATCCAATGTGTCCTGTCAACATAATCACATTCAAGTAATGTGTTTCTGTCTTTGTGTCTTGCACAATGTGGATACATAGCTTGTGATAAAGCTCAACAAAAATGTATAAATTCAAAGTCAGATAATTGATAGATAGATAATAGATCAATCAAATATAACTAGAAATCTCATTGACAATTGATTAATAACAGCTGTCTAGATTCTGACTTCATTGTCAAGTACTGACGAAAGTAGACCTACATCAGTAACTCCTGCAAAGGTTTTGATACAAACTCTAAACTTCATTTTATTGGCAGACCAAGTTTCACTGAAGTTGACCTTTACCTGACTACAGAAGCCTAACGAGTCCGATATATGTCACTGGAGAATATCTCTTCATTATTAAAAAGAGCTACATTGAATTTATTAAAAAGCTAGGAAACTACGCTGGGTAGGTAATTGCATTGGTGTTTTAATGTAGCTCCTGGTTAAGTTGCCATGGGGTAGCCCCAGGTTCCATTCGACTCAGGGTTTGTCTAATTACTGGTCCTGTTCCCCCTTGCTCTGCACTTTTTGTTTTGGCAGGGGTGGATGGTGGACCAAGATGGGAGGATTTCATCAGACAAAACCCCCTGATTTCACAGATCCACAGCTTTAGCTTCTTTTTTAGTCACGTTTTGACTACAGATGATCATTTTCCACTCAATTAAGATGCGGTATGGGACTAGAGAAGGGGTCACTGGCTGTGAGTAGAGAAGCTGGTGTTAGGACATGATGGTGCTGACTACTGTAAAGTGCTGACTGTCAGCTGCTGCTACAGGCGTTGCTAAATGACCTGCGAGCACAACAGACTGTTAATATTACATAGTTGTTCATTTGAGTTAAATTAGTTTGCACAAAATAAATATGTTCCCTAAATCAATAGAGGGTGGGAAAATGAAAACAAAGCAAACTTGTGTGTGATGATTCTACCAATCAGAAAACTTGTCTGTGATGATTCTACAAATCAGCAAACGTGTCTTCGATGATTCTACCAATCAGCAAACTTGTGTGTGATGATTCTACCAATCAGCAAATTTGTCTGTGAGGATTCTACCAATTGTGTCCCTCTGGAAATTATCATTCTTCAGTCCTTGTGACAAACATAATATTTCAGCAAACAGAACAAAAACTACACAGTGCGTATCCGCAGGCAGGTTGCAAGGTGTGACTATTGCTTTAAACAAGGTTCTTATTTCCCAGGAGGCATAGTGTATTTTTTTGCCAGACATCACACAGAGAATTCATTCGTTAATGGAACAACAGCATTAATGCAGCTAAATTATGCTAGAGGTTATTTTCATAGTGATAAGAGGTTTTCTGGGCCTTGGTTTGGTCTCGGTTGGGGCTTTTTCTAATCAAATCAAATCAAATTGTATTTGTCACATGCCCCAAATACAACAGCTGTAGACCTTACAGAGAAATGCTTACTTACAAGCCCTAAACCAACAATGCAGTTTTAAGAAAATACCTAAAGAAAAAAGTAAGAGATAACAAAACAAATAATTAAGGAGCAGCAGTAAATAACAATATACAGGGAGTACTGGTTCAGAGTCAATGTGTCAATGTGCGGGGGCACCGGTGTCGATGTAATTCAGGTAATTATGTAGATGCAGGTATGGTTATTAAAGTGGCTATGCATAGATAATAACAGAGATTAGCAGCAGCTATGGGGGGACGGGGTACAAATAGTCTGGGTAGCCATTAGATTAGCTGTTCAGGAGTCTTATGGCTTGGGGGAGGAAGCTGTTTAGAAGCCTCTTGGACCAAGAGGGCCTGGATGGCAGGAAGCTTGGCTCCGGTGATGTACTGGGCCGTACACACTACCCTCTGTAGTGCCTTGCAGTTGGAGGCCGAGCAGTTGCCATACCAGGCAGTGATGCAACCCGTCAGGATGCTCTCGATGGTGCAGCTTTAAAACATTTTGAGGATCTGTGGACCCATGCCAAATCTTTTCAGTCTCCTGAGGGGGAATAGGTTTTGTCGTGTCCTCTTCACGACTGTCTTAATGTGCTAGTACCATGTTAGTTTGTTGGTGATGTGGATGCCAAGGAACTTGAAGCTTTCAACCTGCTCCACTATAGCCCCATCGATGAGAATAGGGGATTTCTTGGTCCTCCTTTTCCTGTAGTCCACAATCATCTCCTTTGTCTTGATCACGTTGAGGGAGAGGTTGTTGTCCTTGCACCACACGGTCAGGTCTCTGACTTTCTCCCTATAGGCTGTCTCGTCGTTGTCGTTGATCAAGCCTACCACTGCTGTGTCATCAGCAAATTTAATGATGGTGTTGTAGTTGTGCCTGGCCGTGCAGTCATGAGTGAACAGGGAGTACAGGAGGGGACTGAGCATGCACTCCTGATGGGCCCCCGTGTTGAGGGTCAGCATGGTGGATGTGTTGTTACCTACCCTTACCACCTGGGGCGGCCCGTCAGGAAGTCTAGGATCCAGTTGCAGAGGGATGTGTTTAGTCCCAGGGTCCGTAGCTTAGTGCTGAGCTTTGAGGAAACTATGGTGTGAACGCTGAGCTGTAGTCAATGAATAGCATTCTCACATAGGTGTTCCTTTTGTCCAGGTGGGTAAAGGCAGTGTGGAGTAGAATAGAGATTGCATCATTTGTGGATCTGTTTGTGCGGTATGCAAATTGGAGTGGGTCTAGGGTTTCTGGGACAATGGTGTTGATGTGAGCCATTACCAGCCTTTCAAAGCATTTCATGGCTACAGACGTGAGTGCTACATGTTGGTAGTCATTATGGCAGGTTACCTTAGTATTCTTGGGCACAGAGACTATGGTGGTCTGCTTGAAACATGTTGATATTACAGACTTTCAAGGTTTTACTGCTAACCTACAAAGCATTACATGGGCTTGCTCCTACCTATCTTTCCGATTTGGTCCTGCCGTACATACCTACACGTACGCTACGGTCACAAGAAGCAGGCCTCCTAATTGTCCCTAGAATTTCTAAGCAAACGGCTGGAGGTAGGGCTTTCTCCTATAGAGCTCCATTTTTATGGAATGGTCTGCCTACCAATGTGAGAGACGCAGACTCAGTCTCAACCTTTAAGTCTTTACTGAAGACTTATCTCTTCAGTAGGTCCTATGATTAAGTATAGTCTGGCCCAGGAGTGTGAAGGTGAACGGAAAGGCTGGAGCAACGAACCACCCTTGCTGTCTCTGCCTTGCCGGTTCCCCTCTTTCCACTGGGATTCTCTGCCTCTAACCCTTTTACAGGGGCTGAGTCACTGGCTTACTGGTGTTCTTCCATGCCGTCCATGGGAGGGGTGCGTCACTTGAGTGGGTTGAGTCACTGATGTGGTCTTCCTGTCTGGGTTGGCGCCCCCCCTTGGGTTGTGCCATGGCGGAGATCGTTGTGGGCTATACTCGGCCTTGTCAAGGACGGTAAGTTGGTGATTGGAGACATCCCTCTAGTGGTGTAGGGGCTGTGCTTTGGCAAAGTGGGTGGGGTTATATCCTGCCTGTTTGGCCCTGTCCGGGGGTATCATCGGATGGGGGCACAGTGTCTTCTGATCCCTCCTGTCTCAGCCTCCAGTATTTATGCTGCAGTAGTTTATGTGTCGGGGGGCTAGGGTCAGTCTGTTACATCTGGAGTATTTCTCTTGTCTTATCCGGTGTCCTGTGTGAATTTAAATATGCTCTCTCTAATTCTCTCTTTCTCTCTTTCTGTCTTTCTCTCGGAGGACCTGAGCCCTAGGACCATGCCTCAGGACTACCAGGTATGATGACTCCTTGCTGTCCCCAGTCCACCTGGCCGTGCTGCTGCTCCAGTTTCAACTGTTCTGCCTGCGGCTATGGAACCCTCACCTGTTCACCGGACGTGCTTGTTGCACCCTCGACAACTACTATGATTATTATTATTTGACCATGCTGGTCATTTATGAACATTTTAACATCTTGACCATGTTCTGCTATAATATCCACCCTGCACAGCCAGAAGAGGACTGGCCACCCCTCATAGCCTGGTTCCTCTCTAGGTTTCTTCCTAGGTTTTTGGCCTTTCTAGGGAGTTTTTCCTAGGGAGTTTTTCCTAGCCACCGTGCTTCTTTCACATGCATTGCTTGCTGTTTGGGGTTTTAGGCTGGGTTTCTGTACAGCACTTTGAGATATCAGCTGATGTACGAAGGGCTATATAAATAAATGTGATTTGATTTGACTTAGACTGGGAGAGGTTGAAAATGTCAGTGAAAACACTTGCCAGTTGGTCAGCGCATGGTCGGAGTACACATCCTGGTAATCCATCTGGCCCAGCGGCCTTGTGAATGTTGACCTGTTTAAAGGTCTTACTGACATCGGCTGCGGAGAGTGTGATCACACAGTCATCCGGACCAGCTGATGCTCTCATCCATGTTTCAGTGTTACTTGCCTTGAAGCGAGCATAGAAGTTATTTGTCTCGTCTGGTAGGCTCGTGACACTGGGGAGCTCTCAGTTGTGCTTCCCTTTGTAGTCTGTAACAGTTTGCAAGCCCTGCCACATCCGACGAGCGTCGGAGCCGGTGATGTATGATTCGATCTTAGTCCTGTATTGACTCTTTACCTGTTTGATGATTTGTTGGAGGGCATATTGGGATTTCTTATAAGCTTCCGGGTTAGAGTCCTTCTCCTTGAAAGCTGCATCTCTACCCTTTAGCTCAGTGCGAATGTTGCCCGTAATCAATGGCTTCTGGTTGGGGTATGTACGTACAGTCACTGTGGGGACGATGTCCTCGATGCACTTATTGATAAAGGCAGTGACTGATGTGGTGTGCTCCTCAATGCCATCGGAAGAATCCCAAAACATATTCCAGTCTGTGCTAGTATCTCCAACTCGAATCTGAAGATTAAGAGCATTTTGCTATGATTTCAAAATAAAAATCTAATCATTCTTCTTGTCCTTTCAGACCCTGGTATATGTTGTGATGATGTGCCCACATGTACTTTCCTGGGGTTGCCCATGATGCATCAGAATGATGGAGTGCATTGGCTATGTTTCTCACTGCATGCACAAAAAGAGAACATTCTGTAAGACTTTCAAGTTTTATTAGTTGTATGTACGGGATACACATGGTATACACCATCCAACGAAATGCTTACTTGCAGGTTCCTTCTCCACAATACAACAACAATAAGAAATAATAAAAGATAAGAATACGAACATAAAGTAAATGGCTCAGTAAATGTCCTGGATGCGTTGGAGCACGTCTTGTGGTGGTGAACAGAGCAATTTCCGTACCAGGCTGTGATGCAACCGGTCATGACGCTCTTGATGGTGCAGTGGTAGTATTTGGAGAGAACCCAGGGTGGCATGCCGAATACAACCTTGCCGTGAAATGCTTACTTACAAACCCTTAACCAACAATGCAGTTTCAAGAAAATATAGTTAAGAAAATATTTACCAAATAATCTTAAGTAAAACAAAATAAGTTACACAATAAAATAACAGTAATTAGGCTATATACAAGGGGTACCGGTACCGGGTCAATGTGCGGTGGTTCAGGTTAGTCGAGTTAATTTGTACATGTAGGTAGGGGTAAAGTGACTATACATAGATATTACACAGCGAATCCCGGTGGCCATTTGATTAATTGTTCAGCAGTCTTATGTCTTGGGGGTAGAAGCTGTTAAGGAGCATTTTGGACCTAGACTTGGTGCTTCGGTACCGCTTGCCATGCAGTAGCAAAGAGAACAGTCTATTACATGGGTGACTGGAGTCTTTGACATCTTTTGGGGCCTTCCTCTGACACCGCCTAGTATATAGGTCCTGGATGGCAGGAAGCTTGGCCCCGGTGATGTACTGGGCTGTACGCACTACGCTCTGTAGCACCTTACTGTCGGATGCCGAGCATTTGCCATACGGGAATGGTGTGTTTGGTGTGTTTGGACCATGATAGTTCATTGGTGATTTGGACACCAAGGAACTTGAAACTCTCGACCCACTCCACTACAGCCCCGTCGATGTGAATGGGAGCGTGTTCGGCCCGCCTTTTTTCTTTAGTCCACATTCATATCCTTTGTCTTGCTCACGTTGAGGGAGAGGTTGTTGTCCTGGCACCACAATGCCAGTTCACTTTGGGATTTGTTTTTGGGTTGGTGCTTATATTTGTCCTGTTACACAGGAGTGTAAGTGTGTAATGGAAATGATATATATATATCTTTTTTTATATATTCCAACTTCCACTGAGTCACCCCGCAGGGAGTGGGGTCACGGCCAGGGTTGCCATTGTACAGCGCCCCTGGAGCAATTATTTAGCCTGTTGAGGACAGACGTTCCGCTAGCGGAACCCCGTTCCGCCTGCGGAACCCCTAGCCAACAGCCAATGGCATCACACGGCGCGAAATACAAAACCAACAAAAATACCAAAATTCAATTTACTCAAACAATCAACTATTTTACACCATTTTAAAGATAAGATTCTCGTTAATCTAACCACATTGTCCGATTTCAAAAAGGTTTTACAGCGAAAGCAAAACATTAGATTATGTTAGGAGAGTACATAGACACAAATAATCACACAGCCATTTTCCAAGCAAGCATATATGTCACATAAACCAAAACCACAGCTAAATGCAGCACTAACCTTTGATGATCTTCATCAGATGACACTCCTAGGACATTATATTACACAATACAATGCATGTTTTGTTCAATCAAGTTCATATTTATATCAAAAACCAGATTTTTACATTAGCATGTGATGTTCAGAACTAGCATACCCACCGAAAACTTCCGGTGAATTTACTAAATTACTCATGATAAACGTTGACAAAATACATAACAATTATTTTAAGAATTATAGATACAGAACTCCTTTATGCAATCGCTATGTCCGATTTTAAAATAGCTTTTCGGCGAAAGCACATTTTGCAAAATTCTGAGTACATAGCTCAGCCATCATGGCTAGCTATTTTGACATCCGCCAACTTCGGGGTCACCTAAACTCAGAATTACTATTAGAAAAATTGGATTACCTTTGCTGTTCTTTGTCAGAATGCACTCCCAGGACTTCTACTTCAACAACAAATGTTGTTTGGTTCCAAATAATCCATAGTTAAATCCAAATATCTCCGTTTTGTTTGTGCGTTCAGGTCACTATCCGAAGGGTAGCACATTTCGTGACAAAACATTTCAAAATATTCCATTACCGTACTTAGAAGCATGTCAAACGCTGTTTAAAATCCATTTTTATGCTATTTTTCTCGTAAAATAGCGATAATATTCCAACCGGGTGACGTTGTATTCATTCAAAGACTGAAATAAAAAAATGGAGAAGTCTCGTGAACGCGCAGCTCCAGTCTCACTGTCCCCAGGCTGACCACTTACAAACTCTGCTGCTGTACTTTGCCCAGAGACAGCAGACACCCCATTCCACTTTCTGGCGGCTTTAGAGAGCCAATGGAAGCCTTAGAAAGTGTCACGTTACAGCAGAGATGCTGTAATGTCGATAGAGATGCAACAGAAGGACAACAAATTGTAAGACAGGGCACTTCCTGTATGGAATCTTCTCAGGTTTTGGCCTGCCATATGAGTTCTGTTATACTCACAGACACCATTCAAACAGTTTTAGAAACTTTAGAGTGTTTTCTATCCACATCTACTAATTATATGCATATTCTAGTTTCTGGGCAGGAGTAGTAACCAGATTAAATCGGGTATGTTTTTTTATCCGGCTGTGAAAATACTGCCCCCTATCCCAAAGAAGTTAAGTGCCTTGCTCAAGGGCACGACGACAGATTATTATTTATGTTTTTCCCCTTGTCAGCTCCCATATTCGAACCAACAACCTTTCGGTTACTGGCCCAATGCTCTAACTACGAGGCTACCTGCCGCCCTTACCTCCTCCTTATAGGCTGACTTGTTGTTGTAGGGTATCAGGCCTACTGTACAACCGTGGTGTCATCAGCAAACTTGATGATGGAGTTGGTGTCCTGCAAAGCCATGCAGTTGTGGGTGAACAGGGAGTACTGCAGAGGGCTGAGGACAGACCCCTGGGGGGGGGCTGTGTTAAGAGTCAGTGTGGAGGAGGTATTGTTGCCAATCCTGACAGCCTGTGGTCTGCCCATCAGGAAGTCCAGGAAGTCCAGTTGCAGAGGGTTTTGTCTAGACCCAGGGCTCTGAGCTTGGTGTCGGGCTTGGAGGGAACAATGGTGTTGAATGCTGAACAATCAATCAATCAATCAGATTTATTTATAAAGCCCTTTTGACATCAGCTGATGTCACAAAGTGCGATACAGAAACCCAGCCTAAAACCCCAAACAGCAAGCAATGCAGATGTAGAAGCATGGTGGCTTGGAAAGACTCCCTAGAAATGTAGGGACCTAGGAAGAAACCTAGAGAGGGACCAGGCTCTGAGGGGTGGCCAGTCATCTTCTGGCTGTGCCAGGTGGAAATTATAACAGTACATGGCCAAGATGTTTAAACGTTCATAGATGGCCAGCAGGGTCAAATAATAATAATTACAGTGCATTTAGAGGGTGCAACAGGTCAGCATCTCAGGAGTAAATGTCAGTCGGCTTTTCCTAGCCGATCAAACAGTATTCTGACGTAGGTGTTCCTCTTGTCCAGTTGTGTTACGGCCGTGGGAATAGGGATGGCGTCTTCTATGGATCTGTTGGAGTGGTGGGCAAATTGGAATGGGTCCACACTTCTGTTACCATAGTGAATACAGTGTTACCACACAGGTATAAGAATAAGCGTAATGTAAAGTGTGACCGGACGTTCCAGAAAACACTCGGAAACACTTGAATGGTCTTAAAGCACTAAGCTATTCTGTTTTCCTATTGGTCTCGGTACTTATAATATTCTGTCTCTTTATCCCAAAATGGAGACTGCTTTCCTGTGAGGCTGAATTTGTGTCGGGCTGCATTACCATGGGGCTGCATTACCATGGGGCTGCAATACCGTGGGGCTGCATTACCATGGGGCTGCATTACCGTGGGGCTGCATTACCGTGGGGCTGCATTACCGTGGGGCTGCATTACCGTGGGGCTGCATTACCGTGGGGCTACATTAAAATGGGGCAGCATTAACATGGGACTGCATTACCATGGGGTTGCATTACCGTGGGACTGCATTACCATGGGGCTGTATTACCGTGGGGCTGCATTACCGTGGGGCCGCATTAACATGGAGCCGCATTAACATGGAGCTGCATTAACATGGGGCTGCATTAACATGGGGCTGCATTACCGTGGGGCTGCATTAACATGGCGCTGCATTACCGTGGGTCTGCATTACCGTGGGTCTGCATTACCATGGGGCTGTATTACCGTAGGACTGCATTACCGTGGGGCTGCATTACCATGGGGCTGTATTAACATGGGGCTGCAATACCAGTGCCTTTTTTCAGTTATGTCTGCATAGGCTTCTCTTAAGTTGGTATTTTTAACCCAACACATTTCACTCATCCTCTCCACTCAATTATTTAGCAGCACAAACCACATTAATGGGGGATACATCTCTGGGAGATGGGGGTGAAAAGTGGTTCTTTATGTATGACACAGACAAGGAATCTAAGTATTGTATTTCAAGGATGAGCAGAGAGATGACGGAGAGGGGTTGGATATGTTTACCAGGGCTTTCCATTTCTCACCGTGTTACCTTAGTGCCCTCAGGGAAAGTGTGCTGTGAAAAAATGACCAAAGGGCTCAATTACTGTTTTCCAAAGCTATGATGGACATTGACAGAGGATGGGAAAGTAACGGGAAAACAAGAGAAAAACAAAAAAAAAGTCATTGATGTTCACGTGACAGCAATAACAATCGTGTTACCACAGGGACACCACAGGGACATTGAGGCAGATAAGCCCGAGGAATTGTTTTTCACATTTCCTTCCAGGAAGAGGAAGAAGGGGTAACACATCTTAATGCTTTTAAATGTATTCCTGGAACATAGCTGGCTGTGTGACAACTTTGCCATGATTTTTTTTTCTATCCGTGTTCTATATCTATTAGCACAAACATTTAATTAAAATCTCTAATAGGATTCAGAAAATTGTGACACATGGGACTTGTTTTTGTAAAAACATGAAAAATAGGGCCAGACGCCAAATGATCTGTGTCAGTTTTAGCAAATTAGCAAAGGTTGTAACCTGTGTTGATTTGGTTTGCAATATTTGCTGGTCAGGTTTCTCTGTTTAAATGAAAACATTATTGACGTCAATAGGCCTACAGCGAGGTCTATAGTCAGGTCGCATTTTCCAATTGAGAACCGAGTCAAATGATTTGTGGTTTTTGTAACATATACAGGTATTATAGGACTTCACGAAGGGTTACACAGAGTGACTCCTCAGACTGGCTTGTTAGATATCAAACTCCTTCCTCCACCAACATACCATTTAGACCAGAGAATCTGTGTAATTCTAGTAATATTCTGATGATTTTGTTTTATAATTAACTTTTATAATTCACTCTTCATGGTATCTCTGCCATCCTTTGTTACCAATTTTTTTTAGGTGGGGTTTGGCATGGGTCCTCAGATCCTCCAAAAATTATACAGCTACACCATTGAGAATATCTTGACAGGTTACAGCACCGCCTGGTATGGCAACTGCTCGGCCTCCGACCGCAAGGCACTACAGAGGGTAGTGCGTACGGCCCAGTACATCACTGGGGCCAAACTCCCTGCCGTCCAGGACCTCTATAACAGGAGGTGTCAGAGGAAGGCCCTAAAGACTCCAGTCACCCAAGACTGTTCTCTCTGCTCCCGCACGGCAAGAGTTACGAATGCATTGAACATGGGACGAAAAGGCTCCTGAACAGCTTTTACCCCCAAGCCATAAGACTGCAGAACAGTTAATCAGATGTCTACCCGGACTATTTACATTGACCTCCCTTTATTATTTATTTTTGTATCTTGATTTATTTGCACTGACTCTCTTGCACCTGCTCTATTGACACTCACTAAACTCTACCCACACACTCACACATACACTGACACTCCAACACACCACACACACACACACACACACACACACACACACACACACACACCCCCCCCCCCCCCCTACATACGCTGACACACACATGCATATTGATAAAATAACATACCCAAATCTAACTGCCTGTAGATCAGGCCCTGAAGGAAGGATATATTCTTGGTACCAATTGAATGGAAACACTTTGAAGTTTGTGGAAATGTGAAAGGAATGTAGGAGAATATAACACAATAGATCTGGTAAAAGATAATACAAAGAAAAAAACAACCGTTCTCTTGTCTTTTTTTGTACCATCATCTTTGAAATGCAAGATAAAGTATTATTCCAGCCCAGGTGCAATTTAGATTTTGGCCACTAGATGGAAGCAGTGTATGAGCTATAGACTGATCCAATGAACCATTGTATTTCGGTTCCAAATTTGGTATCAAGACTGCCCAAATGTGCCTAATTGGTTTATTAATCGTTTTTCATGTTCAAATGGTGCACTCTCCTCAAACAATAGCACGTTATTCACTGTAATAGCTACTGTAAATTGGACAGTGTAGTTAGATTAACAAGAATTTAAACTTTCTGCCAATATCAGATATGTCTATGTCCTGGGAAATGTTCTTGTTACTTACAACCTCATGCTAATCGCATTAGCCTACGTTAGCTCAACGTCCCGCAGGGGACCCACCGATCCTGAATAAGTTTTTAATTACTTTGTGAAATGAATGGATTCACAATTCAAGGCATAACGCTTGAGTTACAAAGCATTACAAGGCATTATCGAAAGCATGGTCAGAGAGAGAGAGAGAGAGAGAGAGAGAGACAGAGAAAGAATGGCTTGTCCATGGCCCATAGCTCATGGAAGAGGTAAAGAAAGAAAGAAAGATAGAAAGTAAGAGTGTAGGTACCGCAGAACAGAAAGTTAGGAACATAAAACAAAGACCAATTAATACTTCTCTAAGCTTCTGAGATCAATGGAGAGAATGCTGAATTCCTAAGACAAAACATAGGAATTTCTTGCATACAGTCACTTCAGGGGCTGGGTCGTCCAACATACAATGCAGTATTCATACCCCTTGACTTTTTCAATTTTTTTAGGTTACAGACAATTTTCTAAAATGAATTACATTTTGTTTTACTCATCAAACTACACACAATACCCCATAACGACAAAGACAATTTTTTGTTGTTGTTGTAGCTCATTTTTTAAAATAAAAAACCCCATCACATTTACATAAGTATTCAGACCCTTTACTCAGTGCTTTGTTGAAGCACCTTTGGCAGCAATTACAGCCTTGGGTCTTCTGGCTATGACGCTACAAGCTTGGCACACCTGTATTTCGGGAGTTTCTCCCATTCTTCTCTGCAGATCCTCTCAAGCTCTGTTAGGTTGGATGGGGAGCGTTGCTACATAGCTATTCAGGTTTCTCCAGAGATGTTCAATCGGGTGGCTGGGCCACTCAAAGACATTCAGAGACTTGTCCCGAAGCCACTCCTGTGTTGTCTTGGCGGTGTGCTTAGGGTTGTTGTCCTGTTGGAAGGTGAACCTTCGCTGCAGTCTGAGGTCCTGAGCGCTCAGGAATAGGTTTTCTTCAAGGATCTCTCTGTACTTTTCTCTGTTAATCTTTCCCTCAATCCTGACAAGTGTCCCAGTCCCTGCCGCTGAAAAACATCCCCACAGCATGATGCTGATGCTGCCACCACCATGCTTCACCATAGGGATGGTGCCAGGTTTCCTCCATAGGTGACGCTTGGAATTCAGGCCAAAGAGTTCAATCTTGGTTTCATCAGACCAGATATTGTTGTTTCTCATGGTCTGAGAGTCTTAAGGTGCCTTTTGGCTAACTCCAAGCGGGCTGTCATCTGCCTTTTACTGAGGACTGGCTTCCGTCTGGTCACTCCACCGTAAAGGCCTGATTGGTGGAGTGCTCTAGAGAACTCTAAAGCTCTGTTAGAGTGACCATCGGGTTCTTTGTCACCTCCGTGAACAAGGCCCTTCTCCCCCTATTGCTCAGTTTGGCCTGGCGGCCCGCTCTAGGAAGAGTCTTGGTGGTTCGAAACTTCTTCCATTTAAGAATGATGGAGGCCACTGTGTTCTTGGGGACCTTCAATGCTGCAGAAATGTTTTGGTACCCTTCCCCAGATCTGTGCCTCGACACAACCCTCTCTCGAAGCTCTACAGACAATTCCTTCGAACTTATGGCTTGGTTTTTGCTCTGACATGCACTGTCAACTCTGGGACCATGTATAGACAGGTGTGTGTCTTTCCAAATCATGTCCAAACCCGATTCAATTTACCCTAGGTGGACTCCAATCAACATCTCAAGGATGATCAATGGAAACAGGGTGCACCTGAACTCAATCTCGAGGCTCATAGCAAAGGGTATGAATACTTCTATAATTAATGTATTTTTTACTAGGCTACATGGAATTGTTTTCAGAAGGTCATGCCAAGGATCATTTAGCTATTTCATTTAAAATTTTAAGACCCCTTGAATTATCAAAAAAATATCTAAAACAATTATTTGATGAACAATTATTGTTGGCCTTACTGCTATAAGCCCATACAAACACATTCAATAACAGATTCACTACATGGAACAGCAGATAGTCCCAAAGATCAAAAAGAAGTTTGTTCTGAAGTGTCTCTCCTATATCTGAGACATAAGAAAGATTAGGAAACGTTTGTTTGTTTTTCTGATATGTATTTAACCCCATTTTAGCCATTAAACAGTCTCCATAGTCACTTCTGTAAGTTTTTTCAACTGGTACAAGGGGAGTCTCTGGAGGCATGTGGGAGGCATGTGGGAGCAAAACACCTGACATGTACATGTTCATGAGAGTCTCACTTTTGCACAGAGGGGTCATATTAGTATGTAGCCCAAACTCTTCTGATGCTACAGACAGAAGTTGGAAGATCAGCTGTACCGACTTAAGACATACGGAGTGCCGTTTGGGTCTTTGCGTGTTAAAAAAGATACATGTCAAATAACACTATTTGACATGTCAAATAAGCTTGTTGGCCAATCAGGACCTAAATATGACTGCATGTCACATAATAATTTAACACGTTCATACATTTTTTACATAGTTATTACACATTGATTACACTATCACTAGTATTTCATATCAAATCAAATCAAAGTTTATTTGTCACGTGCGCCGAGTACAACAGGTGTAAACCTTAAAGTGAAATGCTTACTTACAGGCTCTAACCAATAGTGCAAAAAAGGTATTAGGTGAGCAATAGGTAAGTAAAGAAATAAAAACAACAGTAAAAAGACAGTGAAAAATAACAGTCGCAAGGCTATATACAGAAGCGAGGCTACAAAAGTAGCGAGGATACATACAGACACCGGTTAGTCGGGATGATTGAGGTAGTATGTACATGTAGATATGGATAAAGTAACTATGCGATATGTTACAATAATTCATCGATACGTATGCTATGAAGCTGGTAAATTCTTGTCTCGCACACCTGTCCTTCCCCAAGCTCTGGACTGTGCTAGTCATAAAAAAAAGCTAGCTAGCTGATGGATGCAAACAATGTTCTTGTCACGCCCTGACCTGAGAGAGCCTTTTTATGTCTCTACTTAGGTTTGGTCAGGGTGTGATTTGGGTGGGCATTCTATGTCCTTTTTTCTATGTTCTTGTATTTCTTTGTTTTGGCCTAGTATGGCTCTCAATCAGGGACAGCTGTACATCGTTGTTGCTGATTGGGAGTCATACTTAGGCAGCCTGTTTTCCTTTGGGGTTTTGTGGGTAGTTGTTTTCTGTCTTGTGTGTGTTCACCTGGCAGAACTGTTGGCTTTCGTTTTCTTGTTTGTTTTAAAGTGTTTCATTAAATATAATTATGACCACTTACCACGCTGCATCTTGGTCCCCTCTTCCAGACGATCGTTACAGTTCTTCCACAAAAACACAGCAAAATGACATAATCTGTTTCAGTAACTATAGTAAGCTAGGTAATTATCTAGCTAGGTGTCATCATCTAAAATAGCTCTAAATTGTAAGACAGTTCTTATTTGATTAATGGGGGTCGGATCAATCCATGTGAACCTTGCCAAAATAAGGATTAGCCACAATTGTAAAACTATGTCATTGGCAGTAATGCAAATTTATACTAATAGTGTAAATATGCCATAATTGAAAAGATCATGCTAAACGAGGTTCGAATGTTGTTATATAAATCAACAAAAGACAATAATTTGCTAATTTGACAAAAATCTGTTGAAATCGCAATGGATGTATTAGACTATAGAATTGCTTTGGGGGTGTACTTGGGACTCTGAAACCACTGTGAATTGAGACACATTAATTGTACCAGTCAACCTACTATGTGTATTGAACGCTATTGCAGAGGAAAAACAATACAACATTAGTGTTTTGGAGCCTGATAACTCTGAGGAGGACTATGGAAAAAAAATTGATACCCCATTTCACTGATCGCCAAAACTTAGTTAAAGCTGTACAGTGCAATATGAATATCAATATGCACAATATCCTGACTGGATAGGTGATTTCACACAGTCACAGTCCCGCGATGAGAGCTACAACGCTACTGTTGACTAACCTCATTCCGTGCAAATTTGCGTAACCGCGGCATTCAAACGAGGCTGCAATGAAAACTAATGGGACTGTAGCGACTGTGTTGGCATAAAAATCTGGGGTATGAACTACGTTTCTAAACTCAGCAAAAAAAGAAACGTCCTCTCACTGTTAACTACGTTCATTTTCAGCCTTTTTAACATGTGTAAATATTTGTATGAACATAACAAGATTCAACGACTGAGACATAAACTGAACAAGTTCCACAGACATGTGACTAACAGAAATTAAATAATGTCTCCCTGAACAAAGGGGGAGTCAAAATCAAAAGCAACAGTCAGTATCTGGTGTGGCCACCAGCTGCAATAAATACTGCAGTGCATCTCCTCCTCATGGACTGCAGCAGATTTGCCAGTTCTTGCTGTGAGATGTTACCCCACTCTTTCACCAAGGCACCTGCAAGTTCCAGGACATTTCTGGGGGGAATGGCCCTAGCCTTCACCCTCCGGTCCAACAGGTCCCAGACGTGCTCAATGGGATTGAGATCCGGGCTCTTCGATGGCCATGGCAGAACACTGACATTCCTGTCTTGCAGGAAATCGCGCACAGAACGAGCAGTATGGCTGGTGGCATTGTCATGCTGGAGGGTCATGTCAGGATGAGCCTGCAGGAAGGGTACCACATGAGGGAGGAGGATGTCTTCCCTGTAATGCACAGTGTTGAGATTGCCTGCAATGACAACAAGCTCAGTCCGATGATGCTGTGACACACCGCCCCAGACCATGACGGACCCTCCACCTCCAAATCGATCCCGCTCCAGAGTACAGGCATCGGTGTAATGCTCATTCCTTCGACGAAACATGCAAATCTGACCATCACCCCTGGTGAGACAAAACCGTGACCCGTCAGTGAAGAGCACTTTTTGCCAGTCCTGTCTGGTCCAGCGACGGTGGGTTTGTGCCCATAGGCGACATTGTTGCCGGTGATGTCTGGTGAGGACCTGTCTTACAACAGGCCTACAAGTCCTCAGTCCAGCCTCTCTCAGCCAATTGCGGACAGTCTGAGCACTGATGGAGGGATTGTGCGTTCCTGGTGTAACTCGGGCAGTTGTTGTTGCCATCCTGTACCTGTTCTGCAGGTGTGAAGATCGGATATACCGATCCTGTGCAGGTGTTGTTACACGTGGTCTATCACTGTGAGGAATATCAGCTGTCCGTCTTGTCTCCCTGTAGCACTTTCTTAGGCGTGGACACATCTGCAGTCCTCATGCCTCCTTGCAGCATGCCTAAGGCACGTTCACGCAGATGAGCCGGGACCCTGGGAATTTTTCTTTTGGTGTTTTTCCAGAGTGAGTAGAAAGGCCTCTTTAGTGTCCTAAGTTTTCATAACTGTGACCTTAATTGCCTACCATCTGTAAGCTGTTAGTGTCTTAACAACCATTCCACAGGTGCATGTTCATTAATTGTTTGTGCTTCATTGAACAACCATGGGAAACAGTGTTTAAACCCTTTACAATGAAGATCTGTGAAGTTATTTTAATTTTTACAAATTATCTTTGAAAGACAGGGTCCTGAAAAAGGGATGTTTTATTCAAGTTTATTCAAGCGTTGATTGACATGGCAATGGCCGATAGAGTTGGAGAAAAGTTGAAAAAACTGACCCCTCTGACGCTGTTCGTTTAGTTGTGACATGTCATGACGTAAACCTACAGCATTCATAAAGCAACTCATTCTGTGTCGTTCAGCCTCTCTCCACCAGGTGTGGTGCTTCTCTCGCAGATTGAAAACAAGAAAGGGACAAGGACAGGTTAAGGGGGATACCTAGTCAATTGTACAAATGAATGCATTCATTTTTTTGCGTCATCACTGCAAGCCATCATGACTCTCAAAAGCCGAGACAGCCGCTGTTTACTTCTGAAGATAATTTTAGCGCCGCCCTAAAAACAGAAATTCAAATACCACACAAACCTTCAAATAGGTATGTAATGACACATTATATCAACTCTTTATAGTGTTTTATTTACATTTTAGAGGTGATAAGTTCCACACAAGGCTTATCTCCCCCTTTGCCTATCAAGCAGTAGGTTTCGCTTCTCCACCCGCCATTTTTATAAAGCCCCGACGGAGCTAACTTCCTTCTTCAATCATGCAGAGATGGGCAGCATGAAGGTCTCGTCATTGATTTTGCTGGAAAGTAGAGAAATTGTGCTTTATAGTGGTATTCATATTACAGTTGACCTGGAAGTGTTACGTTTTTGAGGCACGAAAATAAGGTAAATTGTACGTTACAGCGTGATTGTCACGTTTGTCATATGATGAAGGAGACCAAGGCGCAGCGTGTGTATCGTTCCACATTTTATTATAACTGTGAAACTATGCAAGACATACAAATAAACTAATAAACAAAACAACAAACCGTAACGAAGAGGTGCACCATACACTTACTCAAAATACAATCTCCCACCAACCCAGGTTGAAAAACAACTACTTAGGTATGATCTCCAATTAGAGGCGACGATGACCAGCTACCTCTAATTGGAGATCATCCCCCCAAAAACCATAGAAATACAGAAACAAGAACATGACAACATAGAAAATCTAAACTAGACACAACCCCATCACACCCTGACCTACTCTACCATAGAAAAGAATAGCTTATATGATAAGGACATGACAGCGATGTACAAAAGGGCGTTAGCAAATTATAATATTTGTGTAAAATCTTCACAGTTGTGTTCTGTGGGTGTCACCAAGTAGACTGATAAACCATTTCATTGCTCCACATTCCATCCTTGTTTAACATTATCTAGACTAAATATGGCATGATTCCACTAATTGTAACCTTCTGAGTCACTTTCAAAGAGGGACCTTTATTTTGAAGGCGAACTGCAAATTCCACTATCGTGGCTAATCCTTATTGTGGCTAGCTTCACAACACAAACCTCACTAGCCAGATGAAGCTAGCTGGCTGCTTATAACGTTAGATTTGGGCAACAAGGTTAAGTAGCTGGCTAGCTAGTTATTTTCATAAACTGAAGTTACATTTCAATAGGCGAACAACAAGTGGCTGAGCCACACAGTCCCGTGTGGCTCACAGTCCCGTGTGGCTCAGTTGGTAGAGCATGGTGTTTGCAACACCAGGGTTGTGGGTTCGATTCCCACGGGGGACCAGTATGGAAAAAAAAATAAAATGTATGAAATGTATTCACTACTGTAAGTCGCTCTGGATAAGAGTGTCTGCTATATGACTAAAATAAATGTACCTAGCTAATACTTACTCACAAGGATTCCTAAATCATTGCTAAGAATACTGAAAATGACTCCAGTTTCTACTGGTTGTTATTTTCAGGCTGGTTGCTTCCAGATGCGGAAGTGCGACATCCAGTAGTCGGCTGCGGCATTTGAGATGCATCCAATACAAAAAAAACTGACATCGTACTTAAGGGGTTATCTCTGCATTGTTGGGAATGAGCTCGTAAGTAAGCATTAAACGGTAAAATCAATTTTTTATTCAGCTCATGTGACCAGTAAAATTTGATTTGAAATGTTATTTGATTTCCTCTTTTAAGATGTAGCATATCACAACACTAAAGAACTGTTATTGAAAGCGAGTCCACACCACAGCCCTGCTCTTAGCCATCTTAACAAGGTAACCAGGGAAATACATGGGCTGTAAACACCCTCATCTCCAATCACAGAGCTCCATATATTCTGTTTGTGGTTCAGCAATATAATCCTGTTAGCCAGCCTATGGGAACTCAGGAAGTAGTGGAATTAGGGAGAGCCTGAGGGAAAGGGTGTCATATTTATTGAGAACCACACAGGACCACTGTACCTAGAGTTTTACAGTGCTTGCGTGTATTCACATATAGCTCTGTCTGCATGGACTGGAAGTGTGTAAGAGGTGGTCTTCTGGTTTTGGATGAACTCCAAACTGAATTCAGAGGACACGGTAGTATATTCAACATGGTATCTTCAGGCATATAGTGAGCCAGTGTATTAGGAACAGCTCAAACGATTCAGAAGGACAACAGTGGGAGGCCACTAGGCCTCTAGGCTGCTGGGCCACAATGCCACCGGGCCTCTAGGCCACTGGGCCACCGGTTCACCAGGCCACTAGGCCACTAGGCCTCCGGGCCACCGGGTCACCAGGCCACTAGGCCACTAGGCCACCGGGTCACCAGGCCACTAGGCCTCTAGACCACTGGGCCATCGGACCACCGGGTCACCAGGCCACTAGGCCACTAGGCCACTGGGCCAACATCAATGGATATTTACGTTGCCTCTTCATGCACAATGTTAACCTCTTATGCGATGCTGTGTCATTTGTCATTTTCTGTTCTAAGGCAAACTCCATCACTCTCTCTCTCTCTCTCTGTCTTTCTCTCCTTCTCCGATCAAGACTGAGTGATGTCAACAGGAAATATTTGTCAGTTGTCACAGACGGACCCTCCAATTTCAGTCCTCTCCCGGAAGGCACACAAGTGTACTATAGAGAACATTAACGATTCACCCTTACTTCGACGAAATTAGATTCTCTCCTCTTCCAGGCATTATGGATCTGAACATCGTATCAATCAAGAAGAGTTTAATAACATGGCTTAAATTAACTTGTTACAAGCACAAGCAGGACTCTTGGTGCAAAATCTAAATGTGATATTTTCATATTTAGTCCTGAGTTCTTTTCCCACTCAATGGAGAAGCCACTGCCGTTCTGCAGTAATTGATATATTCAAGGGATGGTTAACTAAAACAACCTATGTGGCCTGCGGGGAGAGGGTTTCCCTGAAATGTAAATGAACTAAATCAGTGATTTATGAGTCCATGGCACACCGTGCTGCCGCTGTAGTGCGTCGTCAGTGGAATGTGCTGAGTGCAAGCCGGGTCTCTCTTTCCCTCTTCCTCTGCCCTCTCCCTCTCCCTACCTCTCCGTCCCTCCCTCCCTCTCTCTTTTTCTCCCCCCCTCTCTCTCTCTCTCCCTTTCTCCTCCCCTCCCTCCATCTCTCTCTGTTAGTTTTCCCTCCTCAGGCACCTGCCATGACTCAGTCTCTATCTTAATCACTCTTGAGTGTTGCCCCCCACCAACCACCCCAACCCCCTCAAAACAGGTGCATTTCCACAGGCACAGAGTGATTAAAATCCTACCCTGCCATGTTTGCCAGGAGTGCAGGGCAGCAGCAAACTCTCACTCACACATTACTTTTAGGAGCGAGGTGAGTCATTGGTGAGTAGAGAGGGAACGATCTGGAGAACTGTGGATGAGCATGAATCAGGACAGTGATATAGGGTTTTGTCAACCAAAGTACTATCGGCAGCAAGAGTCAGGCTAAAAGGGGATTTGGTATGTCTATAAAGATCATTTTAAACTGGGTGGTTTTGAACCCTGAATTCTGATTGGCTGAAAGCCATGTTATTTCAGACCGTATACCACGGGTATGACAAAACATTTAATTTTACTGCTCTAATGAAGTTGGTAACCAGTTGATATCAATAAGGCTCCTCAGGGTTTGTGATACATGGCCAATATACCAAGCGTTGCATCGTGCCTATGAGCAGCCCTTAGCCGTGCTATACTGGCCATATACCACACCTCCTCTGGCCTATTGTTGAAATGTTTTAGGATAACTGCTAACAACCTACCATGCTTTATATGCTGTTAGATAAATATTTCGCAAGGCCCAGTACTACTAACCAATTTAAAACCAGGCATTATGGGCATAATGTTGATGATGTTCTGTATTTGTGAGAGGTGAAGAGGAGGTATAGAACAAAAAACGTTGATATATGTAAGGTGCCATTCAGCCTAACTAGTCGTAGATATTAAGTTTTTGAATAATGACTGGTCGTGATTTGTGTAGCTAGAAGGTGCTCCTGAGCGTTCGTCAACGTCTTGCTGCCAGTTTATTTACAGGAAATTACCCCCTCTCTTTCAATTATTTCCGGGGTTCCTCGCAATCGAGGCTCCAATTAGGGATAATAATGAGGTAATTTAAAATGTCAATCAGAGATAATGATGCTCTCATTTGTGAGGCAAACACTTTTCAGAACCCGTAACAATGGTTGTAAACACAATAATAAAATAATAAAAAAGCTGACAATTCACATTTGATAAATGAAATGGGGAAAGGAAATCCAACAGATGTAGGAGAATCTTAATTTCTTGTAAGCCTAAAATATGCTGTATGTATCATTCTTCAAACAAACTCCGTGCTTTGATCATTCTAAGGTCCTCTAAAGTAGAAAATAACAATGGTAAACATGCTAATTTATTCAGAAGAAAGGATGTAGCGCATATTTGCACTTAAATGTGAATTACCGTGGGGAATAGGCCTACAAGCTCTCGCAGACAGCACTATCTCTTTCTGGGATCCAATGAGAATCTCCACAGTCGATAAAAGCAAACTCAACCAAGATTAAAATAGGGGAAGAAGGTTCCATAATGGAAGTGAATAGACAAAGGAACCCATCTCATCGCCTTCACAGCGGCCATCTTATCTCGTATTGGCCAGCTCGGTAAAGCATCACCAGCATGTGAAAGAGATTCCCACGCGGTTGTGTTCATGACTGTTTAGGGAGTCACTATCATCCCTATCGTAGTGAATCTCCAGGTCATTGACGAGGCTGGGCGCTTTCATTAGTCTCCTTTGCAACAACACTCGTCTGATTGCCATCTTGTTTACCATTGATTTATAATTCACCGCCTCAAGGTTTGCAGAAATACTTAAAGCGACTGCTGATATAAGATAAGAAATGGTGACTCTGTATGTATTGTATTATATCTTGTTGAGATTAAACAAAGAGGGCCTTGGGCGATTGCTACACTTTTTTTTTTTTACAGCGTTTACAGTTTTATTTTTCGACGGAGATCTGAGATGCCTGTTGTTCTCAACGACTGGAATAAACACTTGCAGCAAATGAATGAGGCAGTTGCAGGTGCTATTTGGTTTGTATACGAGGATGTCACCTTTAGGGGATAGCATGCATCTCAAAGAATAAAGCAACTCGCAGATAAAACGAATGGATTCCTGTCAGTTTTTTGTTATTACCAACAGAAACCTGTCGGGCTTTTTGTTATCATTGGACACATTTGCATACCTTCAACACACATAGACAGATAACAAGAGAATGAAGATATACATGACGAGATAGCAACACAGAGAGATAAACAGACAAGGAGACAGTCAGATTGACATGAATGATATAGGAAACTCATATTTTTATGGAAATATGACAGTGATAATGAATTGCAGTGATACATTTATGTATATATATATATATAGTATATATATGTAATTTAAATGTATGTTTTTATCTTTCACAAGCAATTTTCACCTCTGATGTCATTACAGAAATTGACAGCTTCTCGTAAAAATAATGCTAAAAACACATCCAACATCATATAGCAACGTGCAAAAGAGGAACTGGAAGTGTCAGCGACCATACATTGTCTCTCTCAAGGGGACATGATATGTCTTGCCTCCTAAAACTGTTGAGGACTGAGAGGAGGCCAAAGCTCTTTTCTATTCCAACAAATGTGTCATCAACTAAAGCACCTACATGAATAACCTCATTCCCTTGGCTTGAGGACCATGGTGGTGTAGAGCTGCAATCTGTGCCTCAAAATAATGGTAGGCAGGGTTTAACTTGTATGTCTGATACTGCTGTGGGCGAGGGTGATTGAGTGGCCTTGTTTGATGGCCTATCACGCTCAAATTACACTGGCTGTAGCCTGGTGCAAAGGAGCACAGACAGAACCTATTGGTCACAGAACGACACATATATTCATCATCCATTATACATTGACTGCATTGACTTTCTCTCACCCCGCTCTCTTCCTGCTCTCCTTTCTCAATCGCTCTCCTCCATCCCTCCTCTGCTCCTCTCATTTGCCCGTGCTCATTTTTCCTCCTCCTAATCTAAGTTCATCTCTCTTTCTCTCAGCACAGCTCTCCCTCCACCACCACACACCATCTTTCCTCTCCTCCTTCTGTTTCTCTCTCACACTGCCCAATCTTATTTCACACAAACATTTCTGTCTGTTTCTCCACATAAACTGCATTTTATGAACAGCCTTCAGTTAGCCCTTAAGCCTTTTTCAGAAACCCATTTTACAACAGACAACAGTAGCCACCCATATTGAATTTTGGAAAATGTGTCCATTGTTGTGCAGCCATAGCCTCGATAAAAATTGAAATAAGTCAGTTTGTGAACTGTGGTTAGAAAAAGTATCCTCTCCTACCATTACAACAGAGTAGCTAAGGCAGGGGACCCCAACTTTTTTTGGCCCGGGACCCCATTTTGATATTGGAAAAAATGTGTGACCACCACCATGTGAAAAAAAAGTTATGTAATCAAAGACCAATGTTTACTTTTTTTTAATTTGTGGCTAATGACAGCATATTACAAATCAGTCTTACTTTTGACAATATTTCAATCTGAAGACAGTATGGTTTGAAGTGACTGAAATGCATCAGAAAAAGTATTGGGAAATTCAGAAGGTCATGTAGTAAAAGGAAATCATTTTGTATGATCTTCTGTGTAGAAAAGTAAAGCATCATTAGTGATCTTCTTTCCCCTCCAGTCTGATTTAGTGCCTGGTCCTGTCCACTTGTGGACACATATGTGTTCTCGAGAGTCTTATCTGTCAGTGTAAGGGGCATACTATTTTGTTTCTCTTGTAAGCGAATGTTCTAATGAGATGGGGATCACGACCCCTATTTTGGGAAATGCTGAGCTAAGGTATAAATACTGTCAGTACCACAGCCTTGTCCCCTAGGTTCATATAGACCCCCATCATCTCCACCTGGTCACGTTCCTTTGTACACACACGGTCTCTGTCTGTGAGTGTGTGTGTGTGTGTGTGTGTGTGTGTGTGTGTGTGTGTGTGTGTGTGTGTGTGTGTGTGTGTGTGTGTGTGTGTGGTGTGTGTGTGTGTGTGTGTGTGTGTGTGTGTGTGTTTGTCAGTGTGTGTATTATAATCGTCCACCAGGGAGACGAGTTTCACACCAACTTCCTCCCTCTTCTCAGTGAGGTCTGACACCTGTGCCTCCTCTCCTCTCTCTCAGCCATGACACCTCACAAATAAGCGTAGCGTTTCCATTTAGCCCCTGGAGCCCACAGGTATGAAGAGCATCCTCTATTCCTTTTCTCTTCTTTTTTTTCTTCTTTCTTTCTCTTTTTCGTCAGCGACATTGTGTCTGGAGATGATACGGTTGTGAAACTTGATGGTTAGTGCTGTGGTTGAACACAGTGTCCAGACCAAAGTGTTGTGAGGGGGAACCACCAGCAACAGACAGTGACAGAGATGAGGGACCCATAAAGCAATGCTTCACTTGCTGCTGAGTTTCCATGGGCCTTACCAGAAGCATATTTCAACACTCTTTTTCTAGTGATACTGTATATTAACAAAGGGCTTGCCTTTCTGTTTTCACAAATCAGTGTAATAATCATTATAATTTCAAGGCGTGTATAAAAATGAGTCCCACTGAAAAAGAGGTAGAAGAACTGTGGATGGTGCAGGCATTCGAGTAAAATAAATTATTTATGGGTGCCAATAGCATCTCCAATATTTGCTGGATTCCTATGGGTATTATATAGAGGATTGCATCCTAAATTAAAGTACATGAATCCTCCTTATTCCACTGTTTATATGTGCCTGGAGGGCTTACAATCCACTTCACATTCACCTAAAGTCATAATTAGCCAAACACCATCAAATAATGACTTCCCTTAATCCTCATGGCCGGCGAGCAGCGTGTCTAGAGCGCTTTGCCCATTGTCTGTCTGTGTGAATGGCCATCGTTTAGGCTCATTATGCTTATGTAGGGCAGCAGCCCCCTTCACTGGGGACTGGGCTGAGTTAATCTAGCCGTCAGTGTGTTTGAAAGTCCTACTGTATGAAGAGTGTAGCCCGGAGGCACCTCTCTGTACTGGGACTTTCATGTCCACGCCGTGACAGCCAGCCAGGAATGAATTGAAGAATGAATTGGACATAATGGTGGTGAATGAATGGAGGCCTGGAGTTAGTTGTGGTTTCCAGACCAGAACATGTTTTACAGTTAGTGTACTGTATCCTCCCCAGTCCTGGAATCCTTGAAGTGAGATTGGTCAAGAAGAAAGGACTAAAGGGCCAATAATTCAGTTGAATGTGGATGGTAAACACAATGTATTCTGGGATATGTCAAACATGTTTCGGTACAGTTATGACATAGAGAGGTCTGAGGAAGGATAGGAATTCTTTCTTTGAAAGTGCTCCCAAAGCTGAGACTGCAATGCCTTGTGTTGGATCAGTTGTTTAAATGGCTGCAGTTGTGCAGTATTTGTTGGAGTTGTTTGACTGTGCAATAGGATTGCTATATTCCAAACACTAAGCCTGAGGGGGCTTATATATGTCCATGCCGTCATCCTGTATTGATGTGCGATTGCCTCATTAAGCACCATGTTCTAACTGGGAGAGGTGCAAGGTCAAGCTAATTTTAGCAAGCAATTTTCTTGTTCCTCCAAGCATATGAGTTTTTATTTTTTATTTCTCCCAGTGCCTTTAAACGCACAATCCTGATACAAAACTGTTTCTTGACTTTAAGTCTGTACATACTGAAGCATTTGAATACTTGTATTTTTTAATATGTTACAGCTTAGTAACACAGCATGTTACTGGTAGATGAAAACCTGATCATGTAAGTCATTCTTGTTTTCATTCTCACTTTTGGGTCTTTGCCATCAGTCCACACACCATGCAGTTATAAACGAGTAGCTTTGCAACCAGACCTCTTCAGATTTCATTTCCAGCTTAGCGAATCCCTGTTTGTTCCTTCTATTTAAGCTTTTAACCCGACTTGACGGCAATTCCACCAAAAAAAAAGCTGAAATCCTCCTCACTTTCCATTTAAGAGAAATCAGGAACCCTATTTCACTGTACATTAAACCAATTAGTAGATACGATTAAATGTTGGAAAGATTTAACCAAATGCTTGTCAGCATCACTTCTTAGAGAGGGTTCACACGTCTTTAATTAGCAATAAGGCGCACCAAGCGATGTTACTAAGGGAAAGATGCCTGCTAGTTTTGCATCAGGAAATTCAGCAAAGACC